>NC_138031.1:77590178-78190178 GCF_964106645.2 Podarcis pityusensis
ACCCGGAAACTACAAATAATCCAGAATGCGGCAGCTAGACTGGTGACGGGAGCAGCAGCCAAGACCATATAACACCGGTCTTGAAAGACCTACACTGGCTCCCAGTACGTTTCCGAGCACAATTCAAAGTGTTGCTGCTGACCTTTAAAGCCCTAAATGGCCTCGGTCCAGTATACCTGAAGGAGCATCTCCACCTCCATTGTTCTGCCCGGACACTGAGGTCCAGTGCCAAGGGCCTTCTAGCGGTTCCCTCATTGCGAGAAGTGAGGTTACAGGGAACCAGACAGAGGGCCTTCTCGGTAGTGGCACCCGCCCTGTGGAATGCCCTCCCACCAGATGTCAAAGAGAAAAACAACTACCAAACTTTTAGAAGACATCTAAAGGCAGCCCTGTTTAGGGAAGCTTTTAATGTTTAATAGGTTATTGTATTTTAGTGTTCTGTTGGAAGCCGCCCAGAGTGGCTGGGGAAACCCAGCCAGATGGGCTGGGTATAAATAATATATTATTATTATTATTATTATTATTATTATTGTAGTAGTAGTAGTCAAGCCTAAATGCAACAAAGGCATGGGTTACTGTGGCCTGATCTTTCCAGATAGAGTCACAGTGTGTGCTTCGTCATCTGAGGGACTGCAACCCCCATTGAGATTTCAAATTCTTGAGTGATGCTTCTATAAATCGGGCCTCATATTGGGCTCCTGCACGTGAAGCTTTTGATTTATTTATTTTGTTTGGGTGTGCGCATCTAATAGTAGTTTTTTGTTCTTCGCACAGGGCTACGAAGCAGTTTCACAGAAATTTATTTCGATAAGGAGAGTGCGAGGGGATAACTATTGCGCCGTCAGAGCGACGCTGTTTCAAGCCCTTAGCCAAGCTGTTCAGCTTCCTGACTGGCTGAAGAGAGAGGACATGATGTTGGTAGGTCGCCAACTTCCAGCACATCTCTTGATAGAACAAAACGATGGTAGCTTTTGCTTAGCAAGTATTTGTATAGGCTTGTTCGCCTGCCACAAATTGTTTTTTAACTAATACCTGTGCATTCAGAGGAGAAAACACAAAAGCAAAAGGCACACGACACAAGTTTTCTTTCTCATTGTGCAGTATTCTAAAGTACCCATTCTGGTCAAAGAAACTCTGGCCAGCAGGAATTAGATGCCCTGATTAAATAAAAACATATCACTAGATAATGAGTTGCCTTGTCGAATTTCTGGTAAAGATTAACTTTTATCTTCTGAAAATTGTAGCTCCCGGAGAAACTGATGGAGAAATACGGCTGGATTGCGCAATGGCAGCTGAGGCAAAAATGGACCAGCAAAGCTGAAAACTTGGTGGATGAAATTAAAGACTGTTTAATGCTACTAAAAAGCAAGGTTTGACAAATTGTGCATTCTTAGCTCACCTTACTGTCAATTCCACATTTCTAACTATTTAAAACAAGCAATTGGGAGACTGGAATTAGCTGGGGACTAGAAGGCCGTCCAATGATCAAGGCGGCAATTTCTGCACATGCTGTAGAGGGAAGGACAGACATGGCCAAACCTGGCCCTCCAGATGTTTTGGGACTACAACTCCCATCATCCCTAACTAACAGGACCCAGTGGTCAGGGTTGATGGGAATTGTAGTCCCAAAACATCTGGAGTGCCTCTGCCTCTGCCTTGTGAGATATCTTCCGGAGAAGAGAAGGCTAAGGAGTAAACCTTACACCAGCCTTTCTCAACCTGTGGGTCCCCAGATGTTGTTGAACTACAACTCCCAACACCCCTAGCTAGCAAGGCCAGAGCTCAGGGATGATGGGAGTCGTAGTCCAACAGCATCTGGTGACCCACAGGTTGAGAAAGGCTGCCTTACACAAAGCCAGAGTGGAGTCCCTAAGATGGCTGGATGGCGCCTTGTTTTTGTGTTTTATTATTATTATTACTCCAGCATCTCGTGCAGCCAAGCTGGTGCCAAACGTATTGTTCTGCTTTCCTTTGGACCACATCAGCAAGGCCGAGAGGGGTGGGGCAGTTTTGTTGCCTGGACAGCCCAGGACCTCCATACATACTGCCCAGGTTTGAGCCCTGGGGAGATCTCGCAGCAGTTTGGCTTCCCCGGCGGAGACACACTCTGTTGTCTCTTTGATTAAAACAACAGACGGCAGTTTTAATCACACCACTTCAGCAAGAATCAGTCCACACACTGAAACAGATTTTTCTGTGGAAATTACCCTTCTAGATCCTTTCCGGTGTTCACATCCTTGATGCGGGGAACAGATCATTCTGGTCCGTGTTGGTACAATATTTATTGTAATTCTTGTTACTGGTTGCTGTTTAATAGATATTTTGCTCATTTATGCTATGTTGGTGCAATGTTAAAAAGGTAAATGGACCCCTGACCATTAGGCCCAGTCGTGGCCAACTCTGGGGTTGCGGCGCTCATCTCGGTTTATTGGCCGAGGGAGCCAGTGTACAGCTTCCGGGTCATGTGGTTAGCATGACTAAGCCGCTTCTGGAGAACCAGAGCAGCGCACAGAAACACCGTTTACCTTCCCACCGGAGCGGTACCTATTTATCTACTTGCACTTTGACGTGCTTTCGAATTGCTAGGTTGGCAGGAGCAGGGACCGAGCAACGGGAGCTCACCCCGTTACGGGGATTCGAACCGCCGACCTTCTGATCAGCAAGTCCTAGGCTCTGTGGCTTAACCCACAGCAATGTTAGTTATTATCTTTTGTGGCACTTTCTTTATGAATTTGATCTGCTCATTCTAGTGCTTTAGTTTATTTCGGCTGAAATTTAATTTCATGTAGCTATTACTGCACGTGGTTTGGCACTCGAACTTGTTTGTGGAAGCATGGCGTGCAGTTATGAAATCAAGGTTTTGAAATTAAGCCCTTGTCTTTTAACTCACCAATCAATCAAATAATCTCAGTTTTAAATGTTTATAGATTACCAACACCACACAGTATAGATACTCTTATGAGATGCTAGCAGCACTTTGCTACTTGGCATTGCTTGTGAATTCTAAGAAGCCTCAAAATCATGGCAGTTTTGGAAGGTTCATCCTTCCCTCTTGATTCAAAATGGTGTTCAGTCGTTTCCAAGTATAGAGAAGATCTATAGCTCCTTGATCTTCAGAACTGTCATCCAAAATTTAGGAACGCTATCTTAAGAGGTGTCCAAATGCATAGTGGAAAAACAACTTTCCAACATATTGAGTAGAAGAATAAAGGAAGTTTGAGAACCTGCAGTTGAATAGAAGCCCCACTAATTCTCCCCCCTGTCCCCCAGTAATCATTTATATTTTCTCTTTCATTCCCTGCTACACTAATACATCACAACCAAATGAAACCCCCTGGCCTGCAACCTCACCAGTTTAAGGTCGCCCTTTATGGATAAAAGGGACGTAGGTGGCGCTGTGGGTTAAACTTGCCGATCAGAAGGTCGGTGGTTCGAATCCCTGTGACGGGGTGAGCTCCCGTTGCTATGTCCCTGCTCCTGCCAACCTAGCGGTCCGAAAGCACGTCAAAGTGCAAGTAGATAAATAGGTACCACTCCGGCAAGAAGGTAAATGGTGTTTCTGTGCGCTGCTCTGGTTCGCCAGAAGCGGCTTTGTCATGCTGGCCACATGACCCGGAAGCTGTACGCCAGCTCCCTCGGCCAGTAAAGTGAGATGAGCGCTGCAACCCCAGAGTCATCCACGACTGGACCTAACGGTCAGGGGTCCCTTTACCTTTACCTTTATGGATAAAAGCTTTCACTGATGGTTTTAGAGATCTGAATCCAAGCTGTCCAGAAGGGATGCTGTATGCATTCTTTAGCGTTGTTTGCACTGGACTTTTATTTCCTGCTGTTATTCTTGCATTCCATTCATTCGTGTGTTTGCCTTTACAGTGGAAACATATGAGTGAAATGAAGGCCTTCGCTGAGAGGCAAGCGGCTTGCGATGAGCTTTTTAGAAGTGAGGAGGATGAATACAAACTCTATGAAGCTGTGAAATTTCTCATGCTCAATACGGCAATCCATTTGTACGAAGACAACGAGAAGGGGAAGGAGGTCCCCGTTTTTGCCTGGCTTCTTTTTGCCCGGGATACATCCAGCAATCCTTCACAGCTGATGGAAAACCACTTGAATCAACTCGGTCACACGGGAGGCCTTGAACAAGTAAGTTCCTCACGTTCAACCGAAACGGGATCTAACATTCATTCCCTGCTGTTCATTAGGAGCAGGGGAAGCAGATGCTGATTTGGTGCAGTCCAGAACTCAACCTGTATAGGCCCAAGCAGGACCTGCCAAGCAAAGTAGCAGGGAACCTCAAGAGAATCTCAAGAGAATTCTCAAGAGAATGACTTTGATGTTTCTCCTAATGCATAACCGAAATCTGTGGCCTTGCAATTTCCTCTCTCCTTTGGGCGTTCTCCTTAAGCAGCGGTTGGCCGGCTATCGGTCAGGGATGCTGAAGGTTACATCCTGCACTGAGAAGCGGGGATTGGACCAGAAGACCTCCAAGGTCCTTGCCAGCTGCATGGATCACCGAAAAAACAAATCCAGTGCTTAGACTGGCATTTCCCTCTGAGTATATAACTACAGGTGAAACTCAAAAAATTAGAATATCAGAATATTCATCAGCCATAATCATCACAATTATAACAAATTACGCCATAATCATCACAATTGTCACAAATAAAGGCTTGACATATCTCGCTTTGCATGTCATGAGTTTATCTCATAAATTAAAGGTAAAGGTAAAGGGGCCCCTGACCATTAGGTCCAGTCGTGGCTGACTCTGGGGTTGCAGCGCTCATCTCGCTTTATTGGCCGAGGGAGCCGGCGTACAGCTTCTGGGTCATGTGGCCAGCATGACTAAGCCGCTTCTGGAGAACCAGAGCAGCGCATGGAAACGCCGTTTACCTTCCCACAGGAGTGGTACCTATTTATCTACTTGCACTTTGACGTGCTTTCGAACTGCTAGGTTGGCAGGAGCAGGGACTGAGCAACAGGAGCTCACCCCATCATGGGGATTCGAACCGCCGACCTTCTGATCGGCAAGTCCTAGGCTCTGTGGTTTAACCCACAGTGCCACCTGCGTCCCACATATATTAGTTTCACCTTTTAAGTTGAATTACTGAAATAAATGATTTTTTCCACGATATTCTAATTTTTTGAGTTTCACCTGTACTCAGCAAGCTGCTACACAAAACAGCAGGGGCCCTGATCCAACAGAACATATGTGCAGCAGCCAACCTGCTCAGACCTTGTATGTGCAAGAGAAGCTGGAATCTTGCTGATACGTTGTTTGGCAAAGAAAGAGGAGCATGGAGCAGAACTGAATAAATGCATAACTGCACACAGTATTCTCCTGTGCAGCTGATGGGCTGAAAGCATGGGCGTAGTCAGGACTTTTGTTGGCGGGGAAGACTCAGTTAGTTAAGTATTTCAATTATTTTACTTGATCTGTGGGGAGGGGGAGCAGCTGCCCTCCCATGTCTTCTTCGTCTTTTTAAAAAATATATATATTTATTTGGTTTTTCAAATTACGGTTTAACAATCACATATCCAACATACAACATCAAGTCAAGATTCCGTAGAATCTCCTGGACTTCCTTCCTCCCCTTTGTGGGTCCTATTGTTAATCATTTCCTCCTGCATCTTTCATAATAATCCAAATCTTTTACATCTCCATTATATCCAAAATTCACTATTAAACTACAAGTGTTATTTCAACCCTACTAACAATTTTAACTGTTTACAATGGTTTTTAAGATAAATTATAAATTTTCCCCATTCTTTATTAAAGTTTTGGGCTCCTGATTTCTGATTCTTCCGCTCATTTTGGCCATTTCATCATCTTTTAACTTGGCCATGTAGACCATGGTCCTATGGACCAGGCTGGGAGTTGTGTTCTCTTTGCTTGTATCGTTTCCCACCTAGATTGGGGTGGGTGTCTAGGCCTATTTCCAGAATAAAGGTAAAGGTAAAGGGACCCCTGACTATTAGGTGCAGTCGTGACCGACTCTGGGGTTGTGGCGCTCATCTCACTTTATTGGCCGAGGGAGCTGGCGTACAGCTTCCGGGTCATGTGGCCAGCATGACTAAGCCGCTTCTGGCAAACCAGAGCAGCGCACGGAAATGCCGTTTACCTTCCCGCCAGAGCGGTACCTATTTATCTACTTGCACTTGACGTGTTTCGAATTGCTAGGTGGGCAGAAGCAGGGACCGAGCAACGGGAGCTCATCCCGTCGCGGGGATTCGAACCGCCGACCTTCTGATCGGCAAGTCCTAGGCTCTGTGGTTTAACCCACAGCGCCACCCGCATCCCAGAATACATTTCCAGAGTGCATTTGGCCAAATTGGTTATTTGTCTTTTTAAATAATGCAGGCAAGTTTTTTTCACTTTTTCCCCTCGATACCTAGGTGGAGATGTTTCTCCTGGCTTACGCCTTGCAACACACCATCCAGGTCTATCGACTCTATAAGTACAACACAGATGAATTCATCACTCTTTACCCCAACGACCCAGAAGAGGCCTGGCCAATTGTAACCCTTATAACTGAAGATGACAGACATTATAATATTCCTGCTCGAGTGTGCGAAGAGACTAGTTTGTAAAAAAAACAAAAAACAAACAGGTGCGTAAATGGAATAAACAACTTAAAAACAAATCTTCTTAGTTTCTGGTTTATTTTTTTTCCAGCAAAGGCAGTTAAATTTTCAATACTTTGGTGCAAACTTCTGAAATTAAAAGCCTCATACAATGTAGTTCCAAGTTTTTTTGTTTCACCAATAGGCAAAAATAGTTTGTTCTGTCTATTGGATAAATTTCTAAAAAAGGTTAATTTTTAACCAAGATTCTTTTCCATGGGAAGCGATGATGCCCACTTCAAATGCAAGACATGTTGATTTCTGAAACAGGATTTGCCATACGAATGAAGACACCGAAAAAATCAACTCCAAACTCACTTTTGCAATATTTGTGACCAAGGCCAGGAGATCCAAGTACAGAAGCAGTTTCTGCCCAGAGATGCTCTTACTGGATCTGGAGGCGCATTGTGTGTGTCAATTTGCACACGTGGTCTCAAGACAGCATCCCCATTTGCACTAATAATGATAATCATGATTTTATTATTTAATACCTCGCCCACCTGGCTGGGTTGCCCCAGCCACTGTAGGTGTGGCTTACGAGTTTGCATTTGCAATGCAGATGAGAATACACATCTCCAAGCCTCTTTTCCCAAGCAATGGACGTGTTGCTGCGTGCAACCATATATCTGGAGTGGAGCCATTATGTGCAACTTTAAGAGGTTGGTTGAAACATTGGTATGCTTTTCGTCCACAGGACACAGCTGCTGCAGTGACCTTAAGACCTTCTACGAGAAATGCAACAGGAAGCTTAGCGCCGATTACTCTTAATCCTCTTCAGGGTTATTTTAACCCCCACATTTGCAGGCACAGAAAGGCCAGAGCTGCCCTGTTTTTACTGAACAATAATTATACATACTATATCCACCTTCTGAGAAAAATACAAAACATTAAACAAAGCCACAATGACTTGCGAACTACCCAGCCTAAAATGAACTTGTAATGTCTGGTTTCAATAGATTTTTCAAATGCTTAACTCAGTCTAAGCAAATCAGTCTCAAGCTTAAGCCAATAGAGAGTATTCTGTATAAGATTATCAATATACGTATCAAGACTTTGAGAGTAGACCACAGAAGAAGCCCGGAAAACTACCTTGGGAGTGAGCTACCTGCAAGCCCCAGTTTAAGGGCCCCATCAGGGGTGAACAGCGGCCTCTTGATTACTTGGACTGCCAGGGCGAAACAGGTGCAAAACGCCGGCACCCTGTCGTCTACAACTTCATTGTCTACAACTTTATTAACATCTATCTACAACTACTGGGACACGGGTGGCACTGTGGGTTAAACCACAGAGCCTAGGACTTGCCAATCAGAAGGTCGGTGGTTCGAATCCCTTTCACGGGGTGAGCTCCCGTTACTCAGTCCCAGCTCCTGCCAACCTAGCAGTTCAAAAGTACGTCAAAGTGCAAGTAGATAAATAGGTACCACTCTGGCGGGAAGGTAAACGGCGTTTCTGTGCGCTGCTCTGGTTCGCCAGAAGCGGCTTAGAAATGCTGGCCCCATGACCCGGAAGCTGTATGCTGGCTCCCTCGGCCAATAAAGCGAGATGAGCACCACAATCCCAGAGTCGGCCACGACTGGACCTAATGGTCAGGAGTCCCTTTACCTTTTCCTTTTCCAACTCTATTAGCATCTCTCGGTATTGTGAATATCACCGAACTTACCTTTAGTTGGTATCTTCATGAACTTATTTAAAGACTTGAGTTAAGCATTTGAAAAATCTATTGAAACCAGACATTATAAGTTCATTTTAGGCTGGGTAGTTCGCAAGTCTCTCTGGCTTTGTTTAATGTTTTGTATTTTTCTCAGAAGGTTGATAAAGTATGTATAATTATTGTTTTGTGTATATTAATCGCCAACGTGTTGAATGAGTCTATCAGCAGCACAGGTTGCATTTTTCTAGCACTGTTTTTACTGAAGGCAGAAAAATAAAATATAAACTGAAAGGGAGAAGCATAGCAACATCAATGCATCTCAGCTATGGACCACTGAGTGCCCCAAACTGCTGTTGTCAGAGATAGTCGTAACGGATTGCTCCTCCATATTCCCAGAAGTAGAATTATAGAATTGCAGAGTTGGAAGTCAACTAGTCCAAGCCTTGCAGTGCAGGTATCCTGCCCACAGCTGTCCCTGGGTGGGCTCGAACCACCAACCTTCTGGCTCACATAGGCTCAAATAGCTTGGTGTGACTAATCCATTAAACGGTATGGATTTATAAAGAATAAAAGATAAAGGGACCCCTGACCATTTGGTCCAGTCATGATCAACTCTGGGGTTGCGGCGCTCATCTCGCTTTATTGGCCGAGGGAGCCGGCGTACAGCTTCCAGGTCATGTGGCCAGCATGACTAAGCCGCTTCTGGAGAACCAGAGCAGCGAACGGAAACGCCGTTTACCTTCCCGCCGGAGTGGTACCTATTTATCTACTTGCACTTTGACATACTCAGTTATCAGCTACTGGAGTTTTGGTACGTTCATCGTGACTGAGTTAATGGAGACACTTTCTCTCTGAAAGTGTCTCCTTCCATAACAGTAAATTTTACTGAATTTGGGGGGCTGGTTGATGTAAAGCCAAAGCCTTCCATCATGTCACCCTTGCTATTTTATGTGACTAAGTAGTAATCCTGATTCATATCCCACTGATTTAAGATGCTGCAGCCGTTGGTAGGGCTTCATTCTTCCATATATCACAAGCCCAGAGAACATAAGTCTGTGGCTGGTCGTGGACCTTAGTTGCTGAATAGTGTGGCGAGATTGAAAGCGGATCTCTTTTTCCCCCTGAAAAGGTCATTATCAAAGCAATCTTAGTTCTACCATTAGTGCTGGCTTGTTCATGATAGATTGGCAGCGAATGCGTTTCTGGTTTAATTGCTGTAGTACAGAAGCGTGAATTTATTGTACTCTGTCGTTCCCCTTCTCTATAGGAACAAATTATACACAGAGAAGTGTTGCTGAAAGAGGAACAAGAATTGTAATTCCAGTTAACCATGAGATGGAACTATAGCATTTGATGCTCAGTTCTACCAATATTTCCCTCATGCGTGCATGTTAAAAGCAAATACTTTAACTCCACCATTGTCCAAATAAATAAAAATGAAAAAATTGTCCAGAAGCACCTTAGAGTCCAACTATGATAGTTTTCTCCCACTATATTTAAGGGTCTGGTGACTTCTGTTTCAGTATATCTGAAGAAGTGTGCATGCACACAAAAGCTTATACCCAGAACTAACTTACTTGGTCTCTAAGGTGCTACTGGACAATTTTTATTTCTTTATTTCGTTTGCGTCAGACCAACACGGCTACCTACCTGAATACACCATTGTCTGCATGCTTGCAGGATGAAGGCCGTCAATCACAATTCCCTCAAGGGCAGGTATAGGCAAACTTGGCCCTCCAGATGTTTTTGGGACTACAATTCCCATCATCCCTAACCACTGGTCCTGTTAGCTAGGGATGATGGGAGTTGTAGGCCAAAAACATCTGGAGGGTATTGTATTTTCTAAGCATAGCAAGTACTGGCTTTAGCAAAGCTATGTGTTTGTGATTGTATATGTGTGGCCTTTGCTAGCAACTTGGAGGAGACCGCTTGGAGCAGGATATGAATCTCTAGATTTTGAACGGAGCACTTTACAATAAGGCAGAATGTGGGTTAAATTTACTTCCCCTTGAGACTTGAAGCTTAATTTAAAATTACTTAATATGTATTATCTCCATCATTTCTCTTCCATCCAAGGCTTGAGATAGCTAAGCCACCAAAGTGTTTAAAAGCTGACTAAACTGACCCCAACTAAACGGCCCAATCATTAAAAGGCGGCAAAGGGACGATCTTTGCATTTGCCAATATAAAAGAGGCCTTTATAAATCCGCATTACAGTGGTACCTTGGGTTACATACGCTTCAGGTTACATACGCTTCAGGTTACAGACTCCGCTAACCCAGAAATAGTGCTTCAGGTTAAGAACTTTGCTTCAGGATGAGAACAGAAATTGTGCTCCGGCGGCACGGTGGCAGCAGGAAACCCCATTAGCTAAAGTGGTGCTTCAGGTTAAGAACAGTTTCAGGTTAAGTACGGACCTCCGGAACGAATTAACTACTTAACCTGAGGTACCACTGTACTCTGCAACTTCTAGAATGGCTTGGTTGGAGCAACAGCTAAGGAAAATGGCACCTTTGAACTGGGGAACAGCCACTCCAATGAGAACCCCCTGCCTTGCCTGAATTTATGCAAGAGGACGTCTTGGTATATTGGCATAGCTTTCAAGCAGAGTGCGGCCTGGTCTTCAAAGCAATGAACCACTGACAATTTGACATTCAGGCCCCTTTTTTGGCTAGGTGGGCAAAATGTTAAAGCAGTGTGTGCTTTCATCTAGTCATCTGAATAACAAGTCATCCCGAAGCAGCGCCTCTGCCTCAAGGCCTGATGAAATCTCGACAGATTGTGCCTTCGTTTCTCTGCGTAGGTCTTGAAATATTTATTGTGACAGTCACCACTGAACTAAAATGTCACGTTGAACGTATACTGACCCCTATGTAGAGGCCAATTTATTATTTAGAGGCTTTTAGCCATTTCTGCCCTGGATAACAAATTCTTTTTATATATATAAAAAAAAATTCATTACTTTAAGGACAGCAGAAAATATTTCACAAAAGTCACACACTGACACTCTGCAAATAACCTTCACTCCATCACAGGGCTTCGAGAGCACAACCAAATTAGACCATGTCTTCCAACTGAGTCTCATTGGTTGAATTAATATAAAATGAGTTGTAACTCGGCTGTGACCCTTTATTAGTGGCTGGCCTTTCAAAAGATATGAAAAATGCAAACACTGGACAATGGACTGCATACTTGAGGCACTATTAACTTGAAACTTAATAAATCAGATGTGAAGCAACCTTTTCCTCCCAATTTGAATAAGACATCGCCCCTCACTGGATGGGGCATACATCTTGCAATGAAATGAAAAATTCATTGCTTTACGGCTTCAAAGGTGTTTTTGAGTTATTTTGCCTTTCCGATGCCATCTTTCATGCTATCCATTACTAGCTGTCTATCACCAACCACTGCAATTTTCCTTTCCAGAAATCTTAATTGCTTCTTATTTCTAATTCTTAAAGAAAGGCTTTGATCGATGGGTGGAAAAATGTGTCCAATTGTCCAGATCCTCGGGGGACAGTCGCCTTTTAAAAACATGCACCTTCTGTCCTCAACTATTGAACTAAACGGTTGTGCTGATGGGATACTCGGATCACATAGATGCAGATTTATTATTTAGAAGCTTTTAGTGTTTTCTGCCCCAAATCAATAAGAATTTGGGGGTTTCTTTCCCCCTCACTGCTTGTAGCCTATTTCTGATGGGCTGCAAGTAAGGTTCGATTCAAGTGCAGGCAGGAAAAACTCATTGAGTCGGCAAATATAGAATCAGGATTTGAAAGCTGACAACACCTAGCCAGAGAAAAAATCCTTAAAAGTTCTTAAATCACTGCATGAATCGACGTTTAGTCAAGAACTACATTTTTATTTTTGTCATGAAGAAAGCCATCGAATGCCAAAAAAAAAGGGGGACCTTTCAGGTAAATTCCTGCACGGCAAGTGAAGTAACAGAAGACAGAACATAAACCCATCTGTGACATGAAACAAACCACCCTTTAAATATGCTGTTATGATGGAGGTGGAGAAATTCTGAAGCAGTCTTTTATATCTATTTATTTGAGAGTTAGAATATCTGTAGAAGTAGCTGCATGTGACTTTCCCCTCCAATATCTTGTGCATTTATTTCTTCACTTCTGAAAATGGCGGATGCTGGTAGGTTTCTGAGAATGAATATGTTGTAAGCCATGTGTCAGGGGCGGGGGTCATTCTTTTCCTCTCCCTCTTAATTTTCAGGTCAATTCCTCAGGTGATGGTGCAGTAAATTGTCTGCTTGTCCGTAATAAGCCTCATGGGAACTGCACTTCAGGTCTAAGGGCAGAGATACATAACACAAAGCAAACATGGGGTACCCAACTAAAATGGGGGCCATTTGCAGGGGTATTTAGAAGACCAGAGGTGAGGGGGAAATCCTGCCCCACTCCTTTCCATCCTATTCTGCAAATGCCATTCTCAGCCATGAATGTATTGTGGTTTTTCCCTTCAAAGCTGGGCTCCATAACTGGTAGCACCAGCAGATGTTGGTGGGGTGGGTGTCGAAAGAGGAGCCTTGGCCAACACACAAAATCCCTCTCAAAATACCTTCCTTGCCTTTGTATTCCCGTACATACATGATGGGCAGTAGCATGTCCCTGAACATCGATGGATGTCCATCTTGGGAGTTCAGAACACTCAAGGTTCTGAAGCACATCTCCGCAGGGACGGAGACCAACAAAAGAGATGACTTTGACAAATGCATTGCGACTTTTCAGGATTCCCCATGTGAGAACAGGTTCCTATGCTTCTCCAAAACATTTCATGATGGCCAAGAGGAGATCCTGTGCAAGGAGCAACAGCCGGAAAACGGTGGCGGAAGCATGACCAATCTGTTTGAGATCTGGCTTCCCAGCTTCACCTGCTCATTAACTTACAAAGCCACAAACAGTAATTTATCCTTAAGTTCCTTCCTCTGTATTCTGCTACTGAGATATACTAAGTCTCTGAGCAATCTGCAAACCAGCTTTCGTTGAGTTGGGCTCTTGCCCCATCGAACTGCAACACATTTTCAAAAATAAAACAATCTGTGTACAGTCGTACCTTGGACGGATTCCATTCTGGAAGTCTCTTCGACTTCCAAATGTTTGGAAACCAAAGTGCGGCTTCAGATTGGCTGCAAGGAAGCTCCTGCAGCCAATTGGAAGCCCCGTCAGATGTTCAGGTTCCAAATAACATTTGCAAACCGGAATACTCACTTCCGGGTTTGCGGCGTTCAGGAGTCAATACGTTTGAGTACCAAGGCGTTCAAGATCCAAGGTACAACTTTACAGTAGTACCTATGTCTGCTAGTAATGTTTGAAGGATACTTCTATTACAGATTGACTGGAATTAAATTTTGAACCAATGAAGTTCAGCCATGAACGGTAGATGTCAGGCCCAACTAGAAGAGTAGAAACGAACAATGGCCTTTTCAAAAAGGATCAAGGACAATTTTAAAAGCAATGTGCGTCTTTGGCATGGCCACATCGTTTGTATTGTTCTCTGTTTTACAGCATTTTGTAGAAATAAAATACAAATGAGGGCCTTGAGCTAGAAAATGCCTATATGTCAATCAATAGCACAGACATAATGGTCTGCAGAGTGGAAGTTGAAGGGTTGAACAGCAGGGATTTCATAACTTCACAAACATTTGGTTTTTGAATTCAGAGAAAGGTACACATCCCCTAGTTGCACCTACACCAGGCCAGAACATGAATAACCTACTGAAAAATAGAAGCAACACATGATTTGCAAGCCACCAGTTGCTCAATCTAAAACCATATTCATAAACAAGTTGTCAAACTGGTGTACTTTGAGCTGCACTTGTTATAGTCGATAGCATTTTCTTTCTCTCTTGGAATTAAGGACCTTTTCCTTAAAGATGACTGCATTTTAAGTTACAGTTTCGGGTAAAAAAACCAACCTTAAATATTCCAGCCACACAGATAATAAAAAAGTTGCTATTTAGCCAAACATCTAGCTAAATAAGTATTTCAGCACTGAAATGTTAGATCTTTAATATTTATCCGGCTCTAGACCCAAATAAATAATATTACAGCATACATTTGTTAAAGATATCAGAGGGACTGTCACAAGAAATATACTCTTCTCGTTTTATTTCCAAAGAGATGCAAATTTAGAGTCTGATCATGCTAGAGAAATCAGTATTGTCCTGGCCGAGAAAAATCGGTAACATTTGCCAACATTTGTGTGAGTGCTTACAGACACGCACACAGACATATGATACATACATGAGCCTCATGTATGTGAAGACAGAATATAAACTACGCAGTATTGATTTTCATCCAGTATATTTTCGTGGCAAGCAAAAAGAACCTGTTGTTGAGCAGCACTGTCATCATTCATCAGCAAACTATTTCAGTTGAGACACTCTGAAGAGTGGCAGGCTAGGATTCTTTTCCATTTCACACTGGAAGGTGCTGAGGAATCCCATTAATCCTGCACACATCTCTCTTGCCATTGGTTCAGCAACCGAAGGCTGGCTGGTGATCTCTTCAGGCTGGCTGGCTCAATCTCTGGGGTCTCCCAAATTGTTGATCCATATTCCCAAACTGGTTTGTAGGAGTCTTGCTGGTTGTGAAAGTGACCCTGACATCTTTATTGCATTTGCACATGTGCGTGTGTGTGTGCACGTGCCAAACCGAATTATCCATTTTGCAGAAATGCAACATTTACCCCCAAAAAGTACGCTTCTTAATGGTTAAGTTTCAGCACACAATCAAACTTCGCTTTGCATTAGAATTTTTTTTCTCTTTTTTTTTTACTGAGCTTTGGAAAAATAAGAAACATGTTGCAGCCTAAAATAAATTACACAATAATGTACAATATATATATTTATACACATTCATATGTATATATACACATATATTGATAATAGGATCGCAATTGTAAGATTTCATCTGTTCTAAGCTACCTGCCCCCACCCAAAATCTAGAAAATGGCTTTGAGCACAATTAAATAAAGTCATTTTACTGCTCTACACCTTATAGAAAAATATAATTTGGCTAACGAAACCTTGAAATGGAACATTTCAAGACATTTCCTCTCGGATTACGATTACATCATGTCACGTGGTCAAAAGTAAGTTCCTAGATGGGCACCTGGGAGACCCACTTTTCCCAGTCTACGCATGCACACACCTGCTAGGAAAGTGCTGGTGTTTCCGATTCAACACACAGAAACGAGGAAGGTCCCAAGGAGAACAGGTACGTTCCCCACCACATTCCCGCACCAACAGCAGGAAGCTGGTTGCATAAATCTGATATCCTTTGCTGGTTCTACAGTCAGCCCTGCCACATGAAGGCTGAAATCCTGGGCTTTTGTGACCTGTATTTGTGACGGATGAAGCATAAGCTCATTCAGTCACCAGAGTGCGGCCCATGTAGACATTCCCAGCCCAACCAGATTAATGGGTGACAGATGAAATACTAATTCCTTTGGCCGGAGACACCACACACAGCATGTCAAAATGCCTGCTTTTGAACAGCCTTCTTTCAATGCAGTAGGCTTTTTTCCACGCAGTGCTGGTAAAACGTTGGAAGCGACAACCCTATACACCTCCATTAAAGGGATATGCCATGATATTCTCTGTATATGTTAGCATGTATATATTATTATTTTTTTAATACACAGTACAAACAGCCATATTTTCAAAACACTGGATTACAACTTTGGTTTCTAAGTATTGGCTGTGGTTCCACCCCCCCTTCGCCTTTTTTCGTCCTCTTCCTTTTGGGAAACGATTGCTTGCCTCTAACATTAAACAACAGTATCCCACACACCACTGAGCATGGAAGCCAAAGTCTCGTGAAGAAAGGATTTTAGACTGGACACTAATATTCTATATAAAGCGTCTGATTTAAATGTCCATAGTTGATTTAAAAAAAAAAAAACAGTTATAAGGTTAGTGTAGCACAGATAACAACTGAGAAACCAGAGAACAGAAAGATTATTTTGCATCTTATCATAAACTCTAAACAAATGTCTTGTCCTGTGTTTATCATGGTCTATTTAATGTATTCCACCTATCATTTTCTTGAACCCCCGGCCTCAGAATTCTGCTTTGCAGCGGTATACAACAGATTACACGGAACAATGAGAAAACCAAAGTGAAGAACCCACCGTGGTACAGGTCAATAGATCAAAGTCATTTTCAAGCAAATAAAATAAAGCTAATGATGTGTGTCTCCCCCGTCCCAAAGGCTGCATTTCAAACCTTCCATTATTATTATTATTATTATTTTAAAAAGGAAGTGTGTGGGAAGCACTGGCAGAGGCAGAAAGGACGGCAGCAGAATCCACGAATAAGCCGACTTTGGTTGACAAATGGAGACTGCCAAAAGAAGGGAGATCCCAACTACCGTGTTGCGGCCATGTTCTCTTGAGTTTGCATGTGGTGAGAGAAGAATTTCAGTCGAAGGGAGAGGGAAGGGAAGCAGAGACTGTTCCTTTCAGTCCCTCATCCGTGCCTGCATACTTGGTATGCTAGGGAACTCGTTATAGGAAACCTTTGGAATCAAGGCCTCTTTATTACAAAGAAACAATGAAGTATGCGAGAGAGAGAAACAGAGAGAGAAATACGCTTCCAGTTGTCCCTGCAGAGAACAGTCACCTGTCATTTGCTATTCGTTCTCTCTCATTTCAACAATGTCCGTCATTTCCTCTGTGTGAGGCATGTCAGTCATGGCAGAGTCCTCGCCTTCTGTTGCCGTCTCATTGTCGTTCCTCTTCTTTTTCTAATGGGGAGAGACAAGAGCGTTGTGGGAGACGGCCTTGCACGTCTGCTTGGCTTTTAAAACCAAGGGAACCAAATAATCCCCAAGTGCTCAGGCCTAATTCTCACTGGAAACTACTCATTATGTTAATCAAGTGGGAGTTGCCCCAATCGTGCCCTTTTCCTATTCTCAGCAAAACAGGATCCTAGGCTGCAATAGTCACCAATAAGAGGCTGACTTTGGGATCAGTGGGGAAACGTAGACTGAAAACAAGATTTCCCCCCGCTAAGGCATCATAGCTTACTGTGGGGAAGTTGCTTCAGGTAACAAAAGAAAATGTGGTGGAAGTGTGCCATTCACATCACATATAGTTTGAGCTGCAGTCTATACCTGGAAAGGCTTATATTGTTCAGCGCTGCTTCATCCCCTCGCTTTTAAAAAAAGAAGAATTGTAAAGGACAAAACCATGTGTGCACTCATAGCAGCACAAAGCTCTCTGTATTACACAGTGTTTCTCAAATTTGGGTTCCCAGTTGTTGTTGGACTACAACTCCCATCATCCATAGCTAGAAGGACCAGTGGTCAGGGATGATAGGATTCGCACTCCAACAATAGCTGGAGAAGTTTGAGGAACACATGCCGACAGCGTGGCAGCACTTCCTGCAAAATCAAGTAGTCACATGGGCTCTCCAGGAAGTTCTGATGAACTCGAATCTGCTTTGTTTATACAGTGTTGAAAGAGGAAAACAAGGTTCCATGGCTACCTAATACAGTACAATAAGTTAAGTGGTCCACCCCCTTCTGTTGAAAATAGGGGAATGGAACACTCAAACTGTGCTCCAAGGGCATGTTCAGTTCCCTCCATCTCAAGCTAATTTCAAAAACGGTCATCTCAGTGAGAGCTAGGACACAGGTTTCCTATTCCTGCTCTGCGGAAGCAATCACTCTGCGACAATAATTTCTTACCTGTTTCTGATAGACGTAACAAGCTGCTATTGCAACCATGGTAGATTCTCCTACAAAGCCCGCCAGAAGTGATCCTACTCCCAAGGTGGCTCCATGAACCCTAATAGCACGAGGAGACAAAAAAATACACCAACTTTCATTATCATCTCTCTCACATATATACTTAATCCATGGTCACTGTGCTACTATAAGGAAGGGTAGAATTAAAATGATAAAGGATAGGCATTACAGACGTTTTAAACACAGTTGTCTCTTGCAGTGTAACAGGCTAACAATAGCTGCCTTGTCGCCTGTAACAATTCCTTCCTCTTAGTCATTGGCTCCAGTGGCACAGAATGTTGACTGGTAGCTGTCAACCTGCAACTTTAACCATCGCTAGCTACTGCACGAGGGACGCGGGTGGCGCTGTGGGTAAAACCTCAGCACCTAGGATTTGCCGATCGCATGGTCGGCGGTTCGAATCCCCGCGGCGGGGTGAGCTCCCGTCGTTCGGTCCCAGCTCCTGCCCACCTAGCAGTTCGAAAGCACCCTTAAGTGCAAGTAGATAAATAGGTACCGTTTTATAGCGGGAAGGTAAACGGCGTTTCCGTGTGCTGCGCTGGTGCTGGCTCACCAGAGCAGCTTCGTCACGCTGGCCACGTGACCCGGAAGTGTCTCCGGACAGCGCTGGCCCCCGGCCTCTTAAGCGAGATGGGCGCGCAACCACAGAGTCGGACACGACTGGCCCGTACGGGCAGGGGTACCTTTACCTTTACCTTTACCTAGCTACTGCACGAAGCTGAAACAAGAACATGGCAGGGAGAAGAGACACTAGATATAAAGACAGGAGAGGCTATGTGCCAATGGTATGTCCGTGTGGCTTCAAAGTTAAGCAGGAAAGGGCTTCAGCTAAGAAGGGAGCTGGAATTGTGACAAGCAGCACAAGTAAGTTCAGGAGCCTGAGTGGCTGAAGGGACAGAATAGGCAGCAAAAGAGGAGCAGGGACTTGAAGAAACAAGGGACACGGAGAAGAGGAACCAAGGCAGGGGTAATACACATCTCACACAGCGATCAGAAGATTTGCATGCTACTGGAGGAAAAGAGATGGTGGAGAAGGAGCTCAGCCTTTGGGCTAAAGAAAAAAGACGCAGAGGGGACGAGGCTGAATTTCACGACTGCATTGCTTTGAAATGATCGTACAATACCTTGGCAGCTGCAGCTAGGTGAATGATTATTTTTATTATTTAGTAACCAAAAAAAAAGAATCAATTTTGCAGTAAAAGCATGCCTTCAAAGAGGCCACTGTTCTAGCTAAAGTGCAAGGTAGGTGTTAATAATCTTTTTCTGACGTTTAAAGTAATCCTGTCAAGAGTTTTCTAGAAAGCCCAAATCACCGTACTACAGCTACGGAACGCACTCTAAATTCTGTTGCAGATCACCCTGGGATCTTCGGATGAAAGGTGGTATTCAAATTTAATGAATAATAATAATAAATTGTTAGAAAATGGAAACGAAACTGTTTTCTCTTATGCAAAGCATGGGTGTTAATTACGTTTTTTCGAATATGAAAAGCAGAACCTTTCAGCAAACTTATATCACAGACAGCAGAGCAAAGCACTGGTATTAAAACCAACTCACTAACAATGCCGTCCTCTGTAGTGGGGATCCCCTCATCCTGCAAAAATAGGGGTTTTTTTTTTAAAAAAGGTAAAGGAACCCTGGACAGTTCAGTCAAAGGTGACTATGGGGTTGCGGAACTCATCTCGCTTTTAGGCCGAGGGAGCCAGCGTTTGTCCACAGACAGATTTCCAGGTCATGTGGAAATGATTCAACTGCTTCTGGCGCAACAGAACACCGTGACGGTAACCAGAGCGCACAGAAACACCGTTTACCTTCCTGCCGCAGCGGTAACCATTTATCTACTGTATTTTTCGCTCTATAAGACGCACTTTTTCCCCTCCAAAAATTAAGGGGAAATGTGTGTGCGTCTTATGGAGCGAATGCCGGCTCCATGGCTTCGCGTTGCTTTCGCTGAAGTCTGGAGAGTGAGAGGGGTCAGTGCGCACCGACCCCTCTTGCTCTCCTGGCTTTGCTTCGCTGAAGAGGCGCTGCGCAGCTTTCCCTCTCTGCGCAGCGCCCCTTCAGCGAAACGGGAGGAGAAATGGAAGGGGCTCCATTTCTCCTGCCACTTCACTAAAGGGGCACTGTGCAGAGAGGGAGAGAATTTTTTTTTCTTGTTCTCCCCCTCTAAAACAAGGTGCAGCTTATGGTTGGGTGCATCCTATCGAGTGAAAAATACGGTGCTTGCACCAGCATGCTTTTGGACTGCTAGGTTGACAGGAGCTGGGACAGAGCAACGGGAGCTCACCCTGTCGCGGGAATTCGAACCGCCAACCTTCTGATCGGCAAGGCCAAGTGGCTCAGTGGTTTAGACCACAGCGCCACCCATGTCTCGTTGCCCACACAAATAGCATGCAGGTGAATAGAAGAAGGAAATTATGGACACAGGGCAAGATATGCATATTCTCTGAAGAACCATCAGGGCACTGTCATGTTGTGAGCTCAAGAATCTTGAGTGCTGTGTGCCAGTTTCATTCTTCCTGCTGTCAAGAGAGTACAAGCAAAAACAACTAATGGTGCCCCCTCCATAGAGCAAAATGGTTGGGGCTGATATTTCTGTGCATGGATACATTCACCATGATACACCATGAAATGAAATCTTTGAATGAGAGGGAAAGTATCTTTGAAGAAGAAGAAAATAAATTCCAGGTGAACTTGAGGACAGGCTATATAGCTCAATAGAAAAGAACATATTTTCCACGCATCTCCCGTTCAAAGGATCAGTTGCAGGTGATGAGAAACCCCACTCTCTGCCAAGAGAGACCTTGGAAAAATCACCATCGGCCAGAACAGATAATGCCAGGGCGAGGTGGACAAAGAGAGCTGCCTGACCTGGTATGAGGCAGTTTTCTGTTGAGAGCCTTTGAATGAGAGCTGAGAAGTAAAGGCTAAAAGAAGAAGGGGCAAGGCAAGAGAGGCAGAGCTGACCCTGGAAACCAGACACAGGTGAACTGATCAGCCGATAGCTTTGTGGAAACAACTGGGAATAGTGCCAACTGCAAAGGACTGGATTGGATGGAAGGCTGCAGCTACCAGTTTTTAGGCCTGTGACTGAACAGTGGTTCATTTCAGTGGTGTAGCAAACAAATGGTTTTCCACAATTTTTTTAAATTTTCTATATAAATATTACATACATGTCAAAAAAAGAGTACAGTTATACAAATAATACGTTACCAAATACCAAAAAGCTACTAATAAGAAGAAAAAATACAGAAAATAAGAAAATGATACATAATGAAAAGAAAAAGGGAAAGGTGAAAAAAGAGAAATAAAAAAGTCAAAAGGAAAATAGAATAAGTTGACTTCCTTCAACCACTACACCGTTTATATGATCTCATATCTTTAGTTGTCTGTAATCGTTTTGCATTAAAGGAGAGACTATTTGTTTACCTGTGGAACTTTTAGTCAGACTGAGCCAATTATAATTTTGGGAACCGACTTTCTTCATATAATTTGTAAAGACATCCCATTCTCTCCTGATTTTTTCATTTGGATCGTTTCTTACTATTTCTGTTAATTTCACCAGTTCGAGGTATTCGCTTAATTTTAATAACCATTCTTTTGTTGGGTTTATGTTGCTTTTGCAATATTTCGCAATCACCACCCTGGCGGGCATTATTGCGTACAGACAAAATCTTTTATTATCTTTTGGAATGTCTGTTGTGAATAAACCTAATAAGAATAGTTCTGGGGTTATTTTTGTAAAGGTGTATCTTAATGGTGCCAACTGCAAAGGACTGGATTGGGTGCAAGGCTGCAGCTACCAGTTTTTAGGCATGTGGCTGAACAGTGGTTCATTTCGGTGGTGTAGCAAAATTTATGTAGAGCAGAAGTTTAGTTTTAGTTATAGTATAATAGAATAACATAGCTTGCTGCACCACACAGATGAGGATGCGTAGAAAGATAAAGGGCCAACTGTCATGTTAGAGATCTCATTAATGAATAAATTCAGAGATGATGGCACTGGTAGCTCTTCTGGACAAACTGGCATCTGTGTGCATTGCAACAGAACTGCAGCAATCTCTTTTTTAAAAAATATATTCAGTTTTTCAGTTTAAAGTTTTACAGTCAATTATCCAACAACCAACAAAAAAACAAGATTCCAAAGAATCTCCTGGACTTCCCTCCTCCCTTTTGTTAACCATTTCCTCCTGCGTCTTTTATAATAACCCAAATCTTTTACATCTCCATTATATCCAAAATTCAACATTAAACTACAAGCGTTATTCCAATCCTACTAATGATTTTATCAGTTTACAATGGTTTTTAAGACAAATTATAAATTTTCCCCATCCCAGATTAAAATTTTGGTCTTCCTGATTTCTGAATCTCCTGGTTATTTTTGCCATTTCAGCATAATCCGTCAACATCACCTGCCATTCATCTACCTACCAGTGCAGCAATTTCATGTGGGTGGATAATACTGTGGTTTTATTTTATGCATGGGACATTTTGTGTGCCTCTTATGTTCTGGGTGATGTGCTATCCAGATGCTGGAAAAAAAGGAACCAGACAAACTTACCCCAAGTAAGGCAACACAATCAGACTGGTGATGAGGACAATGATCCGCAGTACCGAGCTGGGAGCCAGCACAAATGTCTTTTTTAATGTCATCAGCCATCCTGTCAAATGTGCTCTTACTGTGACTGTAAAAAGAACGTGGGAAGAACAATCAGATACCGACAGGGAGAGCTTGGCTGTGCATCCTGCCTGTAGCAGACTCTCTGACTTTCTCTGGATAAACCATTTGGTCTCCTGTGGCCAGTAGCAGCTGGTGAGGTGGCAGAGGTACAGCACCATCGCTCCCCTGGCTTTCTAACACAGTTAGAAGGGGTAAGGCACAGGAACCACAGTCCAGTGTGGTCCGTGGTTGCGGAGCCAATCCAATGCATTGCACTGGCCCAAGCTCTCAATGATACCGCCTGCAGCCCTCAGAGTTCATTTGCTGACAAGTTCACGACAATATCCGTAGTTTGCATGATGGAAGTTCAAGCTCGTCATGGGCTGTTATTAAAAGCTGCAGATATTCCATGTAATTAAACTGCCAACATTTCAGATATGAGGACAGCAGGTACGCAATTAAAAGACGCCACTTAATAGTCACAGTCCTGCCTGTGAGAAGTATAACGGGTAGGGAAAGCCCTGCTGGACAAAATAATTAGAATACAGTGGTACCTCGGGTTACAGACACTTCAGGTTACAGACTCCGCTAACCCAAAAATAGTACCTCAGGTTAAGAACTTTACTTCAGGGTGAGAAGAGAAATTGCGCAACGGCTGTGCAGCGGCAGCAGGAGGCCCCATTAGCTAAAGTGGTATCTCAGGTTAAGTACGGTTTCAGGTTAAGAACGGACCTCCGAAACAAATTAAGTTCTTAACCCGGGGTTACCACTGTACTGTCACTTGCTGATAAAAAACTGAACATTTTGTTTTTACTTCTATTCGTTTTATAGCTGCATCTAGAAAACAAAAACATGAGAAAGGTTCTAGCTGAAAATCTCTTGAATGTGCTAGATTTTGATGTGCGGGACGATGCAATTGCCCACCTGTGGCCAGAACAATGGCAGAGTATATGCCTGTGAAGTCTGGGGCGGGGGGCACCCCCCCCAAGTGGTGTGGGGTGCAGAAGGTGCCCTCTCACATGCCACAGTTCAGGGGGGGGGGAGAAAGGTGCCACCCACTCTCAGCTACCAGGTCAGACCTGACCTGGCGACAGAGACGCTGCGGCTGAGGGGAGCTGCCCTCTGCCGCTGGGTCAGAAGAGCTGATGCCGCTGGGTCAGGCCCTTCTCAAAATTGCACCCAGGGCCACGGCCCCCACAGCACTCCCCACGATACACCTCTGGGTCAGAACAATACAGAGAGGCTTGGCACTTTCTCTGCTATTTCCATTAGCCAGCCCCAAGTGCTGCCTCTTGGTGACATTGCACTAAAGGTGAAGGACCCCTGACAGTTAAGTCCAGTCGCGAACGACTCTGGTGTTGCGGCGCTCATCCCACTTTACAGGCCGAAGGAGCCAACGTTTGTCAGCAGACAGTTTTTCCGGGTGATGTGGCCAGCATGACTAAGCTGCTTCTGGCGAACCAGAGTAGCGCACGGAAATGCCGTTTACCTTCCCACTGGAGTGGTACCTTTTTATCTACTTGCACTGGTGTGCTTTCGAACTGCTAGGTTGGCAGGAGCAGGGACCGAACAATGGGAGCTCACCCCGTCGCAGGGATTCGAACTGCCAACCTTCTGATCGGCAAGCCCTAGGCTCAGTGGTTTAGACCACAGTGCCACCCGCACTACGTATATATAAAAAAGCACCCAGCCTCCATTGATATAAATTATGGTGCCATCACTAGAATCTCTTTGGTTGAACCAGGTTAGACGCTTATGCAGGTCAGGGAGAAGGAAATGGAAATGCACGGGATTAATGTATAATCTAATGGATGGTTCCCTCCCTCCCTCCCTCCCTCCCTCCCTCCCTCCCTCCCTCCCTCCCCTTTTCCCGTACCTGGAACTGGGAAGAAGGAGAAGATACGAAGTGGAATGACACAGAGCTCCGCAAAGGCAAAATCCACTCCAATGATATCAACCAGAATCCTCTCAGACACGTTTGGAGTCCAGAACATCACAAAGCAGAGCTGGGGGAGGAGAACCGGAAAATGAAAAAAAAGGTTAAACATTTGACATTGTCCCATACTCTCAATTCTAAACGCATTTGGAAATGGTCCCTCATTTCCCCCTTGGTTTTTACTATATGTTCCCTGTACTTTGGGGTGGGCTATTAGGAATGATTTTAGTGCCTCAAAGAGTAAACACTCAAATAAAAAACATTTTCAGATTTCTTAAGGTACTTTACTCTCCCTGCAGAATTCAGTCTCTCTCTCTCTCTCTCTCTCTCTCTCTCTCTCTATATATATATATAGGGGCTGTTTTGCGCAATAAGTGAAATTTGGCCAGCAAGAATTAGTTGTGCACTAAACTGGAAAATGCCTTAGCCAATCCCACTAGAAAGAGCCCAATGCCTGGTGATTATAAATGAAGCAACAGTGGGAAAGCACCAATGCAATTAATAAGTGTTGTGAAAACACAGAAGGAAAAAAATATATATGGACATAAGGAGATAGATGATAGATAGATAGATAGATAGATAGATGATAGACAGATTAGATAGATAGATAGATAGATATCAAACTGTATTCGGCAGATGAAAGGATACAAGGCTGTTTAACATGATGAGAATAAATCAACTAGGGACTGATGACTTTGAGAGTTTAAGATCAGAATGTTGAAAATATGAGAACAAGAAGAAAAAAAGCAAAAAATATAATTGTGTGAGATGATTGCTTCAGAGGTCCAGAACATGGGAAGTCCGTCTGAAATTTAATAATTAATAATTCAGATTGTAATTTGGTTTTTTTTCTTGATTTGGATTGCTGTTCCACTAGTGCAGCAGATTTCCATGTACACAACAGAACTTCCCCCTTCTCTCTGCGCATTTGCTCCAGAGATTAGAAGTACCATTCAGGGGAGAGGAGGAGAAGGGGAAAGCCAGATGTACAATTTGAACTCTACACCTCCAGCACAAGGTACAACCCATGGAGTTTGCTTATTACATTTGGATCTCCCTCTTCCTCCAAGGAAGTCAGGGAAGACCTGGGTGGATTTGATTTAAATCAAACCAATTCAAACCACGATTTAAATCATGGTTTAAATCACCAGTCAGTAAAATTTGTTTTTTTTTTTTTAAAATAATATTTATTAAAAGTTTCAAAAATACAGAAAGTAAAAAGTAAAATACATTCAGATCCTTATTTTCATATATCCACTTTCTGGGACTCCCCCCTTCCCCCACCCCTACCATATTCCTTTTTCATGTTGTTGGCTCCACAAGCTCTCGGTTCTGATTATAAACATAATTTGTTTAAACCATTATTCGAATTTAAGATTTCTACACTCCTCATCAATACCCTTAATAAAAAACCAAAAATTTCTTTCCCAGAGCCCACCCCATTTTCATTCCACAATTTCCCTTTTTTTAGTAATTAAGACACCCCACATAGTAGAAATATCAGAAATAAGAAATAAAAGATATAATAGATAAAACAAAGCCAGTTCAAAAAAAAAAAAGAAGTTGACAAGCCTTTGGATTTTAGTTCTCCCCCTCTGTCCCCGGTTTAATTTCCCCCTGACCACCAAACCATGTTATCCGCCTGGAATTCTTACAATCCATAAATCGCCTATTTCCCCCAACTCCTTGCTGGTTTTGTTTTGTTTTGTTTTTTTTTTTTTTCCTTTCATAATTATTTTTAAAACACTTAACTTCAGATCTTTAATAAAGCTCCCCCCATTGTTCTTTCCAAATTGTAGTCCAGTTTCCTCTTGTTCCGCTGCTGAAACGTTCTAATTCAGAAGCTTAGTAAGCCTGCAGGGATTATTGTTATTCAGGAACAAAAACTTGCGTTCAGTCCCTTCCTTTCTTCAATAGAAAATTCTATTGTCTCCTTTAGCTGAACACCCTGTAGACAAAATATTATTTCCGTTTTGCAGCTTTCCCAGAAGATAACCAGTTCTGTAAAATTCCAATGGTATTTTTCCACTTACGACCATCTTTGTAATGTCCCGAAACTCCTCTAGGGGGATTGTTGTAACTTTGTTTTCTCTAGTCCAAAAGTCCGATTGTTATCCATATTTTCGCCATTTTGTATCCAAGTTTTAACAAGTTGTAGCAAATTGTAACAAATTTAGCCAGCAAAGTTCTCATAATAAAATCCTCTCTGCTTTCCGACTTTGACAGCTACTTTGACAGCTGTCAAAATCTCCGACTCTTTTCACCAGGCTCTCTCTTCAATCACCCCGGTTCCCAGGGGGGGGGGGGGTTACGTTTCTTCTCCCTCAATTCGTCCTCCAGCACAGTTCTTATGATTCCCCATCGTGGAATTCTTAATTTTTATCAGCAATACAAATCTTTTTGGACCTTGGTTTCCCCGTCCTTGTCTTGGAAGGTTTACAATAGGGGGGGGGACTGACTTCCTTTTTGGATCCCCCCCCGCTCGTGTCCAGTTCAAAAAGAAATTCTTTTTTTCCTCCTTTTAAACCCAATTTTCAAATTACTCACGGGTTGTTGTTAAAAAGTCCGAATTTTCAATGGAAGAAGTCAGCGCTCTCCGCCGGATGGCATGCGGCTGCGCTCGGCAGGGATAGCAGAGGACTCAAAGCACCACGCTTCTCCCCGGCACCCGATCCGTAGCCTTTAAAAAGGCTCCTTCACGAGTCGGGAGGGCGCTGACGGTGCCAGCCGAGTCTCCATGTCCACGGCCCTCGTGGCCGTGGTTTTTAAGGGTCCCCGCATCGCCGGTGCGGTAGGACCCAGCCCCTGCCGAGCAGGCTCCCTCCGGAGCTCGGAGGGAGTCCGCCATTCGGCGATGGCGCCAACCCGGAAGTCCTAAAATTTGATTTATATCTTTTTTTTTTTTAACAGAAAGACTCATTCCTGCAGGTATAACTTTAATATTTACAACCGGATGAAGGTTTCATTTCTGGAATAAATTTTCAGCGTGGTTTTTACAGTTACATCAAAAATTACTGATTGGTTATACTATTAGAAATACATAGACAGGCAATTGTGAAATTATTGTGAGGTTTAATAAGTTAACTGTTTATATTTGGGCAACTTTTCTGCTGTACTTTATTGGAAGGAGAAAAACAATCATTTCTTTAATAACAATTTAAACAATTTATTTAACTAAAACAATAACATTATAGCATATGTATCCATGTTTGTTAACTGATGGGGATAAATAAATAAAACCCTGAATTTTAGCACACATGAAAAACTTAAATCCTTATTTCCTGATGAATAGCCTTTGGAGTATAACATAACTTAAATAGAAAACTAGAAAGATTTTTCCTCCAAAAGCATTTTATTTTAAAAATCCGATTAAAATTTTAAAAAATCCGATTTAAATTTTAAAAAATCCGATTTAAATTAATAAAACCACCAATTTTTTTTTTAAAAAAAAATATCATTGATTTTTATCCACTCTTAGAAGACTACACCACCCCTCTAAAGTAAATTAAGTCTGAGAGATGCCAGTCCAAGGTCACTCAGTGAGCCTGAAGACTAAGAGGGGATTTCAGTCCAAATTTCTATTCACCAGGACCATAGGAAGTGTTAATTTGTGGGTGAACATATCAGACGACACAGCAATTCTTCAAACAGCTCTTGTTTATTCACAGGCCAGAACAGAACTGAGCTGAAGGGTTCAGTCAGCCTGCTTATATAGAGCTCCACTAGAATGCAACAGTAACCATTTTCTGTAACTATCCAATCACTGAACGTCACTTTCAATCCCTTATTTGCATATGTGGACCTGAGTGAAAACTATCTACAGTATTCCCCTGCTGGCCCAGGGTGAGAACTTCAGTACATAACAGGAAGCTGCCTTACTGAGTCAGACCATTGGTATATCTAGTTCAGTAGTGCCTGCTACAGTGACTGGCAGCTGCTCTCCAGGATTTCAAGCAGAGCGGCTCTGGGATCTTCTCCTCGTACTGTTGGTTACAGCTCTTCCCAACCACAGAAGTCAGTTCTGCCGATATGCTGTATTGGCCTGAATATAAGCATCACTTCCTGCCCCAGTTCTGACTGTGACAAGTTGAAGTGCGGCTTATATTCACAACCTTATGGTACGCAGCCAGAAGCGTGGGGCAAACAGCGCCAGGAGTGTGGCAAAGAGGCGCCCACCCCACGCATAGTCCCCTCCACCCCACCCCCACCCCCCATGTAGCCAGGAGTAGCAAGGAATGGAGCGGCTTATATAGTCATACCTCGGGTTACAGCCACTTCAGGTTGTGTTTTTTCGGGTTACGGACCACCAAAACCTGGAAGTACCGGAACAGGTTACTTCCAGGTTTCAGCGGTTGCGCATGCGCAGAAGCGCCAAATCGCAACTCGCGCGTGCGCAGACGCACCTGCGCTGCAGGTTGCGAACGTGCATCCCGCATGGATCACGTTCGCAACCCGAGCGTCCACTGTATTCAGATATTTTTTCTCTTCCCCCTACCAATTTTAAACGTGCGGCTTATATTCGGGTGCAGTTTATATTCAGGCCAATACGGTAGATTTGCCTGTTCTTAGTCACTTTACACAACGAAGGTGTTATGTACTGAAGTTCTCACCCTGGGCCAGCAGGGGGATACTGTAGATAGTTATGCAAATGAAGGGTCGAAAGTGACGTTCAGTGATTGGATAGTTTTCGAAAGTTGCTACAGTAACGTTGTACTGGAGCTCTATATAAGCAGGCTGACTGAGCCCTTCAGCTCAGTTCTGTTCTGGCCTCTGAATAAACAAGAGCTGTTTGAAGAATCGCTGTGTCGTCTGATATGTTCACCCACAACTTAACAGAAGGAATATCCATAAATCATAATTTATCATAATTTATTATTTATACCCTGCCCATATGGCTGGCTTTCCCTTCTCTGCCACGGCCATCATTATTTCGCAATTCCAGTGAAGTTAGTGTACTTTTTTTCTTCTTACTGGGACAGGTAACTCGAGACCTTAAAGATGACCTTGCTTTTGAAAATGGAGATGTGCGAGTCGAGCACATCGTTTTCTAATTAAAACCTTCTTTTGAAATGGCAACAGTTTTATTATGTACACAGCTATGAAGGATTAAAGTGAGTTCAAGGCTTTGTAAAAGCTCTCCTTTTTTCTTTTTCTGTTTTACTGCTCTTGATTCTTGGAAGTGATTTATCTGCTTTCATGGTTGAAGAAAAGACATTTTCAAGATTGGATTTGGGTGCTGTGGAAGCAATGTCACACTTGAATTTAAAGTTACAGATAGGTAGCCGTGTTGGTCTGCCATAGTCAAAATAAAAAAAATCCTTCCAGTAGCACCTTTAAGACCAACTAAGTTAGTTCTTGGTATGAGCTTTCGTGTGCAAGCACACTTCTTCAGATACACACGAAAGCTCATACCAAGAACTAACTTAGTTGGTCTTAAAGGTGCTACTGGAAGGATTTTTTTTATTTTGAATTTAAAGATTAGGATATTATTGTGAGAATTAAGAAAGGCTTCCTTGCCCTGACAAGACAAGTTGGTTTTCTTATGAAGGCACTATTCCCTGCATGAATAAAGAGATCCATTTGCATCCCTAAAGGGAACATTTCCCCCTCTTTTTGTAATGTATTGTATTCTTCTCATTTACTATCTGAATGTGTTTGGGAATGACAAACCCTCAGTGAATTTAAACTTGTTTCAAGGGCTCACACGCCCAGCAAAGATTTAGATCTAAATTATTTCAACATGATTTGGTAAATTAGATTTAAATAGCTGCCAACTTCTTGCATGGGATAAAAATGTCAGCTACTCTCTTTCGTACAAACACAGCTCTCAAAGTGGTCCCTTGTTCCTTCCTTTTATAAGCACAATGGATAACTTTCCTCATTGCATTATGCATGCAATATGAAGGAAAATATATACTCTCTCCTGTATTTGCAAGTTTATTCTAAACACGGGCAATAATTTTAAAAAATGCTGTTAGAATACCTAAAAAGAAATATTTTGCACAGTTTAACTGCAGCTCCTTTTACAGCAAGCAAACTCAGGAGAATTGGTCATAAAACTCTAAAGCAGAGAGTTTAGGAACATTTGGGAGTTGGCAGACACAAATGGGATTGTGGACATCTTCCAGATGGGTCAATTGCCTGGCAGAAGAGGACTTAAAAGGTAGTTTGCCTCAAACATGTCCTCCAATTTCTGGTTCAGAGATTGAGGGCCAAACATGTTATCCGTGCTGTCTTAAAAGCCACATTCAGAAATATAATAGCGACGCAGGTCCTCAAACTGAATCCGGTACAAAGAGAGGGATTAAACTTTCCCCTCCGTGCCTTTTTCAATAAAGCACTCGTTAATTCGTTCAGCTTCAAAAAGGCAGGGGACAGGACAAGGCAGGGCTGATCAACTTGCTTCCATCTCCAGAGAGTGAACCTGATCAGATATAAAAACACACCCGGCACTTTCATGAACAAAGAACGGAATATGCAGAACTGGGAACACCTGGAGATGCTAAGAGGTTCAGAACCTAAGGGGCAAACTGTCCGGCACACAAACCTGCCGTGCCAATGTGTACACCTAGATCAAATGGAGCGTCACAAAGATCTCCAGCAGATATTGTTCTGCCCGGTCCTGTTTCTTCCTAATAATAGCTCTTCAGGATCAGAATAAGGAAGGAACATAGGAAGCCACCTGTTACAGGGGCAGCCCTCTGGCTCATCTACCTCAGTATTATGTGCAGTGACAATTCAGGATTTTAGGTAAAATGGCTACCTAGCCATACCTAGAGATGCTGCCCCCATATGCATGCAGATCGAGACTGTTATGTACTGAAGTTCTCACCCTGGGCCAGCAGGGGGATACTGTAGATAGTTATGCAAATAAGGGATCGAAAGTGACGTTCAGTGATTGGATAGTTTTAGAAAATTGTTCCAGTTACATTGTACTGGAGCTCTATATAAGCAGGCTGACTGAACCCTTCAGTTCAGTTCTGTCCTGGCCTGTGAATAAACAAGAGCTGTTGAAGAATCACTGTGTCGTCTGATATGTTCACCCACAACTTAACAAAGACGTCTGCCACTGACCTACAGACCTTTTCCCCTAAGTCAGTGGTGGCGAACCTATGGCACAGGTGCCAGAAACAGCACACAGAGCCCTCTCTATGGGCACGCGCGCAGTCGCCCCACCGTGCTGGAGGTGGGAGGAGGAGCTTTCACACGCGCGTCCAAAGCCTGCAGCCCTGGTGGCGTAGCTTCCATGGTGGGGGTAGGGGAGAAGAGGAGGGCTGGGTTAGGGTTGGGGTAAGGAGAGGGGGGCATCGTCGAAGCGGCGGCCTCCCCAGACAAAGGGAGGTGACTTGAGTTCAAAAAAATAGAAAGAAATCCAAGACGGGAGGTGATCTCGCGTGGGAATTTGCATGCGGGGGCCTTTGAAACCTCCCGCGCTTTCTCGGGAAGGAAGCGTCTCCGAGGTCGGTGGGGTTTACTCCTGAGTAAGGGTGTGCAGAATAAGGAGGAGGGAAGCTGGGTGAGGACTCAAAGGGGGCGAGGTGTAGGTGAGGGAATTAAGAGCGACATGGTGGGCGACACTGGGGTGTGAGGGATGGGCGTCCTCTCTGGAGGGTAGTTTCCCATCATAAAGAGTATCTGAGGGGTGGATCAACAGGACTTCAGCCAGCCGACTTCCTTTGGGACTGATAGGGGTGCATGTAAACACGCTTGTGCAGGTTGCATTTTGCAAGAAACAGGTGCTTAATTCTTGGCAGGTGGAAGGCTGACCCTTTTCGGGTCATGTGGTTTGTGTTTACCCTTTTATCTTGTGAATGTAGATGTTTACATGCGGAATAAGTATTGGAAGGGAGGAGGGTTCTTGGTTTGTTCTTGCTTTCATTCTGTATTTTGTGTTTTCCGTCTTGTATTTTTATGCTGTGAACTGCCCTGAGACCTGGACATGAAGGGCAGTGTGCAGATTCAATAAATGAATAAATAAATAAATAAATAGAAGGGGCTTAAGAGAGAAAGGAACTGAATGGAGAGAAAAAGCACTGAGTTCTACCATAAAATTATATATCAACGGAAAGATAACTTAATGAAGAATGTAATGCAATAACTTTCATGAAGGATTATTTATTACAACAGCAGTCATAAAGAAGAAACGTGGAACACACAGAAGAAACGAGATTTGCAGGTGAAATTGCCGTGTTGGCACTTTGCGATAAAGAAGCGTGTTTTGGGTTGAAGTTTGGGCACTCGAATCTCTAAAAAGTTCGCCATCACTGCCCTAAGTTATCTTTTTTTTAAACCCACCAGCTTCCTAGAGCACTGCGTGTGGCTCTCAGTAGCCATGATCCAAAGCCATGATCCATGTGGATGAAGGAGCTGAGGCAAAACCACAGCTTGACTCCTCATCTTTGGCAGCTACAGTAGTCGAAACCCCGGGGGGGGGGGGGGAGAATCCAACTATTTCTTTATTTGCAAAGCGCCTTTGCACATATCCCCTTCTAGTGTCTCCGTTCTCCATCCCAATACAAATCTGTGCCTTTTCCTCTTTATCCCACATCCAGGAGGGAGGGAGAAACCCCTTACTACCCAACTGCTTTCCTCCCCCCCCCCTTTGTTTAGATGTCAGTAGGAATGAGAAGCAAGAGGAAATGGGTCTGTGTGTCTTTTATAGAACATCAGCATTCTAATAATGATGCAGAACTTCATTTGCCCCTTAATGGGCCGCTCTTTGTATTCAGTTTGCTCAGCAACAAAACGGGCAACTTGGCTCCAGGCTGCATCTGCAGAAAATGCAGGGCAGGAGAAATGCAAATGAAAACCAAATTAACTTGCGTACACAAAGCCACTTTCCCCCTGCAGCTTTAAGCAAATTCTATTAGAACAGTAGTTGAAATTGGCAAAGGGTGCATAACTACATGACCAGTCAGACGAACCCAGTGAAGTAAATACAGTGGTACCTCGAGTTAAGTACTTAATTCATTCCGGAGGTCCGTTCTTAACCTGAAACTGTTCTTAACCTGAAGCACCACTTTAGCTAATGGGGCCTCCTGCTGCAGCCGCGCCGCCGGAGCACGATTTCTGTTCCCATCCTGAAGCAAAGTTCTTAACCCGAGGTACTATTTCTGGGTTAGCGGAGTCTGTAAACTGAAGTGTATGTAACCTGAAGCGTATGTAACCCGAGGTACCACTGTACTGGTTAACCCTCTGCAATACAGTGGTACCTCAGGTTACATACACTTCAGGTTACAGACACTTCAGGTTACAGACTCCGCTAACCCAGAAATATTATCTCAGGTTAAGAACTTTGCTTCAGGATGAGAACAGAAATCGTGCTCCGGCGGCGTGGCAGCAGCTGGAGGACTCTCCTAGCTTCAGGCACCTACCCCTGAAGCCTGGAGAGTGAGAGGGGTCGGTGCGCACCGACCCCTCTCGCTCTCCAGGCTTCAGCAAAAGCAATGTGAAGCCTCCAGAGCGCGGAGGGAACGCTCCCTCTGCGCTTCGGAGGCTTCACGTTGCTATTGCTGAAGCCAAGGAGCCTGCATTCGCTCCATAGGACGCACACACATTTCCCCTTAATTTTTGGTGGGGGAAAAGTGCATCCTATAGAGTGAAAAATATGGCATAATGTTTAAAAATTTTGGTGGGAGATATATTATTATGTATACCACAATTTCACTGTCTTCATCCCTTAAATATTAGAAGATATTGATTTCTTATGAAATATATGAATTATGTGACTAACCATGTCTGGAAGCTAGATTGCTCAGTGTGGGAGAAATCTGCTCCTCCGGTGGTTAGAAGCAACAGAAGCAGGATGTTTATGTGTGTTTGAGTGTGCCGACACTTAGGTGGCAAAGACAGCATTTATTCTGAGAGTCCTAGCATTTAGAACAATGAATCAAGGTTAGCTATCCTTATTTACAGACCAGAAGATTCTCTCTCTTCCTGCTTCCTCCCTGCAAGCAATCAACACTCAAATTCCCAAGGGCTATGAATAGATCAATTCCTGTGTTTTCACATTTTAGCAAGTGACGCAGAGTCACCCCATTTTATCCACTGAGCTTTGTATTCCCTGAAGATGCTGGAAATTAAACCCAAGAAATGGAGGCAGTGAGAGATTTTACTTTCTTGGGCTCCATGATCACTGCAGATGGTGACAGCAGCCACGAAATTAAAAGACGCCTGCTTCTTGGGAGAAAACCAATGACAAACCTAGACAGCATCTTAAAAAGTAGAGACATCATCTTGCCAACAAAGGTCCATATAGTAAAAGCTATGGTTTTTCCCAGTAGCTATGTATGGAAGTGAGAGCTGGACCATAAAGAAGGCTGATCACCGAAGAATTGATGCTTTTGAATTATGGTGCTGGAGGAGACTCTTGAGAGTCCCATGGACTGCAAGAAGATCAAACCTATCCATTCTGAAGGAAATCAGCCCTGAGTGCTCACTGGAAGGACAGATCCTGAAGCTGAGGCTCCGATACTTTGGTCACCTCATGAGAAGAGAAGACTGTCTGGAAAAGACCCTGATGTTGGGAAAGATGGAGGGCACAAGGAGAAGGGGACGGCAGAGGATGAGATGGTTGGATAGTGTTCTCGAAGCTACCAGCATGAGTTTGACCAAACTGCGGGAGGCAGTGGAAGACAGGAGTGCCTGGCGTGCTCTGGCCCATGGGGTCACGAAGAGTCGGACACGACTAAACGACTAAACAACAATAACACCACTGAAAAACAAATCTCAGGATACGACCCTGAGTTAAGAAGTTTTAACTTCCAGCAATTTCAGCTTGAGAGTTTAGCATGTCTTTAAATCTATCCCTACTGATTTTTATTTTTATTTTGCAACAGTTGATAAATATGAAAAAAAAGGGGCCCTCAGAGTGATTTAAGTAGTGAATCCTCGCTATAAATACTTGCTTGTTTAGACGATGTAATTGTTCTAAGAGTGTGGCAGTATAACTCAAATCTCTTATTTAAAGACATCGTCTGAACCCTTTTCAGCGCCATTAATCTTCTTCCTTGATTTGAACAACTATGGTTCAGCCTGGCTTCTGAAAAAACAGTTTGCTCAGGATAAGTTGGTGCTTGTTCTTAATCAAGAGTCTCATTAATCTGATTAATTAGACGGGCCCTTCACTCATCCTTAAGTCTCGACAGCTGTTCCTTATCTGCTTGAGGTCTTTACAGCCCTGAAATGAAACGCCTTGCGTAAGAAACCCTTCTCATAAGACATATGTGAATGCCTTGACGACTTAGCGCAAAGCAATATCGCTAATTATGGCTTCAGTACTGCAGAAGTGCTAAGAACCCCATCTTTACCTCTCCTGGGAAGCTTGATGAATTGATGGAGCTGAACAGAGTGCTTACATTTCCCAAGCTCTGCTTTTCACAGCACTATTTGTTTCAGTCCAAGCCAGGGCAGCACACTATAGTCCTGGTCCCCAGTCAAACTGCCCTCCCACAATCTCAATTTTGGAGTAATCGGCAAGGATTTTCTTCAGTATTTTGGAGTAATCAGCTGAGAGTTTGGAAAGTGACCTGCTTCCTCCTTCTGCTGTTTCGGGGAACGGAGTCCATGTTTCGAGATGGACCCCTCTTTGAAAGGGACTTCTAATTCTTTTTTCTTTTCACTTTTATAAATCATTCAGCCTTTGCAGTGACAGCGAAATGTGTCAAACGCTCATGACTTCTACTCAAAGTTCCAGTTAGCCAGTCAATTATGCCCCCCGTAACAGGATATTTTGTAAGCTATATGAAACGCAACAAGGGCATTCTAGTGTTCTCTCTCCCCATAGAGACTAAGCATGCTGAGTCCTCATTTGACTGTTTCTGCTTAGAGGGTTGTTGTTTTTAATGTGCTTTTTGCAAACCTTGGAGTCCTCCTGAGCATGTCAATGCTTCCCCCCCCCCCCCCAATTCTTTTTTACTGGCTACAATCCTGTCAGAACTCTCCAACAGAGTTCACTATTAGGAGTGCTATGGCAATTTTCTTCACATGACTGCTAAACGCTCCACCTCCCAGTCAAGATTTGTGGTGGCATGCAGGGCTGGATTTAGGTTTTATGAGGCCCTCGGCTACTGAAGCTAATGGGGCCCCGTATATGTCCAGCTGTCCTTTGTCAACAACAATTTGTCGCTTTTTTGTGTTGAATATATGCTATATGGTAATTTATGGACCTAATAGGTATCTAAAGCCATTTGAACATAACAAAATATGTATTTTATCAAAGCAATTGTTGAACCGAAATGCAATTAAGAAGAAGTATATTAATAGTGAAATACAATTAAGAAGAAGTATATTAATAGTGAAATACAATTAAGAAGAAGTATATTAATAGTGAAATACAATTAAGAAGAAGTATATTAATAGTGAAATAATTATTAAGCTCTAACTTTATGTAGGTTTTATTTTATTTGTTTTTTATCTTATATTTTGGAAACATTCATCCAGTTGTTGTTTTTCCCTTTAATTTTTTTTTGGACCCCCAAGAGAGTGGGGCCCTTAGCTTGTTTAGCTTATACATAAATCCGGCACTGGTGGCATGAGAGAGCGGGGAGAAATGCAGACATAGCCACTGCCCAGGAATTTATTTCTTATTTTTAAAATCTGTATACTGCCCTTCATCCAAAGATCTCAGGGCAGGTCACAGCATGAAAATACAAGATAAAAACACAAAAGACATAATAAAAACAAGAAGAGAAGGCAAAAATGGAACAGTAACACCCCCAAGCACATTTAAATGGATATAGGATGTTGACTAGCCAAAGGCCTTGTTGAGCAGGAATGTTTTCTCCTGGCGCCTAAAGCTATATAATGAAAGCGCTAGGTGAGAGCATTCCACAAATGGGGAGCCACTGCAGAAAAGGCCCTTCTCGTGTTGCCACCCTCTAGACCTCTTGTGGAGGAGGCACACGATGAAGGGCCTCAGATGATGATTGTGGGGTCCAGGTATGTTCATATGGGGAGAGGCGGTCCTCCACCCAACCCTTGTTTTGTTTGCCACACATTATGGACTACAGGCCTATGAAGGACAGCAAGTTGTTTCCTAGAGGGGCCAACCAGATGACTATGGGAAGCCCACAGCAGGACATAAGCAGTCAACAGCCAGCAGACACAGCCTCTGCATCTTGTTGCAGGAAATTCCTCTCTCTGGGGCAGGAAAATTGCCACCACAACCAAAACCGGGCTTTCAAAGAGGAGCTGTTTCTATCTGTACTGGTTTCTTCCAGGCATGTCCAGCTCCCTCGTTGACACCCAGAAAATATGCTCTCCCCTCTGCAAACGCCGTCAGGTGACTCCACAGTGAGCAAGAACAAACACGGAGGTGAGTAATGAACCAGACCAAGTCAGCAGATAATCGTCAAGTGATTCAGCTCCGTCGCTGAAAGTTCTTACGCAACCACCTTTTCTAGCGCCGGGAGAACAAAGAATACGCGGCAGCTGCCAGCGCGAAACCCGAACTATAGTACCGCTCCTGTCCACACGTTAACACCCTTTGCTTTTCAGGAGTTGACTTACTCCAGACCCAGGACAAAGCAATCCCTATTGTTTGTGAGCGCTCACAATAATATTGAGGAGTTTGTAAGTGCTTTTCAGTGCTTGAAGTGCTTTGCACAGATGATCTCCGTAATCTTTACAACTGCTCTTTAAAGGCGGGTCAGCATTACTGATTCCATACTGCATAGTAGGCTGTGGCAAGGAGATGATGGCATGCCAAAGGCTACTCAGTGAGCGCATGCTTGAGGTGAAATGTGAGCTTTGTTGCTCATAGTTCGCACTTAGCCTCTACGTTATACTTAACGCCAGATGCACACACAATTTCTCTCTCACACACATTGGTGGAAATGAATATTTTGCTATTTTCCCCAGTGAAAGGCCCGTTTCAGCACCACAAGGCGATGAACCCAAAGCTCGGTGCCCGTGCTTCAAAGCCCAATATTTCATTTCACTTCAGCCAGGGTGATACAATGGTTAGGATGCTGGATCAGGAGGGACCTGGGTTCAAATCCTGCTAAGGCTATGAACCAGCCTTGCCTATCTCACAGGTTTGTTGCGAGGGCAAAACCGGGGGGTGGGAGTGGAGGGAAAGAGGACAGTGTGTGCCGCTCTGAGCTCCTGGGTGGGAGAGTGGGATTTAAAAAAACATTAATACATAAATCAAAAGGAACAGTCATGCGATGATTGATGCCTTACCGTTAAAGACAGGGCCATGCAGACAAAGGTGAACTTCTTGATATGCGTTGCTGTGACGGTGCTGCTGGTATTCACCAATTTATTGCTGGGGTTATTCTAGGGTGAAAAGGGAGAGAAAAACAGGCATTAGCCTTCTAGACAAGCGGCAAAAAGCAGCAATGAGGCTGCAATCTGAAACCCACTTTCATGCGGCTAAGCTCTATTGATTTCAGTGGGGTTTTCTTCTGTACAAGCATGCAGAGGGTTGTGGTGTGAATCGTAGAAAACAGCTGGTTTCCTGGAGCATCACCTTTCCTAGGCAATAAACTAGGAGCATCTCATTAGCTGGCTTTTGCTTACAGAATGAATAACGTGGTCCCCAAATGCTATTGTGTTTATAGCATGAAGAAGAGGAGGAAAAACCTGGCTGAAATTCTGATTATTGCAGATACCAGCCATAATCCAGTGATGCTGCTCTGTAGGTACTGGCAGAGCTCTACAATTACTGGGAATTGAAACGAAAGGAACCTACACACATGCAGGTCTCTGGATCTTAGCTGTGGGCTGCATCACAGACATTTGGCAAGCGACAAGCAAATGAGGTTTGCATTTTAGATATTAAAGTGCAAGCTTGGGTTTTTGCAGTGCCATAAACAATAATACAGACTTGTGGTTTGGTTGGTCGTAGTCAAATGGGCGCAGCTTCGAAACAGGATTTTTACAAGGGACGGCAGGATATATTTCCATGTCAACAACCAGAGTGCAGATTGGCTCAGAGTTCATTAACCTGCTCTGTTTGTCCAAAATTTGAACTTCCTAGCTCTTAATGGGAGTTTAAACAAGCAATCCTTGTGGTCTGAAGCAGGAAGATGCTACTGCAGATGCTGATCACACTGCAAGCTTGTTTTTTTCCTTTTTTCCTTTTCTGTTTAAATAAATATATTGCTCCAGGAATACAGCTTGGTACAAGCTGATCCAAATCACTGTGGCAGCTCCTGAGTCATTACATCCCCAATTAGCAAAGGAAGCAACCTACAGAAACAGCCCCCGAACACCTGGTTCCTTTTCACGCTAATGATCTGTACACAAGTTAAGGGATTCAATGTTCTGTCCTGCCAGGAGATTCCACGTATCGCTATGCAAACATCAAACCCCGTCTCCCTCCCCAGAGCCCACCCTCAATCTACATGTGCAGATGTCGTTTCCGTAAACAGCAAAAAGCAGAATGTAGCTGAAGTCGTGGAATCTTCAACAGGATCTGTCAATGAAGAACTACAGCTAAAAGACATAGGAGGAGTAAGAAATTTCATGTGCTCTACTGAAATCTTCCTTACTCACCGCTTCCTCGTTCTTTTCATCCAAACAATGAGTCTCGTAGATTAGGAAAAAAGAGGGACCAATGGTATATAAAGGCTGCATACATAGCATACGTTGAAAAGCACATTGTTTCCCCCAAATAATCTTCTCAGCGCCCTTATCTAACTACAGCTCCCAGGATCCTCTGCAGGGATATGCGAACCCTTTGCTTTAAATGTATCTGGGCCCTGGAGAAACTTCCTTATTGAAAGTTGGCTTTCTGACCCTGAAGCAATCAAGGGCATGTTCCTTGCCGATGCCCAAGGAACACAACAGGGGAATCTCAATTGCTCATGGCTGGCTTATGTAAGTGGAGGTGTTAGCATTCAGGGACATACTGGGGGTAGGGAGGCAGGGAGAGATGCATGCCAATCAGGCCATTAAGGACGAAGGAAACAGCTTGGAGCTGGAGAGCAAGGAGTTGAAGGACCACCTCCAACCTGTTCTTCATCCAAACTTCTGCCAGGTTGAGACTAGCTCAATGTTTTGAGGGCATGCACAATGGGACACTGGTACTCCCGATGACATCAAAGAAGATCCTGGGGCATATTCTTAATTAGCACAGGAAACTGGCCGTGCTAAAATTCGATTCTGGAGGAGTGGTGGGCTCGTGGCATAAACTGGGGGGGGGGGGGTGTCCTGAAATGCCCCACAATTATCAGAAGCTTCTGGAGCTGTACTTTCAGAGCAAGGTAAAGATAAAAGTAAAGGACCCCTGGCAAAAGTGACTATGGGGTTCCAGCGCTCATCTTGCTTTCAGGCGGATGGAGCCGGTGTTTGTCCACAGACAGCTTTCCGGGTCATGTGGCCAGCGTGACTAAACCACTTCTGGCGCAATGGAATACTGGGACGGAAACGAGAGCGCACGAAAATGCCGTTTACCTTCCCGCCGCAGCGGTACCTATTGCTCTACTTGCACTGGCGTGCTTTCGAACTGCTGGTTTGGCAGGAGCTGGAACAAAGAAACAGGGGCTCACCCCGTCGCAGGGATTCGAACCGCCAACCTTCTGATCGGCAAGCCCAAGAGCCTCAGTGGTTTAGACCACAGCGCCACCTGCGTCCCCACTTTCAGAGCACACATCCAGGGGCTTTCACATCCAGGTAATCTTTTGGTGCCTCGTGCAAGGCCAAAATTTGGTGCCCCCAAACAGATCTTCTCAATTATGGATCTTCTGAATTTTGTACCCCCTCAACTCAGCCTGCACTGCCCTACATCCTGTGTTGACACATGCAAGTCACATCAGTTTGGAGTTGCACGCTGCTTCCAGAATGGGGCTGCCCCCTGAATTGTGCCTTCCAACTCCCAATGGCAAGCAGTTCCCCGTGATAATTCTCCCTGCAGAAAGAAACCAGCTGGAGGACTTCATCTCCTGGCCATTACAGAAATCCAACAGGCCCAAGAGATGGAGATGCCGAATTTACAGATAGACAGATGGGTAAAACTCATCAACAGTATTTTATAGAATCGAAGAAGTGTAGCGTTGCACAGCATAACAGCAACAACAAAACTACCTTGAAGTTTCCTAGAATCTAGGAATCTGACTCATTTTCTATACGCTTCACACGCTTATAAAACTGACACTTGGCAAGGATGCATCTGAAAGAGAGGCGAAGGGTTTGCTCTCATCAAAGAAAACAAGCTCACCTTGTCAAAAGCAGGATAAACAGCTCGAATTTCTGTCAACCAGCCATATGGCATGTGCCCTACTGGATATGTAGCTGTCAGAATTGCCACCGCCTATAGCAGAGGAGAGGGGAGAGAGAACATTACAGGTCAAATCCTTGGAAAAATTCGTAAGGGTTTCCTCTCGCTCAAGATTCACATAATCCTATGAGTTACACCAGTAACATTTTAGATGGTCAAGCAAGAAAATAGTTCCTGCACAGTAGAGACAAAAAAAAGGAGCTTATGAACACACACTCTCTCTTGTTTCTTCTTTATTTATTGTTCCCTTTCCATGATAAAATGATAATGGTCTTTGTATGCCATCTTAAGACTGAATGAAATATAAAGCATTTCCTTTGTATGTGAAAAAATGTTAATAGAGAGGGGTTGTTGTTTTTTTAAAAAAGGAATAGGCTGAGCTCTCCTCAGTATTATATGTAGATATTAATCCTAAAACCAGAAAAGGAGGGAAACAATTTAAGACCATTTTTAGCTCAGCTCTCTGCCTTCACCAAGATTACTTGGGTTATCCATGGCTAGCTTCAAACCAAAATTTGCAGCCAGTATCATTAAACAGCTTGCAAAGCCCAGTTAAAGCTGTTTGTTTGTTTAAAACACTTCCATACCGCCCTTCACCTAAGCTGGTTCCAAGTGGTTTACACAACTGTGTCACAGAAATGAAAACACGCAATTAAAAACAAAAGCAAGTAGAGCCCTGTTCAGATGTGAGGTGTGTGTGTGTGTGCTGGTGAGTTAAATATGCGAGAAAGGGCGGGGAGAGAGCGCTGTTAGCTCCGCCCCCTCTGGCACATCACTATCCCTGAGTTTAAAGTCCTCCACGAATTTGAGGGTGAAGTTCTGAAGCAGGAAGAAGCAATCTCATCCAATATGGGGTGCTACGCAGTTAGGCCTGTGAAGCGCAGAGGAAGCATTCCCAAACATGAAGCAGTTCCGCCCGTGCTTCAAACCTGTCCTCAAACTCTTAAAACATAGCTGTCAACTTTTCCCTTTCCTTGCGAGGAATCCTATTCGGCGTAAGGAAATTTCCCTTAAAAAAAGGGAAACGTCGACAGCTATGCTCTAAAAGTGATAATGGTCTTGAATATGAGGGGGCACAGCCTAGCGCAGGAGTCTGCAACCTTTAAGACAAAAAGAGCCACTTGGACCCATTTCCGAAGAAAAAAAACTGGGAGCCGCAAAACTCGTCATTATAAAAATAACCTTTTTGTCACTTTTTTATTATTTCTTTGTTTGACCCCTCAAAATTACTCCTCCTCATAGAAATAAACGTTAAATTAACAAGTTACCTTTTTGTGTGTGTGTGTTCTTCACTCCCCTTCAAAACAGTGACCAGCGTACATGCCCCCTTTCAGTGCAGTGACCAGCGTACATGCCCCTTACAATGTAGTGACCAGCATACATGCCCCTTACAATGTAGCGGGCGGGCAGGAAGGTGACGTCGGGACGGTGCGTGACTAACGCAAGCACTGCCCCATGCGACGTCACAGCCAGTACAGCGCCCGCCACAGTGGGGAGTGTCGGGGCGCACAATGCGCCTCCTCCCCTCGCTAGTATCCGCCCCGGAGCCGTGGCAAAGGTGTAAAAGAGCCACATGCGGCTCTGGAGCCGCGGGTTGCTGACCCCTGGCCTAGCGGTATGGCCACAATGCCCCATACCTGCTTGCTTAAAGGTAAAGGTAAAGGGACCCCTGACAGTTAAGTCCAGTCGCAAATGACTCTGGGGTTGCAGCGCTCATCTCGCTTTACAGGCCGAAGGAGACGCCGTTTGTCCGCAGACAGTTTTTCCAGGTCATGCGGCCAGCATGACTAAGCCACTTCTGGCGCAATGGAACACCAACACCAGAGCAGCGCACGGAAACGTTGTTTACCTTCCTGCCGCACCAGTACCTATTTATCTACTTGCATTTTTTTGCATGCTTTCAAACTGCTAGGTTGGCAGAAGCTGGGACCAAGCAATGGAACCTCACCCTGTCGCGGGGATTCGAACCGCCAACCTTTTGATCAGCAAGCCCAAGGCTCAGTGGTTTAGACAACAGCGCCACCCGCGTCCCACCTGGTTGCTTACACACAAGCAAAAAGAGCGCTTGCATTGTGCTTAGCAAGATAATCAACAAAATCTAATTGATTTGCAATTGCGTTTGCGGTATAATAATGTCTGGAGTCTGGCGGCATCTGAGAAAGCAACACACAATTTAGAGGTCTCAAAAGGATCGGAAGACCCAAACCATTACTACCCCGTTATGTGGGAGTTTATTGCTTATCCTACTGCAAATGATCTGCAAAGGTCTTTGCCTATAAGCAGAGCATGAAACTGGGACCTCATCACTGTGATTTATTTAAAAAATGCACTTCTCTATTGATGTTGTTGCACTGTTAATACTAGATGAGTGGTTTTGTAATGTGACACTGAAAACAATTATTCTTTGATGAATTCTCCCTAATTGCATGTGTTGTTATGCTCCTGTTTGTTTTATAATTCAATAAATAAAGAATTATTTTTAAATGCCCAGAACTTAAAAGTTTGAGAAAATAGGGCAGAGTTTTGCCTGCTGCTCAAAAGATAGCTGTGTTGGCACTAGGAGACAAACCATATTTATGATTTATGGTTCATAGCACAAGTACTGTTGCAGAGCGAACACTGAACAATGGCTAGCATGGAAAAGTGAGGGGGATTTGCATAGAATTATGCTCAGGGAGAATGAGCTCATGGCATATTTCCAATTTTCTAACCATGGTTAGAAGATTACCGTGTTTTTCGCTCTATAAGATGCACCAGACCATAAGACTCACCTAGTTTTTGGAGGAGGAAAACAAGAAAAAAAATATTCTGCATATCAGAAGCCAGAATAACAAGAGGGATCGCTGCGCAGCGAAAGCAGCGATCCCTCTTGCTGTTCTGGCTTCTAGGATAGCTGCACAGCCTGCATTCACTCCATAAGACGCACACACATTTCCCCTTACTTTTTAGGAGGGAAAAAGTAAGTCTTATGGAGCAAAAAATACGGTACATCTGTACTTGGCCAAATCTAAGCCAAATACAGCACCTGACCAAAAAATCCAGGAACAAAGTAAAACATGCAAACTCATTATTTTTCATAGAGTTCCTTCTTTTCTCCTCCTGCCAAAATCAAGGGCTACTGGCAACACCATGTACAGAAATTTGCAATACACTCAGCTTGTGCGCTGGCAGGCTTATCTAATTGTTGGCTCTGCCAGCGCTTTCTCTTTCAGTAGTGATGCTTTCAGAAACGGAAGCGAAAAGAACAAACGGACAATAGGCACTAATGAAGTCAGCTATCAGCTGATAGATAATATGAGAAGTATTTGCTTTCGAGTGAATGCATTCTTTGCACTTAGCAACTGAAACCACGTTGAAGTGGTATGCTTAAAATATTAATTGCACAAACATTTCGGACAGTAACCGGGAAATGTGCAATTAAGTATTTCCAGGTGCTTGAACTCCGAAGTTCAACTACATGATACAATTCTATATACTTCCTCTTATTCTACTTTAAATCACAAGCAGAAATATACACAAAAAGACCGTCACCTTAATGTTTATTAAGTTGTCAGGAATATAATCTTATAATATGGGTGGTGCATATTCGGTGATTCTGCAAGTGTGTGGAGTTTAGCAGTGAGGGGAAATATACTAAGAATCTGAGCTTTTTTTAAAAAAATAAATCTTTCCAGCTCATATGGGCTGCAATGATAGGTTTCCAAACATCTGGGCAATATCTGGTAAAATCTTACCCCCTCCCCTGCATGTACACTCTGCAATATGTGAGCCACTGAAGTATGGTACGGTTATATTCATTCATTCATTTGTTTGTAAAGTGCCTAAAATTACTATATGCAGTATAAAAGAGTCAACACGATACAGGCACCTTGCTCACAGCTTGGCCACGTGGGAGGGACCAATAATATTGACTTGCCTGCAGAATTAACACCTTCAGGGATTTTCGTTTTTCATAAAAGAGTCCTGTGCAATTAACCCAGCCCATGTAGTCGTGCTATTCCCAATTATGCCCATGGGATCGTGCCATATTGAAGCAGCTCCAGTGGTTTAGGGTATGCATACAGAGAGGTCTCAGAATTTGGGGAGGAGGGTTTTTTTAACATTTTTGGCCAGGTATTACATCTAAATGTTCCTTGCACAAGCCGAACTGCACTTACACTTGCACTAGAGGGGAGTATGCCTTTTCCCTCCACTGACAGTCCGCCATATTTTGAAACATGCCATTCCCAAACGTCACTATACCCTCAGAACCAGCAACACAGATGGCATTGGGTGATGCGGCAGGAAGCAGAAGACGACAGTTCCGTAAGTGCAACACCACTCACAGTTCTCTGAATCTCGCCCAATAACGTTGCTCACACAAGAGATGAGTCAGAGAAGAATCAGACTATAAATGAGTGTCTTTGTTTTGCTTTCTGAGTTACCAAATACTCTGTTGAAGATCTGAGAAACAGGGGGAAAACAGTAATGCTCGGCTAATGGCCAAAGAAAATATGGACAGGACTCTGTTTCTCTCTTCCTTCATGTTTTAAAATAATAATAAAAAAAATCAGACTCAAATGGCAGTAGTGGGCAGGACAGAAGAATGAGGTTTCCTTTTTTTTCTATCCATGGGAAAAGAGATATGGGGTCCGTGTATTTTGTTAGCTGAAAAATGTCTGGAGGGGGAAGGGTTAAGCAGCCACGATCCACTTTCACTTCCTCCACTCAGGACGGCAGTTGGCTGAGGCCGCTTAAGTTTCTAAAAGTAAAAATGCTGAGGAAAAATAATATAGAAGTCCATGTAGCATCTAGATTGGCCCTTAGGTTTGAAAGAAAATGCTATAGTTTCAGAAGCGGTCGGGAAAGATGCTCAGACTTAGAAAAAAAACTTCACGTAAAAGCCTGTAGGTTTCGTTAACACCCTGAGGAAGTTGACATTTAACAGCAAAATGAATTCCTAAAGAACCAGGAAAACAGAGACAGCTGGAGAGGGAACTGGGCCCTCCTCTACTTTTCTGAATAAATACAGGGAAACCAAGGACTCCTACCTCTGTAGCTGCAGAGCTGCCACCCAGATCTCGGGATACGAAGAGGTTGACGATTGGCCGGCTGATTCTCTGAGTAGCCAAAATTAACGCCAAAGGCCACCAGAAACTGAGCATCTTTTTTATTGTAGCATCTCCCTGCGGGTAAAATGAGAAAATGCAGTCCTTGTGAATGACAGCACCTGAACGCAGTAATAATAATAATAATAATAATAATAATAATAATTTATTATTTATACCCCGCCCATCTGGCTGGGTTTCCCCAGCCACTCTGGGCGGCTTCCAACAAAACACTAAAATACAATAACCTATTAAACATTAAAAGCTTCCCTAAACAGGGCTGCCTTTAGATGTCTTCTAAAAGTTTGGTAGGTATCTTTCTCTTTGACATTTGGTGGGAGGGCGTTCCACAGGGCGGGTGCCACTACCGAGAAGGCCCTCTGGCTGCTTCCCTGTAACTTGGCTTCTCGCAGCGAGGGAACCGCCAGAAGGCCCTCGGAGCTGGACCTTAGTGTCCGGGCAGAACGATGGAGATGCAGTCAACAGAATAGCTAAAGAATCTCCTTTCCACATGTTGGCTATGGTATGTGCAAGCAGAAAAAAAAGCAAGGAAACACATAAGCATGCATATATCACCAGCCAGTAAGTTAAAAAGAAGATATACCGTATTTTTTGCTGTATAAGACTCACGTTTTCTCTCCTAAAAAGTAAGGGGGAATGTGTGTGCATCTTATGGAGCGAATTCAGGCTGCACAGCTATCCTAGAAGCCAGAACAGCAAGAGGGATTGCTGCTTTCACTGCGCAGCGATCCCTCTTGCTGTTCTGGCTTCTGAGATTCAGAATATTTTTTTTTCTTGTTTTCCTCCTCCAAAAACTACGTGCGTCTTGTGGTCTGGTGCGTCTTATAGAGCGAAAAATACGGTAGATTTTATCGATATAGATTTTAGACTGATTTGGATTATTGCAGCACTGGGCTTTCAGTTCATGAGAAAATGTGTTCTGGCACCTAACGAAAGTACTATCTGCAACTATGGATTTAAGAAGTGCCATATTTTTTAACGCTTTTAAATCCATTCTGATATACACTCCTGCAAGGAAGCATTCGTAAAGGTATGCGGCTTTGAGTGACTCAGAAATGGTCCTGCAACTATCTGTGTATTTCCTTGGCTCTATGCTAATCATGCTGACATCTTAAAATAACAGCACAGAAAGAAATGTGGTGGGTTTTTTTTTCTAAATCCAGTACCGAACTTCACTACACTGAAGAAAATACTGTGGTTACAAGAATGGCCAAGAGAGAGGCTATGGCACGAGGATTGCAATCAGCAGAGACAAGGCAGCAACATAAATACAAATATATTTTGTATAAAATATCAGGGCATAGTCACAGCTTCCATATATCGAAGGATGTAAGAGAAGTAAGTTAAACTGGCAATTAATTGCTGCCAAGTAATGAGTATAGCATTGTGGTGGAGGTTACCCTTAGCACAAATATAATAATAATAATAATAATAATAATAATAATAATAATAATAGGCAGTGTGTTTTTGGTGTATAAAAGGAGGTGCCGGTACTCATTTATAAATGAAGTTTATAACCTTAGCAACCCCTTAGCGGGGTGCATTGTAAGTCTGTTAAGCAGCAATTAAACTGCCAATTAACAATTAGCAATTAACAATCACTTTCAAAAGCTTCCCCCAGTTGTCTAGCAAATGGAGAGCGTTGTTTTTCAGTTCGGGTCTTGCACATGATACAAGTGTATGCGGGCAGATGAGCAAGTAGTTTAAAGCACCATATTTTTCGCTCTATAAGACGCACCAGACCACAAGACGCACCTAGTTTTTGGAGGAGGAAAACAAGGGAAAAAAATATTCTGAATCTCAGAAGCCAGAACAGCAAGAGGGATTGCTGCGCAGTGAAAGCAGCAATCCCTCTTGCTGTTCTGGCTTCTGGGATAGCTGCACAGCCTGCATTCGCTCCATAAGATGCACACACATTTCCCCTTACTTTTTAGGAGGGAAAAAGTGCGTCTTATGGAGCAAAAAATACGGTAAATAGGGCCAGTGGTTTTTAGGTTCTGTTTTGCAATCCTGGTGTACTGAACGTAATCATATAGCAAGATCGACAAATGCATCAAAACATACCCCCATCTCTGGCCCGCTACTGTCCGGAATAATATCATGTATGTTTCTGTAGTAGCCCAGGCATAAGGTGGTACATCGGACAAGGGCTCCCATGTACAACGACAAGATAGGGATGAGGAGGGGCTCTCTGCACTCCAAATGACTGTGGAGCAAAATGGCTACGAAAACAACCTGTCAGGAGAAAGGGAAAGGGGGAAAAAGAAAGACTGGTTATGAAAACAAGATTCTGAATTCTGGTGTGAAAACTAAATAGTTTTGGACACAGTCATAGTGTTCAGAACATAATGCAATTCTTAATTATTATTCAGAGGTCTTTGCTGGAAATGCAAGCTCAATTGTGGAAATTCTCTGGTCCTCTAATTTCAAGAAACTACTTATTTTGATTTTCTATTATAAATATGTAAGAGAAGCTTCTGAGTCTGTCCCCCCCCCCCCAATAAACTTGTCTGAAGAAGCCAACGATTTCATTAATTTGAGAGGAGGCTATTTTCTTTAGATGTTAGGAGCTTATTCATCAAGGGCTATGGGTATGGCTAGAAGGCCCAAGATTATTATTTTTAAAAAGAAATATAGAGATAAAGGGTATCTATAATAAGATTGTATTATGTATATGCAGTATGAGGGAGAAAACGAATGGAATTCAGAAGTGGCCTTGAACAATATGTTCCAACGAAGTATATAATACATGTCATCTAGTAGCATGCATCACTTAAAAAATACTACACAGAGAAATCAAATGACAAACATAGTGAAATCCAATAGCAAAAAGCTAAATATTGAACGTGTTTATACCATTAGGCTGATTTAATGTAAAAAATCAAAGAACAACAGGGGCGATATTCAATGAAGTCATACTTAAACCAGGCCCAATGAAATCAATGAACTTAAAATCTCAATGGGTCTACTTCGAGTAGGACTTGGGTATCGCCCAGTAACAATGAGGTGGGAAAATAACTTCGACCTCTGAGAGGTCACCTTCAAAAAAGCATGAGAGATGTGGTACACACACAACGCTTACTATGCTAAAACAGAAGTGATTCATATTTGGGAAAGGATACCTATAGCAATACTAAACAATGATAGAGTGGTTCCTAGTGTTCAAAGAGATTTACAAGTATTGCTTCTGTAATCCTTCCAACATTTGTATAGCATAGGTCAGTATTCTTATCCTCATATTGCAGATAATAATAATGGGAGGCTGAAGGAAAAGGATTGCATTAATTAAGCTATCTAGTGAGTTAATGGGGTAAGTTTTGAATCATCAGAGATGTCTATGCTCCTAGCGGAACTGTTTTGTAACTACATTGCATTGGTAGATGTGATTAATTTAAATCTGAGTATCCTAAGTCCTAGCCGAGAGTTGCCATACATCCGGACATAGCTGGGATTTGAAAATGGCGTCTGGGTGGAATTTTAGGAAATCAGTTTAAAAACTGATGGCAGCTCATCTCGGCAGTGTTAATTTTGTGGATGTTTTCATAAAAAAAAACAGTTATAAAACTTCATTTTATTTTATTTTATTTTATTTTAGATTTTGCAGAAATTCAACACCTTTTGTGCCCAGATTTTCACTTTTTGAAATATGGTGACCCTGTGTTAGCCTCTATACCACCCTGGGCAAATTAGGTGTCAGACAAACTTACTGTTTTTTAAATATGCTTAAACAGCCTCACTTAGCTATGAAGCTGAAGCCAATTGCTATCTCAACCACCACACAATTGTTGTGAGGATAACATGGTGTGGAAAAACCATGTATTCTGCCTTTTGCTCTTTGAGGTAGAAGGCCAAGAGAGATAGAGAGATAATTAGCCAAAGTGGGGCATAGATTAATTTTAACAATTGAATTCAAAGGCTGGGGAAATCAAGTCATAATCAAAATGGTCCTTTCTTTTGCATTGAAAGAATTCCCTCCAATAGAAAGTTCTTCCCTTTTGCATTTCCTCCAGTTCCTTGAATTACTAACAGTCATACTCAAACTCTAAAACTCCATCTAGGAAATATGAAACAGCTCACTTTTGCAGCATATTTAACTTATGGGCTTGATGCTATCCTTCATAATTTCCAGGTGTCTTTAAGGAACCCTGACAGCTGTGGGTTTGTGAACAACAGCGCTGAAAATGTATTTGCCTATAAGTGGCTGGAGTTTAATAGTGTTTAAATGGGAATATACTGTATACTGTAGCCAATGGCACATTCTTTCCGTCCGGTCACTTAAGTTTTCCATGTGTCTATATTTAATGCACCTGCTGGCATTAACTAGTGTGAAGTATCATCTTGAATTATGCTAAGGACAGAATAATTTTTGATTTGGACCACAAAGAAGGAAGCTTGACAATTTTCTTTAGAGAACTTTTAAAATGTTCTGAAGGAGAACTCACACCAACATTTTTAAGGAATTCCCATTTCCGAATGCTGTAACTTGTGCTTTTAGCACAAAGGATGCTTCTACAACATCTACTTAACCACATGAAGGTTGACAGAGAAAATTTATCCGTTGTGACTTTTCTATCCAAAAGCAATTGTGTGAACTGGCTCAGAGGGAAAGGAAGAACACCAAAGTATAGCATGAGCACAAAGACAGTCAAAAGTGGATTTAATAACATCTATTCCGCAGCTGTCTAATGCACAGCAGATTAATTCATACTGGCTATAATGACATGAGCAGGAAGTAGATTAGCTAGATCCAGCTATTCAGCAACACAATAATTATTATCAGAAAAAATATACCACTATATACCACTCGCAATAATTGAGATGATTTAGTGTCTTTAGTGTCAACTCTTCAGTCCTCATGTCAGCAAGCAGATCTATTTCCACTCCATTTCAAAAGGGTCGTATATCAATATATATAGATAATCTTGCAAACCCAGACTGTTCCAAACACGGTTATTGTACAAATTTGGCATGGCTCTTTTCACAGTAGAAATAGCCGTGACATGAATCAATCCTTACCTGAGCAATGACATCTGAAATGGAGGCACATCCAACCAGAAAACTGTATTTGTGTTTCAGAAGAATACCTGCGTGGGTCCAAGCCTGAAGAGGACAGAAGAGTGGGTGAGATCCAGTTTAGCACAAGCTCAGGCAATGGGTCTCCTCCTGCTTCTCCTTCCCCCTGCAACTCCTGGCTCACCCTCCAAACCTGCTCCAGAAGGTTGAGGGGCTCTCTGAAGCAGCATTTTGGACCGTATGGAGAATAAGAGAAACTGGAAATATCATTGGGCAAGGCAGGCAGACATTTGCCTGGTCTGGACATCATGAAAAGCTGAACTATGGCTTAAGTTTCTGGGCTCAATTCAAAGTGCTGGCGCTGACCTATAAAGTCTTACACAGGACCTCAATACCTTAAGGACTGCCTCTCCCCATTCAAACCGACCTTGTCATCTGAGGCCATTCTCTACGTCCCAACTCCCTGAGAGGTTCCGAGGGTGACAACATGAGAACGGGCCTTTTCTGTGGTGGCTCCCCTCCTGTGAAATGCTGTCCCTGGAGAGGCTTGCCTGGCGCCATCATTACATATCTTTAGGGATCAGGCGAAAACATTCCTCTTTACCCAGGCCTCCGGCCGTTAAATAATCTATGGCTTGATAAATTTGCGGCAGAGGTTGTTATTATTATGATTGTTTTATTATCATGCTGTGTATTATTGTGTTGTGTATTATGTTTTTACTATTAAAGGTAAAGGGACGCCTGACCATTAGGTCCAGTCGTGGCCGACTCTGGGGTTGCGGTGCTCATCTTGCTTTATTGACCGAGGGAGCCGACGTACAGCTTCCGGGTCATGTGGCCAGGATGACTAAGCCGCTTTCTGGCGAACCAGAGCAGTGCACGGAAATGCCGTTTACCTTCCCGCCAGAGCGGTACCTATTTATCTACTTGCACTTTGACGTGCTTTCGAACTGCTAGGTTGGCAGGAGCAGGAACCGAGCAATGGGAGCTCACCCCGTCGCGGGGATTCAAACTGCCAACCTTCTGATCGGCAAGTCCTAGGCTCAGTGGTTTAGACCACAGCGCCACCTGCGTCCCTTTAGGTTTTTACTATTATGCTGTGTAAATTAGGTTCTTAATGTTGCACACTGCCCTGGGATCTTTGGTTAAAGCGTGGTATAAAATGAAAGAATGAATGAAAGAAAGAAAGAAAGAAAGAAAGAAAGAAAGAAAGAAAGAAAGAAGATATAGATAGATAGATGATAGATAGATAGATAGATAGATAGATAGATAGATAGATAGCATAAGAGCTGCCAGAGGAGTTCACATCCACTTTTCCCCCTTCTGCTTTTCTCCTCCCAAGTCCTTTGTTCTGCCATGCTAAACTAATAAAAGATGTCATGGGTTAGATCCCCATATTCCTGCATTGGAGGGTTGGACCAGATGAGCCATGGGGTCCCTACTAATTCTATGATTCTAAGATTTGGCTTAGAGTGCAATCCAGACCAGGGCTTCTGGTTAAAATCTCTCCTCGCTAACCTTGGTTACAAGCTTGCTTGCTATGAGCGAGGAGATAGCTTAACCACAAACCCCATTTTGGACAGCAGACTAAGTTAAACCTTGGCTTGGCTTAGTAAGGCATGCCATGGCAAAGCCGGTTGTGAAATCTATGCGCATAGACCTCAATGGAGCTGAAACCCTGATCACACAGGGTTTTGGCTCCTATGGAGCATGTAAGTTTCTCCTGCTCGGACTTCCACGTCTAATGTGCAGCCGGATGCTGTTCCTTTGTGGGCAAAAGCCCTTCATGCTCACAGGTGCAGTTGTTAAAAGATCACAAATATACGACGTTGCACAAAGGGGGAACATGATGACAAAGGATTGCCAACGAGGGGTTGAGATGAAAAAGTGCACGTATGCAAAGGGGAAATCTGAAACAGTTGCGGTAAAGATTATAAAAATAGCAGCTGGAAACAACAAAACCAGGTCAGGTGAAAAGGCTGGGAGGGAGAAATAGATGTATTTTGACTAACTGATTTAATCCCAAATCTGAAGTAGCTGAGATTTCAGCAATCGTTTGCATTTGGAGGTTTTGAATTTGCTTTTTCCTCTCTGAGGAATAAACTACTGTATCTCTTTTTTAAAAAAATAGAATGTATCTTTTAAAAGAAACATTAAGTATCTTGCTACCAGCTCACACCTAATAACCACTTGCCAAAGAAGTGACAGAAAATGTATTTATTTTTCTAAAATATTTAGAAATGAAATTGAGACTGCATAGTCAGCGGCGCAGTTCAGATATCACACTAAACCATAGTTTAAAATGTGCTTGTTGTGCTGCTCAATAGTTCCTTCCCTGCTCCTACCGCTGCCATGCCACAGACTAAACAAGCCACAGTCTGGCTTCTTGTGCCATCGAAACCTGAGCTCATGGCTTGCTTCCTGCAAACAAATCATGAGCGGTAAACCAAGGACAAACTTTGACTACTGTTCATGGTTTGCTTGGAGAGAAACAAACCACAAGCCGGGGTTTGAATGACACAGCAAGCCAGACTCCAGCTCGTTTTGTCTGTGGGTAAGGAGCGCCAGGAGAACTTTTGAGCAGCGTGCAACCAGTGTCAGAAACTCAGATCTATAAGCTAGGCGCCAAAAGGCTCATTAAACCAGGGTCACAGTCGCCAAAACGGAATGCTTAGTTGCCATTTTGGGGCCAGACGGCTCGAAAGTCGTACTTTTCAATATGAATTCCTGGTTCCTGAAGTTCATTCTGATTGTGCAGATAAAATATAACAGACAGAATTCTACAGGGTTGGCACCCCAGGCATCTTCACTTGGTCTCAAGTGGCCAATAGCCAAGTGCAAAATGCACCTGGGACATTTTGGATTTATATATATATATAATAAGTTTTGATGGATGTAACAATGGATTACTGAATGGTTTAGTTGATGTAAAATATGCAGGGATGTATGGTATGCAAAATGAACCACGGAAGGAGAAGAAGGGAAGTGTGTGTGTGTGTGTGTGTGTGTGTGTGTATGTTCTAATTTACATTTCAAAATATTCATTTAAACAACCTTAAATGAATTACTTCCCTTCTTCTCCTTCCGTGGTTCATTTTGCATACCACACATCCCTGCATATTTTACATCAACTAAACCATTCAGTAATCTATTGTTACATCCATCAAAACTTATTTACAGTGTTGAATTGATCTTAATACTACCAGCGTTTTTAAATAAACACAATTTTCAGTAAACATTTCCCAATCTTCTTTAAACGTACATCCTTCTTGTTCTCTTATTCTATATGTTAAATCTGCAAGCTGAGCGTATTCCATCAGTTGCCATTTTTCTTTGGTTGGGACCTCGCTCGTTTTCCATTTTGGGGCTAACAAAACACGGGTCGCAGTAGCGGAATGCATAAATAGTCTTTTTTGACACCTGGGAATTTCCCTCTGAATTATCCCCAACAAAAAGGACTCTGCTTTTTGGGGAAAGGGACTTTTAAAACATTTTTTTCAATTCATTAATTATCATTTCCCAATATCCTTTTACCCTTTTACAAGCCCACCACATATGATAAAACGTAGCCTCAGCCTCATTACATGCCCCTGGGACATTTTGAACGCATGCTGCTCGTTTACATTAAACCATAATAATAATAATAATAATAATAATAATAATAATAATAATAATTACTTATTATTTATACCCCGCCCATCTGGCTGGGTCCCCCCAGCCACTCTGGGCGGCTTCCAACAAAACACTAAAATACAATAACCTATAATTATAACCAATAATAAAATACAATAACCAATAATAAAATACAGGATTTGTTTTAAACTATGGTTTAATGTGATGTGCAAACCAGGCGTCTAGAAACTGCGAAACCTATGAATCAGAGGTCAGCAAAGTGCTTATATTGATCCACTACTAGGACAAAACAGGGAACAAGCTAAGGGAAGGGCTGGCATCCATTGCGCCACTCTGAGTGAGGATAGTAAACAAAGTTGTAGACTCACCATGGCATCCATGAACGGGAAGGCTGCCAGATACAGGAAGGCCTTGCGTGTTTTGCTTCCCACCGATTCATCCACATGGTGCAACTTGTTAATTATGTAGTACCCCAAATCACTGTATGCTGCAAAAATAAATATAATCATTTTTTAAAAAATCACATACCTAACGCACCCAGGTCTGTTTTGGGATAAAGAGGGAGAAAGGAGGAGCAGGGAGGAACACCTAACACCACCATCTTGATGGGCTGCTGTCGTAAGCCAATTCAACAATGATTCTAGCAGGTGTACTTAAACCAACTTGCTTTAAATCACATCAGCTTTTTCTAGACTAAGGCTGAAATCCTAACCCCACTTACCCAAGAGTAACCCCCGCTAAATTCAACAGGGTTTAACAGCTCAATCCTTACAATATCTACTCAGAAGTAAGACAGCCTCCTGTGGCAGAATGGGTCCATGCGTCTGGCTGTTAACCAGGTTTGAGCCCATCTAGGGACAGCTGTGAGCAGGATTCCTCCCATCTAGCTCCAGGGTAATTAAAATCACCAAACTAGGATTAAAATGTACCTAGCAATAAGAGGGACGCAGGTGGCGCTGTGGGTTAAACCACAGAGCCTAGGACTTGCCGTTCAGAAGCTCGGCGGTTCTAATCCCCGCGACAGGGTGAGCTCCCGTTGCTTGGCCCCTGCTCCTGCCAACCTAGCAGTTCGAAAGCACGTCAAAGTGCAAGTAGATAAATAGGTACCACTCCAGCGGGAAGGTAAACAGCGTTTCCATGCGCTGCTCTGGTTCACCAGAAGCGGCTTAGTCATGCTGGCCACATGACCGGAAGCTGTCTGCGGACAAACGCCAGCTCCCTTGGCCTGTAGAGCGAGATGAGTGCAGCAACCCCAGAGTTGGCCATGACTGGACCTAATGGTCAGGGGTCCCTTGATCTTTACCTAACAAGCAATAATCTGCAGGTCAATGTATTTTTCAATATGTTGCTATGCACTGGGAAATTTTAGAAGTATTTAATGGATACCAAAGCTCACATAAGCCCTGCACCATAATGTAGAAAGTTACCATAATATACTGTACACATTTTTAAAACACACACACACCTTTTCCTAGGAAACACTGGCAACTGCTGACAAGCACCATGAAGGAGGATAAATTATGACTCAGTCGGTGAGTCAGAAACCATTACCTGGGGTTGTTATGTTGCTACAAGCACCCATGAATGTCTTCTAGGTGACTGCTTGCCAAGTTCCATCACAGACCTACTCCTCTGGTGTTTTCCATGAATTACCCTGGGGCCAGCTCTCTTTCACTTTGTGCCACGAGGGAGACAGAGGCTGTCCCTTCTTGAATCCACTGGCATGCCTAGAGGACTTGGGGAATTAGGTAGCAGGAACTTTTTCTCGTTTTTTGGTGATTTTTTTCCAGAATTTGAAAGTACAGCATGCAAAAGTGAGCAATTTACTTATTTCTTGCTACGGGAGCGACAAGACAAATTGCACATCCCGGCAAAAATGAGAAACAGCTCGCTCAGTCCTTCCCCAAATCCTCTGGAACTCAGGGGAGGGAAGGAATAGCTTACTTAAGTTGCAAAAGACCTCCAAAGTTGCAAAAGCGATTATCCCAGTTTCCAAGATCCTTCAAATGCTGCTGCACGTGACAGGCTGACAGCTCCTCTAAATTCTCTATATATGCCAAAGGACTTTTGGGAGTGAGCAATCAAATATAATGGTTGGCTAATACAGCCAACTAAAATCTATGGACGCCTGACCGTTGCAATATAAAACCATTAGCTGTGAATACTCCCTCTGAAGTATTTGAAAATAGCAGCTTTATGAGAGCAGACTTCATTTGTGAGCAGGAACGTTCTTATGTGTGGTATCCAAACAACAAATGGTTTGTGAGATTGGCCACGAAAACCTCTTTTCTTTTTAGTATCTCAGACCACAGTGCGAAGTTGAGGCTCTCACTAAAGGATCAATTACGGAGTGACAAAATCAGAAGAGTACAAAAATATGGACTGGATGCTTCTGAGAAAATACAGTGTAAAGTCCAAGTGGATAAATCTACAGTACATGGTCTGCATAACCAACACACCTGGAGGAGGGGGACACACCTGGGTTTACTTTGTTACACCAGGTCAAAATCCTTCATTCTAAAACTGTCTCAAATTGTTTCAGTGGTGGGTCCAATTCACACATTACTGCAGCATTATGGGTGTTGCTATTCTTATGCTGGTATTTTCACCATTGTTTAATTATCACACTATTCCCATTCAACATGTGATCATCAAATCTAAGCAAAAGTCTTGGAAGTTTGTCAAGATTCTTTTTTTTTTTTTAAACGCATTTGTGAGCTGGAAGAAAAAGAGGTCCCAGCCTGAGACTTGGAGGATTACATTTAATACCATTACATCATCAGAAGAAAGTCTTCCTTGAATAGGCTATTATTATTTACTTTCAAAGACGTTATCAGGTAACTGAACACTGGCCAAATATACTGCCAGATCTCAAGTGATTCTGGAGAGAGCCTGCATTTTCTAGCCACGCTGTAAATAAACAGATGAAAACCTCTAAAATTGAAAGCTAGCACATCACGGCTGCTCACAGCCTCAGGGCTTCAATAGCTAATGGTTCTTGAACTCATCTAATTTGAGGAAATATATTGTGTCCAGAGGCATGTTAGTACCTCATTAAACTCACTGTAACTCTTGTAACTTTAAGGCTGCAATGCAACACCCACATGCCTGGGAGTAAGTCCTACTGAACTCAGTAGGATTTACTTCTGAGCAGGCATATATAGGATTGCACTGTAAGGTACATTAATGTAAGACAGTGCGGTGTTCGGAGATGTGAAAAGTACCTACTGCTTTTCCCTGAGTTACTTAGCACCAATAATACACTCTACTGTGCCATGCAGGGCCTTACGTTTGAGAACACTATCATTATGCAAAGACAAGGCTTACAGCGAGGGGAAAGTATTAGTATACTCATTTTAATCATAAGTTAAGTGGCTTGCATCATTCCGAAAAGAGGATAAAGACAGAGAATCCCATTGTGCACAACTTCATCTAGCCTGCAGTGAATTTATTTGTTTTAAACATTTCCATCCCACCTATTTTCTCTGAAGACAGCTAACAAGAAGTAACAAAAACAGAACATAATCCCTTAAAAGCCCCAATATATATTCAAATTAAGAGGCTAACAATATTCAACCTGTTCCAACAGACGCCGGCAGAACAAAAACAGGACAGCGTAGCTTTTATAACCAATGAAAACGACATAACTAAGCAAAGGCCTTTTTTAAAAGACTAGGTCTTCAGAATCAGGGTTATAAATTGAGCCGGGAGCCTTCACAGGTAGAGGAGTCTTCCCTGCTTAAAGCCATTCACCCTTGGACTTGTGGGGACTCTTACCTGGGTTCAAATGTTGGAGTGTATGAATCATAAGCACTTAAAAACAGCTCTGCTGCAGCAGGCCAGTGGCCCATCCAAGTCCACCATCTTGTTCTTACAGCATCCAACCAGATGCCATGGAAATCCTTTGTGCCAGTGGTGGGTGGGAGCAGGTGCAAATGTAGTCAGGGCAGATATAAAAGTGGAAAGAGCATTGCACAGGCGGCTACATTGAAGATCCGCAAAAAACCCAGAGGTTTCGAGAAACACACACACACACCAACAAGACACATTCCCCTGTAGCAAGGCTACCCTGGGGAATGTGGAACAGGTATGGTGAGTGCTGTGGCCTGGTGTAGGTGGGGAGCGTATAACCTAGGGAAGACCCACAGAGAGGGGCCTGGAGGGCAGGAATCAATCCCTAAACATGGGGTTCCCCACTCCTAGTCGAGGCAGAGAAGTCTAGCCACAAAACGTCTCCCCGGTTCCTTCAAGAAATATGCACATAAGCAGACCAGGTTTTAGGATGTAGAGGAGAAATGGATTAACCAGTCGTATAAGCAAAAAACAGTGTTGTTCCCTCAGCAAATGGAATGAAGGCTTACCTATTAAGGTGTGAAACACAGCGGCCACAGCACCAGCTACAACCATACACAACACTGCTTTGGTTCTGTCTCTCTTGCTGTTGACAAAAACCAGCCCCACGTTCTTGAAGTCGCTCATTGGGCCCGTGAAGAACTTCATGAGGGAGTAGGCCAACCCATAGCTGGCCAGCATCTCCACAGCATCTTCCTTAACAGCTGCGATACCTCTGTTCAAGGCCTGAAGGGAAAGCAAAGCAAACGAGATACAAAGGTTTAAGATGTGCCAAGCCAACTCCAGACAACAGAACGTGATAGCCCAAATTATTCTCTATCTTGCTAGAAAATCATGAACAGACCGCAACAAATCAGATCCAATACAGTAACTGGGATAAAGAGCTCTGTTGAAGGGGTTTGTTGAAAGAGGGATGTCTTCAGCAAGCACCGAGAAGATGACAGAAAAAGTGGGAGGGTGTTCCAAAGGACGGGGGCCACCACACTAAAGGCCTGATTTCAAAATGGTTCAAAACAGATGTCCAGACAGGATGGTATCTGTGAGATCCCCTCACCTGTGCAACACAGTGATTGGTTGACTATGTAGGGGATGAGATGATATTTTAAGGCATCCTGGTCCCAAGCTGTATAAGGCTTCATTCACCAATTCCATTGCCTTGAACCTAGCTGAGTAACTGATAGACAGCCGGGGCAATTCTTTCAGTGTGGGTGTAACTGGTGGTGCTATTCTGCTCTGGTGAGCAATTGATTCCCAAATTTTCAGCTAGCTACAGCTTCTGGGTTAGCCTCAGGGGAGTCCCACACAGAGTGGGCTTTAGCTGTTGACATATATAGATTTTGAAGGGATGTACATTCCCATGTGGCACTACTAAGATTTGACTAAAGCTAAATTAGGACCCAAGCATTTGCACACACTAAATAACACCCAGATTCATGCTATCCTATCAAGCGGTCAACCTTTCTCTGCGGCAAAACTCAAATGCTCAGAACCTTTTATTTGTTTGTCCCCCTTAACCATGCTTTGAACATTTTCCTGCTCAACAAAATCGATGAGGATTAATATAAGGCAGGTACACTGCATCTGTGCTGTGTATCGATTTCTATCTTGTGCTAATCTCCCCCCACATTTTAACTAATTGCTTTAATTGTTCAAATACATTAAACTTTGACTTCACCTCCAAAGACACATTCCTCCATTGTCTCCTGAGTCATGTTTTATTCTATTTTGTAAACGTAAAGCAAGGATGTAAAATAAATGATCATTTAATCATTCGGCCACTAATGAATGGATACTATAAGTTTTTCTTCCCAAGAAAGAAGTATTTAGGCTGTAAACCTATTTTCGCTTGCTTGCAAGTCCCATTGAACTCAAGGGGGCTTATTTCTGAACCGATACGTATAGGGTTTCCTGCCAACCTAGCAGTTCGAAAGCACGTCAAAGTGCAAGTAGATAAATAGGTACCACTCCGGTGGAAAGGTAAATGGCGTTTCCGTGCGCTGCTCTGGTTCGCCAGAAGCGGCTGGCCACATGACCCGGAAGCTGTCTGCGGACAAACGCCAGCTCCCTCGGCCTAAAAAGCGAGATGAGCGTGCAACCCCAGAGTCGGTCACGACTGGACCTAATGGTCAGGGGTCCCTTTACCTTTATGTCTAGGGTTGCACCGTGACAGCACTTTTTCTGCTCTGTGTCCTAACATTCCTCTTGACATTTACTAACAAAGCTGTGTATCTTTGTACGCTCACTTTGCCGGGACATGTATTCCCATCCTGTCGGCAATTTGATTCCCTGTCAAAGCATAGGCGCAGAGAAAAGGGATTTTACCACCAACAGAATGGCAGCCTGACACTGTATCCGAGATTGTCCTTTCAGTTTCCAATTGCCTAAATAGAAGAATGATTTAAGAAGTCTACAGCGGAGAGCATCTCAGGAAAATTACCATCTAATAACTATGTTTTTGCCAACAGCCACAGGAGCAGTGTCACCGTACAGAGAAGGAGAAAACCCATGATGTAATGGAAGAAAGAAGCAAGTGCAATTTGGCGGTGACTGTACAAAGGAGCACTCCAGCAGAGACAGCGCTTCTTTCACCTCTGGCTGCCCTGATTTTCCAAAAAAAAAGTTAGCCTGCAAGCTCAAGGCATGCAGCAACTTCCAAGAAGGCAGGGGAAAGTCAGAGTATCTTTTCTACTAGGAAGCACTAAAAAGTACCGTATTTTTCCGTGTATAAGACGAGGGTTTTTTGACCCCAAAATGAGGTTATAAATTTTGGGTCGTCTTATACACGGTTAGTGCCACGGTGGGACGGGTGAATGGTTTTAGCCACAAGCCGGAGATTGTCAGCAGTAATTGGGCAGGTGATTGGTGGCTGCGGCAAGGGCTGCTGTCTATTGGCTGCCGCTGCGGTAATCGGGCGGGCGTTTCGCAGCTGATGGCGGCAAGCGAGCAGACGATATGTGGTCTTGTTGACGCAAGCGATTGTGTGTGGCGGTTCACTGGGTGAGTGATTTTTGCCACTCCCCTTCAAAAAAAAAAATAGGTCAACAACTCTGGGCAATCTCCCCCTGCCCCAAAAGGCTTAACATGTCTTGGCAATCTCCCCCAATTTTCTAAATTCAGAGTCCCCAAAAATAGGGGGCGTGTTACACACAGAAAAATACAGTACTTACAGAAAAGGTATGGGGGGTAGGGAGATAGGACTGAGGTTCAGAAAATTACGGGTGGTGGGTACAATTTTTTCTCTTCCCCTTCCCCAGAGAGGTACACATTTAAACAGACTGGCCCGGGTATAGACAAATCTATCTATTTTGAGTGTGGGTCCATTTTATTCATAAATGTGTTCCATCCAAGTGTCTGTATTAATCCGTGGGCATTTTTTTTTCCTTCAAAAGAATTCCTACCTAAATTCTTATTTAAAGACATATTTTATCTCCATGTATGCATTTCAAAAAGCATCTCATCCTAAAATGTGCATTTTAACGCTTTTTGTTACTTTTCTGAGCCGACAACTGTATTACCAAATTTGGAGAAACATAACCCCTGAAGGGTAATTATGTTCTGATGAGTCTGGGAGGTGTATCAAGTCAATTTGCAAGTGAAGTCATATTCCTTGAGCGTCCACGGACAGGTGATAAGAGTTGAGTCACTCTGCAAAAAAAAAAACCTAACTTATGGAATTCACTGCTACAGCAGGTGTCAATGGGCCACTAGCATAAATGGATTTAAAAATGGTCGCTAGCCACGTTGGCTAAACAGAACCACCCTGTTCAGAGGCAGCATATAACCCTTGCTTAAAAGCTCCCCAGAATTATCTGTGTGACTGCAGAGAATCAATGTACTGCTATAGATGAATCCTTGGTCTGGTCTGCCAGAGCTCTTCTTTTGCTAAGAACTCATAGTGAGAGAACGTCTCACTCCAGTTGTTCCACTAAGAAGGAATAGCTGACAGGTTGAATCACTGGAGAGCTGGCACTGTAAAAACAATGACATCATGCCAAGGGTGGCATCCCCATGGATGACCACTGAAAAAAAGAGGGGGAGGGAAGGGGTGGAAAGCTCTTCTCTGAAGGTTGGTTGTCGAGCTTAATTAACTCCCTCCAGACAAACCAAATGTTTTGACTAATTGGCTCAGCCTTTCCCTTTTTTAAGGCCAAAGAAGAAGAGCTAATAAATCCAGGTGCTCAAACGTTCACTGCTATGCTTTCAGGCTATAAAAATCAGTGGCAGTATCAGAAACTCAAATATGTAATCTAGGCGCCAAATGGCTCCTTAAACCATGGTTACAGTTGCCAAAACGGAATGTCTAGTTGCTACCGTATTTTTCGCTCTATAAGACGCACCAGACCACAAGACGCACCTAGTTTATGGAGGAGGAAAACAAGAAAAAAAATATTCTGAATCTCAGAAGCCAGAACAACAAGAGGGATCGCTGCGCAGTGAAAGGAGCAATCCCTCTTGCTGTTCTGGCTTCTGTGAAAGCTGTGCAGCCTGCATTCGCTCCATAAGACGCACACACATTTCCCCTTACTTTTTAGGAAGGAAAAAGTGAGTCTTATAGAGCAAAAAATACGGTATTTTCTGGCAAGATGGCTCTAAAGTTTTATTTTTCAAATGATGGACTGACTGTGATTGATTCTCAGTTAAAAATCTGGCTAGTTCAGAGGACAACCTTGAGCTAGGTTACGAGCTTTGAGAAGTTAAAGAGGAAAGGTTCGGCCTGTTTTTACCTCTTTTTCTTATTGGTAATACGGACCATTCATAACGCAAAGATAGCCTTCACAACAGTTCAGTGCTCCTGCTCAGGCCGCATGGAAAAAGCATTTGGGTTCCTGAAATTCATTCTGATTGCGTCGCAAGTGGCTGATAGCCAGGTGCTAAATGAGCCTGGCACCTGGCTAATTTCGAAGACTGATTTGGTGCTCCCCAAATTTTTGATACCTGGGTAGGTATCATCCTAAGTAACTCTTAGAAGCCGCATGTACACTCAAAAATACACATACAATGGACGCCCGGGTTGCGAACGTGATCCATGCAGGAGGTACGTTTGCAATCCGGAGCGTTTGCAACCCTCAGCGCCGCGTCTGCGCACACGCGGGTCGTGATTCAGTGCATGCACAAAGCGCGATTTAGTGCTTCTGCGCATGTGCGAGCGTTGAAACTCGGAAATAACCCGTTCCGGTACTTCCGGGTTTGGCGTGGTGTGCAACCCGAAAACGCGCAACCTGAAGCGTCTGTAACCCGAGGTATGACTGTACAAGCAGAACCCTCACAAAAAAATACACAATTAATGTGCTTTGTAGCTCCATAATACCCTGGTTGAATGTTGCTTCTGGCGTCCCACCTTCCTCTTTTCTGTATTCAGTCAGTTTTCCAGGTAGGACCATGGTTTAATCAGGGCCCAGATCAGAGCAAGCAGGACTAGTTAGATGCTGGTTAAAACCTGCCCCACCTCCAGAAGCCCGGAAGTACTAGAGCAATTGGATGCAATGAAATGAATGACAGCAATAAAAGAAAATTCAACCCTGAGCAATCACTGTGGGTCAAAGTGACTTCTATGCTGTCGCCAAGACTGCACAGCAAAACAGTACATTCTCAACACCTTTGGCAAATATAAGTTGTCTCCAAAAATACACCAAAAAAGAAAATAGGCTGATGAAATGACAGAGAGACAATTGCAGAAGCAAAGAAGCAAAACCAAGAGTTTGGGCACACATACAGAAACCCATCTCCAAAATGTCTCAGATGATGGAAGGATCTGGTCAAATTACTTTTCTTACCTACCTTATTCTCCCAACAACCCTTGTGAGGCAGGTTAGGCTGTGAGAGAGCAAGCTACACATTGTCATCTAGTTTGAGACTCCAACCCCTACACCACACAAACTCTTAGGAGCAAATTTGCCCATAATTCACAACCTCGCCGATTAAAATTAGCCCCACAGTTTAGTTCATCTATTAATTTAAAAGGTAATAATAAAGCAATGCTTGTCCCCCCCTTTTCACTTCTTAGTTTTTCTATACACGGTCACGAAAAACAAGTGTCAGTAGCCAGACTGAGTTTTGCAAAATAATTCAATGACACAGGTTAAAGAAACTGAACAGTTATTGTCTGGGAAGAGTGCCCAGCCAGCCAACCAGCCAGCCGGAGAATACTTGTGTGCCAGGAAGAATTTATGTGACAAACATCTTCCTCCGCGATTGCCCAAAATAAAATATTATCTCAATGCAATGAGTAAGTTTGAAGAACATCCTTTGATCCAAAGCATAATAAAATGGAAGAGAGCTTATTTATGACAAGTCAAGTTTTCTGTAGCAAAAAAGTTGAAGAGCCTTAAACCAGCATGATGGAAAACTAGAAATGTTTACCCTTTCCAGGAAGACCCGAGGAGATGCAGTAGAGCAGGGGTCAGCAACCTTTTTCAGCAGGGGGCCGGTCCACTGTCCCTCAGACCTTGTGGGGGGCCGGACTATATTTTGAAGGAAAAAATGAACGAATTCCTATGCCCCACAAATAACCCAGAGATGCGTTTTAAATAAAAGCACACGTTCTACTCATGTAAAAACACGCTGATTCCCGGACCGTCCACGGGCCGGATTGAGAAGGCGATTGGGCCGCATCCGGCCCCTGGGCCTTATGTTGCCTACCCCTGCTGTAGTGCAACCCTGCCTAATATGGTACCATTAGAGCAGTGGTTCTCAACCTGTGGGTCCCCAGATGTTGTTGGACTACAACTCCCATCATCCCTGAGCTCTGGCCTTGCTAGCTAGGGGTGCTGGGAGTTATAGTTCAACAACATCTGGGGACCCACAGGTTGAGAAAGGCTGCTCTAGAGGTTGTTGGACCCCATCAACTCCAGAAAACATGGGCAAAGAATATGATAGGAGTTGTAGTCCAACAACACCCGGATAGCACCAAGTTTGGGAAAGGGTGCTGCAGAAAAATTGTCTACATTTTCCTTAAGATTCAGTGGTCTGGGGGCATAATCTTGCCCTGGTGCATGTATAAGAAGCTACCTTACATTAGGTCAGATAATTTATCCAGTATTGTGTACTCTGATTGGCAATGGCTCACCATAGTCTCAGCCAGTGGCCTTCAGTGTCATCTGCTACCTGACCCTTCTTAATCGGAGATGTCAGCGATTGAATCTGGGACCTTCTGCATGCACAAGCCCTGAATTGTGGTCTTTCACTACAGAAGATATCCCTGCATGGTGTAAGCGTTGGTTACAGCTGGATCACAAGGCAGATATTGGTGCAGAAGTTTTTAACAGCTTCTACTGCACCTGCATTGGAATTGGGGTTGCTGCACTGGTGTGTTGACTCCACTATTGGGACGCAGGTGGTGCTTTGGACTAAACCACTGAGCCTCTTGGGCTTAGCTATCAGAAGGTTGGCGGTTTGAATCCCCGCGACGGGGTGAGCTCCCGCTTCTCTGTCCCAGCTCCTGCCAATCTAGCAGTTCGAAAACTCGCAGTGCAAGTAGATAAATAGGCACTGCTGTAAACGGCATTTCCGTGTGCTCTGGTTTCCATCACGGTGTTCCATTGCACCAGAAGCGGTTTAGTCATGCTAGCCGCATGACCCAGAAAGCTCTCTGTGGACAAATGCTGGCTCACTCGGCCTGAAAGTGAGATGAGCACTGCAACCCCATAGTCACCTTTGACTGGACATAACCGTCCAGGGGTCCTTTACCTTTTACCTGACTCCACTCAAATGTGGCCTTTTCAGGAGACACAGTCTGACCAAAACACCACAATCCTATGGGAAACGTTTATGAACTAACTTTGTCAAAGATGCTACCGCGCTACCTTATACAACAGGAACTTAAACCAAAGTTTAACTCCTATTATTGAAAAAAAAAATTGTTCTAGCTAACAGAACCATCACTAGTTGATTAATGAACTCCCAAGAAAGAATATGAGAATCATTCTGTGGGACCAGGCAAAAGCCCCATCTAGTTCAGCATCTTTTGGTATCATTGATAGTCTTCTCACTGTTCCTAGGGTCTCTTGAACCTCCTTCATGGTCCCAGGTACGTCTGGCGAAATACGCTCTCTCACATGTCCTAACTTATTGGGAAATAAGCTCCCTCAAATGTCCTAAATTATTAGGAAATAAAACAATTCCCATAGAATGAATTTCCCTTGTGAAAAGAGGGTGCACAGTGTTAATGGTTATTTAACTAAAAATCCTAGAACATGTTTACAAGCTCTGAAATACTTTGCTAGTCTATCGTGATGCCACCTCATACTTTTAAGACTATTTTTAATCACCCACGATCACTTTTCTGTATACTTTTTCTAGCAGACGTCTCAAGTTTATTAAACCTCCAGACTATTGCTGAACTTTAGAAACCTTTTTCCAACCGAGTACACTACACCCACGGACTACGGCTGTGGTTTTTATGAAAGAGCAATAATATTATAAATAAAGTCTGAAATGGAGACAACAGGTGCCTTACAGCTGAACTGGAAGCTTAATGACACAACCAGGATAGTCAACCAGAAGAAGCCCAGGGAGTAGAACGACAAACTACATTGTGTGGGTGTCTATGTTCCTTCCTCCATTGTAAACTCTTCCACCAACACCCAAGACCAAAGCTGGCCAGATGTCTTCTGTGGACAACTGGAGAGAGGAGAAATCAAGTGACGGATAAGGATGGATGCCACAATTTGTGGAAATCAGATGCAATAGTTCATCTTATTGAATAATCAGTAATAAAATGAATATACTGAGCATGTCTCTTGTGCATAAGATTCTTATTGCGCAAACTGCTGGAAAGGGGTCATTGTGCTTGGGAACAGATCAGCCCTGCACAACTCATCTCCCACCAAGCTAAACAGAGCCCACCAGCTATGTATGGCAGTGTTTTTCAAAGTGGTGGGCTACAGACTGATGCCAGTTGGCTACCAGACCGTGGCAACTCCACCACAACCTAGCTTGGGTGGTGCACTTCAGGGACCAAATATGGTACTGTTCCCTTGCACATGGGAGGGAAAAAATTGCTGGTTTGCTACATCAGATAGTTTGAGAAGCACTGGTGTATGACACCCCAAGTAGATGAACCTACTGTTTTTGATGCCTTCTTAGGGTTGCCATATGAACTCTTTTTCCAGGACTCATCCTCTTTTTCATGGGTACTTAAATGAGTGTTGTCATAGCAATCCATAGTTAAAAGTTGGCAAATGTGTCCTCTTTTTTGCTCTTCAGAATATGACAACCCTATCTAGAACTACAAAAACGATAGGAGTGCCAAACTCCAGGCCACAGGGTTGGTAGGTACTGTGCATAATATCTTTCCACAGAACATTTCCCTCATTAGGTTCTGTTTCCTGTTGTCAAAAGCAAACATGATATTGATCTTTGCCTCCTTGAGAAGAAGCTCTTCCCATTTTCTCTCCTTCAAAGCAAACACTCTCTCTCTTTTTAATCTAAAAGGAAGGACTGGTGAAAAGTTGGCTCAGACACACAATTCTATCTGCACAAAATATATGGACAGACACCACGTGTAATATTTATTATGGGTAGAGTTCCTTAAATAGGAATGATCCATTAAAAGCAATACATTGGGAGGCAGAACCCCCATGTACAAAAGGTATTCAGACTAATCAGTTACCAGAGGACTGTATCTTCCAACTCTCAACTAACCTTGTTCTCAATCTTTATAACTGGATATACTGATGCGATCATCTGACATGGCTGCAAGAGCAATTAGCCAATCTCCTTAACTGGCTCAGCAATGTATCTTGGTCTAGCAATATTATTAAAATTGCTCTTAGAGATTGATTTTCCTCCACTTCTGACTCACTAGCAATGCTCCAGTGTTTTCCCTGAGACACTTCTGTGGCCTTTGATTTTTGTTTAGCTAGTGTAGGAAAAAGCAGAAAAGCAGCAGTTCGTCCACTACTGGTTGTACAAAGAAGTTTTGTTAAGAGTGAGAGACTGTGGAGCCGCAAGATTAGTTCATGTCTTAATATTTGTGAGTTAGGGATTAGAGGTCGCATATTCCCCAGCTCATCGTTTCCAAGTGCTCAAAACATCAACTGCATCAAAACAGACAGAGACAATAAATTATCCTTTCAGGTTTTTTTGTTTTGCTTTCCCCTCTGCTTCTAAGCTTTCACCCTGCATATATATATATTTCATCACACCAGGCTGAAAAACACAGGGTTTTTTTAAGAGGGCAAGAGGTTGCACAAAAATGTGTCTGTGAATGGGCAATTTATAGGGGAATCGAGGAAAGGCCACAGATTGCTGACCAAGTATGAGTTTTCCTGCAAAAAGCCCCATGTTCAGTTCCTGGCATCTCCAGATAGTCTCCTGCCTGAAATCTTGGAAGAGGCGCTGCCTGTCAGTGTAGACTAGCCTTCTCCAACCCGATGTCTTCCTAATGTTCTGGAGAACAATTCCTTACAGTCTGAGCCAATAGGGCCAACAGTCTGGAATGGTCGGAGTTGTGCTCCAAAACATCTGGAAGACAGCAGGTTGGGAAAAGCTGGTATAGGCGTCATTGGTCTAGGTCAGGGATGTCCAACCAGTAGATCATGATCTACCGATAGATCCCTGGCTGATCCTGGTAGGTCGCGGGATCCTTACCGTGTACATAAATTTATGGGGAAAGGGCTAAAAAACTCTGTGCAATCCTCCCCCCCCAAAACTATGGGAACTTCCCTCCTAAAAAAAGGCTCAACAACTGGGCAATCCACCCACCCCACGCACTCTCATCCTCCCTCCAATGACAATGGGTAGATCACTGCCAGTTTTTTAATACTGGGAGTAGATCACAGTCTCTTGGGAGTTGGACATTCCTGGTCTAGGTCAGTGGTTCTCCAAGAGTGCGGCGCACCGTGCTGCAAGAGAGGACGGCAAGTGTGGCAGGAAGATTCAAGGGCAATCAAAGAAACATCTAAACATTTCAGCGTGGTACAAGCAACTCCCGATTTCTGTGGGGGTTGCGTTCCAGGCCATTGTGTGCATCTCGCCGCACACCACCCCCTTTTCCAGCCGTCAAGCGTGTCAAATGCCAATGATCGGTTCATGCACTAAGAACGAGGTGCCATGAAAAAGAAGCACTGCTTGATTGCTGGGTAGCTGCCGTAAAACTGCTCTTTGAGGAAATGTGAGGAAAATGGGGGAAAGGACAGCAATAAATTTGTGTGCTTGTTTTATCTATGGAACTGTCCATGCAAAGGCCTTGCATTCTTGAGTTAAGGAGGAAGGACCAGGGGAAAGAGAGAAAAGGAAGAGAACATTAAGAGGTGCTCAGACTTGCAAGCGCTACACCTGGTTTCTCTTAAGACACAATATTTATCATTGCATAGCTCTATGTACGCAGCTGTACGCTCTCCATGGTGTGAAGAACCTTCAATAAGAGATATGAATACTGTTCCCTGGCAGATGATTCATAGTAGTTTCCCTGCAAGGTTGTGGTCTTGAATATATGGAAGGACGGGGGGGGGGGGAATAGGCAGTACCAGTTGTATTCCATGTGGTTCTGTGCTGCAGGATTTGCTTCCAATCACACAGGGGGGGCACCCGATTTTGCCAATGCCCTATTTAATGCAGCCCCCCCCCATGCCAGCTCTAGAGGATCCCCCAAACGCCAGAAGCAGCTTTCAGACAAGTTGTGCTGGGCAGTGTGAATCAACAAAAATGGGTGTCTTGTCTTGTGCAACCGGAAGTGTTTCTTGTTAGTGCGAAGACACAATTGGATGAAGCCAAAGGTGTGTTTGCGTGCTCTCTGTTGCAAATTTCTATCCCAAAATTGCATTTACCATAATGCACAATCTAAGACTGCTCACTAACTAACGGAAACAAGCCAAACTCATCTGGAAATCTAAGCACAAGGCAAAATGGTTTTCCTGACAATATATATTTGCTAGGATGATGAAACCAGAGTTTGCAGTCTACCTGTCTAATCCTTCTCGGCAATCTAATTCCATAAATCAAACAGGAAATTAAGCCTCTCTATGCCGCACTCAGTGTAAATATTTCATTCATTCATGAGGGGTACAGGTTGACCTGAACTATCTATTCCACATGGCTAAAGGATGTTGCATGACTGGTTTAATAAGCAAACGTCTAGCAAGTAGCACAATAATTGCGTACGATAGCTGACACTGAAATGTCAGCTTTTTAGCTTCTGAATTGTATGCTCTATGCACCAATTTAGTACACTGTCCCTGTGAGTTCTTCATTCAAACTCTCACACACTTTTAGTAGAAATGCATGATTAAAACTATACAGTGGTACCTCGGGTTACATACGCTTCAGGTTACATACTCCACTAACCCAGAAATACCGTATTTTTCGCCCTATAGGACGCACTTTTCCCCTCCAAAAATGAAGGGGAAATGTGTGTGCGTCCTACGGGGCGAATGCAGGCTTTCGCTGAAGCCTGGAGAGCGAGAGGCGTCGGTGCGCACTGACACCTCTCGCTCTCCAGGCTCCAGGAAGCTATCTGCAAGCCTTGCGCACCCGGGGGGAGTTCCCCCGGGCACGCAAGGCTTGCGGGCAGCAGCCTGCAGCGCGGAGCATGGGGCGCCCTCCAGAGGACGCCCCGTGCTTCGCGCAGGTGTCTGCAGCCTGCCGCCCGGCGCGTGGGGCACCCTGAAGCAGAGCGCCCCTCACGCCGGGCAGACAACGGCCAGCCCCACAAGCTCGGGGGACAACGGGGAGGCGCAGCGCCGCCATCCCACTGTTCCCCAACCTGGTTTTGGGGGGGAAATAAAGGGAAAAATTTTTTCCTTTATTTCCCCCCCAAAAAAGTAGGTGCGTCCTATGGGACGGAGCGTCCTATGGAACGAAAAATACGGTATTACCTCGGGTTAAGAACTTTGCTTCAAGGTGAGAACAGAAATCGTGCTCTGGCGGCGCGGTGACAGCAGGAGGCCCCATTAGCTAAAGTGGTGCTTCAGGTTAAGAACAGTTTCAGGTTAAGAACAGACCTTCAGAACGAATTAAGTTCTTAACCCGAGGTACCACTGTACTGTAACAAATCTTCAAACATCCAGAGATATTGCCCTGCAAGATTTTCTTTTAGACCGTAAATCAAAACTAAGAAGAAAGCCTTAAACTAAGCATTTATGGAGTCTAAAGAACACATTGATGGAACACAGACTGTAGTTATGAATAATGGTTTCTATTTCTGCCAAGAGAATGCACAGAAAGGACTACTATTAAATGACAACTAATATTCTAAATATTAGTTTCATTCAAATCCTGTCCCTCTAGTAACAAACTCAGATTGCAATCTTCACCACATTTACCTGAAAGAAGGCCCTACAAAGCATAGTAGGACTTACTTCAGAGTAGGGATGAAGGGGAAATTAAATCCAAGTTGCATTTAAAGCTGCCAGCTATCAAATAGTTTTTGAAACACTATGAGAAGTGAAAAACAGCCATCGTTCAAAATTTGCACATATCCAAATTTTGCACCCCAGTTCTCCAACCAAACAGTTTATAAAAATGCACATTTTAGGAGAAAACGTGCACTGAAAGTAACATGCAAAATGCATTACATCAGCAAAAATATATTGAAAAATTGTGTACGTTAGTCAAAACTGAACACAAAAAATGTGTTTAGTAGGAGAAAAATCAAACAAATGCTGGAGAATTTTCATGAGGATCTTTTTAAAAAAGAAAATCACAAATTGCTGCAGAAAGGCAGCAAACTGAATTTAACACTGGAAAAAAGAGAGACTGAGATAACTGAAACTGGCAGCTCCTTCCATCCCTACTTAATACAGGCATGGTACTGGGTTGCCCGAATGATGTGTTATCCTCATGATAACCCTGTGAAAAAGACTTCGTCAAGAGATAATGACTTGCCTAAGGCTACAAAGAGAGCTTAATAGTGCTCTTAATAGAGAGCATGGATACAATTACTCATGTCCTTTTTCTGGGTCAGGCCTCCAAATCTATACACATGCACACCACCAGGAACTACTACTAAATTCGGACCTTTCCTGAAACTACTACTGCACTCTCACTGTTCAGATACACTGCTCTAGCCTACTGTATGTTTTCAGCTGTTGCTTTGTTCTATTCTGTTGGAAGCTACCCAGAGTATCTGGGGCTACTGGGAAACACTGGTCTGCGAGCGCTCCAATCAGAGAACAGCCTTTACCAAAGGTGTCATGGGCTTTGAAGACACTCAAACTCAGGACGCAAGGGAGAAACGTGCTAAGAGGAAGGCACGCTTGGCAAATCCACACCGTGATCAACTCCCGCCTGGATACCTATGTCCCCACTGTGGAAGGACGTATGGATCCAGAATTGGCCTCCACAGTCACTTACGGACTCACTGTTAAAACCATGTTTATGGAAGACAATCTTACTTGGCTACAAGTGATTGCCAAAGAAGACTAAATTATCACTGTTGAGATACACTGCTATAGCCTGCTGCATGTTTTCAGCTGCTGCCTCATTCTATTCTGCTGGAAGCTACCCAGAGTGGCTGGGGCAACCCAGTCAGATGGGCATAAATTGTTGTTGTTTTATTTTTTATTTTAGTGGTTTATGGCATGAAGAATGCATTACTTGTATTTGTTGTGCCACTTTGCTGTCTTCACTAACCCTCTGAGAAAACTGCCATCCATTTGGCTTTTCATCTGCCATTTTATCAACACCCTTATTAACCATTCCACACGGAAAATAAAATATTCCATGGTGTAGCACTATTCTAATACGTGTAACAATCGTACATCATCTTTAGTGCCTATTTTGTGTCCAGGGCAAGTGCCCAAGTTTGACAACTTGAAGAAAGCAAAGGAAGAGGACCCACCAATGGAAGAGATGGCCATTGCTTTGGCAACAACTTAAATTTCCTTTAGGAAAAGGCTTTCAAAAGGAACTCTGTAATTAACGACAGGTCTGCCACAGCTTAAGTAAAACATTTAAATCATGGATTTGTCCCATAAGTACCTCTTCCCAGTGCTATTTTTCTGGAAAATGAGGTGCCAGAACTCACCATGATCAATCGTCTCCTGTGCTCTTTTATAATGGCCTGAGAGGAGCCAGAACTGAGTTCCTGTGAGTTCCTGCTGGGGGGGAAAACCCTGCCTCTTCCTTCTTGTACCATTACCACCATCTTAACCATGTGCTCAACTTTCCACTGATGGACCGGTTGGAAGCTGAACCTACTTTCAATGATAATCCAAGGAATACGAAGTATTGGCTTCGTAGTACTTAAGAAAGCACTTAATTGCCTCCATCATGATTTGATACTATGGCATGCCAAACAAAATAATTACATTTGTGCTTTATACATCAATGTGAAGCCCGCACAGTTTATTCAGGGTGCTGACACACAGTTAAAGTCAACATCCTGAATAAACTGCACACCATAAGCTCTGTTGCCCAAAAGGAAGCGTGGCTTTGTTTCTCTTTTACTAACAGACTTCTAAATATTAGCAGGATTCAAAACGGTTCACGAGTAGCGTAATAAAAAGGATATTGTATTATCTCTAAGGCCCTTTGATCACCAACTGTGGGTTTGCAATAAGCTGATTAAAAACCAGTCTAGTTTAAACATAGCCAGGGTGCTTTTATTGAAGTGTTGACAATACTGCCTGTCCCCTTGTGTCATCGTGATTAAGCTTTAACTTGAAAGCGCATCTGCAACAAACTACCCTCCATTAAAATAAACAAGGGCAGCTGCATTGTGAAGGCTGTTTTGGGTATATTGCTACTCCAATTTCAGACAGCATTGGCAAGTAGACCCAGGAACAAACTTGCAACTTTCTGCGAGAAATTACAAGTATAGCTTGCAGTCTCTGCATCCTTCCTAGGGAAGCTCTGACCTGTTCTTTGCCTCTGCGTCAGGCCAGTAACATCCATCAAATTTCCTTACTACTAAGCTCTGAATGACTGCTTTGAAACAAGGAGCTGCTGATATCTGTGCCCATCTATGTTAATGTATATTGAACAACTGAATAATGTTTTGAATAGACAGCATCGTGAAACTTCAGAGGAAGCGAAGAAGCAAGGTGTAATGTCAGGGGGGGGGGGGAGAGAGATGGACCACACCAGTAGTTAAGAGAAATGACCATTTCACCATTCCATTCCATTCCATCATATCACACAAATCATGTGCCACCCACAAATATATATTTTGTGGGGTCAACCCAGTACTAGATTCTGGCAGTGAGTTTCTTCAGCTAAGTAGCAATACAGATTTCAGACACTGGTATCAGTTGGCTGGGGTGGGGGGGGGGTAAGACTGACCATAATAGTTCACTTCTTTGTTGTTTAGTCATTTAGTCATGTCCGACTCTTCATGACCCCATGGACCAGAGCACGCCAGGCACTCCTGCCTTCCACTGCTTCCCGCAGTTTGGTCAAACTCAAGTTGGTAGCTTCGAGAACACTGTCCAACCATCTCGTCCTCTGTCGTCCCCTTCTCCTTGTGCCCTCCATCTTTCCCAACGTCAGGGTCTTTTCCAGGGAGTCTTCTCTTCTCATGAGGTGGCCAAAGTATTGGAGCCTCAGGATCTGTCCTTCCAGTGAGAACTCAGGGCTGACTTCCTTAAGAATGGATAGGTTTGATCTTTTTTGCAGTCCATGGGACTCTCAAGAGTCTCCTCCAGCACCATAATTCAAAAGCATCCATTCTTCGGCGATCAGCTTTCTTTATGGTCCAGCTCTCACTTCCATATATCACTACTGGGAAAACCATAGCTTTAACTATACAGACCTTTGTCTTTGCTTTTTAAGATGCTATCTAGGTTTGTCATTGCTTTTCTCCCAAGAAGCAGGAGTCTTTTAATTTTGCGACTGCTGTCACCATCTGCAGTGATCATGGAGCCCAAGAAAGTAAAATCCTTCACTGCCTCCATTTCTTCCCCTTCTGTTTGCCAGGAGGTGATGGGGCCAGTGGCCATGATCTTAGTGGTTCACTTCTACAAAACATTTATTAAAGTCAATTCTATTTAATCTCTAGGATTTTCTTAATGACATTGCTTCAAACTTCCTGTATAATTGTTGGGTTTCCACGTACTGCATTTGTCTTTTAGAGTAAGACTAGCACCTGAGGTGTTATTAAGTTGTGACACCCCATCGCCTCAAATGCAGTCCCCAGACAAGGTATGGCAGGCTCAATAAACCATCTGTCGTTTTATCTGGGACTACAAAAAACAGGAGAGCCGCCTGGCAGCTGAGTGTTATGCAGGCCTGATCTACGTGTTGGAACTTGATTGCAGTTGGAAGACACAAAGGGAGAGACAATGGAGTGCACTTCCGGGGGTGGTCAAACTGCTGTGTTAGCACCACCCAAGTGACGTCTCTGGGGCGTAAGCCTAGGCAGTGTGTATGGAGGTTGTGGGCTGCACAGATAAGACACCCCCCCCCCCCACTTAGCCTCGCTGTTGTGGTCCAAAGGAAAGCAGAACAATACGTCTGGCACCAGCTTGGCTGCAGGAGCTGCTATAAGGAGGTACCATCCAACTGTCTTAGAGTTGAGTGTCCAATCCAGATTTATTCCTCATCCTTTTCTTCTCTGTTCCACAAGGCAGTGGAGTTTTAGGATCAAAACAAAATAAAAAAATTCCTTCCAGTAGCACCTTAAAGGTAAAGGGACCCCTGACCGTTAAGTCCAGTTGCGGACGACTCTGGGGTTGCGGTGCTCATCTCGCTCTACTGGCAGAGGGAGCCAGCGCTTGTCCGCAGACAGCTTCTGGGTCATGTGGCCAGCATGACTAAGCCACTTCCGGCAAAACCAGAGCAGCGCACGGAAACGCCGTTTCCGATCAGAAGGTCGGTGGTTCGAATCCCCGTGACGGGGTGAGCTCCCGTTGCTCGGTCCCTGCTCCTGCCAACCTAGCAGTTCGAAAGCACATCAAAGTGCAAGTAGATAAATAGGTACCGCTCTGGCGGGAAGGTAAATGGCATTTCCGTGCGCTGCTCTGGCTCACCAGAAGCAACTTAGTCACGCTGGCTCCCTCGGCCAATAAAGCGAGATGAGAGCCGCAACCCCAGAGTCGGTCACGACTGGACCTAATGGTCCCTTTACCTTTTTATCTGCCCCTCACTTCCCTCCACAGCACGAGCAGAAACTGCTTTCTTGAATGTTGGACCCTCTATTAGTCTTGTCGTCTCAATCTGCCAGAGCCTGTCTTTGTGAGCAGAGGAAGTCCCTAACTCACTGAGGGTTTGAGACCCATTGGCTACCCTCACCTGGCTTAGTCAGCCAGTCGAAGCCATTCCCGTGGTGTAGCTGCTGTTGCATTCTGATAGTTTCTGGGAGTCACACTTGAGAGCCGAGTGCAGGATTGTGTCCACTACCCCAGAAAGAGCATGACATGTCCCGTACCAAAGCCACTACCCCTCCCCTAACACCCCACTAAGAGTGTATTGATGGCCCACCTTCATATAAGGTTGTTCTATACGTGCCATCAAATGCAAACCTACTCTTCTGACTGAAATGTAACATGGCAAAAGTTGCATCGCCACATGAACTACATGCTGCCCATGGCCAATATGTCACAGTCATGATTTAGAAGATTTATAGGTAGCCACCATAATGAAAAAAGTTGTTTTAATCCTCCCCAACCGTCTGTCCAGAGCAAGCTGACGCATCTGAACCAGAAATCCAAAAATAATAGCTTATGGAGGCAACGCAGCTGGTACCATTTAATTATGTTGTTAAGGCATCATCTCAGCAGAATGTCTTGAAATAGTATCTCTCGCTCTCGCCAGCAATTAATATTTAAAGAACCTCAACTACAAATACAATTAATAAATTCCAGGTTAGTCATTTGCAATGTACCGGTGCCACAGTGGGACAGAAAGGATCACACTGGGGCACGTCTGGAAACATAAATGGGCTGTGAACATTGAAGATAAATCCAGTTAAAAGGAGACTGTGGGGAATGTCAGCTGGAACACTGTTTGCACCTGTATTAAATATTACTTCCACGTCAACAACTTGGACAGCACTTTAGTCCCTGGAAACACAACTGTACTGGATAACAAAATAAGTCATCCGGGATGATGTACAATGCAATTTAAGCATGTCTAGGAACAAGGTAATAATTTGTTCTGCTCTTTTTTTCTTTCCTATTTCACAAGAGTTATATGCTTCTTGATTGTAATAAAAGCTCAAAGAAGTTTTTTAAAAAAAATTAGCAGTAAAAAACAACAACCAAGTATGTAAACATACAAAAACAATGGTTGCGTTTTTATTGGAAGTAGAGTCCTGGAGGTGGAAGAGATAACAGGTTTTTTAACTGTAGCTGATGTCCTTCAGGTGTTCATCAGTGAAACCCCGCAAGCAGATCAATAAAGCCAAATCCTGGATAATTCCATGGCTTCAGTCAGGGAGTCAAGAAATATGTCAAAGACATACTAGAAGCATAGGCCCAATAGTTAAAAATGGGCAGCTTCCTATTCAGTCTCTCTGCAAGCACAGAATAAAGGGACTCACATCCCTGTTTTGGGAAAGATGCAGGGGTTGCACAACTGCAGAGACACCTATTCAAAAAACATCAGTTACAGGTAAGCATTCCATTTTTTGTGTGTGGTCTCTGCAGAATCACACATGGCTGGCGTATGTACCAGGAGGAGGGTGCAGGTATCCCTTGGAAAACAAATTGCGAAGATCAGCCTTGCCAAATGCATGTCAGCCCTTCCCCATTTGCTGGTATTTGCGTAATATTTATGAAGGGGAATACATGGCCTGTCCAGGTACAACTCTGCACCTGTAAAGGGACCCCTGACCATTAGGTCCAGTCGTGACCGACTCTGGGGTTGCTGCGCTCATCTCGCTTTATTAGCCAAGGGAGCCAGCGTACAGCTTCCATGTCATGTGGCCAGCATGACTAAGCCGCTTCTGGCGAACCAGAGCAGCGCACGGAGACACCGTTTACCTTCCCGCTGGAGCGGTACCTATTTATCTACTTGCACTTGGACGTGCTTTCAAACTGCTAAGTTGGCAGGAGCAGGGACCGAGCAACGGGAGCTCACCCCGTTGCGGGGATTCGAACCGCTGACCTTCTGATCGGCAAGCCCTAGGCTCTGTGGTTTAACCCACAGCGCCACCTGCGTCCCTCTGTACCTGTAGGTAATGGCTATATGCCTCTAGAAAAAGCAGTTGATACCTCTAGCCCCCAACAGAATGATTCTCAACTCCAGATTGAATGGGTTGCTTAACAGCAAGACAACAAAATATTATTTTGAGAAGAAAACCCTCGTTATCCTTCTTGAAGCAGGCAAATTAATTGTTCTCATACAATTTTTCCTTCGTAGAGTTGTAGAGTCGGAAGGGACTACAAGGGTCAACCAGTCTAACCCTCTGCAATGCAGGAATCTTTTGCCCAATGTGGGGCTGGAACCCATAACATTGAGATTAAGAGTCTAACGACTGGGCTGTCCCATTGCAGAGTGTTGTAAAAGCGAAGGGCAAGTCTGAGTGCACATCTGGAGTTTGCAAGGTTTTTTCCTTTATTATTTGGTAGATCAGGAAAGAAAGGCATGAGGACACACACACACACACACACACACACCCCCTGAAAGATGAAAGCCAGACCCCACCTGCCAAAGAAAAGCAGAATCAGGCTATGCTATGACCTTGCCTCCGTTCATATAAAGAAGTGGGCTGTTACAAAGACAGTTAACGGGCCTGCCGAGCTGTTGTACTTTCCGCACAGAAAAATGAGATGGCACAGATCAGACACAGAAGGCCAGAGGTATGTATGCAAGCTTAGAGAGGGCCAAGGATAAATCCCAGTCTCGCATTTTGCAGTTTGATGGGTACAAGTCACAGAGGCTCTTAAAAATTGCTCTACTATGTGGTGAAGAAGAAAAAGCAACTGAAAGGCAGAAACTGCTGCCACATCAACATGTAATGAAGAAATAAGTGTTCTAAGTGAAAGGGGGTCAAAATGATACTGGTTGGCATCAAGGACAAAAGCTTTCCTTACATCAAGGACAAAAGCTTTCCTGATAAAAGGCTTTCTGGTGGTGAGGAGAACTGATGAAGAGATTTGGAAACCCCTTTTAGTGTTGGATACTCCTTTTTTTTGTCACCACAAGGTTGTCTTCTCGTACCAAACAATTCGTCAGCACCAAAGGACAGATCCTCAACTCAAGACCATAGAAAGCGAAGTGGTGTTAGTCCACCATTTTGTTTCCTAAGGGTATGGGGGTGTTAAATGGGAATATAGAAAGCGTTCAAAACTCCCATTGTTCTAGGCATGTTTTGCAACAGGCAATTTCATTAGTGCGAGCAGTTTCTAAGCTCTGGGCGCAGTACTGAACCTAAGATTTCTAATTAAAACTGCCACTGCTGGAAGAAAAGGAGGAGCTTTTTCTGCCTCCCCACTTCCAGCCACTCTGGAGAAGGGACCCTCGTAAGAATATTAGTGAGGCGAGCAGGGGAAGCATGGCTTTGTGTTTTTGTGGAGTTTTTTGCAGTCTTCAGATGAGGACTAGACCATGTGAAAAATGAACATAGGATTTTTAGCAGAAGTTCATTCATTTTCAGCTTTAAAATCTGGTTATAAATAAAGTGTGCCTTGCCATTCTGTTGCGGCACCCATAACCTAGATTTAATGTGCCATTTAGCTCCTAGCTTTCATATCTCAGTTTCTAATGCTGAATTTAGGGAGGTGTGGGCAGTTCCCCCATACAGGGCGCCAAGCCAAGAGGGCGAAAAATTGAGAAGATCCATTTGGGAGCGCCAAATTTTGGCTTCGCACAGGGCACCATATTACTAAAGATAGCCAAAGTCCGCTCCTATGCACACACAGTCTAATATCTGCTCTCAAGGAGAGGAAGTATGAAGACAAGCTCTCTAACTTCAATACAGTGGTACCTTGGGTTACAGATGCTTTAGGTTACAGACGCTTCAGGTTACAGACTCTGCTAACCCAGAAATAGTACCTTGGGTTAAGAACTTTGCTTCAGGATGAGAACAGAAATGGCGCAGTGGCAGTGGAAGGCCCCATTAGCTAAAGCGGTGCTTCAGGTTAAGAACAGTTTCAGGTTAAGAACGGACCTCCAGAACGAATTAAGTTCTTAACCCGAGGTACCACTGTATGTTCCTGGAGTTGGCTCTCTGCGGGTAAAGGATCCTTATGTGCAACAAGAATTTATGAAGAAGAAAAGTGACACGCAAAAAAAGCATATTGAAAGACATGAGAGGTATTGACTGGCAAATGCTACAATAGGAATGTGCAAAACCTATCCATTTCTTCATATATCCCTACATTACACAAGGCATGACATGTTGTGGACACATCTGCTAAAGCAGATATAGTTTTTGCAATGTATCTCCAAAACACGTTGGCGAATGCATTGGGCTTAACTGCATGTCATGCTTCCCATTCAAAAGCAGTCATCTCTCTCTAGGCAATGAAATGGAGATCTGAATCATATTTGAATACCACAGACTTCACTGCACATCTTGCACATAATTGTTAGCCACTATCTGGGATGCGGGTGGCGCTGTGGGTTAAACCACAGAGCCTAGGACTTGCCGATCAGAAGGTCGGTGGTTCGAATCCCCACAACGGGCTGAGCTCCCGTTGCTCGGTCCCTGTTCCTGCCAACCTAGCAGTTCGAAAGCACGTCAAATTGCAAGTAGATAAACAGGTACCACTCCGGCGGGAAGGTAAACGGTGTTTCCGTGCGCTGCTCTCGTTCGCCAGAAGCGGCTTAGTCATGCTGGCCACATGACCCGGAAGCTGTACACCAGCTCCCTTGGCCAATAAAGCAAGATGAGCGCTGCAACCCCAGAGTTGGTCACGACTGGACCCAATGGTCAGGGGTCCCTTTACCTTTTTATCTGCAACTGCCTTCATGGGGTAGCACATTCCCCTTTGGAAAGCACAGACATGTCTCTATAATACAGATGATTCATTGTTCTGCATTACGCATCTTATACATCCAGTCACCTGTTCAGCCACAGGAAATGTGCAGCTCCCTCATCAAAACATTAAATCATGGTTATTTGAAGCATCCCTAAACACAGACGAAGTAAGAGTTGTTTGGGTTTTATTCCTAGGCACATATCTTTGCTATTTCAAATCCTGGCATTATTCTTCTAATGATCTATTCTTGATAATTAAAGAAGGAAAAGCAGAAGCAAGGGGCAAAAGCCCATAGCCTAGTAGTACATGTGGAAAAGAATCTAGGACCACAAGCTTAACATGAGTCAACAGTGTGATGTGACAGCAGCAGCAAAAAAAGCAAAGAAAAAAAGCAAATGTTATTCTAGGCTACATCAACAGAAGTATAGTGTTCAGATCAAGGGAAGTAATAGTACCGCTCTGTTCTGCCTTGGTCAGACCACACCTGGAATACCATGTCCAGTTCTGGGCACCACAATTTAAGAAGGAAGTTGACATGCTGGAATTTGTACAGACGAGGGCAACTAAGATGATCAAGGGTCTAGAGGCCAAGCCTTATGAGGAACGGTTGAAGGAGTTGGGTATGTTTAGCCTGGAAAAGAGGAGACTGAGAGGAGATATGATAGCCATCCTCAAATATCTCAAGGGCTGTCATGTAGAAGATGGTGAAGGCTTGTTTTTTCCCACTCCAGAAAGAAGGTAGGACTCGAACCAATGGCTTCAAACTCCAAGAAAGGACTAAACATCAGGAAAATCTTTCCAACAGTAAGAGCTGTTTGACACTGGAACAGTCTCCCTTGTGGGGTTTTGGACTCTACTTCCTTGGAGGTTTTTAAGCAGAGGTTGTGTGGCCATCTGTCGTGGATGCTTTAGCTGAGTTTCCTGCATTGATGGAGGTTGGACCCTTCCAACTCTATAATTCTATGAGTCTATAGCCTGTAGATTGGATTTGATATCCCGCTTCATCACTACCCGAAGGAGTCTCAAAGCGGCTAACATTCTCCTTTCCCTTCCTCCCCCACAACAAACACTCAGTGGGGTGAGTGGGGCTGAGACTTCAGAGAAGTGTGACTGGCCCAAGGTCACCCAGCAGCTGCATGTGGAGGAGCGGGGAAGCGAACCCGGTTCACCAGATTACGAGTCCACCGCTCTTAACCACGACACCACACTGGCTCCTATTAAACAGCGTATTACTGTTAAGCAGCATATCACAAGTCTTCTATTCTGTTTGCCTAGAAAACAAGGAAGGCAAGGAAGTCAATCTTACCAAGCATCATGGAACTCCACCAAGTCAGTGGGATGCAAGACTGCTGCTTTCAGCTAACAGCAGTCCCAGTAATCTGTGGTTCTTTTTGAACCACACCATGTGGGTGGGTTCCTGGAATTAATACTCAAACTGCATTCTGATACATTACATACTTCACCCACAAAAGGAGCAGACCATTAAACTTGTGCAACTGAGGAATAAGGCACAACAACAACAACTAAGGTGCCTGTGTTGGGAAATGTTATAACTTCAGAATCACAGAAAAGCAAAGAGGGATACATTCATTCTAAAGCAAACAGGCTTATTTCTCCCCAGGAAGGAAGGCAGCTTAGCTACTTTTTTATTTTATTCATATTTTTTCTCCTAAGCACAATTTTTAACAGAGAATGAAGACTGTTCTAATGCCTGCCTTTTTGGCCTGTCCCCACATCGCTCCCTCGTAGGTACAAGATTCCTGCCAGAGGGATCTTTCACCCTGCACCATCTGGTAACCACCGACTGCCCTGTAAACCCACTGTTCCTCTCTTTCAGGAACTAATCTATTCCTATAATTCAGCAGGGTCAAGGAGTACAACATGCTGCAGCCCTGAGAGCAACATGGGTCCCCGTCTCCCTGAAAGTCATGGTTTTCAAATTCTCTTTTTATAGATGTTTATCTGTCTGTCTTTATCCGCACTATGGTTAGGCCTTCCTCCTTTCCTTTTTCGGTTTGCAATGTCTTACCGCCTACACAGTGGCTGGCATTGAGGCAGGCTTTTGGACGAAGCCCATTAGGAACGGGAAAGGTCTTAATTACATGGCTTCCTTACCGACAGAACAGGAGACATGTGTCTACCAGCCAGCTACTGTCATGTGCTCTCACTCTCCCTTTCCCTTCTGTTATGCATGCTAACTATGGCTGTTTACAACTCGTTCTACTGCATAATTGAAGTTCTTTCTGCTTTATCGTGCCAATAACCTGTGTATGAATAATGCTATTACTTTAACGTCAAGTAATCATTGCTTACCCTAATGGCACGTTTATCCTTATGAAGAAGATATTGCATCCCAATCTGTTTACTGTAAAGCACCACAATTATACCACCTGTCCATGGCTGTGTTACAAAAGATGCGTGTTGAGATCTATCTTCTTCTGGGAAACAAGCACAGAATCATAGAATTGTAGGGCTGGAAGGGATCCCCAAAGGTTATCTATTCCAACCCACAGCAATGAAGGAATCTCAACTAGATCATACGTTGACAGGTGACCATGCAACCGCTGCTTGGAAACCTCCAAGGAAGGAAAGTCCACTACCTTTCGAGGGAGTCCACTGCACTGTCAAAAAGTTCTTAATAAATGATTACAAGTAAGCTCCTTGGAGTAGGGAGCAGCAACAACATGGGCTTGAAAGTGTGTGTAGGGAGAATTTGAATCCTTGTGACCCTTGTGTGTGGGGTGAATAATAATAAAAGAATTGGCCGGGTGTATAGATTCAAAACACAGGGTTGAACACTCTCCAGCAGGAAAGAGCCCCCAGTACCAGAGTGTAAGCTCATCAAAGTTTAGCAGCTGTATATTATGTTGGTGGTGGTGGTGGTGGTGTTGTAATTGGTGGTGATGTTGTAATTTATATACCGCCTTATACTTGGAGGTCTCAGGGCAGCTCACAGGAAAGGTTGTTAGAGGTTTTTATCCCATATAAGTCTTGCCTCCTTCTACCCATCTTGCAATGAACAGACCACATACTGATAGGCAAGTTTAAAATGCTTTACTTACAGATTCAAAGGCAGATTCATGAATTTATCCAAGCAGCAAGGAGTACATAGGCAGAATACTCTTGGGGAGAAATTACAGAAAGATAGCTTCAAACGCACGCCCTGAGCTTGCTTAAGACACATTCTCCCTGGTGGGTTACCTCCTTCATCAGAGAAATAGTAGGAGTGACCTAGATGAGTCTAGGAATCTAACTCTGTGTTCTTAACCCCTTCACGCACTAACTAGAACTCACACATAGTTCTATTTCCCACAGAAAGATTTTAAACAGGTCAGGGAAGGCTGGTGCAAAGTAGGGGTAATAGACAGGTGTTGTTGGGACTCACAGCTCTTGTCAGTGCAGTAAGCGTGGCCTGTGATCAGGAATGACAGGAGTTGCAGAGTCCTGCAACATATCAGAACTGTCGCACTGGCTGCTCTTTGTGTGAAGCTACAAACTTATCTTTTCTCTTCAAATTACTTCTTTAAAAGAGGTTTTTTAAAAGAAGAAAAAAGAAAAATATGTACCATTCATATTCCTTTGGCATTAGACACCTTCTGCCTTGATAAGAAGTAGGACAGGGTTAAATATAGTAAACACCAGGGGTGAAGGGAACAAGACAGCGAGGAATCATACTTTTGCAGTGCGCATGACGACTCTTTTCCATCATGTGCCTCAACTCATCTGGCTAGTCACCTGTTACAATTATAGCATTGACTCCTAAGGTTTCAGGACAAAGGGATACACTCAGAGATCTCCTGAAGCGTCTAAATAATAAGAGCAATTACTCCTCAGCGTTTATTTACAGCTACTTTAAATGTAACTGAAGGCACATATGGAAGAAATCGCTAGTACAGTTGGCTGTCAAGGTATGAGGCTATATGAAATTACTGAACAATACCCCAATATACTTATCAGGAAAACAACCTTGGGTCTCTGAAGTACTCTCAAAGGGGATTTCAGGCAATATCTTTGGAGGAAATTAAATTCTGACTGCGAAGCACTGCCAGACAGTCTGTTTGCAAAACCTCCTTATCTGGGATCAACTAGACAAATGCAGTGTTCTGCCAATGAAGAAGGAACGTTTTCCTGAGTTGCTTAAAGATCACCTAGCACTTGTTTGGAAATTACAGCTGGAACCAAATAAATCCTTGGTGTCGCTGCAGAATAATAATACTGAAGTGTGTATATGGCATTCTTTCCTGACTGTTTGAAACACTTCGCAAATGTTATCTTGTCGGAGGTCTCACAGCCACCCTGTGAGGCAGGAGAATGATATTATCTCCATACTGCAAATGTGACACTGAACACGAAGGCTAACTTAACACTAGTTAGGAAGTTTGTGGAACAAGTGAGGGGTTTTTTTGTTCCAGGGCCTTCCCAGTTCAGAGTTTGGTCTTCTGGCCACAATACTAAACTGGCTCTCATGATCTCATCTCACCACCACCACCACCACTGCAGGCTCTGTTGCCTCACGAGGTAATGTGGCAATGCGGCAAGGGTCATGCTTTTTAATATATACAGTGGTACCTCGGGTTACATTCGCTTCAGGTTACAGACTCCACTAACCCAGAAATATTACCTCAGGTTAAGAACTTTGCTTCAGGATGAAAACAGAAATCATGCTCTGGCGGCGCGGTGGCAGCAGGAGTCTCCATTAGCTAAAGTGGTGCTTCAGGTTAAGAACAGTTTCAGGTTAAGAACAGACCTCCGGAATGAATTAAGTTCTTAACCCGAGGTACCACTGTATAGCTATTTTTATATATCACAACTGATTACATTTATATACCACCTTTATCTTCCAAGGGTCTCAAGGTGGCATGTATCGTTCTCCTCCCCATGTCACCGTTAGAAGAACCCTCTGAGTTGGGTTGGGCTTAGAGAAGGTCACCCAGTGAGCTTCATGACTGAATGGAGATTTGAACCCTGCTGTCAAAGGTCTAGTCCAACACTCTAACCCAGGGGTCAGCAAACTTTTTCAGCAGGGGGCCAGTCCACTGTCCCTCAGACCATGTGGGGGGGCCGGACTATATTTTTTGGGGGGGAAATGACCAAATTCCTATGCCCCACAAATAACCCAGAGATGCATTTTAAATAGAAGCACACATTCTACTCATGTAAAAACACGCTGATTTCTGGACTGTCCGTGGGCCGGATTTAGAAGGTGACTGGGCCGGATCCAGCCCCCGGGCCTTAGTTTGCCTACCCATGCTCCAACCATATAGTTACAAGGCATTTTTTTTCCAGCCGGAACTCCGTTCCAGCACCTTTCGGGTGGGTGTCATTGCCATTCTAAGAGAACAAGGTAGGTGATCTGTTTGGGACCGCAATACCTCAAAGATTGTCCTTCCGCATATGAACAGACCCAGACTCTACAATCATCATCTTTGGCCCTCCTTCGTGTGACCCCTCCATGAGACACCAAGAGGATAGCAACACAACAACAGGCCTTTTCTGAAGTGGCCCCCTGTTTGTGGAATGCTCTCCCAGGGAAGTTCATCTGGTACCTTCATTATATACCTTTAGGTACCAGACGAAAACATTCCTCTTAAACCAGACCTCTGGTTGATGATCATCCTCTATCAGGCTTCCTCAACTTCGGCCCTCTAGATGTCTAAAGACTACAGTTCCTATCACCCATGACCCCTGGTCCTGCTAGCTAGGGATCATGGGAGTTGTAGGCCAAAAACATCTAGAGGGCCATGGCTGAGGAAGCCTGTCCTATATCCTCTTCAAAGCACTGGGGCAGGTGGTTTATTGGTTTGCTTTGTTTTTGATTTTCATTATGTATTTTACATTTTTATCTTGTATTTTCATGCTGTGAACTGCCCTGAGGTCCCCGGATGAAGGGTGGTATACAACTTGATAAATAATAACAACTTATTGATACTGAAGTCTTCATGCAGGTGCGTTGATTTCCACAACTGACTTAAATTTGCTGTGCTGAAAATAGCTTGCTGCAGCTTCTGCCCTTCTGTGGTGGCTGATCCTGCAGCCAAAAGTTAAGATATATTCCTGGGAATATGGGTGTGGGAAGATGTCCTGACTGCTATTTGTCATCAAATGTAGCCAGAGAACAGGTGCAAACTTGTTTGAGAAATCAGCCTGGGTTACTTTTGGATGCCGAGACACTAACTCAATTAAATCTATCTGTGTTTCCTAGAACATCATGTCCCCCCAGTTATCACCCCCTTTTTAAGACTCTTGTATCCATGGCAACAAAGCCAGCAAGGATAAGAGCTATAATACATCTCACCGTCAACAGGATATTGACCACAGAGCCACAGTTGCTGTCTACTATTGCACTTTCTGTTGTCATTGTTGTTTACGCAGTTCAAAGGCTTGTTTGGGATTGCTTTCTCAAATGATCAGGTCTTCCCCATGCAAGAATCTCTGGGTGATTCAGCTACATGGTCTTCCATAACAATGGGTGGACGCAATCAGGTGGGTCATGACAAACATATGGCATTTTTGGCTCTTGATACCTGCTAAAGGAGACGTAACTGGCAACTTCCTTGCTTTTTATTAGGCAGTTGGTTAAGGCTATTACTCAGAGTTTTTAGAGATGTCAGTTGGTTTTCTTTCTGCATTCTGCTGCTTTACTCTTGTTTCAGCGAGACACATTTATTTTATGAGATTGCAAGCTGCAATGAAATCAGACTGGCATAGGGTGGTGCACACATTTTGAAAATGATCATCTTAATACGAGGAGCCTTTGCAGTAAATCTGAGACTCCATCTCCCTCTGCAAACTTCATCCAATTTCCATCCAAGGTCACTTATTTGAAAATGGAAAAGATAAGCATAAGAGCTCCCAATTATCTGTGGGTTCTTTGCTTTCGGCTTACTGCATTGTCTGATGAGCCCAGGGTTGGAGCAATTAAATCAGGGTAGTTAGTTAAGAATTTGTCAAACTTGGAGTCTGTTGCTCCCGAGATCTTCCTGTAAACACGAATGCCTTTAAATAAATGACTCAGAAACTGCATATTCCTTTAAGTTTTTGGTGTCCTGTTCCTTACATAAAAGTCACATCATACTGAAATATCTGTTCAAAGCAGCACATTGAAGAGTGTTTTTCAGATACACTTGCCAATTCCACCAGCTAAAATCTTGATTAGTTGTTATGTGCAAATGGTCCCATTATTTTGGATAGGCTTTAAGCGCACACAGCTCCATAGCATATGGCAACCACTGGTTGCTTTCACAGTTCTATATATGCAGTCTTCAAAATCCACACTGCCAAACATTAAAATAGAAGTGAGTGGTGGTGGTGGTGTTTTTTGAGGCGGGGGGGGGTGTGTATTTAAAATAAACTTTTTTTAAAAATTGTCTGAACAGTTATAAATTGGCAAGATAGCAACCCCAGTCATCCTATATACTTAACAAGCAATGGGAGTTGAATAAGCCACTCTCTTTTGAAGACTGAAGGAGTGGAGGATCAAAACTGAAAAACAAAATCAATCATTTTGTTTGGACTTGTGAGTAATCGCCACTGAAGCCAGCTTTTCCACAAAGGATGCTCTCTTGGTTTGTGTGGCCAGGATGTTTTGCCACCGACACGAAGGTGGAGTTAAATAAGAATTTGTTCTGAGGCTTTTGTGGTACATTAATGTGTTTTCTAATTTTAAACCTTTTTTTTTTTGCCGGGCAAAATGCTTCAGTTCCTCTAGACGGAGGCAGTTGTACTTTTCTGTTGTTTATGCCAACTCAACCCAGACAAAAAGGATGCCTTCTTGTAAGAGTCTCTCATTGGCCTTAAACTTGGAGGAAGTTGTGAATCAAAGCAATTCTGGCTTTGCTCCTTCCAGATGCTTCTATATGTACATATTATGAAGACTACTGGACTACTAAAGCTACAGTGAAAATGTTTCTGGCTTTATCTGTGGGATCGGATAGGGCCTTGATTTAAATACTTCATTTTTAACGAAAAGTTAAACGGAGCACAACTTTGCAGAAATGTGCTCTTTTTTGGCGAGTCCTAGCAAAGGCAAATTCAAGCCTGGAACTTTCAACATGTGGGACCCAATCCAACCTGAAGGAGGCCTCCACCCCCATCGTTCAGCCCGGGCACTGAGGTCCAACTCTGAGGGCCTTCTGGCGGTTCCCTCACTCCGAGAAGCCAAGTTACAGGGAACCAGGCAGAGGGCCTTCTCGGTAGTGGCACCCGCCCTGTGGAATGCCCTCTCACCAGATGTCAAAGAGAACAACTACTACCAGACTTTTAGAAGACATCTGAAGGCAGCCCTGTTTAGGGAAGTGTTTAATGTTTGATGCATTACTGTATTTTAATATTTTGTTGGAAGCTGCCCAGAGTGGCTGGGGAAGCCCAGCCATATGGGCGGGGTATAAATTATAAATTATTATTATTATTATTATATTATTATTATTATAACCTGCCCAAGTTAGGCGCCTTTTAAGTCCTACTGATTTCAGTAAGTACATACTTAAATCTCCCCCTTTGAAAAGATTGCATAAACTATGACTTAATGTGAATGAGCAGTACTTTTCCCTGTTGCTGAAATTGCCTGTGCTTTGCTCCTGCCATGCTGGGTAAAAGCAAGCCATAGTTTGGGCTTGAAATTGCTTCTGAACCCAGGCTCATGGTTTGCTTCCCCCAAACCACTGGCTGCAGTTTGTTTGGAGAGAAAAAACCCAAAAGTTACAACAGACTATGTTTCTCTCTGGCATGGCAGCATCAGGACTGGGGGAGGAACAAAGCATCACAATTTCAACAGTGTGCACATTAAACCATAGGTTATCTTAACTATGAGGATGCGGGTGGCGCTGTGGGTTAAACCACAGAGCCTAGGACTTGCTGATCAGAAGGTCGGCAGTTCGAATCCCCACGACAGGGTGAGCTCCCGTTGCTCGGTCCCTGCTCCTGCCAACCTAGCAGTTTGAAAGCACGTCAAAGTGCAAGTAGATAAATAGGTACCGCTCCGGTGGAAAGGTAAACGGCGTTTCCGTGCGCTGCTCTGGTTTGCCAGAAGCAGCTTAGTCATGCTGGCCACATGACCCGGAAGCTGTACGCTGGCTCCCTCGGCCAATAAAGCGAGATGAGCGCCGCAACCCCAGAGTCGGTCACGACTGGACCTAATGGTCAGGGGTCCCTTTAGTTGCTGCCTGATTCTTTGTTAAGCAGGGGTAAGATGGAGAGAGTCATCTTTTATCATAGCTTGGACACTGTCTAATTTCTTTGCTTTTAATTCTGCTGCCAAGGATGGGATTTTGAAACTGTTCAGCTCCTACATGTGGGTGCCGGGAGCTTGCTCCCAGATGTGCCCTGTTTATTGAGCATTCAACCCAATTTGTTTTCACAAAGCTTGCGCAGAGGTTTACGGCATCCACTCCTGAACTGAGTATTCACCCTAATTTGTTTGCATTGAGGTTGTACAATTTCCCGTCACTCTTCCAGCATCTCACACTTTCTGGCACTTCCCCCCATCACTTTCCTTACTGCAAAAGTCTGTTTTGCTTTTTTTAAAAGTGGGTTTGTTGAGCCTACGCACATTTGCTGATATGGGTGTTGATCCTACGTGCAAAACAGTGAAGTCTGAAGGCAACCCATGCCCTTTCTCTCTGCACCACCTGACGACTCAGAGAGAGAGTGAGCTATTGGTTCAGTATTTGCTATGTGGCAGTTAGTGGCTACAGCAGAGTACAGTGGAATGCCTATTGCACCCAGGGGAGAAGCAAGGAATGTTCCTTGCTTCCTACCCCATCATAAGAACTAGATCATCACTCATGGTAGTTTATGAAGCGGGCATCAAGCAATGAGACAATCATGCACACAATAAGGGGCAAAAAATATGGGAGTCTTTCGAAACAACTTATTTTTCCTAAATAAAACTTTTCATTTGCAATATGGATGAATTCTGAAATATAGACATTTCAACAGCATGCCCATAGAAGCTGAAACAGACACTGGGGTGAGGGAAGAATTCTCAGATATCTGGAGGGATGCAGAGTGGTACTGCTCCTTGCTTAAGGCCTGGGCTGTCTGAATCCACTTTTAAAAAGAAAAGAAAAAACTTTTGTACCCTGCCTTATGACTTATTAAGCTTCTGGAGCAAACTGTTCTGTCGTTGCCACATTCTCCATAGATGTAAAGAGACAAAGCCATCCTACATCAATTTTCTGACAACCAACACAAGTAAATAAAACCCACAGTCAAGAGGTAATCCATGAACCACTTTTACAGACTCTCCATTACAATCTTGATAGTTTTAAGTGTTCGAAGACATTTTTAAATTATCACAAATGCCCTAGCAGGTCAGGAAATGAATATTTTTCGCCTGAAGCTTTCAGTATATAATCTGCCTTGTGCTTCATGTCTGAAGTACTGCTGCGTTAAACCACAGTCTTAATTTGCCCTCTGCTGCTTCTCCCTTCTTTGTGTCTCTATAGCAACAGGAAGTCTGGAGGAGAAAAACGGGAATATGTTGCTGTTGTGTAGGTTATCTACTCCTTTTTTTCTCTCTCTCTTCCAAAGAAATTTGCTCAGGAAGAACTGCACAAGACCTATCAGGCTGATATGACAAATCTGAAACATGACATACTCCTGTTCCTTTTCAGAGCACTCAGATATTTTTGATCCCCCAAACATGTTGCTCTTCATCTAGGAAACATATTTTTGGCACCAACTGCCCTGAGGATCAAGAAAGCATCCACAGACAAACTGAAGAGACAGCCAAGTCTAGATTTTTAATTTAGGAAAATTTAACTTCTTATAAACGATGCCTTCATATGCCCCAACCCCACACTAAGCAAGGTCAATAAACAGCTTAGCCAATGCAAGAAGGAAAACAAGACAACCACATTTCATTTGGGTGTGTGGGGATAATCTAAATTATAGAATTGTGGCAGAATGGAGAAATGAGATCTAGCTCTGAGCGCCTTCCGGTGGTTCCCTCACTGGGAGAAGTGAGGTTACAGGGAACCAGGTGGAGGGCCTTCTTGGCAGTGGCACCCGCCCTGTGGAAGCAAGTGTTAGAAACTGAGATCTGAAGGCTGAGAGCTTGATGGCACCTTAAGCCGAGGTTATGGGCTCAACAATGGAATGTCAAGGCACACTTTTTTATATAACAAGAATACAAAGCTGAAAATGAACGAACTGCAGGTAAAATATTGTGTTCATTTTTCACATGGTCCAGTCCTTCCCCTGCCCAACCCCCTAATATTCTTAAGAGGGTCTCTTCTCCAGTCTTCAGAGAGCAGCTAGAAGTGGGGAGGCAGAAAAAGGACCTCCTTTCCTTCCACTCTGCAGTTTTAATCTGAAATATTAGGCGGAGTACTGCGCCCAGAGCTCAGAAACTGCTCGTGGTAATGAAATTCCCTGTCGCAAAATGCGCCTAGAACAATGGGAGTTTCGAACGATGTGTGGAACAACCTCCCATCTGATGTCAAGGAAATAAACAACTATCTGACTTTTAGAAGACATCTGAAGGCAGCTCTGTATATGGGCTAAACAGCAGGATTGCCTCTGCCCCAATAGGGCATGACTTGAGAGCTATGTGAATAGGATTCTCATGCATTAAAAAAACAAACAAACCCGATTAGCACAATTTCAGATCTGAACCACTGCACCATTTCTCCCCAGCAAAAGCTGTCCATCCATCACCCACCCCATCAGAAGCTGCTGTTTGCCCCTTTCTTCAAATCTCTTATGTGTAAGCAATTACACGTTCTGGATGCATTTTCTTTTCCTAGGTAATCTATTCTAAGGCGGGGTTGTTGCGAAGAGGAGGTGTTCAGAAACAGTCTTTTCTACTACCATGAAGCTTCAAGCACACAGTGACCTGTGACAGTTTTCTCCACTCACATCCCGACAATGTTGCTCCCGGCCAAGGTTAATGCGTTATTCTAAGGGCATAGTGCCCACTTCATGCAACTGTAAGTCAGGGCCGGGGAACAGAGTGACGCAGCAAAGCAAAACAAAAAACGAGGCATGATGGATGGAGCCAAGCCTACACAGTGACGGAAATAACTTTTTATATCACAGAAAATAATCACCTCTCCCACACAAGCTGCTCGCTGAGAAAGCACAAAGACTGAGAAACAGTTATGGCATCTTGGGGTGGGGGGTGGGGTCAGGAATGGTTTTGTAGGTGTGGGTATTTTGAAGCCTTCCCAGCAGCTCAAGATTTTAGGGGGAAGGCCTCAATGACCCCTGTATTAAACTGTATTGATATGCTGATCTGGTTTTTTGAAACTGCTTGTGCTTGAGATTGGGGGGTGGGTGGGGAGAGGGCAAGACTGGAAAAACATTACTAACGGAGATTGCAAGAATATTCTTGCACGTTCGGGTACATGTGATGAGAACATGGACGTTCACGCAAGAATGAGGAACTGAAACTGCAGGTTTATGGGGCAAAGTGAACACGTGGGAGCATTACTCAGAGTAGGTCGCTGGTTTTCTTGGACAAAGTAGAGGATGGAAGAAGACAGGAGATGAGTCAACCTTTCAGGCAGACAGAAAATGAGGAACAACCAGTTTCAAGGGTCTCTGCAAAAATGAGAAGATTTGGGGTCCGTAGCCAATCAAATGATGAAGGGTAGCATCATGACTTATGTAGGCCCCCAGAAACTGGTGCTGACAAAATTTAGGGTATAAGAAAAGGTGGCTCATATAGGAAGGTGGTCTACATTCCTTGTCAGAAGTGAGGTCCCATTGATCAAGGAAACATATCCGATGGTCTATTGAGTATGTCTGCTAACTGTTTGCACCTTTACTGTTCTAGGAAGAAGAAGAAGAAGAGTTTGGATTTGATATCCCGCCTTTCACTCCCTTTAAGGAGTCTCAAAGCGGCTAACATTCTCCTTTCCCTTCCTCCCCCACAACAAACACTCTGTGAGGTGAGTGGGGCTGAGAGACTTCAGAGAAGTGTGACTAGCCCAAGGTCACCCAGCAGCTGCATATGGAGGAGCGGAGACTCAAACCCGGTTCCCCAGATTACGAGACTACCGCTCTTAACCACTACACCACACTGGCTCTAGGGAATAATCTTCCATAGATATAGATATAGATATGGTTCTTTTAATGTATTCACGGTGTCTCCTGGTCTTGTCCTAATAGCTGGCATACCCCTCACAATTCTGCGGAACAAAGAAGGACTACTCAGTCAGAAGATTAAATCAGGGCCATCTCCTTCAGAGAAATTGGGTACATCTGAATTTATTTTCCTTCACTATGGTTTTCCAGGTTGGGAGTGATGCAGCGGTGCATTCTTGCTGCTCTGTTCCTGTGCTCATGTGAAAGAGCAGCAACCATGCTGCGACTCTGACCTAGTACAGTTGTACCTTGGTTCTTGAACGTAATCCGTTCCAGAAGTCCATTTGACTTCCAAAACGTTCGAAAACCAAGGTGCAGCTTCTGATTGGCTGCCGGAGCTTCCTGCACTCAAGCAGAAGCAGCGTCGGACATTCCGTAAAACATTCAAAAACCGGAATACTTACTTCTGAATTTTCGGCATTTGGGAGCAAAAACGTACAAGTGCCAAGGCGTTTGAGAACTAAGGTACGACTGTAGTTAGCTGTTGAAGTGGTAAACCTATATCTGAGCTGTAACATTTTGTCTGAAAATTCCACCCTGCTAGATATCAAGAAGATGAGCTTCCTTCTTCTCCCTAACACACTAATTTTCTCTGTGTGAAAATTCCTTTTTCATGAGAACCCCCACATGCAGGATGAAATGGCACAGGGCTAGACACATGGGCTGACAACCCCAGCCAGGGCACAACTAAATGAGATGTGAGGATGAAAATCTCCCAGGGCTTTACTTAAAAAAGAGAAAGTTAAAAGCAGCTATGGGGAGAAGGAAGACCAAAATCATAGCACAACCACTGCACTGGAAAAGTGGGAGGTTAACTTTTTCTCCCTGAGCATTTCCCCCCCCCCCCAATGAACTTATCCCTGGGAAGAAAATTTGCAGGTAGCTATCTATATGGCACTTTTGCGCGGAAAATAGCAGCTCCGAGAATGGGCAATTTAAATGATGAGCACTGAATTTGGGCTGCCTCAGAGCACATTCCCAGAGATTTATTGATGGTATAAAATTTGATCATTTAGTGCACATCCAACGTCCAACTCCTGCCCAGAATTATCATGCTGATTCCCCCGTAACAAACCCACAATCTACACCAAAGATGTATCGACTGTAAATGCGCCAATTACAGAATTAATTTATGAATTAACGATCGGTCTATATGCACAGCTGTGTTGCTGCTGAACTCTACCCTGAAAAGAGGCAAGGTAGATGCTGGTATCAGTGCAGAGGTTAATATAGGCTGACCCACTGAACCATGAATTATGTGTGGGAGCTGAAAATCACTCATGGCTGAAGAAAGTAAAGGGTCAATAACAGCTGAGCATCAGCTGATCAGTTGTCAGAGCAGGAAGGGGGGGGGGGTCAAGGAGGAATAAAGCAATTCACACTTGGCCTGCTAAGTGTCAGAGACATATAAATGAAGCCTATCCAAAAATAGCAAATTGGAAAGGGCTTTTATTCTGGGGAAAGCTAGAGTCCAGATCTTTGCAGTACCCATCCTCTCTAATTTCGCATTAATTCACTGCCCCTTACACACTTTATCCCCATTCATTCCAGCTATTCATTTGTTGTGTGTTTCTGTGCAATATAAAGGTAAAGGAATCCCTGACCATTAGGTCCAGTTGTGACTGACTCTGGGGTTGCAGCGCTCATCTCGCTCTATAGGTGTACAGCTTCCGGGTCATGTGGCCAGCATGACTAAGCCGCTTCTGGCAAACCAGAGCAGCGCACAGAAACGCTGTTTATCTTCCCACTGGAGCGGTACCTATTTATCTATTTGCTTTTTGACGTGCTTTCGAACTGCTAGGTTGGCAGGAGCAGGGACCAAGCAACAGGAGCTCATCCTGTCGCGGGGATTCAAACCGCCGGCAAGTCCTAAGCTCTGTGGTTTAACTCACAGCGCCACCCCACCCGCGTCCCTCTGTGCAATATAGTTATTTTAATATTTGCCATCATGGTGGAAAAATAAATAGATCTCATGGCTTGTGATGCACAACTCTGCTTGACAATGCAATCCACAGGACAGGTCGGTGGTAAGAACAGATGCACATCTGAAGTGGTACATTATCAAAGAAGGACTCCACCTGGTGATTTTCCATAAGGAGTATGTTGGTGCTGAGCAATTATGAGGGTGGTCATCTCACGGGTATGTGGCGCCCACGTGAATGACAGGCAGGATTCCAAGAATTCTTACGGGAGGCTATGGAATGCAACAAAGTCCATCAGCAACCAAGCCAAGGAAAGCAATCAGAAGGTAGAAGTTATTGCACCAGCTTTAAAACTGACGTTTTGATCCCAGGATATTCCTGTAATGCCCCTTTCGTTGTCCTCTCCCGCTCAAAGCAGCTGGTGCCCTTATCAAACACTGTTAATAGACATCCTGGGAACTACTTCTACACTTAACAACATTACGTCAGGCGGCAAAATTAAATTAACTTAACAACAGCGCAATGGATTAAGCATTTTCTGCGAGCGACAGAGCTAACACTAATGGGAACTGACGCTGCGGATGTCTGTGTTGCTGGCCAAGGTGTCAGATGTTACTGGAAAGCAAAGTAATAATAGGCAGTGTGGTGCAGCAGTTAGATCAGGGGTGGCTGAAATATCTCTCCCATCAACCTCAGCGATCATGACCAAAGGCTACTGGGAGTTGTAGCTCGGCACCCTGAGAGTTTGACTATGGAGACCCTCAGGTAAATCACTGGTTTGTTTTCAGCCAAGTTCTACTCAAGAGTAGATCGGGGGGTTTTTTTCAGTCGAAACTTGCTGGAACTCAGTTCCGGCACCTCTCAGGTGGGCGCCATTGTTATTGTAAGAGAACAAGGGAGGTGTTTATAGCGAGTTCCAGCCCCTCTTTTTCTAGGAAAACAGCACCGTAGACCCACTGAAATAAATGAACCTAAGTTAGTCATGACTCATGTCCATTCATTTCAATGAGTCTACTTCAAGTAGGAGTACCTGTCGCAACAAAACCTACCTCAGAGTGGTTGTGAAGATAAAAGGGAGAGTGGGCTACAAATGCCACTTTGAGGATATGTCGGATAAAAAAAATGTGTTTTTAAAAGGCACAGGTGGACACTAGCAGTCATATCTGTCTGTTGACTAAAAAAAAGGCATGGGGTTTCTTCCCTCTCTAAAGAACTCTATGGAAATGAAATGTAAGATACAATAAGAAGCCTTTGCACACCACATAATTCACTAATGGAATTTGCTGCCACAAGACAGGACTAGAAAAAGATCAGACACATTAATGGATGCCTATCAACAACAATTACCTAAATACGACGTCCATGTTCAGAGGCATCCGAATACAAGATGAGGAGGAGAAAGAAGTGAAGGCTATTAACTTCATGTTCCTCTTGTGTATCCCATTCTTGTTTGGCTCCTTTTCAATAGAAAACGCTGGACTGGATAAGGCTGAACTGAAGTACCATATTTTTCCATGTATAACACACCCCCATGTATAGCACGCCCTCTATTTTGGGGAACTCAAAATTCAGAAAAGGGGGGGGGAATTGCCCAGATTTGTTGAACTTTTGGGTGGGGTTGCTCTCAGAGTTGTCGAGCTTTTTTGAGTGGAGAACAATGTTGCTCACCAGCCTGATCAATGGACGCATCACGGAAGCCATAAATTCCCTGCCCACAGCAGCAGCCAAACACCCACCCATTGGCCACAGCAACAGCCAATCGAAAGCAGCACTTGTCGCAGACACCAATAAACAGCGCAATCGCCGCTGGCAATCTGCTGCTCACAGCAGGAACCAATCCCCCGTCACCACTATATGCTATCCGTGTATAAGACAACCCACAATTTTTGAGATGATTTTAGCTGGCAAAAAGCTTGTCTTATACACGGAAATTTACGGTATGTCTTTGGTAAAGATATGGCATAATTGGATAAAAACTGTATTCATGCATGTTCCTATCTACCAATGTACAGAGAAGTGGACATTAATTTAATTGCCCCAATATGTGAAGGGAAATTGATCAAAACTGACATCCATAGAAGTTTCATAGAGAACATATGTCCTGCAACAATTATTTTTGCTGCAACTAGACCAGGCATTGGTTGTGCTCATAAACTCTGCAAGGAGACTTGTATCACCAAATACTTGGCGACACTCTCTGGACATGCACTGGAGAATTGCAAAGGATCATGGTTCCCACACACTCTGGACAGAGGCTGGATGGTCATCTGTCATGGATGCTTTAATTGGGATTCCTGCATTGCAGGGGTTGGACTAGATGACCCTTGGTATCCCTTCCAACTGTATGATTCTATGGAACGCTCTTCCAACAGAAATTCAGGAGATGCATTCTGTTTTAACCTTCAACTGTCTCCTGGAATCTCTTATATGCCGCCAAGTTTTGTGGGCAATTCAGTCATCAATCTCAGGTTTTATTTTACACGTGGTCTTATTGTATAAAGGAATGGTTGCTGCCAACTGCTTTGATATACCGGTACTTTTATAAACAAACAAATAAAAGCATAATGTAAGTGGAAGGCGCACCTTTTAACATTTGCTTGCCCCCATTCACTGCTTCCAAACAGCATTTAATTCCTGCTCTACCTTGCCTAATTTAGGTGAAACAGAACTGGAGCTCTCACTCCAAATCTCCTTTTGGTGCTTTCAGATAAATGTTAAAAAGCATGGGGGACAAGACAGCACTCTGATGGACGCAACTGAAAAACACCCTCAACCCCAGATGCTGAGCTAATAGTTTCGCTAAAATCATACCTGTATTTAATTTAAATCAATTTATCAGGTCAAAATGGTTTATTTATGGTGTGGGGGAAGAGTATTATTCCTCCTGAAACAGAGAAACTGACATCATTTGTCTAAACCAATGAACAAAATATTTCATGCTAACTACCTTATCCAATGTCATCCCGTGAAATGCATCACTTTCCACGCAGAGAAAAATGAGCCATATGGTGAAGCACAGATGATGAGCAACGACGGTCGGGTAGCAAAACAAAAAACAAAGTATCCTGTGACTGCAAGATGGCATGGTTGCCAATAATCTGCATTTAAAATTAGTAAAGGCAGAGAAAAATATTCTGCACGTCTTTTTCTATTCTTCATAAACGATAGATCGACTAAAAGGTATGTGGAAGAAGCATTCGGAAGAATGATGTAACCATTTGGTCAAATTGCCTTATCTGTAAATTCATTCCAAAATTTGACAGGTGTTATTTATTCTCAAGATATGGAAAATACACAGTGATGGCTCATCTTGAGAGCCAGTAAGCACAGTGTTGTTAATTGGTTTCTAGTTCTTCATTCTGAATAAAGATCAGTACTGGGGCTGTGAAGATGTTTCAAGAATTTGTGGGTACAGTGGTACCTCGGGTTAAGTACTTAATTCGTTCCGGAGGTCCATACTTAACCTGAAACTGTTCTTAACCTGAAGCACCACTTTAGCTAATGGGGCCTCCTGCTGCCGCCGCGCCACCAGAGCACGATTTCTGTTCTCATCCTGAAGCAAAGTTCTTAACCTGAAGCACTATTTCTGGGTTAGCGGAGCCTGTAACCTGAAGCGTATGTAACCCGAGGTACCACTGTATTTTGATAAGCATGAATTAATACGCAATTCGCATAAGTGACACGTTAATATCACACTGGTAGCAGAAATTGTTAAAACATGTTTTCAAAACACTCTACTCTTTATTGTTAAACTCCTTAATGTATATTTCAAGGCTTCAAAGCACATACATTTGAGTGTCAGCCAAGCGCAAAAAAATGGCACTCAGACTTTTGGAGGTGCTCGCAAATGGAAAAACTTGTGGTGCAAAATGCGCCTGGCCCCCTGCTAATTTTGAACCCTGCCAATATGGCAATGGATATAACTCTACTGGACATCTGAGAACAGAGGATCCAGTCACCAGGGCTTCACGTTCCCTTCTCGTAGTGTCCCTCTCTGGATTGTAGACATATTTAATATTCAACAAGAAGGCCTTATGTGGTTGACTTGGTTGATACGATACGATACGATACGATACGATACGATACGATACGATACGATATCTTTATTGTCATTGTCCCTTGCGGAACAATGAAATTGAAAACTACATAAAAACTACATAAAACTACCACAAAACTACATAAAACTACATAAAAGCTACATAAAACTACATAAAACATTCTAAAACCCCTAAAAACTCTAAAACCCCATTTTAAAAAACACTATACTATAGAGACCCCTTATGCTGCGTTTAGAACCAGAATTGCATTAGCGTAGAAACTGTTTTTCAGGCGGCTAGTCCTGGCCTTTATAACCCTATACCTTCTTCCAGAAGGCAGAAGCTGAAAGAGATCATTTCCGGGGTGCGTACTATCATGTGCTATCTCTGCCGCTTTCTTATGGCACCTGGCAGCATAGATTTGATCTAAGGTGGGAAGAGTGCACCCAATTATTCTCTCTGCAGTCTTTACAACCCTGGATAGCATTGTTTTTTCCCTGGCCGTGCAGCTCCCAAACCACACGCACAGACCATAAGTTAGCACGCTCTCCACAGTGCAATGGTAGAATGCCTTCATCACCATCCACATAACAAAAACCTATTTCTTAGGTCACAGAAGACAAGCTTTCTTGAGAGGATAGCTGTTGTGATCAATGGTACAGCAGAAACCCAAGTGACCTCTCTCCTATAGAATCCCTCAGCGAAGGAACCAGCCAAGCAAAATACAACAAACTCCTGGGGAAGAAAGGAAGTGGTTTTGCAGAAATGTTACTTTAGGGTTGCGGCAGGCATGTTTAATTTTATTCCAAGGCATTTGACGTCAAAGGGTGGGAAAGCAGTAACACCGGGGGTGGTGGGATAGGTGTTTAAACCAAACCCCAAAGCTATCGCATATGTGGCATGCAGTATCACTTGCTGAGAGGTTTGTTTGTTTTTACTTGTGAGAGTTACAAAAGAGCTTTGCTTGTTCAGTAAAGCGGCTGTATTGCCGCAAAGGTTAGCGGTTCAAACTGTTGACAGCAAAGCATCAATGAGATGTTCATGAAAACAACCAATATCTGAAGTACAGACAGATAGAAGATCTACATTAAAAAAAAAAAGACTTTAAAGAAGAATGGGAACTTTTTACAAATTACTTAAAGGAAAAACAAAATGAATTGGACTCCTTGGCAGGTTTTGAATAAACATACACAAAGTTTTTTATTGTTAACATAACAGACAGATAATTTAAGGATCTTTACAATTCTACAATATGCAGAGAATAACAGGTGTTGAAAAATCTGAGAGAGGAGCTGAAGGAAGTCTTGGGGGGGAGGGAGGGTGGGTTTTTCTTGGGGATGGAGAAAAATATGGGGGGAAGAATGAAGATGATGTATTTTGATAATTTGCTATGTTGAAATTCTTAACCCCTGTGATAGTTTCTCTCTACCCATAGTAACTTCAGTGTATTAGAATGACAACTATATAGCCAGGGCCATCTTACCCATAGGCGCTAGGGGTGTGGGGCACCCGGGAGCCGGGCTCTCAGGGGCACCAGGCCAAGAGTCCGAGCGGCTCTGAGCCGCGGGTTTGGGGGTGACCGAGCCAGCAAGACGCTGAAGCAGGCAGCTGGCCCCGCCCTCCTGCACACCTGAGATTGGGCGACCGGGGGGGGCGTGTCGGGGAGGATCGTTGCACCCCAGCGCTGCATATGCTTAAGACAACCGTGTACAGTGGTACCTCGGGTTGCATACGCTTCAGGTTACAATCTCCGCTAACCCAGAAATAGTACCTCGGGTTAAGAACTTTGCTTCAGGATGAGAACAGAAATCGCGCAGTGGCGGTGCGGCAGCAGCAGGAGGCCCCATTAGCTAAAGTGGTGCTTCAGGTTAAGAACAGTTTCAGGTTAAGAACGGACCTCCAGAACAAATTAAGTACATAACCAGAGGTACCACTGTATATAGTCATAAATTAATGCATCTAAAACACATTGAGAGGCTTGGTAGAGCAAAATTGTACTGGTAACTCGAGTGAACAATCACTGTATTTTATAATTGATTTTATATTTTTTTACTAGCTCATTTGCATTAATAAATTCATACAGAAGGCCTGGAAGAAGGAGAGAAGTAGCTGTTTTCTTGATTTAGGAAGATGTCCTTGCCAGCTCACCATAGGTGGCCATTTATAAGCTTGATTGAAAGAAACAACGAATAAACCCTAGGAATGGGGAACTTCAGAATGGGAGGGGCAAAATATGGCCCCCAGTCCTCTTGTGTCCGGCCCTCTTAACTCTCCCCAAGCCACACCCATTGCTGGACCTGCTCCATTTACTCCAGCTGACTTTGCCTTGTTGAAATGTGTCCTTGTGATGATGACTCTTGCTTGCCTGGACGGATGAAGGGAGATGTGCGAGCGTGTGCCCACAAACTTTTGGCTTTCGTGTAGCTGGAATGTAGACTGCCGTACAAAGGTACAAGTTGTATGCATTCCTCCACCAACCTTGACCTCTGGCATACAGGTCCAGGAAGGCTGTCAACAAAGGCAATGCAGGATGAATTCCCTGCATTATACTTGACACAGCTCATTCTTCCTCACTTAAAATCAATCAATCCTGTCAGAAGATATGGACAAACAGATAACATACCAGGCACACCCTGAAAATCCATCATTTTCAACCCATATTTTCAATGTTTCCAGTCCATAGTTTCGCAAGTGCCATGAGTTTTGTACAGAGCACATGATTTTCCCAACACTACAAGGTTAGGGGGCAGATCCATGTACAAAATGAACCTCTGAGTCATTCTGGTATACCTATAACCCAGTTTTCCTAGCATTTAGGATTAGTTTAGAAACCTTGAAAACAACTACGTCCACCCTTAGCTTTTGTACGGCAACTTTGCCTATTTGACTAATCCACAGTAATTGAGCAGAATTTGAATGGAAGGAATTAATACTGCCATTTCTTGTAGTAAGGTGCACACAGTTTGTGCCTTTCTGTTTGTTTTCCATTTTTAGAATATCAGCATGGGCGCAGTCATCTCTAAAGAACGCACCACACAATACTGGGAACATTTAAGCGATTAAGACGCCCTATGTGAAAACAACATACTGCACACCTGGTTGTAATGAGATGAAACCTTACCCTATGTCCCCCTGTTGCGCTGTGTCAGCAAAAGTCAATGATATGAGAGGTGTGCGTGGAATAAACAGTCCGTGCAAGAACATCAGGACATGATGTATTTTGTTACGTGTACAGAGTGGAGGTGCAATAATTCAACAAGGGATGCTGGAACTACTGCATGATCCACATTTCTGCTAGTTTGTATTTTCACCCTTCTCATATCTTGTTCCGCTGCAGTTAAACTAAGATACCTATGACAGTATATTCAGCTTGTGCATATGTATTCCCAAGTGCCGGATTTATGTATAAGCTAAACAAGCTATAGCTAAGGGCCCCACTCTCTTGGAGGCCCCCCAAAAAATTAAATGGGGAAAAAACTGGATGTACATTTCCAAAATAGAAGATAAAAAACAAATAAATTAAAACCTTCATACAGCAACAGTGTTTTGTTTTGTGTAGGCTCCTATGATGTAAGTAATGGGACCTACCTGCTAGTCTGCTCCCTAAAACATCACTGGTTTGCTCATTTCTATATACAGTGGTACCTCAGGTTAAGTACTTAATTTGTTCCGGAGGTCCGTTCTTAACCTGAAACTGTTCTTAACCTAAAGCACCACTAAAGCACCACTGTGCACAACTACATGGCCAGTCAGGCAAACCCAGTGAAGTAAATACAGTGTTACCTCGGGTTAAGTACTTAATTTGTTCTGGAGGTCCGTTCTTAACCTGAAACTGTTCTTAACCTAAAGCACCACTTTAGCTAATGGGGCCTCCTGCTGCCGCCGCATCGCTGGAGCACGATTTCTGTTCTCATCCTGAAGCAAAGTTCTTAACCCGAGGTACTATTTATGGGTTAGCGGAGTCTGTACCCTATACAGTGGTACCCATACATTCTGCATGGACTGGTGGCATGGCAACATGTGCAATTGGCTTTAGATACCTCTTAAAGGTAAAGGTAAAGGTACCCCTGCCTGTACGGGCCAGTCTTGACAGACTATAGGGTTGTGCGCTCATCTCACTCTAGAGGCCGGGAGCCAGCGCTGTCCGCAGACACTTCCGAGTCACGTGGCCAGCGTGACGAAGCTGCTCCGGCGAACCGGCACCAGAGCAGCACACGGAAACGCCGTTTACCTTCCCGCTAGTAAGCGGTCCCTATTTATCTACTTGCACCCGGGGGTGCTTTCGATCTGCTAGGTTGGCAGGCGCTGGGACCGAGCAATGGGAGCGCACCCCGCCGCGGGGATTCGAACCGCCGACCATGCGATCGGCAAGTCCTAGGCGCTGAGGCTTTTACCCACAGCGCCACCCGCATCCCTTCTTAGATACCTCTTAGGTCCATAAATTACCATATAGCATATATTTAACACAAAAAGCAGTGGCAATTTGTTGTTGACAAAGGACAGCTGGGCATATAAAGGGCCCCAATACCTTCAGGAGCTTAGGGCTTCATCAGGTCTAAATCCGGCCCTGTGTATTCCTGCAGAATGCAGGCAGAAACCTTGCACATAACGCTCCCTCTTTCTTAGCTGTGGATTACTACTTTAGAGCTGCAGGGACTCCCATTAGATTTGCTAGCTTCACTGCCCTTCATAAATTGTATCTGCTGGGTCATTTGTACACTGTTTACTTTCTTCATATTAATCTTCCTTCGGGGACATGCTACAAAGTGTATTTTTCAGTGCTGAGTCACTTGCCTTTGTATTTCCTTGCAAAACAACAAATCTGGTTAGGATTAATGGCACATCAAACGATACTGAGGGCTGATACTCAACTTCGGACCAAAAGACATTAGAGAATCACAACAGTGGCTCCGGGATTGGAGAAGATTTGCAAACATCTGCTTGGGATGGATGCCAAACACATTTCGTAAGACCAAGTCTGATCTCTTGGTCCCGCTTTGGAATCCTATGGTGGCTGCATTCGGACATGCAAGATTCCCAGGTTCACACATTCTACTCTCCCCTCCCCTGGTGAGGCTATGAGAAGGAGCTGAGAATTATAGCTTCCAGTTCTGTTTCAGATTAACCTTGGTTTAGGGAGTCATCTGAACCATACTGTGGCTATTCTTAACCATGGTGTGTTGTAACGAATCAGCTTCGTAAACCATGGTTTGAAGCACGTTCATTCCAACAAACTCCAGTTAAGATTAGTATGCTCTAAACTGGTTAATCCAAAAGAGGGGGAAATTTCCAAATTCCGTCTCGTGGCAGCAAGAAGGGGGATTGGGGGTTGGATGAAAGTCTGAGGCTCACTGCAGCTCGTTCTCACGATACAGCTGTACATCTAAATAAGGTTCATTTGTCTGAAACACAGCTGAGTTATTTGGGGGGCAACTGCGCTTTCACTAGGGCTTCCTATTTTAGATTCGCGTTTCTATTATATTCCTTTAGAAATACATATTTTTTTCATGTGGGCCTCACTTCAGCCTCTTCCCTCTCCTCCACTAATTCTACTACACTCAGCCACAAGCAAGTCTGCTGTTGCTTTATAGCAGGGGTCAGCAAACTTTTTCAGCAGGGGGCCGGGTCCACTGTCCCTCACACCTTGTGGGGGGCTGGACTATTTTGGGGGGGATGAACGAATTCCTATGCCCCACAAATAACCCAGAGATGCATTTTAAATAAAAGCACACATTCTACTCATGTAAAAACACGCTGATTCCCAGACAGTCCGCGGACCGGATTTAGAAGGCGACTGGGCCGGAACCGGCCCCCAGGCCTTAGTTTACCTACCCATGCTTTATAGCATTAATTATCCCTTGTTGCCTCTTATGCAAAGAACTTTTGATGAACCAATACCTAGTGCTACCTTTGTGCAATGAAATCCTTCGTCAATACTGTGCTCGCTTACAAGGAAAATAGCTACTGCAACCAAATAGCTACAACCAACTAATCTTTTTCATGTCTGCAGCTAGAAATATATTAACACAATATGGGAAAACAGCTACTAACCTAGAGGCATGGTGGGATACATTTCTCCACAAGGAGCTACGGTACGTTCCAGTGTCTAATAAAGTATCTCAGAGCACTAAGCCACACAAAAGCCAAAGATAATTTTGTAACTGTATGGTACTTTTTTTTTATTCAGTACAGGTAACTCACAACTTGTGCACATTCAGCTTTAAGCGCTTGACAATTTTTTTAATTGAAAAGGGTGTGGAAAGCAGGCGGGCAACTGGGGGGGGGGGACTTTGGCAATCCCACCCACCATTGAACCCAATGTGTTTTGACTACACGATTTTGGCTTCCGGCGCTATCCCCCAGAACGTTACCCCAGCAGAATCTTCAGAAACTGAAAAATAAAGTTAAAAAAAAATACTCATGTTATGAAGCCTCTCTTGACATCTTTTCCTGGAAGCTCCTTATATCAGGGCCGGTTTTATTATGTCACCCTGTACAGCATTTCGCAACACAGTAATTCAATTTTACTAGCAAACCAGAGGTCCAATTGACCCCTTTCCAGTCCTTGGAGGAGCATGGGGAGTGCTTGTGCGACACACCTACACAACGCAGCCGACACACTAATGTGTCGTGACACACAGTTTGGAAAGCTCTGCTGTATAGTGTGAGGTACACTGATGACACGTGGGGGGGGGGGAATGTGCACCTAGTGAAATTCTGTAGTCTATACAAACTATTACAGGAGCCCGGTCTTTTGAGTATAACTAACCACTACATTAGGGACGCGGGTGGTGCTGTGGGTAAAACCTCGGTGCCTAGGACTTGCTGATCGCAAGGTCGGCGGTTCGAATCCCCGCGGCGGGGTGAGCTCCCGTCGTTCGGTCCCAGGTCCTGCCCACCTAGCAGTTCGAAAGCACCCCTAAGTGCAAGTAGATAAATAGGTACCGCTTTATAGCGGGAAGGTAAACGGCGTTTCCGTGTGCGGCGCTGGTGCTGGCTCGCCAGATGCCGCTTAGTCACGCTGGCCACGTGACCCGGAAGTGTCTCCGGACAGCGCTGGCTCCCGGCCTCTTGAGCGAGATGAGCGCGCAACCCTAGAGTCGGACACGACTGGCCCGTACGGGCAGGGGTACCTTAACCACTACATTTATGGTATAGAACTGTCTACATAATTCACCAAATATCTTTAAATGCTTTTGGCTATAACATCATCCAACCCACCTCAACCACCATGAACATCAACGTACCAATAGTACAATGTGGTTCCACTGAAATTCAAAACTGTGCTAGAACACTGACTCTAAAAGTCAAATCACTTTACGGACTTTGAGGCATGCTGTTTTATTTCTAGTTCTCAACTTGTGGTAGCAAAGCCCAGTAAAAAAGTAATAATAATTTCACATCCAGCTAGTTTTTTTGAGGGTGGTATCAAACTTGCCTTATTTTGCCTGTCCGTTAAGATCTAGAATCAAAGATCTAGACTTTTTTAATTAAACATTTCCAAAACGACAATATATAAATGGCCACCACTTTTATGAGCTTGGATAAATGTATCACATTATCAAAATACACCAGCAAAACACATTCATCATGTGCCACTTCCAATAATCGCAACACTCCAACCACACAAATAATGTTTGACTGGGTTGCAATTTCTGGAGATGGAACCAAAAAGTTCTTAAATCTTTTAGGAATCACGTGTGCCACTGGAACTTAATTGAGAAGTAATACAATGGATTTATTTGTTTGGTGTCTTAAAGGATTAGCACTTTGTCACAAAGGGCAAGTCATCTTTAACCTGGAAATGTTCCTTATGTACATTTTTTCCATTGTTTGGTATGTTCAGTACTTGGATATGAGTAGCAAAATTAAGACAGGCTTGCTTTCTCTTGCCATTAGTCTCTGACGTCAGCCCTTCATTTCCAGTATGTTTACTAGCATAGAAAGGCATCTGCTCCCATCTTTAATCGCCCAGAATGGGCAATAAAGCACTAAAGTTATATAAGCAATTTAATAATTAACAGTAGTAGTAATCATCAGCAGATTTTCCACCCATTGGTGTGTCTCCTCTGTTGGAATACCAGGCTTGAAATTATCTCGGCCAGCACAGAAAATGTCAAGGCACATTAATGTTATTTCTGATCGCCGAAGAATTGATGCATTTGGATTTTGGTGCTGGAGGAGACTCTTGAGAGTCCCATGGACTGCAAGAAGATCAAACCTATCAATTCTGAAGGAAATCAGCCCTGAGTGCTCAGTGGAAGGACAGATCCTGAAGCTGAGGCTCCAATACTTTGGCCACCTCATGAGAAGAGAAGACTCCCTGGAAATGACCCTGATGTTGGGAAAGATGGAGGGCACAAGGAGAAGGGGACGACGGAGGACGAGATGGTTGGACAGTGTTCTCGAAGATACCAGCATGAGTTTGACCAAACTGCGGGAGGCAGTGGAAGACAGGAGTGCCTGGCGTGCTCTGGTCCATGGGGTCATGAAGAGTCGGACACGACTAAACGACTAAACAACAACACTTAAAACAGCAGCACCTATTTTCAACAGCAGTCTGCTTCGGACTGGACAGCAACAAACTTTTGAAGAGAAATTAAGACGGGAGGTCAATAAGCAGGAAAATATGAAGGGCATCTTCAGATTGAATAAACCTTAACTTCTGCTTCTTCTCCAAGAAGCAGCTAACGTCACCAAGAAATGCTTTATCAGCAAATCCAGCTGCACCCCTTGCAGGCGGCAGTGTCCAACGGCATGTTTCTTCATGCAGTTTTAATACTTCCCACATGCACTTCCCACTTCCGCATCAACCGAGACTGCTTCCAAAGCCATCCTGGAACTGAGATTGGCTACTCAAGATCACACGGTACCATTGGGTACCCTAAGTGTAGCATCTGAAGCAATTCAAAATGCTTGGCTCGTGAGCGAACATCTCTCCTCCCCTGGCTGCCTCCCTGACTTCATCCCACATTGTTCAGGACAGCCCTTTGACCCTCCAGAGAATTTTTTTGCGAGGGGAGGGAGGTGCAAGAGGCTGCACGGGGCAGGGAAGGAAATAAAGTTTACACTGGTGCCCCGCAAGACGAATGCCTCGCAAGACGGAAAACCCGCTAGACGAAAGGGTTTTCCGTTTTGGAGGTGCTTCACAAAACAAATTTCCTATGGGCTTGCTTCGCAAGACGAAAATGTCTTGCGAGTTCCTGCATGGTTTTTTCCCTTCCCCCCCCCTTTTTCCCAAGCCGCTAAGCCGCTTATCAGCTGATCCGCTAAGCCCGCTAAGCCGCTAATAGCGCTAATCCGCTAAACCGCTAAACCGCTAATGGGCTTGCTTCGCAAGACGAAAAAACCGCAAGACGAAGAGACTCGCGGAACGGATTCTTTTCGTCTTGCGAGGCACCACTGTACTTCCATGAACATCCTTAACTTGTGTTACAGGAATTCTAAGGTCGGTCACACACACACACACACACACATTAATATAATATAAGGTAAAGGTAAAGGGACCCCTGACCATTTAGGTCCAGTCGTGGCCGACTCTGGGGTTGCGGCACTCATCTCACTTTATTGGCCGAAGGAGCCGGCGTACAGCTTCCGGGTCATGTGGCTAGCATGACTAAGCCGCTTCTGACAAACCAGAGCAGCGCACGGAAATGCCGTTTACCTTTCCGCCGGAGCGGTACCTATTTATCTACTTGCACTTTGATGTGCTTTCAAACTGCTAGGTTGGCAGGAGCAGGGACCGAGCAACGGGAGCTCACCCCTTCGCGGGGATTCGAACCGCCGACCTTCTGATCGGCAAGTCCTAGGCTCTGTGGTTTAACCCACAGCGCCACCCGCGTCCCTAATATAATATGTTCATAAATGTTCATAAATGTACAAGGCAAACACATACATAAGTATATAAACCATGTGTCTGAAATAGTACAGGAGAACAATCCTGTAGCCATTTTGACTCTCCCAAACTCACCTCAAATATTTCTTTGCAAGGAGGAAGGAAATGGAAAAAGCTTTCCAATTGTCTTTGGTCTGGAGGGGCTTACACCTCCCTGGAAATACAGTCTGGCAAGTATCCGTGAAGCTGAGCACACCATCAATATGCGTAAGAGATTCAGGAACTAAGTATTTACCATCTCAAAGGAATGGGCCAGGCTACCCAGAAAAGGCAATCAGATAAGGCATTATCCTGGCAGACAGGAGAGAAGCAACACACTCAAATTTCTGCTGGGGACCACCTCCTGTGTATGATGTTTTTCTTGGGGAGGGGGGTCTTGCGCTACAGGGGAGGCGATTCCAAATGTCTATACAGTGGACCCTCTGGATATGAACTTAATTCATTCCGGGGGTCCGTATGTACCCCGAAAACTCAGCCTCTAAGAGGAACTGCTTCTGCGCATGAGCACGGCGCGATAGAATGCTTCTGCGCATGCAGCAAAACTGAAGGTAACGTAACCTGAGGATCCACTGTATAAGAGCTTGGACACCACTGTTCTGGGTTCCTCCTCCATCCTGCACGGGGGGGGGGCACCCTGTTGAAACAGTTTAATAAAGATCAGGCTTACTAGCTGCTTTGCTTCTCAATATTCTCTGGCTGGCCTCTGCTATTTTCTCCTACCATAGAAAACCTACATAATAAGGACTCTATACGGGCTCTTGGATACCCCATAAGGGATAAAGGAGCAGTTTTTTCTTATAACACTTGTATTAGCATCCAAGCCAATATCATTCTGTGCACTCCCTTCTTCCTCTCCCTAACCCAGCCTTCTCCCCAAATATGCAACTTCCACAGATTTTAACATATTAATCTTCCACATTCTAAACAAAAGGGTGGACAGCTGCTTTGGTTTTAGAGGCGATTCCAATGCATTTTAAAATGCATCCCCTCCCCCCCCCAGACTCTTTTAAAGCTTTCCCTGAGGATTGTTGTTTTCCGAGGACAATGGAGTTGATTTGAGGTTTTGGGTTCTTAGGTTATTATACTACTTTGCAATTCCCTCCTGGCCAATGTGTGCACCCAAGTGTTAAATATGTTGTGACATGCCACCTGAAGCGACAAAAGAATATTTACTTGGCTGAATTAACACATTGTACTTCAGTGGAAGAAAATGGCCACATCTTACAGAAAATCTAAATGTGACACAATCAAATTCCATCAGAAAGCATTGATGGATATTAGGGATCAAAGTGCTTCTGTTTCCAATGCCTGAAAATTTTATATTTCTATGATGCATACCTTTTTTTACTCAGGTAAATATTCTTTTCTACTGTGGTGCCTAGGACAGAAATCCATCTTAGTAGAATTTGCCTGCTACTCTCACCTCTATTCCTGGAAATATCCAAAGCAGACCTATCCTACAAAGCTGTTATAAGGGGTACAAAATAAACATTTCATACTGCTATAGCTTGGGACTGTTTTATCATGTTGCCATGTTTGTTCATTCTGTTGGTTTTATGGTGGATTGAATTGAGTTGATTATGAGTTGTTTTAATATTTGCAAATTTTTGGATTGTTAGCTGCCTTGGGGGGACTACTTTTTCTTTCTTAAAGGAGAGTGCAAACAATTTAAATAAATAAATTAAATGATACCTTCTATGTTCTCCAAACATTTCTGTTCCCCATTGTGTTCATGTCAAACTTCTATCATGCAAGAATGACAGAAAGGCAGGTAGTAGATACCCAGAGCAAAGCATCAAAATTGCTGCAGAACATACTCGCAGGCTTCAAGTTTACCGGTATTCCCAAACTGTGAACATTTGTGCACACAACACTTTGTGAGTTCCCCTCCCCACACTTCACAAGAAATGCTATGCTGTCAGTTGAGTCTTTGGGCTTTGTTGTTGCGCCTTCCTGACCAAGAATCTCTAAAAACATCATTTTAGCCTAATCTTCTCTATTCTCTCTAACTGTTGTATAACTTTCCCTTATGAAAACTTTCATGAAACGAAGTGATTTGTTTTCAAACCGCTTTACGTTTGCTCACTGCCAGTTAATAACTCCGGCTAGACTTTGTTTCTTTGTATTGTGGTTCTTAACTGTATACCATTCGGCAATATCAAACATGGCGAATAAATTCAAACAAACATGGGAAACAATTCAAACAAACACAAGCCCCTCTTAAGTCTCACTTTTTTGCAGTAAGTTCAACTCTCTTCTCTGCTGAAATCAAGACTTCAAAGCATGTTGAACTTTGGCTAGATACCTGGTGGGTGCTCTACACAAATACTAGCTATAGTTTTATGACCTGGCTCTGGCAAGATGACACACCTTTGCCTGTCCTCCCAGATTACGAAAACAAGGCTATGCATTAAACGTAAATAACAACACAAGTACAATGAGAAGAATTGGAAGTCTTATTTAGAAATTCAATGAATGATTGCATAATAATGCAAATTCTTGTTTTGTATGTGTGTGTGTTTTCCTCTTTCTTTTTTTGTCTTAATCTTTTCTTTTTTATTTTTATGTGTGTGTGTGTATATATATATATATATATATATATATGTGGGTGGCGCTGTGGGTTAAACTACAGAGCCTTGGACTTGCCGATCAGAAGGTCAGCGGTTCGAATCCCCGCAACAGGGTGAGCTCCCGTTGCTCGGTCCCTGCTCCTGCCAACCTAGCAGTTCAAAAGCACGTCAAAGTGCAAGTAGATAAATAGGTACCACTCTGGCGGGAAGGTAAACGGCGTTTCCATGCACTGCTCTGGTTCACTAGAAGCGGCTTAGTCATGCTGGCCACATGACCCGGAAGCTGTACACCGGCTCCCTTGGCCAATAAAGCGAGATGAGCGCCGCAACCCCAGAGTCGGTCACGACTGGACCTAATGGTCAGGGGCCCCTTTACCTTATGTATATATATTTGTATTTTAATTCAATAAAGATGATTTTAAAAAAGAAAGCTGTGGCCTATAATTGCTAAACAATGGTTGGAAAGGGTTGAGTCTACGCTATTTACTACTGGGATGTGAATTTTGAGAAATGAAAGCAGAAACACTGATTTCATTACTATCTGTGCTGAGTTGAATTGCTTCATTGAGAATATGTACTATACAGAACCACTGCCACCACTGAACATTACCCACTGGGGTCATGTGTGAACCAAGCCCTAAGTCTGCCTTTCTTCCACAGGTTCAGAAACCCTTTCAAAGAAGCAATTCTCATATGCAGAAAACATTTAATGACACGTTTAAGCCAGGCAGTTGCTGTGCGTGTGAAGTTTATTAATATGCCTGCTTAATTGTATGTTTTCCTGACAGGCAACCTGGCTGGTGGCCGAAGGCAAACACTGTGTGGAAACTGCTCCTGCCTTGAACTGTCCTATATTTCTTCTGTGCAATCAGCAGCCTTACTCACTGGCATATTCTACGTGCTTTTGCTGTATTCTGCATCCCAACATAATGGGCCCTTTGTTCTGAAAATACTGGAAATATGATGACTACAGTGTTAGATGTTTTTTTAAAGAAGGAAAAACTCTGCAGAGTTTGAGCTGCTCAACTTTGTGACTCCTTTCCAATTTCAAGATATCCTTTTCTCTTCTTTGTATTTCCCCCGTCCTCTTTTTCAGTGAAAAGCTTTACTCTTCAGTTTAGGTGTGGACACCGCACCTTTCCTTCTTATCTCACCCAGGCAACTCTTGAAGAGGGGGAAAAACACTATTGAGGAGAGTAATTGGAGTACCTCATGTTCTGTTCCTGTTGGGTATTTGGAGCCACTTCAGCAAAAGCAATCATTTGTCAGATGAAGACTTAAATGGAGGGGTTTTCTGCCGCTGCAAAGGTATACAATGCATTGTCTGGATTGTAGCAGGAACCCTCCACCCCAATCATTCAGTTTGTACAAACTTCACACACTCACACTCACACACTACATATGCCACACTTCTGTTATAAATTCATAGAAAAATCAACCATACATCGGATTTGCACTGTTCCATTTTTATTTTACTCCATACGACAAGGACTATCAAAGGGGGGTGGCTTGGTTCTGGTCAGCCATAATCCCTTCACCATCCCAGCACATCCACAGGAGCCCTGCCCAGTTGCTATGCCAGCCCTGATGGTCCTAGACAGAAGACCATCAAGATCACAAAGAACTTGCATATGGGAGTGGATTCAGCATGGACTGAAACAAAGGACAATGATCAGATCTTCCCTCTGGGGGCAGGAAACTGCCAACTCCCCTTTGTCTCCTGGAAGTGACTCATGGGGAGGGGGAAAGGAGGAACCAGCCAGGTGACAGGACACTCAGGTTACCACCACAACTCCTCCCTCAACCCCTCCTTTCTGTAATGTATGCATGATGTTTCTGGGGGTGGGCTTGACCTAGAGGATGGGAATTTCAAAAGTTTTTATAAGGTCTTGCACACCATCTTTCTGGGTCTTTCCTCTCTCTCGCAAGTGAGGGGAACATCCTGTTGCAACAGTTCAATAAAGGCCAAGCCTACAGGCTGCTGTTTTGCTCCAAGTTATCCTGGTTGGTGTCTTTATTTTGTCCAAGGGAGCCCTCGGATTTTTCCGGTAACAGTTTGCAGACCTATTTCTTTTTCCTTTGGAGTTACTTCGATAAAATTCAGGGCCTTGGACCACCAGCAGTAACTGAAGGCTGCGAACCAAAAGTGTAACTGAAGTGCAGCTGCTATTTCTGCGCTATACATCTAACCACCTATTTGTTGTTCCTTTGACAAAATCACCATAATATTTCCACTCAGGTTCTACAAAGGAGGTTTGCAAGCACATGAGTGTATTTGGGGGTGGAAAAGGAGTTAGAAGAGGAGTCTTCTTGGAGGTGAAGTCTCTACACCTATTGCCTGGGCTCCTGGATAGTTATCAGACACCCACCCACCCACCCAAGGGAGCAGAGGAGCACTCAGGCAGGATCTTCAAAGATGATGGTGAAGTGCCCAGATAGCCATCTCCTCAGGATGAAGGTGAAGCTCATGAAAGCAACTGCCTGGGTCAGGGCCTGGCTGAGAAGCCAGAAGGGAGGGAGCCTATGTAAGCTCTCAGTCTAAACTGAGCAACTGCTGAAGCAACAGTTCCCTTGAAGCTCCAATGCTTGACCTTTCTTAAGCCTGGTAGCAGATGAAGTGTCACAACAAATCATCTGAAGGAGCGTCTCCACCCCCATCGTTCAGCCTCCTGAGGTCCAGCTCCGAGGGCCTTCTAGTGGTTCCCTCACTGTGAGAAGTGACGTTACAGGGAACCAGGCAGAGGGCCTTCTCAGTAGTGGCACCCACCCTTTAGAATGCCCTACAGTCATATCTCATGTTACATCCGATTCATGTTACGTTCTTTCAGGTTACGTCCCGCCATGCCCTGGAAGTACCGGAAAGGGTTACTTCCAGGTCGCCGCAGAGCGCAACCCAAAAACACTCAACCTGAAGCAACTTTAACCCGAGGTATGACTGTATACCCATTTTTTAATGGTTTGAATGATTTCCAATGCAGTACCGCATGAAAAGCTCTGCTAAAAATCCAAACAGACTAAATCTACCGCACTTTTTTTTTTTTTTGGACACACAAACTAGGTAACAAGGATAACTGTGACTTTAAAGATGAATGGGAACCTTCTACGAAATATTTGAAGAAACAACAATACGAACTGGACTCTTTGGCAGGTTTTGAATAAACATTCACAAAATCTTTGTTGGTAAATATAGACAGATAAATTGAGGATCTTTACAACTCTCTAACATGCAGATAAAAATATATGTTGAGAAACCAGAGACAGGAGCTGAGGGAAGTCAGTGCGGGGACGGGACGGTGGGTATATGTTCGGGGGGGAGGGGGTTGGGGGGGAAATAATGTGGATGATGTATTTCTGTTAAAATTATTGTGTTGAAATTCTTAATTTTTTTTTTTATAAAAAAAGAAAGATCTACTGCACATTTTGGGTACATGAATCTGGCTGCGCTCACCAGAAAAGCACTATCATTTGCTCGCCCCCGGTAATAAAAATAACCAGCAGTGATCCCGATAGCAGCGCAAGTGAAGAAAAACGTAAAAGGTACTTTGCGCAGAAGACTTTTCTAGGCCAGGATCAATGGCAAAACAAACACCAAAGCCTGTCTTTGATACACAATTAGCACGTGAAGCTGAATAGATAAGCCTGCACGTGATACAAGCGATTCAAAGGCGCTGTTCTTTGTCTTTCCCCTGTGGCACTGTGCTCTTCAAACATTCAGAAAATAAATCCTTTCCCTACCAATTTTGGCCCGCTCTCATCAGCCCCCTTGCAGCCTTCCAGGAACCCCCTTGCCTTCTGCTCCCACTCATTCCTTCCATAAACTCTCAACAGTAGCCTATTTGTTTATCAGGTCCAGCATCAGCAGCAAGGGCAGGCCTGCTCAAGCAATGAGCTGGCCTTCCCCAGCTCTGGGTGAAAGAACAATATGCAGCTGTGAAAACTGAACCAGTTACATGGGGAGGGGGGGCATTTTCCATTATAACATAAATGTTGTTTTTATATGGTTCCCACATGAACAAATACTAATAAAACCTTTCAAGACTGTGATGGGTTTCAAAAACAAAATACAGAATTTCCTACTGCAGTACTCTGGGCCTGCAAAACTGGTCAATTGAAGCCAAAACTCTTATTTCTGGTTTACTATGTTTTTGAAAAAAAATTGTGGCCAATGGGGGTTGGACCCAAAGTTTGTGAAGGAGCATCTCCACCCCCATCGTTCTGCCCGGACACTGAGGTCCAGCTTCGAGTGCCTTCTGGCGGTTCCCTCACTGTGAGAAGTGATGCTAAAGGAACCAGGCAAAGGGCTTTCTCACTCAGTGGTAGCAAACGCCCTCCCACCAGACGTCAAGGAGATGAGTAACTATGCAACCTTTCAAAGATATCTGAAGGCAGCTCTGTGTACAGAAGCATTTTAATGTTTAATGTTTAATTATATATTTTTATATATTGGCAGCCACCCAGAGTGGCTGGGGCAACCCAGTCAGATGGGCGGGGTACAAATAATAAATTGTCTCGTTATTATTCATAATTTTGTTTGCATGCTACTTTTGCACGAAAACAAATTGTGCTCAAAGTGGCTTACAAGAAAGAAAACAGGAAGAACAATTTCATAATAACATAATAGCCAATATAGCATCATACAAAAAACAACACCACCACAGTAGAGTAATAATAATTATAATAATTTTTTTTATTTATAACCCGCCCATCTGGCTAGGTTTCCCCAGCCACTCTATCAATATAACAAGATTACACTAACAAGGGAACACCTTCTGGCAATAGCAAAAATAACAAGGGAGCTTGACAGCTTTACCTTGGTCTTAAGAAACACCTCACAGTCCCTCTCCTACAATGTAGTTGTGCAAGACTTTACAGTAACAGTAGAATATCAAGCTTTTTTTGCCGTTTCAGTCAACAGATGGCAAGCCATGCAAACAAGGTAGAAAACAAGGCCTTTTCATTCGGCAGCAAGAAACACCAAATAACCAAGACTTGCCCAAACGTATCGCCCTTGTTTTCCCCTCAGCTCTGGCATCGGGTTCACCGCTGGACAGAGCAAAAACAGTCCTGCTCCAAAAATTGCTCTCTTGCATCAACATTCCTTTGACTGAATATTCAACAAAAATAGGGGTGGCCTTGATAATATGCCGCCCTGTGGCTTAAGCTGGGCTTTGGAAAGGAGGTGCAAGTCTCTGGCAGAGTCCTAAAGGCTCTAGGATCCTGCCAAAGCCCCCACAACTCCTTCTCAAAGCTAGACAAGCACCCTCCTCAACTGCACAGTCCTAAATCTGCCTCTGCAAAAAAATCTGGGTGGGATTCACCCAGCAGCAGAAGGATTTCCACCGTCTACGCAACAAAACTTCCTCACCCTACACCCAAATTGGCAGGAGTGGGGTGGTGGGTGGGAAAGCCACCAGAAAATGGGGGGGGGGAATATGGGGTAACCATTCTTTCTGGCAAGCTGAAAAGCTTGTGCAGATGCATGGAATTCCACCCATAATCTGCACAAACATAAGGAAAGAAGGCCGTCTCCCTTTTGTTCAATGGTGCAATTACATCAACCATGATCTACCCCGGTTTTGGGGGGTTCGGAACAGCCACTCACCAGCAGATCGCTGGGAAAACAAACAGCCTTGCTGAATAAACTCCATCTTCCAATCTGCAGGTGGTGCAACAATGTAGAACGGAGTGACAGGGCGGGGCCGGATTATATTTTACCTACACTAAGGAAAGGGAGACAGTGATTGACCATGATCTACCAAAACCTTCCGGGGATCTATCAGTGGATCGCAATCAACCTGTTGGACATCCCTGCTCTAGTGCATCAATTGATGCTACAACGGTAAGGGTGCAAAAAAACCTCGTAGGAATCACACAGGATCTCACAAAATGTTCAACACCCGTAAAAGAGCTTTTGTTCTTTTAACAGCCGTTCTAATAAATAAAAGTGCAATCCAGCAACAGCTTAATGGTAGAAACGCCATCGCCAATGGGAAACGGACTGCATTCACTGAATAACATTTCTCCCTTAGGAGATTTTTATGGGGCAATGCCTGACACAAGAGGCCAGAGAATTCTTACCATTGTATAGTAATACAGATAATCTATCCATCACTATTTTGGAGGGAAAGTGTTTTTTTAATTAAAAACAACACCACATTGATGGCCTCCTTTGGAATGATGCATACGACACAAACATACAACTTCCTGACAGGCATGTCCCTATTGAACTTGTTCCAAAAACAGCTGAAAAGGATGAAGGAAACAGAATCATTGCCCTGCCAAAACTGACCGGGTTGGCTCTGTGAGGTCATAATGCTGGCAAAGAGATTACACTTTTGCTTTAGAAGGATGCCTAGTGGAGCTGTCCAGCCCAGTTGTCTCACAAAAATGACATGATAAAAGAGAGAATAGGGCAAGCCACAACCTAAGACAGATGGTTTAAATCAGGGTTAGGCAACCTAAGGCCGGGGGCCGGATCCGTCCCAATCGCCTTCTCAATCCGGCCTGCGGATGGTCCAGGAATCAGCGTGTTTTTACATGAGTAGAATGTGTCGTTTTATTTAAAATGCATCTCTGGGTTATTTGTGGGACATAGGAATTTGTGTTGTTGGTTTTTTTTCTTTTTCAAAATATAGTCCGGCCCACCATGAGGTCTGAGGGACGGTGGGCGCCACTATGGAGAAGGCCCTCTGCCTGGTTCCCTGTAACCTCACTTCTCACAGTGAGGGAACTGCCAGAAGGCCCTCAGAGCTGGATCTCAAGTGTCCAGGCTGAATGATGGGGGTGGAGAGGCTCCTTCAGGTATGTAGGGCCAAAGCAGTTTAGGCTTCCACTGCTTACTTGATTTGATTAAAAAGGAAGAGATTAGCAGGGGGTTGGGGAATGGATCAGGTTTGGAGAGACAGCAAGTCTCTCCTGGATAAGAAAAGATTGAGAGGAGATATGATAGCCACCTTCAGATAACTCAAGGGCTATCACATGGCAAATGGTACAAGCTTGTTTTCTACTGCTCTGGAAGATAGGACCCAAACCAATGGCTTTGAGTTACAAGAAAGGAGATTCCGACTAAACACCAGGAAGAACTTTCTTGCAGTGGAAGCTGTTTGACAGTGGAACAGACTCTCATGAGAGCTGGTGGTCTTTCTTGAAGGTTTTCAAGCGATCTGTCATGGATGCTTTAGCCATGATTGCTGCATAGCAGGGGATTGGACCAGATGACCCTAGGGACTCTACAATTTGCATGATTCAGCCAGTGAAATCCTTCAGACAACCCACATAGAACCTACTTGAGTTGACCCAGTATGCTGTTTTCATGCATTCTCCACAAACATTATAGTAAAGGTAAAGGGACCCCTGACCACTAGGTCCAGTCGTGGCAGACTCTGGGGTTGCGGCGCTCATCTCGCTTTATTGGCCGAGGGAGCCAGCATACAGCTTCCAGGTCATGTGGCCGGAATGACTAAGCCACTTCTGGCGAACCAGAGCAACACACGGAAATGACGTTTACCTTCCCGCCGGAGCGGTACCTATTTATCTACTTGTACTGGTGTGCTTTCGAACTGCTAGGTTGGCAGGAGCAGGAACCGAGCAACGGGAGCTCACCCCGTTGCGGGGATTCGAACCGCCGACCTTCTGATCGGCAAATCCTAGGCTCTGTGGTTTAACCCACAGCGCCACCCGCGTCCCTGTCCACAAACATTATAGCCCTCCCCCCCAAAAAAAACCAACAGTGGTAAGTGTTTTTTAAAATATTTTCTAGAATACAGACATTATGTACAAATAAATTTATTCCTTGTCTCAAAATGCACAAAAAAGGTTGTGAATGCCAACCAAGTGCCTGACAAAGCTCTCCCTGCAGAAGTCCTACTGTCTAGAAAGGGAGCTGGTTTGTAAAATAAACATCTTCATAGGTCTGCACAACCTTTCCTCAATGATCTTTTTTAAGAGCATGTTACAATGCTGGAACTGAGCCTAACCAACAGACCGTTGTCAATATCTCACAAACCTCTTTAGGGGGGCGGGGGGAAACAACCCTGCAAATATAGAAAAGTCGTCATGCTTTAATAGCTGGAAAGAAAAGGCCTGGAGAAAAAACTTGCAAACTCAGTGCTTATAAAGACTATACTCTCATCATTTGTTCATTTAAGGTCACCTTTTCACGGTGGGGAAGAACTGAAGTGTATCCACACAACAGGTTATGCAAGAGAAATTCCTACGTTTGTAATCTAATTGCACTCACCGAGCACCTAAAAGCCGGCTAATGAAAGTATGCAATTACTAAAAGCATTACATTTTATTCTGGGATAGCACTTCAATATATTCTACAACCCATTTTCTAAATTCCAGTGTAGGGATCAACCAGTATATTAAATAATGAATGCATACTTGTTTCTCATCTCTCAAGGCTTAGCAGATCATTCATTTTGCAAACACTCAAAGCACATGAGTTTTTCACCATAAGAAAATGAGAGGCTCTTCTGCAAAATGTTCAGTGCTGTGTTGAGACTGCTGTGTGGGTCACAACTATTGGTTATTGTTACTGCAGGTGGAAAGCAGCACTCTTTTCTGTGCCCCCTGACCCCATATGACTCCGTTCCTTCTGGTCAATTTTTGTTAAAAATGTCTCTGGAAGCTAGGTGCTCCCTGTACTGTATAATGCTAGTTCAGTGGCACTAATCCAGAGGTTTCAATATGGCAAATCTCACTTTGTGCTTATTATTTTTTAACAGCACTCTTTACTAGAATGCAGGACAAGACAGCCGAGGCTTTGTGAAAGTAGAAGGGAAGAACTGCAACTCAGTAAACACAGCTGCCCTACAATTTCCCCAATTATTGACAAACAGATTAAGATATGATTTTGTAGCCCCAAATGCAGCCAAACCATGTGACAAGCCTCCTGATACATGTGTCCCTAATCTGGAAACTAGGGTATGGGGTACCTCTGGTAGGGGACAGGTCATGCTCCTTCTGGAGTAGTTTGTCCACTTTTGATCTGCACCCTGTACTCAGCTCTCACCTGTGGCTCTTTGAAGCTGTCAGCATTTGCCAGCATCCATACCCCAGGAAATGGCTTTGACTGACCGGCTAAACCAGGTGAGGATAGCCAATAGGTCTCAAACCATTGATGAATTAGGGACTTCCCCTGCATGGAAACACAGGCCCTGGCAAATTGAGCAGACAAGACCAACAGTGGGTCCAACAGTCAAGAAGGAAGTTTCTGCCCATGCAGTTGAGGGATGTTAGGGGCAGATGGGGCTAGTCAACCTGGGAAGCTGGCCCACCTAGATCAGGGGTCAGCAAACTTTTTCAGCAGGGGGCAGTCCACTGTCCCTCAGAACTTGTGGGGGGCCGGACTATATTTTGAAGAAAAAAATGTACGAATTCCTATGCCCCAAAAATAACCCAGAGATGTGTTTTAAATTAAAGGACACGTTCCACTCATGTAAAGACATGCTGATTCCCGGACCGTCTGCGGGCCGGATTTAGAAAGTGATTGGGCCAGCTCTGGCCCCCAGGCCTTAGTTTGCCATGACCTAGATGAAGGAAAACTCTGATCCCCAACATCCACTGCGCCTTGCGGCTATACCCATTTGTAAGAAAGGCTTCAGGAGTAAACCCCGAGGAAAAATATGTCCCTGCTGCTTTGCGGGACACCTGTGGGTGAAGAAAAGGCTGAGGAGTAAACGCTACATAAATCCAGAGAGGCGTCTCTAAGACAGTTGGATGGCGTCATGCCAGCCTCCTTCAGGCAACTCCTGCAGCCAAGCTGGTGCCAAATGTATTGCTTTGCTTTCTTGGGCCACATCAGTGAGGCCAAGAGAGGGGTCTTATCACCTGGGCAGGATAAAAACCCCATATACACTGCCCAGGTTGTACCCTGGAGAGGTAACCTCAGTGTTAACACAGCAAAAACAACAGGCACTGTGCTTCTCCAGCAATTGGACTTTGCCCCCAGAAGAGCACTCCACTGTCTCTGAGACATTGGGTGGTCTGCATTAAGATAAGTGGGTCGCTAGCTGTTCAGGCCCCATAGATAGGGACCTCCAGGATTTTAACTGAAAGAATAAAGGTCAGCTTAAAAGGGAAACCTTGGCCGACAGCTCAGCAAGACCCCAAGATAATATCTGAAATTTCGCTTGTTTTCGTTGGCCGGGATTCAGAGAGCTATAAATAACGCAGTCGGTTAGCATCAATCCCCATGCGTTCAAGCTTCTGAAAGGAAGGCTAAAGATCAAAGGCTCCAAAAAACTGTTGAAACAACTTGTTATGCTAAATATGTTGGAGATAAAAAAACAACAACATCATCTAGATAGGAGGCTAAGTGCATCAGAAGTATGAAGAGGCCCAGCCAGCCGTGACTATACAGACAGCAATTGTTTTTCCCCTAGTGGCTTCCCTTACCAATAAGATGTTGGCAGCAGCTGGAATGATGGAGCAAGCAAATAACCGAGGTGAATGAGATAGGGAATGCAGTGCATGTGTACACACAAACACACACACACACGGATGGAATCAAATGTTTCCCAGGCAGCTTCAGCTCTTTAGACCTTCCCCGCCCCTTCTCTGCAAGCTGGCATTACAAGGCAAGATTTGCAACCGGGAAGCAGGTGACAGAAGGTGTCTTGTCCTGCAGGATGACCCACTGCTTTTCTCCTAGGTGGGGTTGCAGGAAACAATGGTCTGGATCCCTTGCCGGGTGGGCCATGGGAGAGCAACGGGAGAGTAAAGTTGCAGGCAGAAAATGATACAACCTTGATGGCAGAAAGTGAGGAGGAATTAAAGAACCTTTTAATGAGGGTGAAAGAGGAGAGCGCAAAATATGGTCTGAACCTCAACATCAAAAAAACGAAGATCATGGCCACTGGGCCCATCACCTCCTGGCAAATAGACCGGGAAGAAATTGAAGCAGTGAGAGATTTTACTTTCTTGGGCTCCATGATCACTGCCGATGGTGACAGCAGTCACAAAATTAAAAGACGCCTGCTTCTTGGGAGAAAAGCAATGACCAACTTAGCATCTTAAAAAGCAGAGACATCACCTTGCCAACAAAGGTCCGTATAGTTAAAGCTATGGTTTTCCCAGTAGTGATGTATGGAAGTGAGAGCTGGACCATAAAGAAAGCTGATCGCCAAAGAATGGACGCTTTTGAATTATGGTGCTGGAGGAGACTCTTGAGAGTCCCATGGACTGCAAGAAGATCAAACCTCTCCATTCTTAAGGAAATCAGCCCTGAGTGCTCACTGGAAGTACAGATCCTGAAGCTGAGGCTCCAATACTTTGGCCACCTCATGAGAAGAGAAGACTCCCTGGAAAAGACCCTGATGTTGGGAAAGATGGAGGGCACAAGGAGAAGGGGACGACAGAGGAAGAGATGGTTGGACAGTGTTCTTGAAGCTACCAGCATGAGTCTGACCAAACTGCGGGAGGCAGTGGAAGACAGGAGTGCCTGGCGTGCTCTGGTCCATGGGGTCACGAAGAGTCGGACACGACTAAACAACAACATCCTTTTCCACATAGCTCCTTTCCCTGATGCTGCTTTGCAGAGAAGCAGCAGTGGCAAGTTTAAAAAGGAGAACCAGCTGTGTGACATGCATTTCTATCCAAGGATTACATACGTCTACAATTAGATGTATTAGATAGCTCTGCCAGGCTCCTTCTTACCACAAACCGATTCCCTTCAGTGGTTTGCCTGCTCCCTACTTTTAGCTGTTGCCAGCATCATGTTGATAAGGAAAGCATATAGGGAAAGTAATAATACACAGTTCTAGCCTGTGGAACAAGCCTTTTGAAACAAAAAAAACAAAACAAAACAGGCAATGTGAGCAGATCAAATTGGCAAACAACAAAAAGTAACTCACACCACACACATGATTCTTGTATGCAATTTACTGTCCTAAGATGTGCTGATGACCACTAGCTCACATAGCTTTAGGAAAGGGATTAGGCAAATTCTTGGAGAATGGGTCTATTAATGGCTATTGGGCATGAAGGGGGCTCAAAAAAAGAATCTCCAGGTTCAGAGACAGCACTGCACTGAATAGCAGTTGCTGGAGAAGCACCAGGAAAGGACAACGACTTTTGTCATCCACTGTGCATGCTCTTCTGGGCCTTAGTTTGCCTACCCATGCACTAGATAGACCTTTAGTCCAATTCAGCAGAGTTCTTCTTAGTCAACAATCTGGCTGTGCAAACAGATCCATAGCTAGACAACATGCTTACAGAGCCCCTCCAGTTACTCTATTCCAGGGCTGGTTGGGGAATGCTTGGCAAACCCTTTCAGTAATCAAGCCATCCTCTTTCATACACCACTGGAACTCTGTATTAATAAGGTGAAACCATACCGCAACACACACACAGTCCCCGTCAAGCACCTGAATTAATCCAATCAAAGTAAGAGTCAAAAGAAGAAGGAAAATCGAGTGGTTTCCAAGGAGGAAACCTTCAGGTATGGGCTCCCAACATCCATCAAAATACATAAATTGCAATCTTCCATGGTGACATCACAAAAGCTGGCCCAGGGCCTGGTGATAATGGGGACAATCCGACTATGTGCCACTCTGAATATATTTTGCTTCTGTATAATCCATTGTGTGTTATGGTAACCTGAGCACCATTCATTCATTAGCATTTATATACTGCTGAATATTCCTGTAAAGAGGTGTGTGTGAATCTGAACTTATGATATGGTTTATCTCTGTTGATCATGGCATTAATAATAAGGTTGGCAGAACTCCAATACGACACAAGACCCTCCATGATGAGCTTTGGTGACCCTGGAACAAACCTGATTCCAGCCTCCTCCTACAAGGCATGCAGGCATATCCAGAGTTCACCCATATCTGACCTGAAGATTAACACATGCAAATTTAGTTGCCACATACAGTGTACTCAACTTCTCAATGGGAGCCATCAGCACAATGACCAAGTGATCTGAATGCAGGTAGCAGACAGAGATGGCCAGATAATGACTTACTATCAAAGTGCTTCACCCTTTTGTTAAACGAACAGGATGGCCAGTTTTCAGTCATTTTCTCACTAGGATGGGCAAGGTGAGAAATGCGCAGGAACCCTGGGATAAAGAGAGGAATTTCTCATCTCAAAACCCCTCCTGTCCCTACTAGGAAGCATTATCCAAGAATGTTATTTATACCCCATACTTTCTGGTAGTTATACTTTCCTTCTCCCTTCTCCCCACTTCTAGTGTCGGGTTATAGCAAAATTCTCATGCCCACATTTCTACAGGCCTTTAAAAATAGTTAGGGAATCTTTTAATATTTAATCAAGGTGTGTATGTATTGTAGAATTTGCTACCTCTTCAAATTGTAACTTTGCTGCCCCAAGCCGCATTTATATACATATTATTGAAGCAGTATTTACATATATTCTGACACTCCTATTTCATACAATAAACTAAGCTGTCTTTGCTCCTCTCTGTGAGAGAGCTCCTTGTGGGCATAAGGTTACGGGTTAACACGTTCATAACAAGCATCAGCAAAAGATCCTAAACTTTTCAGCAGTGTGTTTATGAACATACATGAGTGCTGGCTGCACACAGGTGAGTCCAGGCACACATACCTGCAACCCTTTCAAAAGTCTCTAAACAAATTCCTGTTGCAATGGCACTAACAACTGGAAAGGGGAATTATTAGTGCTGCAAGCCTCTCTGTGAACCAACACTGCTAAACAAAGATCAGGGGTGCAGATGTCCTGCAGAAATATCCCACAAGAAAACACGACTCTTTAATTACAAAGTATACCATTAAGTACAGTAATGTGATTCTGTAGGGCACTATGAGGGATGGAAGCTAGAAGTGTTTTCCTGTATTTCTGGTAGCATACTGTACTAGCAACTGCTGGCAAACACACTTCTTTTATTTATAGCAACTCTTGTACATCGGTAGACATCTCGAGGGCAGAACTAGATGTCAAGAGGAGAAAACAAGGCTCCCAACCCTGTGTTTCCCTCAGAATGTGGGTGTTATGGGTGCTGCATATCACTTGCAGGGGAGAAGTAATGATACTGTTATAAGAATTTAAAGGTCTTAAAGGTAAAGGGACCCCTGACCAATAGGTCCAGTCGTGACAGACTCTGGGGTTGCAGCGCTCATCTCGCTTTATTGACCGAGGGAGCCAGCGTACAGCTTCCGGGTCATGTGGCCAGCATGACTAAGCCACTTCTGGCAAACCAGAGCAGTGCACGGAAACGCCGTTTACCTTCCCACCAGAGCGGTACCTATTTATCTACTTGATTCGAACTGCTAGATTGGCAGGAGCAGGGACTGAGCAACGGGAGCTCACCCCATCGCGGGGATTCGAACCGCCGACCTTCTGATCAGCAAATCCTAGGCTCTGTGGTTTAACCCACAGCGCCACCTGCGTCTTAGATATGTAATAAATGTTCATAAATGTAACAAGCAAACACGTGCATAAATATATAAACCACATGTCTGAAACCCCACAGAAAAAAAGGCCTGAACAAATTGACCTTAAATATTTCCCCAAGTGGGAAACCTCCCCATTGTCTCTTTCTTCACAAATCCTGTCTTAAGGGCACATTTTAAGATATGAAGAGGGTGTGAGCCTGTGACCTGGCTCAGGAACGAAGTATTTATCATTACAAAAGACTGGCCAGGCTCCCCTGGTAATCCAATCAAGTGACCATTAAACAGGTAACCTGCCAGACAGGAAAGAAACAAGGCACTCAGATTTCTGTTTTAGACTGCCTTTTCTGTGTTGTATGTATGATGCTTCTGGGGGTGGTCTTGGACTTGAGGGTGGGCAACTTTAAATGTCTATATAAGGGCGGGCAGGCTTTTGTTAGGGGTTCCTCCTCCTTTCTCCTGTCTGTGAGGGTTGCAATAGTTGAATAAAGATCAAGCTTACTAGCTGTTTGCTTCTCAATATTCTCTGGTTGGCCTCTGTTATTTTCTCCTACCGATGGAGAACCTACAAAGGACTCTACAAGGGCTCTTGTGTACCCCATAAGGGAATAAGGGCCGATTTTGTTTATTACAATATGCAGAGGGGGCGTTAACCACTCACCAATTCTCTACTGCAAATGCCCAGCAGGCAGTTCTAAATTGTTTCCCCCTCTAGCCTGGCTTCAAAATCAGGTGTGGGACCAGGTGGAAGAAATATAGTTGCAGTTGCTGGATAGCAGGCACCTGCAAAGAAGAATCAGTGTACAAGGGGCCACACATTTGCCGATAATAATGTTTAATTCCATCCCAAGTCCTTTGGGATAGCTGAAACATTGGACTGTGTCCAATGTTTCCCTTCAGAGAGTAGAAGTAGTCCTATTTGTGGCAAGGTCCGTGCTAATTGAAGAGAGGCGGCAATTTATGCAAGTGCCCTTCCCCTCAGCTGCTCTGGGGGGGCAGTCCTCTGAACATTACCCCTTACACTCTTTTGGAGGGGGGGTCCAGTTAAAATGACTTCCTCCCTTCTCTTAGCAGAGGCCTCCATGCTGAATCAAAATCACTTCCACCAACAGAAGGGCAGCTTCACACACAAACCTTTATCAATGGAACGTCAGCAGTTTTCATAAATACCAATTAAACTGGTGAGTCAAGACAACAATAATAGTTGTGGCGATAAGCCATTGGGATTAGGGGATTTTTGGAACAGCAGTTATTACACTTCATGCGAGGTTTGAAAGGCCTACTTGGCCTTCACAATAGTCCCCGAAAGGACAGTTCCCTGATAATTCTCAAGCTAAGCAGCTTCTGTGGCTCAGAATTTTCTACACATGAGCTACGGTGCAGAATACAAAGGTTTGCCTAGTGCTTTTTCCCATGTCCTAAATCAGGTCTGCACTAAAAGTGGCCATCTATTGCCAGACCAAAGGACTTAAGAAGTCACAGTCCTGGGCCAGCTGACATGAATATGGGTAAGTCATAGAATACCAGAGCTTCCTGTGTTTCATAAGGCACAAATGGCGCTGCTGGGTGAGACTGGGGGTCATCTAGGCCATGGGCAGGCAAACTAAGGCCCGGATCCGGCCCAATCGCCTTCTAAATCCAGCCCACGAATGGTCTGGGAATCAGTGTGTTTTCACATGAGTAGAATGTGTGCTTTTATTTAAAATGCATCTCTGGGTTATTTCTGGGGCATAGGAATTCATTTATTTCCTCCCCCCAAAAAAATATAATCCGGCCCCCCACAAGGTCTGAGGGACAGTGGAACAGCCCCCTCCTGAAAAAGTTTGCTGACCCCTATTCTGGGCCAACCAGATCCTTCTGGGACACTTTTAAATTGAACATGAACAGAACAACCCACTTCTAGTCACCTTCAAAGGCATATTGCCCTAGAACACTGAGGTTCCATTTAGCCATTATGGGTAATGGGTATAGATAGACACACCCCTCCCCAAAGTGGTCTAATCCTTTATTTAATGCAGTCGAAATGAACTGTGAGCAAACGCACACACCCCTAATGACAGTTTCCACCTCCATATTCATGAGTAAGGCACCAATTTATTGCTATCTGGCCCAGATATCTGGCCCAGGGCATTCACGTTGGGCATGTGTTTAAAGAGACAACTCCCATCACCCATTACAATCAGCTAAGCTGGGTGGGGCTGATGGGACTTGGAATCATAGAATTGGAAGGGATCCCAAGGGTCATCTAGTCCAACCCCTTGCAATGCAAGGATCTCAACTAAATCAGCATGACTTGTTAACCAACAGCATATAGAGGGCACCATGTTGGGTACGCCCAGAATATTATTACAGAAAAAGCACCTAATTAGAGTTTGCAGGAAAAGGGGTTACTCTAGAACCTTTGGTTAGAGCAGGCATCCCCAACCTGCAGCCCTCCAGATGTTTCGGCCTACAACTCCCATGATCCCTAGCTAACAGGACCAGTGGTCAGGGATGATGGGAGTTGTAGTCTCAAAACATCTGGGGGGCCGAAGGTTGGGGATGCCTGGGTTAGAGGCCAGAACCGTGAAGTTCTGCCCTTAAGTGCAGTGGGGGTTACTCCCCACAAATTGCCAGACTGGGGCCTTGATCTTCACAGAATCACAGAATTGTAGAGTTGGAAGAGACCACAAGGATCATCTAGTCCAACCCTCTGCACTGCACGAATCCTTTTTGCCCAACGTGGGACTCAAACCCACAACCCTGAGATTAAGAGTCTTGTGCTCTACCAATTGAGCTATCCCAGATGAGCCACAGCATGGCAGATAGGGGGCTTTAAGCCTTTGCCCCGTGCTGTGGTTGTAATCCAGATGAGGACCCCCATGCACTGGGAGAAAGACAGACAGACAGACAGCAATTCAAATTGCAGGTGTTGGGGGGGGCTCTGATCTGAATCAGGACTGAAGTGGGGACAAAGGGGTTAAATTTACAGCATCCTACCACTGCTGCCGGAGAATTGATGCTTTTGAATTATGGTGCTGGAGGAGACTCTTGAGAGTCCCATGGACTGCAAGAAGATCAAACCTCTCCATTCTGAAGGAAATCAGCCAGGAGTGCTCACTGGAAGGACAGATCCTGAAGCTGAGGCTCCAATACTTTGGCCACCTCATGAGAAGAGAAGACTCCCTGGAAAAGACCCTGATGTTGGGAAAGATGGAGGGCACAAGGAGAAGGGGACGACAGAGGACGAGATGGTTGGACAGTGTTCTTGAAGCCACCAACATGAGTTTGACCAAACTGTGCGAGGCAGTGGAAGACAGGAGTGCCTGGCGTGCTCTGGTCCATGGGGTCACAAAGAGTTGGACACAACTAAACGACTAAACAACGACAACAACAACGCTGGTGCCCATTCTATAGTACAGATCAAGGACCACACCCCAGCCATTTGTGGGGTGAACACCCTGCATTCATTGGGAGAACTATCATGCAGTTAAGTTCATGCTGGGTTGTGCTCTCACAGCTAAAATAAAAAAATCACAAGGAGACAGCGCCTAATCTAGAAAAAAACGAGAGAAAAGATGAACTCCACAAGAACTCCTGGTGTCCCCAGTAGTTCAGCTCAGTTTACATGACACAATCTCTCTTTTTCCCCCTATCCATGGCCTAATTTAGATTGCCGCCCATCCGCGTTATCAGAAGACATAGCAACAGAATGTAACGTTACAAGCGGCCCGAAAGAAATGTAATCTAGTGACCTAGTTGCACATTAACAAAAAGTCCCATTTCACTATTTCAAAGGATAAGATGGCAAGGAACACAGAGCTCCTCGGAGGATTGCAATGAGAAACTGCAGAGTTCGTTACCTTGTTCCGAGAGACAAAGAAACAGCTCTAAGGAAGCCACAGGAAATGTTAAAAAATATCAATAAAGCTCCACAAGTGACCTTAATTATAACAAAACAAAACATCATTTCTGCCGGCAGTGACTTCGATTTGCGAAAGGTTGAGGCACACTGCATGAAACCTGGACACATGTTTCAAATTCTGAAATACGTGCTTTTAGATAAGTGTTAAAAAACTGCCCACCTTCAGAGGAGTCAATCCCCTGTGGCTCTAATGAGTAACTAATCTAGGCATGCCTCTTGATTTATAGGAGGCAAGCCCAGAACACTGACTCACACAGAGATACAAGAGTCTCCTCCATGTCTGCACATAGAAAACTGAAATCTGGTGCTGAAATCTGACAGGACCCCTCCTCAGCGGCAATACAAGGTTTGCAGAATGCTTTCCCCAGTGGAGTGTGTTTGTTTCCCTTATTAACAACATACAGGAGGAATTTTAAAACATTAAATAATTAGCCGGAAGAGAATGTGGTTGTTTTTAAGTGTGTTTTTATTTTAATTGTATTTGTTTTTTTGCCACTCTGGGCTCACCTGAAAGGAAGGGCAGGATAGAAATTTAAATAACAACCACCACAACCATACCCAAGCAGAGGCTGTTTGTAAGGAGCCAGGGAGCCAGAACAACAAATAATGTTAGAATACTATCAGTTCACAAGCCTTATATTACTGCAAGGGAAGAACAGTGCTTTTACAACAGTTCAAAATTTGGAAATTACTGGATTAGAGGAATCTGTAAGGCACCATACAGAAAGAATCCTGGTGTGTGGGGGCGTTTTGGCAGGTAATATTAAATTATAACTATTAAGCCACTCCTAATGTCATGATATAAAATTCAAGTTAATGCTCTGCCACCAGAACACTTTACAATTCTAATTACTACTTTGGGTTATACAGAATGCACATTAACATGTCCAATTATACCTGCATCCTATAAATCTTCTGAGAGAAGAAGGGACACTAAAATGTTTCCTCCCATAAATGTGGGAAGGGGAGGGGAGGAACCAGCAAAGGAAATGTTCATTTAAAAAATTATGTGTAAGGTGTCTTAATAAAATTGTAATAACAACAACCTTGTAAGCTGTTTTTGTCCAAATCTTTGTGAGGGTATTTCTGCTATGGGGTATCGTTTAACCAAATTTACTATATAACTGAGGGGAGAGATTTCTCTTATCCTGAGCCGAATCATCAGTGGTATCAAACTGGCCAGAAAACCCCATCAAATAAAAAAGTTTTTTTCTTTCTTTCTTTCTTTTTTTTTTAAAAAAAATTGAATTTTTCAGTTTTACATACACCAATTTTTTTAAAAAAAAATCCACCGCTTTTGGGGGATCTTTATGTTACGATTTTCACCTCTTCTTTATAACTCCAATTAAAAGTTTTCTATCCCACCTATTCCACGTTGTTAATAATTTCTTTTTGAGATATACACACCCGTCAACATGCATGGACATGCGCCAAGAAACAAGCACACACATATACACAGGCGCAGAGTTGCACCCAACATTTGGAGGGAGATGACCTCACGTGCAATCTGTGCCTGTATGTGACATCATGCGCATCGGGTGCGTGACGACTGTGTTATAAGAATTCTAAGGTCTCAAATACAGAATAAATATTCATAAATGCACACATATCTAAATATATGAACCACGCGTCTGAAATAGTATAGGAGAGCAATCCTGAAGCCATTCTGACTCTCCCAATGACCTCAAATATTCCTCTGCTGTAAGGGAGGCAAATGGAGGGAAAGCCTTACCATTGTGTTTTTGCTTGCAAATCCTATCTTATGGGCATATTTGTGTATGAATAGGCTGAGCCTATGATCTGGACTCAGGAACTAAAGTATTAACCATTACAAAAGAATGGCCAGGCTGCCCAGGTAATGCAATCAGCGACCATTATCAGGTATCCTGGCAGACAGGATTTCTGCCGTAGACCGCCTCCTTCTGTGATGTTTGTATGATGGGGGGGTTAGGGGGTCTTCGGCTACAGGGTGGGCAATTTCAAAAGTCTATACAAGCGCATGTGCACCATTGTTCAGGGTTCTCCTCCTTCCTGGGTGTGGGGAGTGGGGACCCTGTTGCAACAAAAAGATCACGCTTACTAGCCGCTTTGCTTCTCAATATACTTTGGCTGGCCTCTGTTATTTTCTCCTACCGATAGGGAACCCACTTAACGACTCTATACGGGCTCCTGGATACCCCATAAGGGAAAGGAAGCAGTTTTTCTTATAACAACTGTTATAGGCTGCAATCCTGTACAGTGGTACCTCTGGATGCAAACGGGATCCGTTCCGGAGCCCCGTTCGCATCCAGAAGCGAATGCAACCCGCGTCCGCGCTTCTGCGCATGACGTCATTTTGACCGCCTGCGGCATGTGCGAGCAGCGAAACCCGGAAGTAACGCGCTCCGTTACTTCCAGGTCGCCACAGCACGCAACCTGAAAATACTTATCCCGAAGGTACTTCAACCCGAGGTATGACTGTACAGCCATACCTCATGTTGCGTTAGGTTCATGTTGCGTCTTTTCAGCTTGCGAATGCAGCACACGTGTGCGCAGAAGCGTTCTGCGCACTTTGCACATGCACAGAAGTGCTCTATCGCGCTCCCCACTTGCGCAGAAGCGCCACTCTAGTTGCGGACTTTTCAGGGTGCAAACGGCACCCCAGAACAGATCGTGTCCGCAGCTAGAGGTACCACTGTATATACTTGCCTGAGAGCAACTCCCCGTGGGACTTGGCATCGTGCCACACTTTATACAAGAGGGAGACCATTTTGTGCCCCTCAGAATTGGCGAGTGACCGCCAACGTGAGGGTTCATTTGGACCCGGGAGAAAGCAGGATAGAGAGGGCTGAAGTGTGCTCTGCGGACGCACGTGGGGGCCAGGAACAGAAGGCCCCGCGCAAAATGGTTGCCGCCCGCACCCTTGAGGCATAAATCCCTGTTTTGCGAAGGAATCGAACGAATGGCAAACCACTTGTGATCCGAATGTGTCCACAGGAAAGACTGCGACCAAATTAGTAGTGGGAAGCCAGAAGGAAACCTCAATCAGCCAAAGAATACCTCACTATAATAATATAATAATAATTTATTATTTGTACCCTGCCCATCAGGCTGGGTTTCCCCAGCCACTCTGGGCAGTTTCCAACAAAATATGAAAAATATAATAAAACATCAAACATTAAAAACTGCCCTAAACAGCGCTGCCTTCAGATGTCTTCTCAAAGTCAGATAGTCACTAAACCCAACAGCCATTTAAAAACCAAACAAGTGGCCATTTTACCCATGGCTGTTTGGAGTAAATCTGAAAGCGACCGTCCCTGTGTAGAATCATAAGCAATAAACAGGCCAGATGCAATCATTTGATACATTTTCACTTACTTTGCCCTGTCAGGGAGTCAGGCAGATTTTCTTGGTGGCTGCTCCGTCTCTCCTTTTCAAAATAGCCGCTCATTCTGTCACATTCTCCACTCTCCTTATTCAGAAAAACTGGAAAACTAAGCAATCTGACCTAACAAAACGTTCAGCTGTCTTCCACTGCAGCTAAGCCAGCAATATTTCTCTGAAAAGCTCACATTTCTCGGTGTTCAGTTATGTATGAGCCAAATACTAATATTTCAGCTACTGCTGGATTCATTCCAGTGCACCTTCTTGAGAATTATTCCAAAGTGGCACAACGCAAGTGGAATAAGGTCATTTTACAGTTATTTGAAATTATTTCCATGTTTCCTTTTACACTGAAAGGTTTGAAGGCTTCAACCTTTTCTTCAACTTTTTCTTCTGGGATGTTGATTGTTACATCATTGCAATATACCCATGTCATCACAATATGCTGATGTCATCACAATAGAAAATTGTGACACACTCTCTCACACAACACCGTGTGCTTTCTGTACAGTTAAAATCCTCTCTTTGTTAAATCAACATCTGGCAGGGGAAAGGATACAGAAGTTTTCAAGTTAACAGATAATCCTTCCGCATCCAAAATGAAAAAAGCTGAATTCAGTTACACGCTAAGGTAAGAAACTTTTGTAGCCCGGTTCTAACCACATTTATTTAGAAGCAAGCCTCAAATAATGTAAACAGGCCTTGCTTCCAAAGTAACCATTCTTAAGTCTCTGCCCTTAATCGGTTTAAGTTGAAAAGTTATCAGCCACTGTTTTAAAGTAGGCATACCAAAATGTAATACTACATATGCTATTTTTTTAAAAAATAATAATTATCTGACATAGTCAGCAGAGCATGAGACTTTGGGGGGTCATGGGTCTGGGCCCCACATTGGTCAAAAGATGCCTGCATTTAATGTTTGATGCTTTATCGTGTTTTTAATATTCTGTTGGGAGCCGCCCAGAGTGGCTGGGGAAACCCAGCCAGATGGGCGGGGTATAAGTAATAAATTATTATTAAATTCTTATTATTACAGATGAACCCCGTGGTCCCTTCTAACGCTACAGTTCTATGATTCTGTGATTCACACACTGTCATGTCCAAAACTAATAGCAGAGGATTATTTTGAGCCTTCTTCCTTGGGCCTTTTGCCATTTTGAATACTCTTATTATCGCCGAACATTTCCCTCCCCGCACTATCCCTCCTCAAATGTGTCATTTATTTACAAGGTCTACAGCAGTGGTGTCCAAGCTTTTTTCAAAGAGGGCCAGATTTGATGAAGTGAAGGGCTGTGGGGGCCGACCAAAGGGCCAACCAAAGTTATTGACCTTTTTTTTAGGATTGAAGTTGTTGTTGAGCTTTTTTTAGGATTGATGTTGTTGAGCTTCTTTTAGGGTTGGAGTTGTTGAGTTTCTTTTAGGATTGAAGTTGTTGAGGTGTTGTTTTTTTTAGGATTTTACCCCAGGAAATAAACTGCCACAGGGGCTGGATTAAATGGACCAGCAGGCCAGATCAGTAGGCCCCTGAAATGGACTTTGGACATGCCTGGTCTATAGCAATACCTGCCATTTTGGGGCAGCTGCTTAGGCCTCATAATTCTGATGGGGCCTTACTGTTGCCGATACGTGTCCTGGGACTCTCAAATGGGGCACCTATGGGCCTCCTACTTAGCTTCCCTAAAATGCTGTGAAAGGCCCAACATAGAGCCACTACCCATTATGGCTGCCTGGGACACCCCTGTATAGTGGACAGGTGCCCCTCAAGCCGAAAGCTGGTCCTATTTATTCAGGACGGATCAGTGCTAAAACTCTAGAGTCAACTGAATAACCGGACCTCAGATTTCTAAACATGCAACCACCAGTGAGACTATAGTCACAATTCAGTATCACGAGGCTTCTTGTTGTTGTTCCTGGCCCATGACAGTAAAAAAAAAATATATGTGTGTATGTGCTTTCTGCTATGGTAGGTAGTGACAATGGGCATTTACCAGATCAGACACTCAGATGAGAAAATAGGCCTTGAGGGTGGGTGGGAATACGCAAGTTTGTTTTTATTTCAGGGATTATTTAGAAGCACATTCCCCACAAGGGCGCACAAGATTGCTCAGTTGGTTAGAGTGTGGCGCAGATAATGCCAAGGTTGCAAGTTTGATCCCTGTAAGGGGAAGCTACATATTCCTGCATTGTACAAGGTTGAACTAAAGGATTCTCAGGGTCTCTTCCAACAGAGAACCCCGGGTATAGGCTGGTATATACGGTAAATTCAATAAATAATAATAATAACTATGATTCTATGAAAAGCAGCTAGCTCATATAGCTGGCAAGCTATCATACAATGGCCTTGTTTATTTTACTCTGTTAAATAAGGCACAGTACAATGGTATAGTAGGCTTAAATTCTATTTAAATTCTAGCACTTACAAGTATCTGGCTGCCACCACTGGCAACATAAAAACTGAATTAGGTGGACCTTGCTCTGCAAAGCGATTCTTGTAAGAAGTGACTGATAACCCAGGAGTGTGGGTTGGTCACACTCCGAGCCAATTATGCCTAATTCATTTGCAATAATAATAACTCTACAATTCTATGATTCTATAAAAAGTAGCTAGCTCATATAGCTGGCTAGCTATCACACAATGGCTTTGTTTATTTTACTCCGTTAAATAAGTCACAGTACAATGGTGTAGTAGACTTAAATTCTACCGAAGGAATTCCTAATATAGAGTAATTCTGCCTAAGTAAGAATACTACCAATCACAGGTAGAGGCACTGGCTGCCAACACTGTCCTTACATGTGTCTGTATTTGAGAAAGTATAGCACAAACATTAATTGGTTGCACTTGCACATACTATGCTACTCTCAACACATCAAAACTACTGCCCCAATTGTTATAACCACCTCCAATAAGCCTGCAGCACTTGCAGTCCCACGTATGTGTTTGACAGTATTATAAATTAGCCAGGTGCTCGGTGCATTTTGTGACTGGTGTGGGTCCAACTGCAACTACCTGGAGATCTACGGATGTCAGGTTTGCAACCGGGGAAAGCAAGATGTTACTTAAGAGAAGGAGGGTCTGAAATATTCTCTTTGAAGATTGAATTTGTTTTATTCTGGATTGCTTTATTTGATGGTTTAAATGGGTTGTAAACCGTTCTGAAATTTGTTCTTTAAAATATAAAGCGGTGTAAAAATGATATGAATGACAGTAAATAATAATAATAATAATAATAATAATAAACTCCATTGCAAAAGAAAAACAGCACCTAGACATTACATTGTGGCGACCGTAAACTAGGTTTAAGGTGCCATTTGGGGGTTATAATAGATAGCTGAGTTTCTAACACTTGTTTTTTATATGCTGTAGCCAAAAAGAACTGTAGTTCAACACACAACTATGAAATTTATTGGCGATTAATGCCAGTTTAGGTGGCTTTAAACAAAGGGCTATCAGCCCCCCCCCCGCCCCCATAGCTACACAGAACAGAGGCAGTATACCTCTAAATACAGTGGTACCTTGGGTTACAGACACTTCAGGTTACAGACTCCGCTAACCCAGAAATAGTACCTCGGGTTAAGAACTTTGCTTCAGGATGAGAACAGAAATCACGCCGCCGCCGCACGGCAGCAGCAGGAAGCCCCATTAGCTAAAGTGGTGTCTCAGGTTGAGAACAGTTTCAGGTTAAGAACGGACCTCCAGAACGAATTAAGTTCTTAACCCGAGGTACCACTGTACAGTCATACCTCGGGTTGCGAATGCTGCGGGTTGCGCGTTTTTGGGTTACGGCCCACGCTGAACCCGGAAGTACCAGAACGGGTTACTTCCGGGTTCCTGCATGCGCAGAAACACTAAATCGCGCTTTGCACATGCACAGAAGCACTGAATTGCGCAGGTTGCGAACGTGCCTCCCGTACGGATCACGTTCGCAACCCGAGGTATGACTGTACTAGATACTGAGGACAAAGAACAATGACCCAGTACTTAGCACTTACAAGTATCTGGCTGCCACCACTGGCAACATAAAACTGAATTAGGCGGACCTTGCTCTGCAAAGCGATTCTTGAAAGAAGCGACTGATAACTCAGGAGTGTGGGGTGGTCACACTTTGAGCCAATTATGCCTAATTCATTTGCAACGCTTTCAGAAGTGCAGATGGGGCTGGCTTCGGCTTCCTAGTTAGCTCTGCTTCAGTAAATTTGCAAGAAACCAGAAGGCACTAAAAGGTTATGAATTAAAAAAAAAGCCAGTGATATTTTCTCTCTTGATTGGGAGATTTTGATATTTTTATGTTTTTGGTTGTTCTTATAGAAAAAACCCAGCTGGGATATACTGATATTTTTACTGGATCCCCATCTGTTGCTGTTGCGAGTATTGTTGGAAAGGGCCTTTTCGCCAACCAGAATGGGAAAAGGGATTAAGAACAGAGTAGGCACAGAAGACAAATGCTTCTCCACCCTTCTCTTGAGATTCACATAACAAAATTCAACCAATTGCTCACTTGGATCTGACAATGGTACATTGGGGAGCAACAAGCTTAAAAGTAAACCTTGGATTGTTGGGTCACTGTAACAGTCTCCCAGGTACCCCAGTAAGATGTTATGGTTGAAGTGGAATTGTTATATGAGGCCATTATCTACCTTATAGATTTAGAAGAGAAAAATGTACTGTACTTTTCTAACTTTGCATGCCTTGCTTCCCTTTCAAGCATCTTTATTATGTTCAGTTGGGGAGGCAGAGAATGAGATAAATGATTATTCGAGTCTACAAACAGTAAAAATAGGTTTGTGTGTGTTCTGTATAATAACAGCTGGCTGAAAGTCTTAAGTGTAAGAAGCCACATGTAAAAACCATATACATATCACATTGCTATTTCCATCCCAGCCCATAATCCCCATTAACTCCCACTATGATGCTATGAAGAGTGCCCTGTAATCAAAAATGCATCTTCTTCCTCCTCCAAGAAAACTCAAGATCAGTTAACACAAATTAGTTACACATCAGCACGCTATAACTACCATTTTGCAACTACGCTTTCCATTTTCAATACATCCTTAAAAAGGAAGGGAAGCAGTTTCTCATTCATACTGCATACTGTTGAGTACAATCCTTTCCTGAGAGTAAGCCCCATTGAATTCAACAGAGCTTGCTTCTGAGTATATCTATGTAGGATTGATCTGTGAGATGATGAACTCAGAAGGGCAGCAGCTGGCCTGGATGAACTGATGAGGAGTCACCACTGGGTGACTTAATGTGGAATACAATATTGTGCTCTTAAGTATGTGATGTAGGGCTCCCTCCTCCTCAGTGGCTCAGAGGGAGGAAAGCATGGGGAAGTACAAGTCACACCTTTAACACACATGCATTCTGGGGGATTCTTTTTCCATTCACTTTTTTGAATGAACCAGCAGTTGAAAACATGAGCTACCTAGGAGGTGCATCAACCTTTGTTCTCTAGCATTTGCTAATCACTTACACAGAGTTTCGTGCAGCCCAAAGAGTACTTAACACTGCCTAATGAGTGATGCTGCCCTGGTCAACTGAGCAATAACACAAAAAGAAAAACACTCTGCCGCTCATCAACACAGCAGTATCAAATAATGCAAATATCAAGGAGCTCAAAGTTAGCACTCTGGCACTTAAAGGAATAAGGGCTATTTTACACATGGCACAGCAACAAACCTGGGTTTGCAAAAGCGGATACATGCGGCAAAAAGCCACTCCAATGAAGATGCTGGATATGAATTTCTTTAAACACCTGTTCACCACATTCATGCTTTACATTTTTTGGTGTATATTAAATATATATATAGTAGTATACCTTTTAAAAAACCACTATAGTATGTGAAGCATCTCTGGTGGGTATAACACCTGAAAATTACAGGGGCTTCCCAGCTCTCCCACTGTGATTACTTCATTGACCTAAGAGAGTGTTCATGTTGCTACTCAGCACAGGAACCAAGCAAGCAGACATATAAGCTGAAATGCACACAGTTGTTTACTGCAGAAAACTACCAGAAAACCATTTCTCTAACTTATCCTGCAAATAAAGAATAACAGGTCCGGCTAATGCTAATACTATAGGATTAAAACAATAGGCTTTCAAAGTCTACTCTGTAGAAAACGTTTACACAAGTCCTAACAAGCAAGGCCTTACAGAAGCAGAAGCGTTTGGCAGCATGATCCCTTTCCAGCTCTCCTCCCCACCCCCAATGCACTCTCTCTCTCCTAATGCTATTATTACACAGCATCTTCAGTCATCCAAGGGCAGCTTAAGTCAAGCAAGCAGAGCTGACACCTTCCCACCACTGGCTCATTGGTGGCTGAAGGGGTTAGAGCATCACCTGCTTTTCTGTGAAGGGAGGGGGGAGACCATGAGTAGGGAAAAATAATATGGATGCCTGCAAAAAAGTTTCGCACCTTCAGTCCTCACCCATAACCACAACTCCCCAGGAGGAGGGGGAAATCAGCAATTAAGGGCAGGCTCATTTGGGATTACTGTGAGACTTGCTTCCGAGTAAACATACACAAGCTTGAGCTGTGAGCAAATGAATTTCTAAATGTTTCTGCAAGACAATGTGCGTGCAACACCCATAATCACCACCTCCAGCCTGAGCATTATTTAGCACTAATAAACAATGGACCCGACATCCGCCCAGATTGCAGAAACTCAGCCGAGGTGTCCTATTAAATGTATGTACGCGTAGCCAGTACTTAGTGGCATTCCAAATTACATAATTCTTCTGTGAGCAGCTTTTCAGGCCTTTGCTGCATCCCCAGTAACACTGATGCCTGGAGCATCCCCAGTAACATTGATGCCTAAGAGCCTGGAGAATGAAAAGCACATACATTGGATAACAGCAAAAGCCCCTTCCTGCAAGACGCAGGAAGATGAATGGCTGTTTTGCATTTCCAATCGTGGCCTGAATCAGCCCCCAAAGCAGGTCGGCTGTGCCTTCCTCAGAGTGTTATATCACCCCCCCCCCCCGCTCTGGTTGCTTTTTTGCATTGCACACCCCCTCCAGCCCATCCCTACAATCCATTCCCCCCCCCCCGGCCCCGCGCCTGGTCTCTGTTCCTTGCATGTTCTGGAAAAGGAAAGCCGGCTGGCTTCTGACATTCAACCATCCAGCCAGCGCTTTGTTGCTCTCCGCCAGAGCTTCTGGGCTCCCGAGGAAAAGGAGTGCGCTGCGCGTTTTGTCATCACTCAGCATTAGGGAGCCTAAAAATAGACCGGGCAAAAGCACCGTAGCAACCTTGCAGGCGATTTGCATCGCCCAGCGACGGCTTCCTTTCCCCGGGAGTACGCAGGAAAGAGTTGCAAATAAAAATAAAAATAAATCCATAAACTAAAAAGAATGGGCGGCTATCTGGCCGCGGGTGGCCTCTTACCTGCTCCCCGAAGTCGATGGCTATGTTGGTGATGCCCAAAGGGACCAAGAAGCGGATCAGGGGCCAGTAGTTAGTGAGCGCCGGAAATTTCACCATAGTCCCAGCTGCGCGGTGACCCCAAACACATCTGCCGCAGCGGGGAGGCTGCAAGGTGGGAAGGCGGTGAAGACGAAGGCAGGAAGGGAGAAGCCAGGCGCTTCTTTACGGAAGAGCTTTGTGGCTTTGCCAGCAGAGAAGGCGATGGTGCGCCCAGGCGGAGGCAACGGCAGCAAGTGAGCGCAGCAGCTCCTCTCGCGTCCGCCTCCCTGCTGGTCTGGTGCGCCGGGTGTCTGTGCTGCTCCCTTTAGCAAGAAATCCCAAAGACCAAGTCCATCCCTGTCGCCGCCGCTGCTGCCGCCGCTGCCCTCCTCCCACACAATGGTGATCCGCTGCTGGTGGAAAAAAAAAGAGGAGGGACGCCGGCACCACCACCATCGCCGCCAGAAATTTCTCTGGGCACTTTTTCCATTATCAAGAACCCGGAGGGCAAAAAAACAAACAGGCGCGCGTAATTGCACCTCGCTTTTGCGCCTCGCCTTGGTTTAGGCTAGCCGGCTGCAGGAAGAGGATGGGAGCCGCGGGGAGGGCGGCAAGGAAAACAAACCACCACCACCCATCACCGGCGCACAGATCAGACAGGATCTGCCCGGCTGCCTGTCGTCCTCCTACACCACCACCTCCTCTCCTTCCTCCGCCTCTTCTTTCCCCCGGGTGAGCGGTGGGGAGGGGAGCGGCTGAGTTTGCTTGCTGCTGCTGCTGCTGCTGCTGCTGGCGGCGGAGGAAGAACCGTAAAGCAGGCTAGAGCAGAGGCCGTTCAACACACGCACACAAGCAGGCCCTGCTCTTTTGAAATTAAAAAAAATTAAATGTTATTTGGGTTGCTGCTCTGCCAGTGCTCCATAAGCACGTGGCCTTCTTTGGCACAGGCTCGTTGCTTATCTTTTCTCTCTCTTTCTCTTCCCTCCCTCCTCTTTCCCCTAAAGAGGAAAAGTAAAGAGAAAGAGAGGCTTTATTTAGCTGCTGCTGCTCCTCCTATCGCCGGAGCCCGGGCACAGCATCAGCCTCCGGCTTGCAGGCTGCCTTGCGCGCTGCAGAGATGAGCGTAGGCCAAACAATGCTCCAGGAGCGCGAAAGAGGGTTAAAGAGTGCGCCTTCGCAGGATCGGGACCAGCGTTTGTATTGCCAGCAAAAGCAGGCAAGCCAAATGTATCTAGAAGGTCATAAGGAGGGCCGGAAGGCAGCAACCCTTCTGCGTTTTGTTCCCAAAATCTGGTTTTCCGAGTTACAGTATCTCTGTCCATGGAGGTATCTCAGACAGCTTTCCTTAGGTGGACCAGGAATTCGTTTAATCTTGTTTATTGTTTAAATAACAGTCAGTGGCCATCACAATGTCTTATAGTAGAGAAAGTCTCCACTCCCTTAGGAACATTGTGTCTCAGAAAGGATTGTGTTGTTACAATTATTGTGAAAAATCACCATCTCAAAAAAAAAAAACATTTGTAATATCAGTTGTGCACAGTGTTTCCAAAGGACCAGTCTTAAGGGTTTGTTTAAATATATTTATTATTATTTATTAAATTTGTATACCGTCTTTCATCCATAGATCTCTGGGCAGTTCACAACATAAAAATACAAGATAAAAAAGCACAAAATGCATAATAAAAACATAAATACAGACAAAACAAACCAATAACCCATCTCTCCCACATATATATTTATCATGGAGTTTCTCTTCAGTTGTGTTAAATGAGGACAGAAAGTGAGTAAGAGAGGTTTTAAAATGGTATCATTTCGGAAAAACATTGTGGCTATTTTCTGGAGCAGAATTACACATATTGTTCTATGCACACAGGGAGCATTTGGTGGGCAGGAGCTGAGCCATAAAGGATGCATTTTAATCTACTATATTGTAACATTTTAATCACCACCACACCAAAATATATTTCTTCGTCTATGATGTTGGGGATACTGCCAGAACTACATTTGAGCTAGGTATCATCAGGTAGGGGATGCCCTGTATACAGTGAGTAACTGCATCTAGCAGTGTATTCTTATACATCTGTCTACTTAGAAGTATACTGCATTGAGTTCTGTAACACTTCAAGTAAGCATATATTGCAGCCTAGGGATGCAATCCTGTGCACACTTAGTAAGTTCCATTGAATGCAGTGGGTCTTACTGCAGACTGAAAGGATTGGCGGTTGTATCAATCCCAGTGTTTGAAGTGGGATTCAGTCAGTGGATCACATCCCCGTGACAGAGTGAGCTCCCATTGCTCTGTCCCAGCTCCTGCCAACCTGTTGTTGTTGTTTAGTCGTGTCCGACTCTTTGTGACCCCATGGACCAGAGCACGCCAGGCACTCCTGTCTTCCACTGCCTCCCGCAGCCAAACTCATGTTCGTAGCTTCGAGAACACTGTCCAACCATCGCGTCCTCCGTCGTCCCCTTCTCCTTGTGCCCTCCATCTTTCCCAACATCAGGGTCTTTTCCAGGGAGTCTTCTCTTCTCATGAGGTAGCCAAAGTATTTGATCTTCAGCTTCAGGATCTGTCCTTCCAGTGAGCACTAATGGCTGATTTCCTTCAGAATGGATAGGTTTGATCTTCTTGCAGTCCATGGGACTCTCAAGAGTCTCCTCCAGCACCATAATTCAAAAGCATCAATTCTTCAGCCATCAGCCTTCTTTATGGTCCATCTCTCACTTCCATACATCACTACTGGGAAAACCATAGCTTTAACTATACGGACCTTTGTCTCTGCTTTTTAAGATGCTGTCTAGGTTTGTCATTGCTTTTCTCCCAAGAAGCAGGCGTCTTTTAATTTCGTGACTGCTGTCACCATCTGCAGTGATCATGGAGCCCAAGAAAGTAAAATCTCTCACTGCCTCCATTTCTTCCCCTTCTATTTGCCAGGAGGTGATGGGACCAATGGCCATGATCTTAGTCTTTTTAATATTGAGCTTCAGACCATATTTTGCACTCTCCTCTTTCACCCTTATTAAAAGGTTCTTTAATTCCTCCTCACTTTCTGCCATCAAGTTTGTGTCATCTGCATATCTGAGGTTGTTGATATTTATTCCAGCAATCTTAATTCCAGTTTGGGATTCATTCAGCCCAGCCTTTCGCATGATGAATTCTGCAAATAAGTTAAATTAGCAGGGAGACAATATACAGCCTTGTCGTACTCCTTTCCCAATTTTGAACCAATCAGTTGTTCCATATCCAGTTCTAACTGTAGCTTCTTGTCCCACATAGAGATTTCTCAGGAGACAGATGCCAACCTAGCAGTTCGAAAACACGCCAGTGCAAGTAGATAAATAGGTACCACTGCGGTGGGAAGGTAAACGTCATTTCCTCGTCACAGTGTCCCGTTGCATCAGAAGCAGTTTAGTCATTCTGGCCACATGACAAACACCATGGACAAACACCGGCTCACTCGGCCTGAAAATGAGATGAGCGCCACAACCCCATAGTCGCCTTTGACTGGACTTAACCGTCCAGGGGTCCTTTACCCCTTTTTAATGTCCTGGGTGGGGAATCACATTGTCCTTCACCTTGGACAGCAAGATATCTTTGAGCAAGAGGCCTAAATGGATCTCACTTCAAGGCAAGGTGGGTTGGGGGGGACAAGCTAGGCTCCTGTTTAAAGGTATGTTGGAATATGCAATCTAACCTCTGAACAAACGATTTGAAGGTACATCTGTATGCAGCCTAAGCTCTGAACAAATCTTTAAATGGGCAGTTTTCATTGCAGAAGTAGGTAAATATTGGACTTGCGATTTCTAGTCCAATAAAACTTTTTCATCATTTGGAAAGGAATCCCTGGCTAACAATAATTGTTTTTTAAACAATTATTTTTTATTAAAAAACACACCAATGTGGACATGCACTGTCCTTGCTAAAAAGGCATGCCTTCTCTGCAGTTTGCATGTGTGTGTGTACGTGCATGCACTATTCCTTTATTTATTTAAAGCATTTTTTTACCACACCCTTCAGCTGAAAAAGGTTCCCAGGACATCTTTCAAAGAGCAGTAATTTGACTTGCAATCTAAAAGATACGACACAAAAGGAAAAGGAATCAGGAGGGGAGAAAGTAAATACTAGCACTAGTTCTTAGTTACAAGATGACACTTCTGGCCTCAAAGGCAAATAAACTCGCTATCATGGGCTGCTTGCAGTTCAAAAAGAAGCTGTGGATGGCCTCCAATAAGTAATCTTGCATCATGACCTTCTGTTCGTTACAGGGCCGTTGGTTCCTGTGGCGTGTGTAGAGAGACGGGAAGGAGGGTGGGCAAAGGAGACTAGCCGAGCTGGCAAAAGCTGCAGCAAGTACATATCCTCCAACATTTCTCAGGGGAAAATAGGGACGTCCTATACAGTGGTACCTCTGGTTACATACTTAATTCATTCCGGAGGTCTGTTCTTAACCTGAAACTGTTCTTAACCTGAAGCACCACTTTAGCTAATGGGGCCTCCCGCTGCTGCCACGCTGCCGGAGCACGATTTGTGTTCTCATCCTGAAGCAAAGTTCTTAACCTGAAGCACTATTTCTGGGTTAGCGGAGTCTGTAACCTGAAGCGTATGTAACCTGAAGTGTATGTAACCCGAGGTACCACTGTATTATAATCATCATCATTGCTTTTTTTTCAGCCAGAACTTGCTAGAATTCAGTTCTGGTACCTCTCAAGTGGGTGCCATTGCCATTATAAAAGAATGAGGGAGGTGTTCATATGAGTTCTGGCACTTCTTTCGCTAGAAAAATGGCAAGAATAATTATAACCCGCCCATCTGACTGGGTTTTTCCCAGCCACTCTGGGCAGCTTCCAACATATATTAAAGCACGATAAAACATGAAACATTTAAAAACCTCCCTATACAGGGCTGCCTTCTAAAGGTTGCGTAGTTACTTCTTGGCTCAGGGGTTGCATAACTCCATACCGTCCAACATTTCTCCAATGAAAATAGGGACGTCCTAAGGAAAACTAGGACATTCCAGGATCAAATCAGAAACTGGGATGGCTTCTGTCAATCCGCAACTGTACCTGGAAAATAGAAACAGTTGGAAGGTCGCAAGTGGAGTTCATGCTGCTGTCTGCTGCTGCTTCTCTTCCTTACAGCCAGACAGCTGATTCCAATGATTTAGCATTATTTTCTCATTTAAAAATAATATCTTCTGTTCTACTGGTTTTATTCCATCACAGATTGATGTAGATTTAATTAGCTAATGGATTAACAATGTACTCTTGTGCATGTTTACTCAGAAGTCCGTCCAACTGAGCTCAGCAGGGCTTACTCCCTAGTAAACAACTTTAGGATTGCTCTGATGGAAAATCAACTCAGGTTTCAGTAACCAAGTGACAGCGCCATTTAATATTTGTTCTCCTTTCATATTGTGAGGAACACAGGAAGAGAAGGGAAGCTTCCTACCAAAATGAGGCAGAGTGAAGTGGCCACCTCAGCCTGACGGTGCGCTGTCAGAGAATAGAGAATATGTTGTAAACAAAAATTGCTCTTTTCCCTTATGGGGTATCCAAGAGCCCATATAGAGTCCTTACATAGGTTCCCTATTGGTAGGAGAGAATAACAGAGGCCAACCAGAGAATATTGAGAAGCAAAGCAGCTAGTAAGCTTGATCTTTATTGATCTGTAGCAACAGGGTGCTCCCCTCACCCGCAGGAGAGGAGGAGGAACCCAGAAAAATGGCGTGCAACGCCTTATAAAGACTTTTGAAATTGCCACCCTGTAGATCAAGACCACCCCTAGAAACATCATATATACATCACAGAAGGGGTGTAACCTGAGACCACCCCTCAGATACATCATACCTACATCACAGAAAAGGCGGTCTAAACAGAAATTTGAATGTTGTTTTTTGTTTATCTCCTGTCTGGCAGGTTACTTGATTGGATTGCCTGGGAAACCTGGCCAGTCTTTTGTAATGATAAATACTTAGTTCCTGGGCCAGGTCACAGGCTCACACCCTATTCATATCTTAAATGTGCCCTTAAGACAGGATTTGTGAAGGAAAAGACAATGGGAGGTTTCCCACTTTGACCTTGCAGAGAAAACATTTACAGTGGTACCTCTCAAGACGAATGCCTCGCAAGACGAAAAACGCGCAAGACGAAAGAGTTTTCCGTTTTTTGAGTCGTTCCGCAAGACGAATTTCCCTATGGGCTTGCTTCGCAAGACGAAACATCTTGCGAGTTCTTGCGAGTTTGTTTCCTTTTTCTTAAAGCCGCTAAGCCGTTAATAGCCGCTAAGCCGCTAATAGCCGCTAAGCCGCTAATAGCCGTGCTTCGCAAGACGAAAAAACCGCAAGACGAAGAGACTCGCGGAACGGATTAATTTCGTCTTGCGAGGCACCACTGTACTCAGTTTAGGAATCAAAATGGTTCCAAGGTCGGTCTTCCTGTGCTGATCTATGTACGTGCTTGGTTGGTACGCTTATGAACATTACAATATATCTAAGACCTCAAAATTCCTATCACAAATACAGCTACAAAAATCGTCCTGTGCCCCCAAACCAACCCACTATATTCTCGGACAATGGAGGATGCTGTCCCAATGTTGATGTGAGAGTCCAAACAGCACATACACTGGAAAAGGGCTGCTATCTTGTCTTTCACCTCAGGCAGCAAAAGGTCTTGATCCAGCCTTGATTTCAAATCCACAAATAGGAAAATCCCAGCTTTGCCTTTGATGGCTCTTTCCAACAGGCAGACAGTTTCAGCTTCGAGGCACAGATATATTTTCAAATTCATTGTTGCTGCATTTAGTCAACATGTGTTATAAGGACAGGACCTTATGACACAAGGAAGAACAAGCATTCCCAATCCCCTGTTCCTGCAGAAAACGTTAATGCAGTGGGAAGCAGGCAGAGCATTTGCACATCAAGGCGATGTGTCCTAACCATTTTCTAATGGGACGCGGGTGGCGCTGTAGTCTAAACCACAGAGCCTAGGGCTTGCCGATCAGAAGGTCGGCAGTTCAAATCCCCGCGACGGGGTGAGCTCCCATTGCTCAGTCCCTGCTCCTGCCAACCTACCAGTTTGAAAGCACGTCAAAGTGCAAGTAGATAAATAGGTACCGCTCCAACAGGAAGGTAAATGGCGTTTCCGTGCGCTGCTCTGGTTTGCCAGAAGCGGCTTAGTCATGCTGGCCACATGACCCGGAAGCTGTACGTCGGCTCCCTCGGCCAATAAAGCGAGATGAGCGCCGCAACCCCAGAGTCGTCCGCGACTGGACCTAATGGTCAGGGGTCCCTTTACCTTTAACTTAAGCTGCCAGTTCTCCCATGCACACATCCCCCACTTGTTAATGTGTTGGTTTTCCTCTAGAGGGGCTCAGAAACAAACAAACAAATATAAGCCCAGCAGAACTGGTTAACAAGTTGTGGGATTTGTAGAGGGAATTCTGTGAGCACAGGAGGAGTTAAAAATTAAAACAATCCCACCTGCCAGTCCTCTCCTGTAGCAGTTCCTGCTCCCATATTCCTGGCATGCTTTTGAGAACATTTAAGTGTACCCAAAGTATGTCATAAAGGACATTTATACCTAAATATGTAATATGCTAAGGGACGCGGGTGGCGCTGTGGTCTAAACCACAGAGCCTATGGACTGCCGATCGGAAGGTTGGCAGTTCAAATCTCCGCAACGAGAAAATATTATGAAAATGATATACAGGTGGTACATAACCCCAGTCAAGCTTGCAAAAATCTACCATTTGCCTGATAATAAATGTTGGAAATGTAAAGAAACTGAAGGTACATTTTTTCACCTTTGGTGGACGTGCCCAAAGATTAAGGCTTTCTGGGAGATGATATATAATGAACTAAAAAAGGTATTTAAATATACCTTCTTGGAGAAACCAGAAGCTTTTCTCCTGGGCATAGTCGGCCAATCGGTGTTAAAAAAGGACAGAACTTTCTTTATGTATGCTACAACAGCAGCAAGAATACTCATTGCAAAGCATTGGAAGACACAAGATCTACCCACACTGGAGGAATGGCAGATGAAAATGATGGACTACATGGAATTGGCGGAAATGACTGGCAGAATCCGTGACCAGGGAGAAGAGTCAGTGGAAGAAGATTGGAAGAAATTTAAAGACTATTTACAGAAATATTGCAAAATTAATGAATGCTAGAATGATGTTGGATTGAAGTTAAGTGGTTTCTAGCTGTACAGGTACAAAAGAATATGGAAAATTTGGTTTTTAATATGTAAAAATTTAAAGTTATAATATATCAAGATTAAAGATTAGGATTAAAAAGGAGGGAAAGGAATTGTTGGATTAACAAATTTAATTGGAATACAAAAGAGGGAGGTATGAGGAGGTCCGGGAAACAAGTAAACGTAAAAGAAGTGAGGAAAAGATGAAATTGTTTTTAACTGTTTTTTCTTTTTTTTTCTACTTTGTATTTTTCCTTTTCATTGTTAATTTTTTTTTTTACTAATGTGATTTTTTTTTCCTTTTGAAACTTTAATAAATATTATTTAAAAAAAAAAAAAAACAAATCTCCGCAACGGAGTGAGCTCCTATTGCTCTGTCCCAGCTCCTGCCAAGCTAGCAGTTCGAAAGCATGCCAGTGCAAGTAGATAAATAGGTACCGCTGTGGCAGGAAGGTAAACGGTGTTTCCACGTGCTCTAGTTTCCATCACAGTGTTCTCTTGCACCAGAAGCGGTTTAGTCATGCTGGCCACATGACGCAGAAAGCTTTCTGTGGACAAACGGTGGCCCCATCCAGGGGTCCTTTACCTTTAAAACAAAAAACAAAAAAACCAGGCAGCATTCTGTAGCTGTGGTATGGCCAGCAGGGCTAATGGTCCATGGAGATTAGGATCCTCTTTTTCCGCAATAAAAAGAGGATAACATGTTTAATTTATTTGTATGGAGCTCAAAGACAAGGACAGTTGCAAAACCAAAAACAGCTGATATTTGCATTTGCGTGTTGTCATTAGTCAGTGTTCCAGACCTTGTTTGTTATAATGTAGATAAGGCTGTCCTATTGTAAAACCCTCTACACTGGAAGCTGAAAAGTCTTATCTAAAGAATGAACATCTTGGAGTACTTAAAAAAAAAAAGAACTCAAGAACCTTCTAGAGAAATAGAGATTTCCTAATGAAAGAAATCTTTTGCTCTTTTTAATCCATTTGGTTCGACTCTTAATGGTAAAATTGTGCCAATATTAATTACAAACATAACAAATATATTGAGAATGAGTCCCATTTAAATAAATGGACCACATTAGTTGCAGATAGCTTAAAGGTGCAATCCTGTGCACACTTACATTTGAGTAAATCTCACCCAACACTTTGGGAGTTGCATTTTAATAAACATGGATAGGAATGCACTGGAGAGCTCATTATTTTTAAGGATACGTATGTGCAGTTAAATATCTGCAACTTGTTTGTCACAAGACAAATAACACTCGCGAGGCCCCTATCAATAACTCTCAGAGAGGACACTTACCTGTTTTCCTATTGGTACACACAGGGAATTCTATTTGACCAAAGTGAAACCAGTTTCACTTTCAAGGTTCCTCTTCAAGCAAATCATTTGAGGATATTCAAAAGAATTAAAAAGTTTATCAATAAGACTGGAAAAATTATCAGGAGGTTCCAATGTCACCACCTGTCACTGAATAATACCTAAAGCAAACCTGAATTTGGGAAGTCTCAATGGGCTCCCAAAATTTATTGTGTGTTTTGCAGAGCCCTTGATAAGCAGAAATAATTGCTGTGTCGGCCTCCGGTTAAAAACAATACACTTCAAAATGGCGAATAAACTATATTTCAATCTTCCCTGGCTTTGAGAAATCACTGATGCCAAATAAGTGACTTGCTAAGTCAAAAGAAGAAACAAGATGTTCTAACCTTGGTGCCACAAGGATTTGTATATGGAACTGTGTCGTCTGAGTCAAGGCTTTCCTTCAAGATAATTTTGCAGTTTATGAACAACCACAGAAACTCAGGCTTGTAAACAAGGGTGTTCATATTGTTATGCTCTTTTAGAGCCTCAGATTAACAAGGGTGGAATTCAGTGTGGAATTAAATGCTTCCTTTCTAAGGCCAAGCTATCCTCCAAACCTGTTTGGGTGGCCAGCTTTGTGAGCTATAGAGGGTTTGCAACAAGTTGTCCGGAAACCTCTGTGTACGTCTCACCTTCTGAAATACAGCTGGCCACCATATTTCCTGCCAAATCCTTCTTTAATCATGGGAACTTTGGGAACAGCCTCTCAAAAATGCAGGAAACGTTTGTGGCAGAGGGACAGTATCTAAAAAAGTAACTTCTTTACAAAATAAATATGGGTGGATTCCTAAGAGGACTGAAAATGAGTACAATGCCCCACATCCTCTGAAAATTCTGTCCTAGCTATGAAAACAGCTTTACCATAGAATATAGAAAAGTGGAGGGACCCCCCCCCAAATGACTCAATGATGTCTACCTGAGATTGCAGAAACTGGGTCAAGGAGGAATCACTTGTCAGCCAGCAATAAGAGGCTGGAGAGCTGGGTGGACGTTGCAGAAAACAAAATCAGGGACTTCCCTCTGCTGCCTGAAGTAAACAGCAGACATTCCACTTTAACTCATAAGCAGGGCAATTTGTCAAGAGTGTACTTTAACATCTATTTCCATAGACCACAAAGCAATCCAGTATGCCAGGTTCTGAAAGATGACTTCATTTTGCATCCTAATCTCTATAAGCCATCAACACACAGCAAAGGTTGCTTCCTTGCTGCCACCATAATCCTATTTCCCATATTGGTGTTTCAAGAACCACAATACCCAAATGGGAGTTAGGCTCAACTGTTTTCATCCACCTGCTTTGTACTTTTGCTAGACCTTGTCATCAGCAAGTGAACATTGACAAATTTTGTAAATGTCCAAAAATTCCCCTTTTAACATCATAGGTTGTCTGGTTGGCCTGTTGACTATTTTCTTCCTCCGGTGCTATAACCAGGGCCGGCTCAAGCATAAGGCAACATGTGGCAATTGCCTCAGGCGGCAAGGTCCACAGAGGCAGTAGATCCCAACACAGACCCATAATCCCCCCCCCCTGCACTTGTTCCCGATTTAGATATTCACTCACACCTTCTTCTTTGGTGGGGAGGTGAGTGTCATTTGGTGGTTTGCCTCAGGCACCAAAATTCTTGGGCCAGCCTTGACTGCAGTGGAGATGATGTATCTGCAGAAAACAAAACAAAAACTCAAAGCATACTGGAATCTTAGCTACCGTATTTTTTGCTCTATAAGACTCACTTTTTCCCTCCTAAAAAGTAAGGGGAAATGTGTGTGCGTCTTATGGAGCGAATGCAGGCCGCGCAGCTATCCCAGAAGCCAGAACAGCAAGAGGGATTGCTGCTTTCACTGCGCAGCGATCCCTCTTGCTGTTCTGGCTTCTGAGATTCAGAATTTTTTTTTTCTTGTTTTCTTCCTCCAAAAACTAGGTGCATCTTGTGGTCTGGTGCGTCTTATAGAGCGAAAAATACGGTAATACCTGAGAAAAAATATGGAGTAAAACTGCAGTTGTTTTTTTAAAAAACACCCCATGGAACGTGATTAGGTTTTATTGGTAAAAGCTATGATAGGAATGCAGATTAGTTTTGAGAGAACTGTTAATTGCTTCATGATACCTTCTTCAAACATTATTTTCATATAGGTTGGCCTATATTACTAATTAGAACAAACACACTCCTTTTCAGGAACCTTTCCCATTGAAACTGACAATCCTCATATTCTATTAAAAGATGTCCATTTTTGTTCCGAAAATATTTGAGAATCAAGAATATCTCAAAATCTTCTGTGAGCATATAAAACTGTGGTTAGAGATTGGGGGAAGTGGCCAAGTTTTTCAAGATGTGTTCAGTGACCCTTCGCTACAGTAAAAAAATAATATTAATCTGTTCTATTATTCCCAAGAAAAGCAGAAACTTCACCTCCCAAGAAAAGCAGGAATGTAAGCAAATACACCAGACTCTGTATGAAAGACAGGAATGGAAAAATCTGTCAGCTTTGGTTCTCTCAGTTTCTCCATCTTTCCCCATTGTACATTCAGTTCTCCACAATTCTGCAGCAATTTGGGATTTAGAAAAAAAGAATCCTCATGAAAATTCATCAAAGAAATTAGTGCAAATTTCCCCTAATAAGTACATTTTTTTGTATGCCGTTTTGACGAATGTACCTAATTTTGCCAACAATTTCCCCCAAATATAATGCATTTTTGAAAACGTTTGGATGGAGAACTGCATCACAAAATTCAGATAAGTGCTCATTTAAAAGGATGCCAGTGTTTTGTTTCTCACATTGTTTTGGAAGGTATGAGCGTGGTACATTTGCCTTTAAATGTGAACTGAATTAAATTCTTCCCGTTTCCCTAATGAAATATAACAGAGCAGTTTACTTTGGGAAGCAATTAGGTTGCAGGTTGAATTTGCTCCCCAGCCATTTAAAACAAGATCTTCTAAATATTTTTTCGAAGAGAAAACACAGGAGCTAGAGTGCTGACAGAATTAAGATATAAAATGGGACTACTGAGATTAAAAAAAGAGGGAGGTTGTATGTTTGGGTGAACCCCAAGGTATGTCATCAACATCACCATCATTTCAATCATCACCACCACCACCACCATCATCATCAACCTGAAAAGGTGGTGAAAACTGAAAAACACAGCCCAATGATGACTGAGCATGCTTAGTGACTTGCTGGGGCCATTTGGAAAATAAAAATGGAAAACTGGGGAAGGAGGAGGTGTGATAGGAATTTTATGGTCTTAGATATATGGTAATGTTCATAACTGCACATACATAGATGAACACAGGAAGACCAACCTGGAACCATTTTGATTCCTAAACTGACCAAATCCTTTCTCTGCAAGGTTAAACTGGAAAAGCCTCCCCATTGTCTCTTTCCTCACAAATCCTGTCTCGAGGATATGTCTGTTTGAATAAGGTGTGAGCCTGTGACCTGGCCCAGGAAATAAGTATTTTACCACTACAAAAGAATGGCCAGGCTCCCCAGGCAATCCAATCAAGTAACTTGCCAGACAGGAGATAAACTGTGACAGGAGAAAAACAACATTTAAATTTCTGTGATGTAGGTGGGATGTATCTGAGGGGTGGTCTTAGGTTATACCCCTTCTGTGATGTATGCATAATGTTTCTGGGGGTGGTCTTGATCTAGAGAATGGGAATTTCAAAAGTCTTTATAAGCCCTTGCACGGCATTTTGGGGGGTCCTCTTCCTCTCCTGCATGTGAGGGGAGCACCCTGTTGCAACAGATCAATAAAGATCAGGCTTACTAGCTGCTTTGCTTCTCAATATTCTCTGGTTGGCCTCTGTTATTTTCTCCTACCAATAGGGAACCTATGTAAGGACTCTATATGGGCTCTTGGATACCCCATAAGGGAAAAGGGCATATTTTTATTTACAACAGAGGGGAATGAGTGAACTGGCCTGCTTGCACCCCTAAGGAAGGAGGATATGAGTGGCTAGAATCTTGAACAGGAGGACTTGTAATAATAGAATCGTAGAAGGGGGCCAAGGGTCATCTAGTCCAACTCCCTACAATGCAGGAATCTCAGCTAAAGCATCCACGACAGATGGCCATCCAACCTCTGCTTAAAAATCTCCAAGGAAGGAGAATGCACAACCTTTCCTGGGAATCTGTTCCACTGCCGAACAGCTCTTACTGTCAGAAAGTTTTTCCATATGTTTAGTTGGAATCTCTTACCTTGTAACTTGGAAGCCATTGGTTCAAGTCCTACCCTCCAGAGCTGGAGAAATCAAGCTTGTTCCTCTTTCATGGGACAACCCTTGAGATATTTGAAGATGGCTATCATATCTCTTCTTAGTCTCTTATTTTCCAGACTAAACATACCCAGCTCCTTCAACCATTCCTCATAAGGCTTTGTTTCCAGACCCTTGATCGTCTTGGTTGCCCTCCTTGGCACACATTTCAGCTTGTCAACATCCTTCAAGTTTCCTCAACTTGCATGGCTACGTGAGGGTGTGTGCTGGAATGTTGGAAACTTTTTTTTAACATATAGATTTCGAATAAACTGTTTACAAAAAGATTATGGGCCTACACATATTTGGCCATGTTGCCAAGTACAGTTAGTAAAATGGTATAAATGAGGTCTCATCAATAATGGCTACTTCTCTGTCTAGTGCTGGTTTCCCATCCATTTACTGTGCTTGCCGAGTAAATCAGGAGTTCCGAACCTGTATCCTTTCAAATGTTGCTGGACTATAACTGTTATGTACTGAAGTTCTCACCCTGGGCCAGCAGGGGGATACTGTAGATAGTTTTCACTCAGGTCCACATATGCAAATAAGGGATTGAAGGTGACGCTCAGTGATTGGATAGTTACAGAAAGTGTTACAGTTGCATTGTAGTGGAGCTCTTTATACGCAGGCTGGCTGAACCCTTCAGTTCAGTTCTGTTCTGGCCTGTGAATAAACAAGAGCTGTTTGAAGAATTGCTGTGTCGTCTGATATGTTCACCCACAACTTAACAATAACTTCCACAGCGGCGTAGTGTGGGTTGTCAGCACCCGGGGCAAGGCAAGTAATTTGCGCCCCCTAACCCGGGGCAAGGCAAGTAATTTGCGCCCCCTAACCCCTAACCTTCCGCCGCTGCCAGCTTCTTCTTGCTGCTGCCTGGGCTGGTCTGGTCTGGTGTGGTTCTCTCCCGCGCTCAGCGCTGTGCTGGGCAGCCGCTGCACTGTCCCTCCTCCAGATAGTCCCTTGCTCTCTCTCCGCACCGCACGCCTGGCACCCACCCCCTCCACAGTGGGCGGCGACCCACCGGCTCGGATCGGATTCGCGCAGCCAGCACTGCAGTGAGAGAGAGTGAGTGAGCCAGGTAGGGGCAGAGAGCTGCGAGTGCGAGCGCCCCCCCAGATGTTGCGCCCGGTGCGGCCGGCCCCCCCTGCACCCCCCATGCTACGCCACTGAACTTCCATCATCCCTGACTGAGCTGGTGGGAACTGAGAGTTCAACATTTGAAGGACCACAAGCTGGCTTGTCCTGATCTAAATGGGTGAGCTTCCTCGGATTGTCTAGAATCTGTAAGAATTTGATCCTTCATTGAACATGCAGGAGTCATTTGAATTTCTACAGATGATGCCTTTGGGCTTGGGTGTTGACTTGTCCATGGGTGGGAGAGAACCTGATATGAATGCAACTGAAAGCCTGTTTTGTTTTTAATTTAATTGGAGGAGAATTGGAGCTGCAGGGGACAAGGCATGCAGGCACAACAATGAGTGTCAGTAGCAGCTCTGCAAAAGGTCAATGTGCACAGAGGGGAGGGGTTTTAACCTATGCATCACGTAGGACTTTTTTTTCAGGTGGGCACCATTGCCATTGTAAGAGAACAAGGGAGGCGTTCATGGTGAGTTCTGGCACCTCTTTTTCTAGAACAGGCATGTGCAGCTCCCAAGAGACTGTGATCTACTCCCAGTATAAAAAAAACTGGCAGTGATCTACTCATTGTCATTGGAGGGAGGAGGAGCATGCATGGGGTGGGTGGATTGCCCAGAGTTGTTGAGTTTTTTTGGGGTATGATTGTCCAGAGTTCTTCAGCTTTTATTTGCTAACTTTCGGTAATCTTTATTTAATCCCACAATTGATAAGGGTCCCGCAATCTACCAGGATCAGCTGGGGATCTACCGGTAGATCACGATCTACTGGTTGGACATGCCTGTTCTAGAAGAACAGCACTGGCATCAGCAGATCTGATCTTGGATCTCTGGTAACGTGTTGTCCGGCCACAAGATCATCTGTAGGTGTGAAGGGCAACACTTCTTGAATGCCGATGCAGATCTTACAAATCAGCACAGACGGGTGGATAGGAAATATAAAGTCTGACTTAAGAGTCAGTGGTGGAAATGGCTCAGTAGGCCACTCCAGTCTGGTTCTAACTCACAATATGGCTGGAGGGTAAGATATTGTGGCTGTCTAGACATGAGATGGCAGGCAAACAACATTCTTTCCAGGAAATGGGCAGACAGGAGATGTGGCTCCTTTTTAGTTCCTACTAGAGTCTGAGGTAACTGATTTTCCCAGAAGGATGACAGCTTAGTAAGTCTACTCACTCCCACAGCATTTTCTGTAAATATGGTTCAATTTATTCCAATTTAAGAAATTCATAAGTGTTCCCCTAACTCCAGCAAATAAAGCTAGTTCAAAAGCGATCTATTGTACCAAGAAAGAACTGGAACTGGAGTGAGGGGATATGAGGAGAGGAAGGAAGACCTGACACAACAACAACAACCCACCACCCATCTGACTGGTTTGCCCCAGCCACTCTCAGCAGCTTCCAACAAAAATACCAGGAAACAACAACATCAACATCAAATATTAAAAGCTTCTGAAACATTTACTCTTTTAAAATACAACAGCATTTTTATACATACGTTGTTGAAAAACACAGTTTTCATCTCAGTGTCTCTCCACTTCCACTTTACTCAAACTTCTTCTACTGTTGGAGAAGAGAGAAAGGAAAGATGGCTATTTAAAACTTCTTCCTCTTCCATTTTCTCCGCTGCTCACTTGAGGCAGATCCAAGATGTGAAGCCCTCAAATATTCCATAGAACCTTCCCAGAATTGTGAAGTTAAAGATTCAACTCAGTAATTTAGAAGAGATAAGAAATATAATGTGATTTAACAGGTCCTTGCAAACCTCTGTGATTCTTCCCCCTCTTCCCAAGTTATACGGGCAACAAAAATGAAAATGACTTCTCAGAGGTCAAGTCCCAGAGATGTCAGATCAGGGACTCAAGGGCGATAGGAAAGTATTTAGAGACAGAAATGTCATCAAAATCAAGCCTTGAGAAGCGGCGTGTGGAATCTAAGGCAGGAAACTGAAGGGCAAGAGAGCCAAAAACTGATATGAGAGCAATGTCTGACCAGGGTCATGACTGAAGGCAAATACAGTGGTGCCTCGCAAGACGAAATTAATCTGTTCCGCGAGTGTCTTCGTCTAGCGGTTTCTTCGTCTTGCGAAGCAACCCTATTAGCGGCTTAGCGGATTAGCGGTTTAGCGGCTATTAAAGGCTTAGCGGCTTAGCGGCTTAGCTGCTAAAAGGCTATTAGCGGCTTAGCGGCTTAGAAAAGGGGGGGGAGCGAAAAAAATCTCAAGACTCGCAAGACATTTTCGTCTTGCGAAGCAAGCCCATGGGAAATTCGTCCTGCGAAGCGCATCAAAAAACGGAAAACCCTTTCATCTAGCGGGTTTTCCGTCTTGCGAGGCATTCGTCTTGCGGGGCACCACTGGATTGGGATAAGGGAAGCAAGGCATTGGAATCTCTAGACCAGCTGGTGGTGAGTTGCTCAGTCTGACAAGCTAGATCTGAAGGGCAGGTCAAAAAGGAACTAATGTAGGCCTGATGCACTTGGGTTGACCATCATGGTTGCAGTCAACTGGCTAGAGGCACAGATATTTGTTAGATGGTACCCTTGAAGCCCTGGGACGCAGGTGGTGCTGTGGTTTAAACCACAGAGCCTAGGACTTGCCAATCAGAAGGTCGGCGGTTCAAATCCCCACGACAGGATGAGCTCCCGTTGCTCGGTCCCTGCTCCTGCCAACCTAGCAGTTCAAAAGCATGTCAAAGTGCAAGTAGATAAATAGGTACCACTCCGGCGGGAAGGTAAACGGCGTTTCTGTGCGCTGCTCTGGTTCACCAGAAGCGGCTTAGTCATGCTGGCCACATGACCCAGAAGCTGTATGCCGGCTTCCTTGGCCAATAAAGTGAGATGAGCACCACAACCCCAGAGTCGGTCACGACTGGACCCTAATGGTCAGGGGTCCCTTTATCTTTACCTTTACCTTTGAAGCCCAGCAGGTTTGCAGTAGTAACTGAGTGCTGGTGGTGCAGATAGAGAGTGTGACTACTGGAAGCCCTGGTTCTAGACTGGGATCAGCAAACTTTTTCAGCAGGGGGCCGGTCCACTGTCCCTCAGACCTTGTGGGGGGCCGGACTATGTTTTGAAAAAAAAATATGAATGAATTTCTTTGCCCCACAAATAACCCAGAGATACATTTTAAATAAAAGGACACATTCTACTCATGTAAAAACACACTGATTCCCAGACTGTCCGTGGGCCAGATTGAGAAGGCGATTGGGCCGGATCTGGCCCACAGGCCTTAGTTTGCCTACACATGCCCTCTCCCAACCCAGTCCCAGAGCTTCATTGACTAGGTTCTAGTTTGGTGGGTTATGTAGGCCTGTATAAACAAACCATTCAAACTATAGGTTGCTCAAATATGCCTTCATTTATTCACCCATAATCCTCACAGATTGCTTTGGGTCATGCAGTGCATTTTCTCAATCCGGTTGAATGAGTCCAGTTCTATTTTTAAAACCCACCCTTAGTTTGCTTCCCTTCCTCTCAGGGATGCAAACTTCTTCGCAGTTGGTTAAGAAAAATAAAAAAAATTATAAGTGGACGGAACTTGGCCTTCGTTTACACTCAGTGTGGTTTTGTTAACTGCAGTGGGATTGACCAGGGTCAAGTGCAAAACAAACGTGGATGGAATTATTGACCTAGATATACGAAATATTTCAAATGTTTTCTTAGCGGTAGTTCAAAGTTCACAACTGCCCGGCAAGCAGGGCTTTGAGATGTGTGTCAAATGCTTCTCAGAGTTTCAAAGCGTGGATAAGGTGTGTCTTCACAGCCAGCTTGCAATACAGGTCAGAAGGCACACCTGCCATGACTTTTTGCAAAAGTGAACAAATGAAAGGAGTGAGTTTCAGTATTGAGGAGGTAGAAGCACACATATTTGTCAGTCCTGGAAGACCTGCTCCCTGCCTTGCAGGCCTTTTCCCACCTGGCCTGGAGGGTGGGGCTCTGACTGACTCCAACTACAAAAGCTGAGTCTGCTGAAGAGGCCAGAGACCATCTTGGCTGTCTCTTAGTGAAGATTCAGGTCACTGAGCCTGAGCTTCCACAGCCGCCAGAAACCACCATTGGCAGGATTGGCAGTAGATATGCTCTATGCTTATGATAATACTGTACTGTATTCTCTTCCCAATTATGCTGTTTTAAATGCACATTTTATATTTGACTTCCTTTAGTAATGTTTTATTTTGAGATGTTTGACATAGGCTTTTTTCTTAACTATGCTGTGTTAAATGTGCATTCTCCTTTGTCATGTTTCATTTGGGAATCTTTAAGATAATGTTTTGGTTTCCTGTTAATTACGTATGTTGCTTTGAATGCATGCTTTATATTTGACTTTCTGCAGTAATGTTTCATTCTGGATTGCTTTGATGTTCTAATGTGCTGTATATGGCTTTAGGTCCCCCCCCTTAAAAACAAAGGAGTTTCGAAATGAAATTAAAAATGATAATAATATTTCAAAGAAGTTACTATTAAATGATTGTGTTTGTTAGACCTTTTAATAGCTCAGAGAGGCATATGTGGGGCTCCCAGTGGTTACATCCAAGCAAACATCAGGTCTGCTCAGCTGCAACAACATCTATTGCTCTCACATCATTCACTGCCCCTGCCCCCTCATAATAAGCAGCAATATTTTGGGTGGAGTGAGGTTTTGTAAATAGAAAGACCTCACTAAAAAGGAAGAAGGCAGCTCTGTTTAGGGAAGCTTTTAATGTTTGATGCATTACTGTATTTTAATATTTTGTTGGAAGCAGCCCAGAGTGGCTGGGGAAGCCCAGCCAGATGGGCGGGGTATAAATATATTATTATTATTATTATTATTATTATTATTATTATTATTATTTTATTATTATTTGTATTATTTATTTCTTTGTTTTGCAGTTATTTGAAAGGTCTGCGTGAACACCTATGTGGAAAAGCTGTGTGTGTGTGTGTGTGTGTGTGTGTGTGTGTTGCACACACACAAGACACACACACACACACACACACACACACACACACACTGATGTATGTAACCCTCAAGCTCCGTCTCAGGAAAATGTGGGTCTCCAATGTGGGTATCTAGTTAGCAACCCCACAACCCAAGGTATTGCTAGGCAACAGTGTATATATACAACAATATCAACAGGAGATTATTAATGGACAAAGCCATATGGCATCTTCAGATTCAGAACTGCTCCTTCCTTCCACAGTCTTGATATGCCAGTGAAAGTCTATGCCCTTTGGCATTTCTCGTGGTTAGCTTAAGGCAGGCAGATGTTTTGGGACTACAACTCCCATCATCCCTGACCACTGGTCCTGTTAGCTAGGGATGATGGGAGTTGTAGTCCCAAAAACATCTGGAGGGCCGAATTTGCCTATGCCTGATTTAAGGGCACGGCCAGAGAGTTGGCTCCTTTGCATCTTCCACAAAGATGCAAACATTTGATAGTGTTGCAGTATTAACTGTTTGGGCAGGTGGCAAGAACCGCTAATTTGTACTCCAAGCAGCAGGTGGCAGCAGAGAGCCTCTCGTAGTTCCTTTTGATAGGAAGTGCAAAGCAAGATCCCAGATGTGAGTGTAACTCACAAACCTCCCACTCTAGCAACAATTTCAGCCAGGAAGGATAAGCGCTGGTTATGTGCAATTTCGGGCAATAGGATTTGCAGCCCAGGATCTCTACTGCCAAGCTTCACAGAATCAGTTGCATCTTTGTTCCACGAGGAAAGAGAATTGTCTCCAGTCTTCTTGCCCGACCAGAACGGGACCCTTAAATTCCCAGGGTGTTATGTACTGAGTTGAATAGGATCCAAAATGCAGCAGTCTGATTGGTCCTAGAACAATGCAGCAGTATGATTGGTCCACAGGAGCCACCCAATCCAGCTCCAGGTGGAAGTGAATCCACAACCTGATTGGCCTACAGGAGAATCCCGGAATTAGCCAATCACATGCAGCCCATTGTGTAAATAATGTATGTAAAGTGGATATTGTGGGGGAACTCCCATTCCTCTTCACCACCATGAGCTGAATGTTGTTGTTTAGTTGTTTAGTCGTGTCCGACTCTTCGTGACCCCATGGACCAGAGCACGCCAGGCACTCCTATCTTCCACTGCCTCCCTCAGTTTGGTCAGACTCATGTTTGTATCTTTGAGAACACTGTCCAACCATCTCGTCCTCTGTCGCTGAATAAGCTGAATGAGCTGAATATAGAGCATGAATGAGCTGAAATCCACTCTCGACTCTGAGTATATTTCACAGGGCCACTGCGCTGAGGGTGAACCATCATACAGGCACCTACATACTGAGAGGAACTGAGGAGGAGGAGGCACAAGTTCCCCCAGAACCAATCTGTTGGTTAACACATTACAACCATTATAATTAAGCACATGCTGCAGCTCTAGCGGAAATTCAAATCAGTCTCCTTCAGACAGATGCACCTTGAATTTCTTACAGTAAAAGTATACTCCTGACCACTCCTTCCCTCCCCAGATTTGCACACATATGAACATAAGAGGAACCCTGCTGGATCTCACCAAAGGCCCAGAATCCTGTTTCCTACAGTGGCCAACACAATTCCCCAAGAACCCACAAGGAGGCAAAAGGTCTATTCCTGCTGCTGTTCTCCAGTCATGGCCAGCATTGAATGGACCTGATTATAGAGAACATACTGACCCCCTCTGATCCTGCAGGCAATAGATAACCATAATGAGAAACGGCCATTGGTAGACTTTTCCTCCAAGGTCTTGTCCGGTCCGCATTTAAAACCATTTACCAGAATGCAAAGAAAAATGCATGTCTAAAGAGTGAGAGACAGAAAGATGGTATTTCCAGTGGCCCATCTAGTCCAGCACCCTGTTCTCACAATGACCAAACAGAGGCAGAGCTTCCAAGTGCCCTTGTTTTCCAGGATTTACAGAAGACATCGTGGTTTCTGACTTGATCCCGGAATGTCCTGCTTTTCCTTAAAGGACCCCTGACCATTAAGTCCAGTCGTGGCTGACTCTGGGGTTGTGGCACTCATCTCACTTTATTGGCCGAGGGAGCCAGCGTACCACTTCCGGGTCATGTGGCCAGCATGACTAAGCTGCTTCTGGCAAACTAGAGCAGCGCACAGAAATGCCCTTTACCTTCCCAACAGAGCGGTACCTATTTATCTACTTGCACTTTGACGTGCTTTCGAACTGCTAGGTTGGCAGGAGCAGGGACCGAGCAACGGGAGCTCACCCTGTCGCGGGGATTTGAACCGTCGACCTTCTGATCGGCAAGTCCTAGGCTCTGTGGTTTAACCCACAGCACCACCCGCGTCCCTCTCAACTTTTCCTTAGGATGTCCCTATTTTCATCAGACAAATATTGTAGAGTGTGGAATTATACAACCCATAAGCCAAGGAGATAAGTAACTATACAACCTTTAGAACATATCTGAAGGCAGCCCTATGTAGAGAAGTTTTAAAATATTTAATGTTTCATTATGTTTTTATATGTGTTGGGAGCTGTCCAGAGTGGCTGGGGCAACCCAGTCAGATGGGTGGGGTTTATTTATTTTTTACCCTGCAAAATCTTCATAATGGCAAATGATTGCCCTTCAAATCGGACATGTCATTATCACAAAGTTACTGGCACATCTAAGGATTAATAAATCACCCCTTTTTTCCAGTTATTTTTCAGATTCAGGACATCAATTATTAACATTATGTTTGATCCATTGCTGGTGGCTCTCTAGAGCAGACAATGCAGGCATGATCAATACCAATTATCGTACCATTTTATTAGTTAGCATTTTTACGCTGAGTTTTTTCTCACATTGCTTCCTGATGTTTTGTACTTTGAAATCAGGGCAAGAGAAGAAAAACAGCTTCCTTTTTTTCTGGATATATGTTCCCTCCCTAATTTAAACTGTAGGCAGGAAGATGTGTGCACAAAATTTAGTTCACAGTTTTTTGATCCCCGCAAAGCAGAGATTCCTTCGCAGTGAGCCAGAGAATCTGGCACTCACACATATAAGAATATGAATGTACTTCTAGACAGTGAATACTCAAGAAACCTTTGCAAATGATGGGCTGTTCCAGATATATTATTAGTGCCGCAGTGAACTGAGTCAAACCCCATGTGGATGCATACGTTTGGCTCTTTGTGTCCCACAATCCTATACTTCCTGGAATCCTTTGGTCTCTCAGACCAGGTCAGGAAGAATAAAGTCCAAAAGTACAACAGCAGCGACAACAACAACAACTGAGAGGAAGTGTGTGGGCTTGTGGGTAGAGTAAAAGCATATAGTACTGAAGACCCACAATCCCATTACACTTTCCCGATCACCATCAAATGACAAAGTATACCTCACTCTGCGACAAAACTCGAAAACGTTTTCATTTCCATTTTCATGTGGTTTCTGCCTAATTGTTTTCTTCCGTTTGGTTCTGACGTAGTAGGATTTTAAAATGAAAAAGAAACCGAGAGAGAAAGAGAGACGTGTGTTGACCTTCTCTTTCTGCCACCCTCCAATTTGGAAACATAGATAGATAGATAGATAGATAGATAGATAGATAGATAGATTTTCTTATTTTACTCTAGCTGCTACCTATCATTCCATGATTAGAGAATTAACCTTTTACTGAGGGCAATGGAAATTTAAACTTTTTGCGACTGTAGGGCCATGGCATTAAATGCTCTAGACAGTCGAAACACATGCATTTTAAGCTTTTACTTTCAAGGCGGGAAAAAGTAATTTGCCTCCTATTCTCAGGTTACTCCATTAAAGGACAGCTAATACTTTACAAAGCAATACTGGCAAGGGAAGAAACCACATTACCCACCCTGTGATCTATTTCCTTGAAGCAGGGAGCAGTGTGGGAGCAGACCTGTTATAAACCTCCCCCTGTATCCTGCTGGTAATATATGAAACATCTCTAAGTCACTTCTGGCAGTGGTTTTCCAACTTCCTGCACACAGAAAACCTTTTCCATACTTATTTGCAATGGAATCCCTGTACATCTGCTACACAGCCTCTGGATTTTGTAGCACAGGGTTTTTGTGGCACACGCACAAGGACACAACTACTTGATTTCTCCCCTCGCCAGGTCTTCACGCTGCTCTGATTGACTTTACATTGATTCACATTGGTTTCACGTTCCTACAATAGGAGCGCCAGTCCTAGAACGTAACCGTTTTAAGTTTATGGCATTTGTATTTTATGGATTTTAATTTGTGAACTGCCGAGAGGTTAGTTGGATGGTAGTTGGATGGTACACAAGAAATGAAATAAAAACGAAGCAGATTTGCGCCACCAACAAGATGTTGCTGGGATAGCTCAACTGGTAGAGCATGAGACTGTAAATCTCAGGGTTGTGGCACCCCCGCCGAGCTCGCAAGGCTTACGGATAGCTTCCTGAAGCCTGGAGAGCAAGAGGGGTCGGTGCGCATGGGTATCTGCTGAGAAGAGCCATTAAAAAGCAACGGTACCAAAAGGGATTACTGTGAAAATAAGAAATATTTAAGAGAGGGCGCACCAAATTTTGTCCTCGCTCAGGGTGCCATATCACCAAAGTCTGCCCCTGCTGCTGCCTTCCTCCAGTGTGCAAACATCCCTGCTGAAAATAAGTCTGGATCCAACTCACTTTAAGTGAAATAAATTTGCCACAGGTTCAATTCCATGATAAAAACAAGTGTTTGTATATAACAGAGTACTGGAGGAAGAAACCCAAGGTGAATGAGGGTATCTGAGCCCTAGAAGGGAGGAGGGAAAATAAGGTTTAAAGGACTCTTGTTTAATTCCTGATTTTATTCCCCTTCTGTCACAGGATCATTGCCAAAATGAGATGGTATTGCCAAAAGTGCAACCACATCCTGAGGACAAGGAGTGAACCAGTGCTCAATTTGTGTTTTACAGTCCCCAGGAAATACTTATTTTCAGTCACTTTGGCTTGGTCATGTTTCAGAAACCCAGTATGTTATTTCACACACACCCCTTGAAAACCTCAGTTATGAACTCAAAAACCTGGACACTGTCCTCTAGATGGTACAGAACGAGCTGGAGGTCAAAAACCAAACCTTGAATACCTTCTTTTGTTGTTCTCTTCAACATGACTACATTGGTTTATGAGACTATTTGACCATTTACTTTCCAGTGGTGGGTGCCACAATTTAAGAAGGACATTGACAAGCTGGAACGTGTGCAGAGGAGGGCAACCAAGATGACTGACGGTCTGGAAACCAAGCCTTGAGGAAGTTGGGTATGTTGGTCTGGAAAAGAGGAGATTGAGAGGAGATATGATAGACATATTTAAATATCTCAAGGGCTGTCCCATGGAAGAGGGAACAAGCTTGTTTTCTCCTGCTCTGGAGGGTAGGACTTCATCCGATGGCTTCAAGTTATAAGAAAGGTAAAAGGTAAAGGATCCCTGACAGTTAAGTCCAGTCGCAAATGACTCTGGGGTTGCAGCGCTCATCTCGCTTTACTAGCCGAGGGAGCCGATGTTTGTCCGCAGACAGTTTTTCCGGGTCATGTGGCCAGCATGACTAAGCAGCTTCTGGCAAAACCAGATCAGCGCATGGAAATGTTGTTTACCTTCCTGCTGGAGCGGTACCTATTTATCTACCTGCACTTTGACGTACTTTCGAACTGCTAGGTTGGCAGGCGCTGGGACAGAGCAATGGGAGCTCACCCCGTCATGGGGATTCGAACCGTCGACCTTCTGATCAGCAAGCCCAAGAGACTCAGTGGTTTAGACCACAGTGCCACCTGCATCCCTACAAGAAAGGAGGTTCCTATTAAACACCAGGAAGAACTTTCCGACAGTAAAAGCTGTTCAACCGTGGAACGGATGTCGTTGGAAAATGGTGGACTCTCCTTCATTAGAGGTTTTTAAGCAGAGGTTGGATGGCCATCTATCATTGATGCTTTAGTTGAGATCCCTGCATTGCAGGGGGTTGGACTAAATGACCCCTAGAGGATCCTTTCCAACTCTATAATTCTATTATTCTATGACATATACTTGATGCCAACTCATCAGAGCTGTAAGTATTTACACAGAGAAATGTTATTCTTCCAAAATCTAAAGAAGTTCCCTCTCAATCTTTTGTCAAACATACTTTCACATTACACAAAAATGATTCCCCCCCCCTTGGAAAAAAAATACCTCCAGGATATCATGCTCTGAGGAAACTGTAGAGACCTAATTTTAGATTTAAAAGGTAGAGAAAAGGTTAAGGGAACTCTAAAAAGCACAATGGAAAATGGAAGTATTTAAGGATAACAGTGAAAACGAAACTGAATAAATAGTTTTGGCACAGCACTACTCACTAGTTTCAAACTTTTATATCCTATTTTGCCACATGTAAATAAATTGGCCAGCCACATATTAGCTATTGGAGGAATTTTCATTTTCACTGGTGGCACCAGTGTTGTGGAATGCAGTGAAATATGAGAGGCCCTGCCTGTAATGGCATTCCACTGGCTTTTGAAGACACACCTGTTTGCAAAGGCTTCCCCGTGATCTCTTGACCTGGGAATTTTTACTGCATATTTTAAAAAATTATCGTGAATTGAGCAAATTTGTACAATGGGCCGTTTATTTAAATAAGCCATTGTAAATCACTTTTAGAAGCCATCTGGGCATTAGGTGGAATATAAATCTAATAATAAAAGTAGTTGTTGTCGGGCAATAGATACACAGCTGTCCAATGCCGTCCAATCTGCAAAACTCTGGCTAACCTTACCTCGACACATAGAGTCTGTGTGCAAACAAACGTGTTGTTCTAGAATCAATGGAGACTGAGCACTTAGCCCCCCAACCCACGTAGTCTACAAACAATCTAGATCTACTGCATATTTTTTGCCGCTGAAAAGTGCTTTGCGAGAAACTGGTTTGTTACGAATGCAGATTGATTCTGCTTTACACTGCAGTGCACACTTGAAAACAGATGTTGGCAGTCCCAGCACAAAGGCATTGTGGGTGGGTGGATGCATACCAAGCTTGCAATCACCGCTTCCTTTTTCATTCAGCTGGGACCTGTGCCAAGAGGAAACGGCATGGATAACCTAATGAATAATCATAAAGACACTACCGTCTCCCCTGTGCCTCCAAAGGGAATCACGGACCCTGGGTAAGCAGCTGGGCTCCTGGTATCTCACACTGCTTACAGCTGGAGTAGCATGTAACACTAATCAGCTTCATTTTTTGTTTTTGCTATTGGCTTAAAAGCTCTACAGTGGTACCTCGGGTTAAATACTTAATTTGTTCTGGAGGTCCATTCTTAACCTGAAACTGTTCTTAACCTGAAGGCCACTTTAGCTAATGGGGCCTCCTGCTGCCGCCGCGCCGCCAGAGCACGATTTCTGTTCTCATCCTGAAGCAAAGTTCTTAACCCGAGGTACTATTTCTGGGTTAGTGGAGTCTGTAACCTGAAGTGTATGTAACCTGAAGTGTATGTAACCCGAAGTACCACTGTAATGCTTTTTTTTTTTTTTTTTTTTTAAAGTAGTATGAACACTGACAACTGGGAAACGCTGGCCTGCAAGTGCTCCAATTGAAGAACAGCCTTTACCAAAGGTGTCATGGACTTTGAAGATGCTCAAACTCAGGACAAAACATGCTAAGAGAAAGGCACCCTCACCGTGATCAACTCCCACCCAGAAACCTATGTCCCCACTGTGGAAGGACGTGTGGATCCAGAATTGGCCTCCACAGTCACTTACAGACTCACTGTTGAAACTGTGATCGTGGTAGAGAATCTTACTCGGCTACGAGGGATCGCTAAACAAGAAATCCGCTTTCAATGGGTTTTCAACAGTTCCTTCAAAATGTTCCCTGTTTTTCATCCTGAGGTTACCTCTGTCTGGGGCGGTGGGGAATACACCTCCGCAAAGCAGCCCAATTGCATTAAAATCCTGGTATCCACAACAAGAAAGTTTGAGGAAATGCTGCAGGTGGAGAAAACATAAAAAAGGTAAAGGTACCCCTGCCCGTATGGGCCAGTCTTGACAGACTCTAGGGTTGTGCACTCATCTCACTCTAGAGGCCGGGAGCCAGCGCTGTCCGCAGACACTTCCGGGTCTCGTGGCCAGCATGACAAGCTGCATCTGGCAAGCCAGCGCAGCACACGGAAACGCTGTTTACCTTCCCGCTGGTAAGCGGTCCCTATTTATCTACTTGCACCTGGGGGTGCTTTCGAACTGCTAGGTTGGCAGGTTCTGGGACCGAACGACAAGTGCCCACCTGTCCCCACATTTGTTATATGAGGAAGGAAAACACAGGTTGGGAAAGCCATACTTTTAATCTCACTTTAATCTCACTTGAAGAGCATCTGCAGAAACTTCATAGCTTCCCAATTAGGTGCTATAAAGAACCACCAGGGATGGAATCACGTGGCACCCAGTGGAAAGGTTGGCATTTCTTTGCTCTTCACATCTCATTGCTTTTACGCTCACCTCAGGAAGCCAGTGATTCAGAATGTGCTTTCCACTTCTCCAAGCTATGTACACATTTATTTTAACTCGAGAAGGCCTGCTGCCTCTTTGAGGACATCTTCTTCCCCACCCCCATGCCTTAAAGTGGATCCAACAAATTAAAAGTAGGTAGGCAGAGAAGGAAACGGCTGCTCAGTAAATCTTTGGTAGAGAAAAACAACTATCGAATGAATCAGAACACTGATTTTATTTCAGGGGTATAAAGAGGATCCAGATGCTGACGTAAAAGTAACCTCACCGGATCAAAAGTCTGCAAGGCAGTCTTGTCCTGGTCAGTCAGAGGAAACAGGCAAGGAGAATAGCAGCTCATGTTGTGTGCAACCAGAACTTCCTTTTAAGTAGCAGTGGTAAAAAGATGTAGGACTGGAATCTCCTGTGTGGAAAAGAAACATTCAGCTTGTCCTATTTGGTATATGGAGAATGAAATAATGAGTGCCTTTATTTCTGGAGTTTACAGTGATTTTCTTATGATATGCTGAAACACACTGGATTACACCGAACTTCCTCTAGTCTAACACAAAAGAAAGATGGTTCGGGGCAAACACTCAGGACTAAAACTTGCACCAGTAGTTTGCAAAAACTTCCAGTAGTTTGCAAAAGGATGGTCTTTCTCAGCTTTGGTCTCATCAGAACTTCAGTTCTTAAGATACACATACACGTAGACAGTCGCTTGTTGGATGAGAGCCTCAATTTTCCTGCTAAAATTGATCGGAAAATAGTATGAGGGAAATTGGCGATCAAGGCCGGCCCACCCTTGAGACAAGCTGAGGTAACTGCCTCCAGTGGCAGGATCCACAGGGGCACCAGATTCCAGTGTAGATCTGATGGTTTAATTTAGAAAAGGAAAACCAGTGCAATCTGAGAGAAATAGCACTGGAAGAAAATATAGCATGCGGACAAAACAGAAATAAACAAGAAAGATACCATAGAAGTCAATTCAGATGTAAGCACTCAGGTAGGGTAGGGGCAGAAGAGATTATTAATACTACAGATTACAGCGAGGCAAAATACAGCCTTTGTTCACCTTGCCATGAATTGCCTCATGTGAATATTCTCCTTGTCTTCCTGTCTCACAAACACACTGTTTGACACCTGTAAAAAAACCCAGGATGCTCTTCTGAACCCGACTTACCTTGGACAAACCACAATATTTAACTTACTATGATTTCCAGCAGCACAGAGCTGTCTATAAGCGGTATTTCTTCCATTCGTCCCCCACCCTTCAGAACCATTACAGTGCATTTTCTGTAAGAATTTTGCCTCCTACAGCTCAGAGGTTTAGAAACTTGACGTTTTAAGTCAACTCACTGAAGTGGGCGACTTCCTTGAGTAGGCTTTCTGAAAACAACGAGATTCATTATGAAAACACGAGTCGGCTGCTCCTTTCACCTTGGTTAGCCAAGGAAGTCACATCACCAATACAGCAGGAGGGAGGGCCAGCAGCAGCTTTTTAAGAAAACAAATTTCTTATTGGAAGCTGGAATTCTTAACCATTTCTGCTGGCAATGGCAGCTAAAATCTCATGCTAAAAAAGGTGGAGTATAATCGATATTTAGGGAGGCGGGTGGCGCTGTGGGTTAAACCACAGAGCCTAGGACTTGCCGATCAGAAGGTCGGCGGTTCGAATCCCCGTGACGGGGTGAGCTCCCATTGCTCGGTCCCTGCTCCTGCCAACCTAGCAGTTCAAAAGCACGTCAAAGTGCAAGTAGATAAAGAGGTACTGCTCCGGTGGGAAGGTAAATGGCGTTTCCATGCGCTGCTCTGGTTCACCAGAAGCTACTTAGTCATGCTGGCCACATGAACTGGAAGCTGTACGCCGGCTCCCTCGGCCAATAAAGCGAGATGAGCGCAGCAACCCCAGCGTTGGCCATGACTGGACCTAATGGTCAGGGGTGCCTTTACCTTTTTAATAGATATTTACAAAGTTAGGCACAAAGATAATCATCAAGGGAGTCTGGAGCACTTGCTGAAGTCTGCTACTCTTCAAGGGCACATATAATAGTGTTAAAGATTGGTGGGGTGGTGGAATTGACTAGGGATGGCTCTTATGACTGCTTCATTGTTCTCAGAGGTCAAGTGACCAATCACCTGCGTTTCCATAAGGTGGAAATTACCATGTCATAATGCACAATGGTGATGCATTCTCTGCTGATTCTGACAAACCAGCCTCCTGACTGTAGCGTAACCAGCTTCACACAGCTGAGCTGTGAGCCAAAGGAGCCTAATGGGGGAGCAGAGACGACTTGGGCACAAGAATGATACCCCATTTCCATCCAGAAATTCCAAAATTGCTTTGCGATATACTGTTGGAGCACTTCCCCGAACCAACACATAAATCTGATCGCCTGTCTAAATCGACACTTTTGACAAACGTCATCTAGAAACAGCGAATTCAGTGTGGCTGACTGAAGTTATTCTGTTGAAGCGCATGCTTGAACCGGGAGAAAAATGTGTTCATAGGTCAAAAGACATGTTTTAAAATTGGTCTGAAAATTATTGCTTGTACAGTACTTTGGTGTAAATACTGCCAAATCTTTGCCCTCTCTTCGGCCTGGTGATATCCCTGACCGCACTCCTTCAGTTTCACACGTAAGTGAACTGCCACTCAGGGCCAACCAGACATGACTTTAATTGCATTTCCCCCAAGTCTCGTCCCCCCTAAATACAGTCATGGGAGAGGGCCAATCAGGATCAGGCTTGGGCACATGGAAAAAGAGGGCTGAACCCTTTCTACCCCACTGTAGTTCTGATGACAATCCTGCCTCCACCTGAAGAATACCCTCCAACATTTCTCCAAACCACAGAGCCTAGGACTTACCGATCAGAAGATCGGCAGTTCAAATCCCCGTGACGGGGTGATCTCCCGTTGCTCGGTCCCTGCTCCTGCCAACCTAGCAGTTCAAAAGCACGTCAAAGTGCAAGTAGAGAAATAGGTACTGCTCCGGCAGGAAGGTAAGCGACGTTTCTGTTTTGAAGGAAGCAGGGGGGTTTCTGTTAAGTTGTGGGTGAACATATCAGACAACACAGCGATTCTTCAAACTGCTCTTGTTTATTCACAGGCCAGAACAGAACTGAACTGAAGGGTTCAGCCAGCCTGCTTATATAGATCTCCACTAGAACGCAACAGTAACCATTTTCTGTAACTATCCAATCACTGAACGTCACTTTCAATCCCTTATTTGCATATGTGGACCTGAGTGAAAACTACAGTATCCCCCTGCTGGCCCAGGGTGAGAACTTCAGTACATAACAGTTTCAAAGTGGGAGAAAAAAGGATATGGGCTGGTCAAGCCAGATTCACTTAAGGGCTGCTCCACATGACCTGCCTTGTAATCATTTATCCTGATTTGCTTGCACAGACTTAACATGGAGGTTAGACCATGTCTGTTCTGTATTGAGCATTAGTCATGATTGGTTTATGGGAAGGTTATAAAAAAATGAGCAATCACCTTGAATTTATCCTGATTTGCTTGCTTATTTGTTTATGTATCTTCCCAGGGGGTTTTTTCAGTCAGAACTCACCGGAACTCAGTTTTTGCACCTCTCAGGTGGGCACCATTGCCATTATAAGAGAACAAGGGAGGTGTTCATGGAGAATTCTGGCATCTCTTTTTCTAGAGAAATAGCACTGCATCTTCCTGTTAGTCATTTGCCTAACCCATACTTTTCAGTGCATTATCTTGCTGCTTTCCTAACTGCCAAACTTTCCAGAAAGCTATGCTTTAAGCAACTTAACAAAATATGTTCTTGCGTAGGTCTGTAGTAGGGTTGGGGTGATAGGTGTAAGTGCAGTTGAAATGGGAGCAAAGCAAGGGCTGAGAAAGACTGGGATCGTGGTGCAGACATTTTAAAAGATGACTCCAGTCTTGCACATATAGTCCAATAATTGTGTCTGTCAAACGCATGCAACATTCCTCTGCTAAAAATAAATACCGCTTAGAAACCAAGTTTCTACTATAGAAAATGAGACCCTACCTTAAATATTACAGTGCTTCAAATTTACCTATTCTCTATAAATCAGTTTTGTAGCAAAATAACTTTTTTGGGGGGGGAATTTCAATTAGTTTTTAAATATAGAGAGGAAGAACCCTACCTTAAATCACCTGATTGCATTTCTTTGGCTTGTTTGCTCTCCTGCATTTCAAGGGAGTTTACTTCTGCACTGCTGAGTAAAAATGCTGGAGGAAATAAAGGTGTGCAATTTATTTTGCAGAAAGCTCATCTATCCATAAAGTCCAGCTCCTCGTTGAATTACAGTGGTACCTCGGTTAAGAACTTAATTCGTTCTGGAGGTCTTAACCTGAAACTGTTCTTAACCTGAAGCACCACTTTAACTAATGGGGCCCCACACTGCTGCCTCACCGCAATTTCTGTTCTCATCCTGAAGCAAAGTTCTTAACCCGAGGTACTATTTTTGGGTTAGCGGAGTCTGTAACCTGAAGCGTCTCTAACCTGAGGTACCACTGTATCTTGGACTGTGAAAATGGTGTGAAATACAACTGTTTTCTTCCTGCCACATGCCTTGTTTATTGTTTCATGTATATAAAGCTTACCTGACAACCTTTCCAATTAAGTACTAAGTCAACTTTCCTGTGGCACCAACTGTAAAATACCTGAGCTTCTGCCTCCAGCATGAAATTAGACTAAATTCATGGTTTGAACAAGACAAAAAAAAAAGTCAATGGCTAGAATCGGGTTATATCCTTTTGTGCTGCTGTTTAGATTCTATGAAATTGCTATTGTGGATTTTATTGTTATGAGCCATCAGTGACAATTGAAGGCAAAAGGCAGGATAGAAACATTTTAAACATACAATCCCAAAGCCACCTTTTCAACCACAATTGTAGTATCCAACTCTGACCGTGAACAAGGGCTTCAGGACAACTTGTAATATCACAGTGATCTGATTATTTCAAGAAGTGTCATAGCACATCCAGCTACGGCTAATTTTGGGGACATTAAAACAATTTTTAAAAGACTGGACTGTATCCTGATTGTGGGCACCCTGTGCATACCTGGAGTGCTGACTCACTTCCAAATAGCCCCTGCACTTTGCCCAGACTGCCAACAAGTGAGTCTGCAACTTCCTCCTTGGAAAATGTGTCATCTATTATTGACCTTTCAGAGGAGCACAGCTAAGGAAATTGCTCGTAGCTAGTTCCCTCTCATGACCACAAGTGAGCAGTTTTTCCACTGCCCTCAGTCTAACATAAGGAATTAAGCAAAAACAAAACGGTTCTCCAAAGTATATTTCAAATATGCAATACACACTGCCTACCAACCTTTTGACCTGGCAGATTATGGAAGGATCAGCCATTCAGCACATGGGTGAGGCAAAGTAATTAGGACACCAAGGGTCTTACTGGAACTAATCATAGATATGTAGTCCTGTTATTGGAAAAAAAACAGATTGCTAATGTCTTTTTGTTATTACACTACACAGCAACTCTGATTTTCAGAGTAGCAACCCTGCATGTTATATTTCTATAATATAATACACTCCTTAAGGCATTCTTGCTTATGCTTTCTGCTGGCTGCAGAAGCCTTTGCCTGTCCCATAAACATTTATTTTTTTTGAAACGGAGAGCATATTGGTTGTGCAAGGGAACTTCCCACCTTTCCTCCCCCTGTGCCCTGAATCCAATTATGGCCCTCTTCAGGTATTACCTTTCTGGGTTCAGAAAACATGCAAGGGTTGTGTGGCAAACATACCAGCTGTGCCAGACTCCATAATTGTCTCTGCTGCTCTCCATTTGAAGGCCAGCTGTGTGGAGCAGACAGCTTGCTTGGAGCTTGGAGCTCCCAATCTATTTTGCAAGCCTGGAAAACAAAGTTCTAAAACATGCAGGTGTCACACACAGATATGGAAGGCTCTCCTGTTCACACAGATGTCCTCTGTGAGTTGGACAGCAATGGAACAATTTGGTTCATGAATGAACCCAGAAGGTAACAGCCGAAGGGGGAAGTCTTCGTTGTTTTGCAGGGGTAGAGTAAATGCAGGTCAATTTCAAGCTTGGATAGAAGCATTTATCCACCGCTGGAAGCTGTGTGGCAGCAGGTCTTCTTTCCTCTCTTCTCCCCTCAGGGCAAGATGGTCTCTCAAAAGGCCTATTCACGTTGTCAAAATCGTCAGTTGTCAAAAACAAGATCCCTAATTGGCATTGCTCTGAGTGAGATGACTTGGGACCAACTTAAAGCAAACAGTTTGTTCAAGATAAGGATGCAACGAATGCAGACCTTCTGCAAAAGCTTTAGTGAGACAGGGTTGTCTTGGTTGTATGTAACCATGTAAGCTGCCTCTCACTGAATTCCACACCGCCACCCAAGTGCTCGGTTTGCTTCAGATAAATCTTGTTTGCTAAACTATTTTTCTTAATTCCCCAAAGTAGTTGTGAAGGCTGACCGACTGTGAAAACAAAGAAATAAAGAAATAGCTGTTCTGCAGTAATGTACTTTGTCAAAGAAATCAATAAGAAACAGGTCACTGGAGACTGAAATACTGAGCAAAAACCAAAAATAGAGCATCACGGAGCATCTCAGCAGATGGAATTCTTCCATGAGAATCAGTCCTTTGAATTTACCCAGTGCCAGATTTACGTATAAGCTAAAGCTCAGGGCCCCACTCTCTTGGGGGCCCCCAATTTTTTTAAAAGAAAAACAAAACCTGGATGTACATTTCCAAAATATAAGATAAAGAACAAATAAAACCTACATACAGCAACAGTGGCAAAGGGCTTTAGATACCTATTAGGTCCATAAATTACCATATAGCATATGTTCAACACAAAAAACAGTGACCATTTCTTGTTGACAAAGGGCAGCTGGACATATAAAGGGCCTCATTACCTTCAGTAGCTTAGGGCCTCATCAAACCTAAACCAGGCCCTGGATTTACCTAATACATTTTAATTTTTGCATTTCAGCAGCTGACATTAGACACAAATAAGAAATTGCCATGACAAACTATATCTTATTCTCAATTATTTCTTATTACTTGTCAAAGAAGAAGAAATAATAATGGATTAGAATTTCAGAGTGGGCTTCCTATTACTGAGGTTCCCTCATGATGTGGATGAAATATAATTTGTAGGGGGAAATCAGCAAGTCGGAGAGGGTGCGTAACACTTGCACACCAGTTTTTAATCCTGCTCTGCCACACACCCACCCACACCTAGCTGTGCTCTCAACAGGTAAAAACAGCCAGAGGTAATTTGCAGGGAATGACAACGGTGTGCAGGAATGTTCCGGAACCTCTTCTTATAGCCAGGCATCATTGCTCAGGGTATTCTCTCTCATTCTTCTGCCCTGCTGCAGTTAGACAGACATTGCAGGTTTAACAAGGACCACCAACAACAACCGCTACAAAGTTAAGTTTATCAGTAACAGCAGTGAAACTTTTGTACATATTAAAAATATTTTTTATTCGGCTTTATGGGCTGAATGTCCCGTTTCACGTAGGAAGGATCTGCCAAGGTCAAGCAAAAACAGGGATGAAGGGAAAGCAGATGGTTGCAATTTAGTGGCCTTGCTGTCCTGCTGTTCTTCCGCCACAGTTTAATCATGACAATTCGTTAGAATTTGACATTTGGTCCTGGTCAGATTAGTTGAGTTGAGCAGCCACAATTCAGGATAAAAATATCAGAAAGCCAGACTGTTTCCTCCTTGTGGTTTGCACTCACAGAGGACTTTCTAGGATACGGTGTGTGCCTCAATTCATTTTGTCCTGCTTTATGTTACCATGGGCTGGGCTCCTCTCATTTCCAAACAGAGTGAGAAATCTGTTACTTTGCTTTCTTTTGCAGACATAGTTCTGGGAAAAAGGTGTGAGATAGCTGCGCCAAGAAGGTGAAAACTGTGGTCAGGAAAAACATGCGATGCTCCACTCCATTGGAACCGAGTGCTACAACAGCAGTGGGAAAGAGCAGTGTGAGCAGATAAGTTGTGGGGCGAAAGATTGGTATGGGGTGCCCCAAGCCTCGGGTCTTTTGCAGCATGCACTAAATTTCTTGCTCCTTCTTCCTCGTTATTTTTTTTTAAAACACCAAACCAAAATCCCTTTGCTGATAGGGCAGCTGGGCAAACTGCAAAATTCAATGCTGGTGAAATCCAAGTCACCCACTGTCACAGGAACCCCCCCCCCCCAATCATTCAGTTTGTACAAACTTGACACACACACAACATACGCTACGCTTCTGTTATAAATTCATAGAAAATCAACCATACATCGGATCAGCACCGTTCCACTTTTATTTTACTCCATGAAGGAAGGACTACAAAATGGGGAAGGTTTGATACAGGGCAGCTATAATCCCTTGAGCATACCAGCACATACACAGGAGCCCTGCCCAGTTGCTATGCCAACCCTGATGGCCATAAACAGAAGACCATCAAGGTCACAAAGAACTTGCATATAGGAGTGGATTCAGCACGGACTGGAACAATGATCAGCTCTTCCCTCTGGGGGCAGGAAACTGCAAACTCTCCTTTGTCACCTGGAAAGTACTCATGGGGAGGGAGGGAAAGGAGGAACCAGCCAGGTGACAAGATACTCAGGTTACCTTCACAACTCCTCCCTCAACCCCTCCTTTTTGTGATGTAGTCTTAGGGGTGTAGTTTGGGGGATTAGTAACTAATAAAAGTTGGGGTCTTCTTTTGTTCTGGGCTTCCATTTTACTTCATCTTGTTGTGGGTGGGAGTCCTGTCGCGACAGTTTCCAATACAGGCCAAGCCTACAGGCTGCTGTTTTGCTCCAAATTGTCCTGGTTGGTGTCTTGTTTTTTGCCCAAGGGAGCCCTCAGATTCCTCCGTTAACACCCACTATCTTAATTTCCAAGAGGCAGGCGTCTATACATACAAATTTGCATTTCTTATCTTTAGCAAATTTGTGTCAGGAGCCTGTGCCTCAAAGGCCTGAACAGGAGTCCCTTCCTTCCAGGAGACGTAACTTGCAGAGTAAGCGGGGTCCTCTGTACAAAATAATGCCCAATCCCATGGAGTATTCATTCGCAATATGCTCTCCTCCCTCACAAAATAGCAGAAGACTCACGTGAACCGGACTTTCATGCTCATGTTGAGAGCCTTACTTACACTGCAGGCCCCCATGGTTGTGGATAGTATGTGTGTCGTAGATTGTTTTTCCACTACAAAAACATTTGAAGTGGCCGCCACACCGTGTGTTATACTGCAGTAGTCAATCACGCCACACTCTTTGCAATTTCACAGGGGGAAAAAACCCCAGAATTCCAGTGAAGGGAAGCCAGGCATTATAAAGCATTTTAATAGTGTAGTTTAGCCCCTTGTCATTAGATAATTCTGCATTTGGAAAAGCATTTTCCTTTATTTTATATAAAATGCCCTGTTTGACTCCTGATGATCCTGAGCCTTATCTAGTACAGTCATACCTCATGTTACATTTGCTTCATGATACGTTTTTTCAGGTTGTGTTCCTCAGCAACCCGGAAGTACCGAAAAGGGTTACTTCCAGGTTTCGCCAATCCCACATGTGCACAAGCACCAAATCGTGCCGCGCACCTGCGCAGATACGACGCTTCAGGTTGCAGGCTTTTCATGTTGCGAACGGGCCTCCGGAACGGATCCCGTTCACAACCAGAGGTACCACTGTATTACAAACCTTGCCTAATAAAACCAAAAACAAGGTTTACAACATTACTCAATGTTACTCTTCTATGGCATTAAATCATTCAGCATTCTCAGGAACACAAATCCCTCTTGGCATTTCCTTTGGCATGTTGATTCACAGCCTGCCTCGGTTGCTAGGGCACAACACCGTGAAGTGGAATTTGGTAGATGAGTTGCTGCCATTTCATCCCTTTAATTCAGTGAGGCTCAGCCTTAGCACCATCCTGTTTTGAAGGGCAGTCAGAAGGCAGCCCTCACTTTGAAGGTGTCTTCTATTTAAGGGCTCCCCCTGTGCAAATCTGGCTTAAATTAAAGTATATGGCTACCTTTTCCAGCATATATTGGACACATCTTGTCTTATCTCTCCCAGATTCCTACATGATGTTTTCACGCATTATTATTTTTTACCACATTATGAAAGAGAGCCTGAAATAGTACAGCTTATAATAGCTTTCGTCTCCAAATCCTTTTCATGTATTGAAAACAATATTCTGGCAGCAGCAGGGAATAACATCTGTATTTTCAGAATAGCAGTTACCACACTAACTAATGGGAGCTTCGGGCACCTTGAGACTGACAGATTCATTGTGGCCTAACTCTCATAAACTAAACATGTGGTACTGGGTGAACTAGGCTGTGGACCACAGTGAACCTCAGTATTCCATTTATTTTATCATTACTTTTTAAGAATACGGTGTCACAACTCTATTTTCACCTCGCTATGCGCCTTTTATACAACAATTCATAAGCATTTATAATTTTGCCTTCCCCTAACATGCTATTTGCAGAGCTTAGAGCCGCAGTAAAAATACTGGAAACATCACATTGAAAGAATTATCGTTTCCTCACTTCCTCTCAAACTTCTAGACAACTTCCTTCATTGTCCCAAAAATAAAAGTGTATATTGTTTCTGTCTGGATTGCAAACAGATGTGTACCAGAACAGATGCTGGCCACAGTGAGAGTACTACATTTTTGCCTCCTTTCAGCCATAAAGCAAATTTACCCACCTTAGGTAGCCATCCCGTGTGCACTTACTTGGAAGTGCGCCTCCGTAAACTCAGTGAAATTTACTTCCACGCAACCACATATAGGATGGGACTCCAATACAGTGCCGGATTTACGTATAAGCTAAACAAGCTATAGCTTAGGGCCCCACTCTCTTGGGGGCCCCCAAAAAAATTAAAGAGGAAAAAACTGGATGTACATTTCCAAAAAATAACATAAAAACAAATGAAATAAAACCTACATACAGCAACAGTGTTTTGTGTTGCATAGACTCCTATTTGTTATGTGCAAATGGCTGTAGATACCTATTAGGTCCATATATTACCATATAGCATATATTCAACACAAAAAACAGCGACAATTTGTTGTTGACAAAGGACAGCTGGACATATAAAGGGCCCCATTACCTTCAATATTTTAGAGCCTCATCAAACCTAAATCCGGCCCTGCTCCAATATTACACATTTAACCACTTTCGGGCAAAGTCAAGTACACTTAAGTCTCACAGACAAGTTTATCATGACTACCTTCACATGTTGATTAAATGTGTTTTAAGTGCTACTTAATTTATCTGGATTGCAGCATAGAAGTTCTCTCTATACCATTGTTGGGTCTCCAGCTGTTTTTGGACTGCAACTCCCATCATCCCTAGCTAGCAAGACCAGCGGTCATGGATGCTGGGGATTGTAGTCTGAAAACAGCTGGAGACGCAATGTTGGGAAACACTGCTCTGTACTATGTTTTCACTTCTCTGTCATCATAAAGGTAAAGGTAAAGGGACCCCTGACCATTAGGTCCAGTTGTGACCGACTCTGGGGTTGCGGCGCTCATCTCGCTTTATTGGCCGAGGGAGCCGGCATACAGCTTCCGGGTCAGGTGGCCAGCATGACTAAGCCACTTCTGGCGAACCAGAGCAGTGCACGGAAATGCCATTTACTTTCCCGCTGGAGCGGTACCTATTTATCTACTTGCACCCTGACGTGCTTTCGAACTGCTAGGTTGGCAGGAGCAGGGACCGAGCAACGGGAGCTCACCCCGTCGCGGGGATTCGAACTGCCAACCTTCAGATCGGCAAGTCATAGGCTCTGTGGTTTAGACCACAGCGCCACCCGCGTCCCTGTCATCATACCGCCAACCAAAGGTGCATGTGCAGCCTAGTTAAAGTGGTGAGAGAAGCACGGGAAGCCCTGGGCAAGTTGGTGGAGTGAGCAAGCAAGCAAGCAAGGAGGCAAGGAGGCAAGGAGGCAGGTGGATAGAGGATGAAAGCAGCAAGGTAGGTGGCTCAGGCATTTTCTCTCTGCTGGCCCCACCACTGCTGCTGCCACTGAGCGTCATGACCTGGCAGGACAATGGGGAGGAGAAAGAGGATACCAGCAAGGGGTGTAACTGGGACCAGGACACCCTGGGGCAAGCTGAGAATGGGGAAGGAGAGGTTGGTGTAGGAAGTACTCACAGGATGATGGAGGGTGGGCTCAGGGCACAGGAACCACAGCAGCAGGACCCATCACCAGAGGCAGAGGGGCCCCTGTCTCCATTAACATGGAGGGCTCTGGGGCATAGGGAGCAGCAGGCAGAGCTGAGGCAGGCAAGGGCCCACATTCCAGCTTCCTAGCTGGCCAGGTGGGGCTCGCTAGCTCTGGGAGGAGGGATGTGATTCCTCAGCTTGGAACAGGTGAGGGTCACCTGCCTTATCAAGCCCAGATGCTGCAACCAGCATGCAAAGGCCAACAGGGCAGCAGAGCTGAGGTGCTCTGTCTGCCCCACTGCCCACGTTGATGGACCCTAGATCTCTGTGGGACTGTGCTTCGGTTTGGATTTTGGACGTGTGGCTTGACCCTGGACTGGGGACTTGACATGCTGGCTTTTGCCACCAGGTAGGCCAGGGGTTCAGGACGCTAAGAGAAGGAAGCAGCAATGACAAGGAGAGCGTGGGAATGGGGGTGAGCTGTGAGGTGATGGGAGAGGGGGTTGTTTTGTTGTTGTTGAGAAATGAACACTTAAAAAAGAGTGGTGAATAGAAGCTCATGAATCAGAACTGGCCCCAAGTGGTCTGCTAGCTGAATCCCCTATTTCTTAGTAGTGTTGGTGGCAGAAGTAGTGGCAACATTGCCCCAGGAGCCTGAGCATTAAGTGTTTATAGCTTTTTTTGTATGAGGACTCACATCTCTGTCATGAGCACCTGCTACCATCAGACACCAGTGCACTATGCACATCTATAACATTTCCCAATCTCCCCCTAATTTTCACCCCCCATACACATAACTCAAAAACTATAAGGCCTAGGAAATTTTATTTACACCTGTGACTTTGATGTGTGAGATAATCCAGTACAGTGGTACCTCGGGTTACATATGCTTCAGGTTACATACGCTTCAGGTTACAGACTCCACTAACCCAGAAATAGTACCTCGGGTTAAGAACTTCGCTTCAGGATGAGAACAGAAATCGTGCTCTGGCAGCGTGGCGGCAGCAGGAGGCCCCATTAGCTAAAGTGGTCTTCAGGTTAAGAACAGTTTCAGGTTAAGAACGGACCTCCGGAACGAATTAAGTACTTAACCCGAGGTACCACTGTACAGCAATTTTAATCAAAATCTGAGATATAGTAGCTATTTAAAATATATATATATATGTATTGTGATGATCTGGCATGAAACAACCCCATTGAAGAAGATAACGGTGGTCACCCAGACCTCGTTGGTGGTTGTGAGGGCCCCCCCCCATGACTGTTCAAGCTTCAGGGCCCCCCAAACGTAGGTCTGCCACTGCATGACACTTTGTGTTCTGCTGCCTAAACAAGCCTTTGTATCATTACAAAATAATACTACTTGGCATAAAAACCTACTAGATATCCTATCCAGATACAATCTACCTGAGTTTAATACCCTCAAATTGTGGAGCCCTGATAAAGTTCGGGAATGGATCTTTGAAAAAGACGCCTTTTTGGACTCCACAAAGATAAAAAAACTCTGGGTTTTCCTACTGGTTTCCCCGAGTAAAAGCAGTCAAAATCTGTGCCAACTACTTGGTGGAGATCACTGATCCCACCCTTCGGAGAGCTTTTACTATGGCACGGTTTCAAACACTGCCAACTGCATATCTGACCGGTAGATTCACAAAAACCCCAGTAGAACATCGTTTATGCCCTTGCCTTATAAAAATTAAAGAGGATCTTACACATTACCTCCTCTATTGCCCCATCTACTCGGGCTTTAGAGACGCATTGCTGCAAATTATACCCAACTCTATAACCAATCCTGAAGATAGAGTAAAATTTTTGTTAGTTGATGCAAACCCACGTATTACCCATGTGGTAGCGGTTTTTGTGATGAAGGCCATGAAAGCCAGGGAAAGATTTATGGATGACAATGTAAAGACCCCTTCATCGTCTGTTTAACTCGTTGCTTGTTTTCCCTCTCTTTCTATTTTGTGGGATGAAGGTTTTGTTGGCGTAGTATGTAATGAATTTTAATATTTTTTAACTATTGTTGTGTTGATGTTTGTGTACAGGCATGGTCCTCACAATAAACGGATTTGATTTGATTTGATTGTGTTCTGCTGCTCTTTAAAAAAAACTTATGAAGATCCTGCTGATGGTATTTTTCCCCAGTCATTAGAAAACTGTAATTTTAATATTTGTTCATGGAATGAAAAAAGCACTAGATAAGAGATGTAAACTTTGTTTTATAGTAAGTACATTTTTATAAAAGTTAAAAAAGAAAAGGCTTATTAGAACCCACCCAACGCCCATTTCCTTCCTCCAAGACAAATGCATACAACAGTTTACTTACTTGTCCTTTCCGGTAACTATAGTTGCTTGACTTGCTGTGCAATGCTGAAACTGGCACTACCCTTAGGGTAATTCATTGCACTTTTATAAGTTTGGAAATGATGTGCATGCAGCTCACCGCGAGAGTTCTAGACAGTTTGACAGTTTGACATCAACAAACAATTATGTTCTTTTGAGCTGAGTAAAGTATGTGTCTGACTTTATCAGTGCAACATGCTTCAGTACTTAGCAGCATAAGTACTGACAGCAGCGGGTAACTTCGCCAATTACAGCCGTGGTTGCATTTCCATAGCCTGCAGCCATTATTGGCATTTCCGATATCATTAAAACAAAACAAAACACAAAAACCTTGCATACTTTACTCTTAAATCCGCAAAGCAGGCTTGTTGATAGTCACCCACCTAGCTGCTTGTTGCAGATACATAGGGTCTTCAGGCAACGAGATTGTTTTGTTTCTTAACATTGCTGTGGGAGAGTATGGGTTCAGTACAGATACCAAGAAAGGTGAGTTGTCGTAAGAGATGTCAGGTTGGGTAAGCTGTAGCAGAGATCAGGCCTGTGGAGTGAGATGTTTCAGAATTGGAAACCACTAGCTGTCATTATCGCATTGCTCCCAGAAATGTTAGGGGAAGCCCTACCCTAACACGAAAAGTGTGGTAGCAAGGCTGGAATAATAGAATCATAGAACTATTGAGCTGGATGGGATCATGAGGCATCCTAGATCAACATACAATAGCCAAAACCAAAATACAGGTGTGGGGGGAGCACTTTCCACGTTGCTAAAGAAGATGACAAAGATTTGTATATACTCATTTATGTATACAGACAGATGCAAATTTAGATATTGTACAATCCATTGCACTATAGTGAGGAAGACTCAGACCAAGTGATCCGCTGTGTAATCCGCTGCTCAGGTGCTAACTGTTGATGGGTGACTTAGAGGCAGCTTCTACTCTTCCTACTTATGAATCTGTTTAGCCGAGATTCCTGCATTGCAGGGGGTTGAACTAGATGGCCTTTGGGATCCCTTCCAACAATTCTATGATCTTTGAACTGGATTAGTAGTGGGTGGCCTTTCAAACGGAGGAAGCGCCAGTTTTTAGTGAACAATATTTCTTCTTGCACACAAGGACAGGGGCTGGAAACATACAATTTTTTATTTAAGGAAGTTGGAAATTAAAGGAAAGGGCCTCTAATATCCTTGAGGGGGCTAAAGGTAAAGGGACCCCTGACTGTTAAGTCCAGTCGCGGACTACTCTGGGGTTGCAGCGGTCATCTCACTTTATTGGCCGAGGGAGCCGGCGTACAACTTCCGAGTCATGTGGCCAGCATGACTAAGCCGCTTCTGGCGAACCAGAACAGCACACGGAAACGCCGTTTACCTTCCCGCCGGAGCAGTACCTATTTATCTACTTGCAGTTTGTGCTTTTGAACTGCTAGGTTGGCAGGAGCAGGAACCGAGCAACGGGAGCTCATCCTGTCGAGGGGATTCGAACTGCTGGCCTTCTGATCGGCAAGCCCTAGGCTCTGTGGTTTAACCCACAGCGCCCCCCGCGCCCCCCACAAATTCCTCCCTCCTCCATGTCTATGACTCATGATATTCCTAACTAAATTTCTGCTGTGGACACCTTGTCTCGTTATTACTTTTGCTAAGACTTCTTCCTTATTGCCCTTACTAGTTTTCCATTCATTGCAGAGCATCAGTAGAAATGCTAAATCCATTCGAGGAAGCAAACCTATGGCAAAAGACTGTCCATTTCTCGGCTTTGATGCCTTTAGGTCTGTGGGGGAGGAGGAAAAAAAACAACCCCAAGGTTCCTAACGGGAGAAGAGACACTGAATAAAAATAGAGTGCTGCATTTTCAAACCTGGCCACGCAGTGGGCGTGTTTGCAGACAGGCGTGTTTTATTTGCAAATTGGTTAATAACATGCTTTGGTTCCTGCTGGTAACATGGGTGAAAGGAAATATATCTTGAGTTGGCTGTAGAAAAAAAGATGAGTACACAAGAGAGAAAGATCGCTGTGTTTTAGAAGATCTTTAAAACAGGCACAGTGAGTTAAAGTGAAGAGCCCCATAATCTTTACTTCCATGCTTAGTTTTCCAGAACCTACAGTTTATTTCTTGGTGCAAAGAAGTTTTGTCTTTTTAGAGTTTCTGAAGACTGGCTTCTGGGACTAGGCTTTCCAAAAGAGGAGGAGTAGAAAAACAAGGAGTGACCAGAAAAAAGGGGTAGTAGCAGGAGAAAAGCAGTTAAGAAGTGTTCTAGCGATTTACAATGCAATCCTATGTGTGTTTATTCAGAGGCAAATTCCACTGTATTGATGGGGCTCCAGTACTTGTTTTAGGATTGCAACCTTAAACTTGCCTTCTGATGAGAACAATCTTCTCAGAACAGCCAGAGGACTAACAGCTGGGCATAATGACTGTAGATTGAAAGTGAATCACAGCTCACCTGGGTAAATACTGAATTATGTTGCAATTGCCCACCTAAAATAGTGGAAGGTTTGCCTTGATGTTAGTGTTTGGTGCCCAGTCATACAGCAGGGAAAGGGTCTGGCTAGAGGAATACTTTTTGGTGGCTCCATTTGCCCTTGATAATGCAGTTCTTACCATAGGTGCCAACTCTCCGGGACTCTGGGTGCCTGAGCACCCACAAAATTCCCCATGAAGGGGCCAGGCACCCACAAATTTTAGTGCCAGGGCCAAGCTCACTGCATGGCATTCATGGCCCCGAACACCCATGTTCGTGTGGCAAAGTTGGTACTCCTGGTACTTACTATCACAGTTCCTTATGACTTTCAAGCACATTCGAAGCACATTCCTGCTCCCTGCAAGAATTTTGGGCATCACAGTTTGCTAAGGGTTTCTGGGAATTGTAATTTCATGGGGGGTAAAAATGCAGTGCCCAGAACTCTTTAAGAGTGAAAGAAAGTGCTTCAAATGTGCTTTAAATGTATAGTGTGTGCAGAGTTAAAGAATAAACCTGATTTCTGAAGAGAAATAGCATGGGGCACATATCAGGGAACTTACCAGTGGGTTAGCTGACAACTGTGCTGCTCCTGCCAACATCGCACCTCTCAATATCTCAACCTCCATCAAAGGCAGCTCAACTGCACTGCTCTAAATGCATATTACATCAGTTGTCTCTCTAGATACACCCCACCCCAAGTCACTTGGAGTAATAGAAGCTTTGCCTGCCATCACCGCCTCGGAGAGGGCAGCCTGGAAAATTAGTTGCCACCATGATTCTCAATGTTTACACACACATACACCACAGGAGAATTTATTTATTTTTGAATGGAGGAGCAATTAAATGATGTGACCTCTCTACTTCCAGAGTTGAAGTGGTGCAAGGCTTACCCTCTCAGTGTTTGCTCCCAGCAATTCCGACCACACTGCTAAGAGGTCAACTTAAAGAAGGCATTGATTTCAGAAATTCTTTCTTTCTATATAATTCCCCCATTTCTTGGGTCAACAGCATAGCTGTCAACATTTCCCTTTTTTAATGGGAAATTCCCTTATTCCGAATAGGATTCCTCACAAGAAAAGGGAAAAGTTGACAGCTATGGTCAACTGGGTGACACCAATTTATACCCATTAAAAAAAAAAACTGCTGTTGCCGTTTCCTCCAGCTTAGTTCTATGTTTCTAGAAAAAGCGCTCACCATGAACACCTCCCTTGTTCTCTTTTAATGGCAATGGCACCTACTTGAAAGGGGCAAGTTCTGGCTGAAAAAAAGCCCTGGCCTAGCCATTAAAAGTGCAGCAGGCAAATTATTACTCTAGTTATGAAAATATATTCATAACTAGATACTTGTGCTCATATATTCCCATTTTACCTTTCGGCTACATTAAAGGAACAGTGGCCATTATTTTACCTTTGGGCTACATCAGCCAGAACCAGGATTTTACTTTTGGCTGCTAGAAGGAACAACAACAACAACAACAAACAAACAAACAAAAGGTTCAAAAACTGTCACTATCTTTTTAAAAGCCAGTTTTTCTTCATGTGGCGGTTGTCTGCTGCCCTCTAACGTTGAAATGGTGCCATTCTTAACTACGGGACAAGAAATGCACTCGTACAGAGGAATGTCGAAAGAAATGGTTAAAAGTGGGAAAACACCCCATTTCCTTTGCACTTAGATGGCAGCCAGAATACACAAGGATTGCTGAAGCGTTGTGTCTGTCGGGAGGGTGAAAAGCAAGCTATGAAAATGTGAGAAACAAAAGGGAGGAGGAGGAAAGTTGGCAGGCAAGGACACTAGGGCCTGCTTCAGTTCAGCATGTTTGTGCTTCTGTTGTCTTTTGTAAGTGCTGTTAGCCGCTTAGAGCACTTCAGCTGAAAAGCCTGGATATAAATAAATTAAATAATGAACAGAGAGTCGGGAGAATTGAGTATATTGCCCTTTAACTCGTCTCTTTTCCTAGTCATCACCTGCCCTGTTTACTAAATGCCTCACAGCTGCTACTGCCTTCCCCACTTAAAGCTGGGCCCTGAACCTTCAGGTTGTATGTAATAATGTGGGGAGTTTGGTTGCCATGGAGACAGAGGGACAGGAAAGGTGTCTCTGAGGCTACCTGGCTCAGTGTGGATGCAGACCTGCTAGGAGGCAGATGCTGATTTATCTCCTGCTGTGGGCGGCAAATAACCCACTTCTGGATTAACTGTGGTGGATGCTGACAGAACAAACCTGTGACTGTAGGAAAAAGTACTGAGAGAAGTGTGCAAAGGAAAAGGGACCGTGGCCATTTAAAACCAACTAGCCCAAAAAGGTGTGGCAAGGGCCTAGGAGGCAGTGGCGTAGCGTGGGGGGTGCCAGGGGTGCCGGCCGCACCGGGCGCAACTTCTGGGGGGGGCGCGAGTCCAGAGGGAAGGGGAACGCCCCTCGCTCAGCCCGCGCATCCCTCGCCCGCCGGCAGCTTCTCCTCCTCGCCTCGCTCAGCGCCGCCGCCGCGGATGCAGCCCAGACCCCCCAGCGCCCAGGGCCATTTCCCGGGGAGCCTCCTCTGGCACATGCCCCGCGCAGGAGGAGGAGGGGGAGGCGGCTCCGGGATGCTCCCTCCCGCCCCGGGAGGCAGAACGCAACGCACAACACACACACACCCTGTCGCCCCCGCGGCAGAGCAAGGCAGCCAGACGCGGAGCAGGGAGAAAGGCTCGGGCTCACCTTGGGGCAGCCTCCGGAGAAGCGAGTCCCGAGGAGGAGGAGGAGGAGGAGAAGAAGCCGCCGCTGCCGCTGCCGCCGCCGCCGTGCGCCCCCAGCACCGGGAGAGAGGCCGCTGGCCGCCCGGCGGGCCGTGGTTCCTTCCTCCGTCGGGCGCCCAAGGGGAGGGGGCTTTGGCTGCCTCGGCCCGCGGGGGCTCCACAAATAATAAATTTAATAAATTCCTTTTTTTAAAATAAGATATTTATTAAAGTTTTCAATTTTATACAAAGAGAAAAATGCAAAAAATAGAAAAAATATATATTAAAAACACATAAAATTCACAACTTATTTTTCAATAACATATTTCCCTGACCTCCTCATACCTCCCCTTCTTGTTTTCTAGTTCAAATTATTTGTTCAGCAAATCCTTATCTCATAGCATTACCGCTAAATAACACCTTATTTTCTATCCAAGTTCTTGAAACTTAAACTTTTACTTTAAAAAACCATTTTTTCATAACCTTTTATACCATTACAGCTAGAAACCACTTAACGTAATTTCAATCCAACATCATTCAACATTCCTTAATATTGCAGTATTTCTGTAAATAGTCCTTAAATTTCTTCCAATCTTCTTCTGCCGACTCTTCTCCCTGGTTGCGGATTCTGCCAGTCATTTCTGCCAATCCCATGCAGTCAATCAACTTCATCTGCCATTCTTCCAGAGTGGGTAAATCTTGCGTCTTCCAATACTTTGCAATGAGTATTCTTGCTGCTGTTGTAGCATACATAAAAAAAGTTCTATCTTTTTTAACACCAACTGGCCAACCCAGTGGCGTAGCATGGGGGGTGCAGGGGGGGCCGGCCACACCGGGCGCAACATCTGGGGTTAGGGCAAATCCATGGGTTAGGGGGCGCAAATCCACAGGTTAGGGGGCGCAAATCCATGGGTTAGGGGGCGCAAATTACTTGCCTTGCCCCGGGTGCTGACAACCCACGCTACGCCACTGCTAGGAGGTAAGCTTTGGGAGGTAAAGAGGGCTATGAATTTGAATTTTTGGAATTCCAGACATACAAAATTCAAAACTTTTGGGTTTTTAAACGCTTTCAGCTTAAGGAAGGAAAGCTATATAGGTTTGTCAGAAACGGAAGAGCTGCTTCTTCCCTCATGGCAGCAAGAGGCAGCCAATTCCCTCATGTTCGCTCTTCACTGGTGGGCCGATACCCAGATTATTTCGGTCGGACACAGATTTACAAGCTAGGCCGTCAATTGAGATACAAAACGTTGATGCTGCTGCTTCGCCATTGTTTCAGGCTTTATAGCTAATCGTATCAAGAATCCTATGTCAATACATGTAACTATCGACTGTGAAACGAATAGGTAACTTTCAACTTCTGTTTATTTTAGTTATGCGACCGCAGCTTTGCATGTGTGATGGTGGGAAATAAATAAATGAAGAGTGGAGAAACCCACTCTCCATTTATTTATCTCTCTTCTCCCCCAACATCTTGCAGAGCTGCAATCGGAAGCTTACCTAGTTTTGGTAATGTGGCACAATGGCCTTGGGACGCTCTCAAGAGCCCTCGTGCCTCCTTCCCTCCATCTTGCAGGGGTTGGGGAGCAGTCTTGGGGCTTCCTGGCTTTACATAATTTTGCTTATACACACGATAACCCCCACAAAAGATGTGAATTACCTGTATATATCTATGTTTGTATCTTGGGTTGTGTATCACTAAGTTAGAGCCATTGAAATGAATGAACCTTAGTTATGTTCATTAACTTCAATGGGTAGAGAAATTTGATTCTGTTGTGGGGTGTTCTAAAAAACAAACAAACCCCAAAGTGCATCTGTGGAGTTTTGCTACATGCCTCAAGCCTTCCAGAGGGGAAATAAGTATAGTTCTGTTTTTCCCTTTCTTCCTTGTTTTTAAGTCGGGTTTTAGCTAGATACGAGTTTACAGTGATCAAGTACAAAACAGAAGTGTAGTATTAGCAAAAGTATGCAAATGAATGTGTAAGTTTATCTTACTATACAGTGTTTTTGTAAGGGGAAAAAATGGTCATTTGTGGCTGCCAGTAACAGGTAGGCAGCCGTGTTGGTCTGCCATAGTCGAAACAAAATAATTAAAAAATTCCTTCCAGTAGAACCTTAGAAACCAGCTAAGTTTGTTATTGGTATGGGCTTTCATGTGCATCCACACTTCTTCTGAAGCCAACCTGAAGAACTGTGCATGCACACGAAAGCCCATACCAATAACAAACTTAGTTTGTCTCTATGCTGCTACTGCAAGAAATATTATTTTGTTTTGGCTCCCAGTAGGCAGCAATATGGGACATGGGTGGCGCTGTGGGTTAAACCACAGAGCCTAGGACTTGCCAATCAGAAGGTCGGCGGTTCAAATCCCCGCGACGGGGTGAGCTCCCGTTGCTCGGTCCCTGCTCCTGCCAACCTACCAGTTTGAAAGCAGGTCAAAGTGCAAGTAGATAAATAGGTACTGCTCTGACAGGAAGGTAAACGGCGTTTCTGTGCGCTGCTCTGGTTCGCCAGAAGCGGCTTAGTCATGCTGGCCACATGACCCGGAAGCTGTACGCTGGCCAGTAAAGCGAGATGAGCGCCGCAACCCCAGAGTAGGTCACGACTGGACCTAATGGTCAGGGGTCCCTTTACCTTTACGCAGCAATATGCACTGTACGAGGACAACAGAGGTTGGAGCCATCATGAAGCAGGCTAGAAGAGCAAGGAAGCAGGCAGGTGGCCTAGACAGTCTCCCCATGATCATCACCACCACCTGCCTGCCCATTTGCATGCATACACAACAGAGTAAGGCAAGGCAAGTAACTGGGTGGGTCAGATTTCTGGGCAAAATGTAGCAGAGAGTTGTGGTAGTGGAGTCAATGAGATGTGGGGTTGGCAGAGTTAGCGAGCAACGTGAGGAGTGGAAGGCTGTAGTAATAAATATATTTATTGAAGCAAGTGGAGGGTTCTAGATTTTTTGAAGTTTGCAAAGTCACAGAAGACATCAAATCAACACAACTCCCGGAGCTTACTTACAATACTTGACAACTCATTTTGATATTACGGTTTTGCGCAACACATATATACACAAACTAGAAAGAGAAATTTGCTCTACAACACGGAACGAATTTAGCCTCTCCTACCAAAAGCACACAGTGCTTAATATGATCTATTCTTAGGAAGATTAAACAACACTGATGTAAAGATCACAAGTGATTTACAAACCATTCTTCAAAGAAATGAATCAATATGAAATCTGTTCAGGATTACAAAGCCAGAGGCTTAACATTTTCACCAAAAATGCAAGTTGAAAATGTTTAAGTACATTTTGAGAGGAATAAGGTACTGCAGTGATTACTTTGAGATAGTCACAATTACTCTTTCTAAAAAAGAATACGGCCTAGGCTCTGTTGTGACTCCATATGACTGCAAGGAGTGCAAAAAGGGGCATTGATTGGATAATTCAGCAGTATGAGAATCTCAGCTTTTTCAAAGTAATAATAATAAAGAGTAGGTTACTAATTTTTATGGCTATGAATGTATGTTTGAAAGTTTGCAGGTGAGATTTCGGCAGTCACTGGGGCAGTTTAATAAGATTTCCATTGGCTAGCGATATGGCAGCAGTGCCTTGCGCAACTCTTTGGCTTTCTAAATGGCAGGCAAAACCAGAAAAAAGCATACAGTACAGTGCAAATCACAGAACTATGCAAATTTACTTAGGTGGCAGGCTTTTCCTTTTCTTGGCACAGAATGTGGAACTTTTGCACAGCTCTGATGTTGGCCAAATGCAATGCTCTGAATTTTACCATAGGATATTCTAAGGCATCCTATTCAAAACTAATACAACATAACCATCCTGGCAGTAATGACCTATCAAATCCCATGGCATTCTGGGTCAGCTATAGGCAGTGGAAGTGACGTGCTTGAGCAGAGTTAACACAAATAACTCTTCCCAGCATCTTTATTGTCAGATGGCAACCCAACATCTGTCTGCCATATTTTTGTGAGCCAATGTAATTGTTGCCTGTGGACTATTTTGCACAGAATGAACTGTGTAAATGTGGAAAATACATGTGCAAACAACTTTGGTTGCTAAGGAGACAAGATTCAAAGTGTAGTCAATGGTAACCGCCCCCCTTTATTTTTTACAATGGGATGTATAACAAGGTCCTTTAACTGCAAAGCAAGTAAGTGGCTTTAAAGAATACTGTGATGTTTCTGAAGGACTTGATATACTATTACTTTCAGCAATCCCAATGCAGGGCCTTATTTCTGTTAAGTAAGCAGAACTGGCCACACTGGAGACTGTATAGTTATCAATCGATACTGACTGATATAAGTAAAACTGAGCTGTCCATAGATCACAGCCTCACAGCACCTATTTACATTACCAACTTAATACCGGCTTTATAGCAATGCCACTATATGATTTCCCTGCAAATTTTAAGTGGGTGATATTGTTGAGAATTATGTGTCAAATTCCCAGTTCCCTCACAGAGCTAGTTCCCTGGGGAAAAGGAATAGCTATTAGTTTACAAGTCTATGTGATACACCCAATGTGATTTGATCTTAAAAAGCACACAAAACCAATATTGTGTGAACTGACCCTCACATCCAATTTGTGCCATTACCAAAGATGTTTATCAATAGGCATATGCTGCTGGTGGGACCTTGAGAGTGGAATATATGGGCTTATAACATGTTACCCTCACAACTTGAGAGGCAGCTTAAGCTGAGAAATGCATAGTTTTAAGCCTGGCATTAGAGTCACTCTTAAAAAAAAGTTTGGATATTTTATGGTTCTTCAGCAGGGGGATCTGATGGCAGGCAGTTCTGACAGCGTCCCCAGAAATTAGATTTACATCCTGATAATAGGGATGTGATAGTGACGGTCATCTTCAGTAAGAAGAAAAACTTCTGGCCAGTCCCTCTGATACACGTCTGTGTAGCTTTCTTGGGAAACGGCTGAATTAAACTTGCACAACCTGTAAACGGTTATCTTGACTTCAAGAGAATACCCAAGGAGAAACAATTCGACCTGTTAAGCAGAAAAGAATGAGAATTACACACTAGCAAACCATAATAAATTGAATTTGTCGACATTGATTTGGAGTCATGTCAGGAATTAAAAGATGTAACTCAGACATTTAAAGGCAGTGAAGAAAAGTACCATATAAAAACAAGTGGGAACCCATGAATAGAAATTTCATGATAAGTGATCCCAAGCCTATTTTTGTTGTTGTTCTATCCGTGACATGTAGGGTGGCATTCTATATCTGGAATATCTACTAAAACTCATGAAACTGACTGATACACCTCTGGAAATTTAAATCTGATGTGAGAAAAAACGTGTATGTGAATGATAAACATTGTAAGAAGGTTTGGTGAGATTCCATTAGGGTTATAAATTGCTGTTTTATTGAAGTAGCTTTAACTGTCTCTGGACTTTAAAAATGCTGCTATATTCTTTTATTTCCTCGCAAGGGATGATTTAAACTGTTAATTTATGGTTTTCTAACTCTCTTGTTAGCTTCTGTAAGCTTTCCTGAGGTAAAGATGGAGATATATGTTTCAGACAAGAGTAGAATTCAATTTCTTAAGAAAGAAAATGAGCTCCTTCATTTTAGAAAACAGTTACTAATCCAAGTGCCAAATAAGATAGGCTTGAAAGTGCATGGGAGATGTCTTGTGAAATCTCAGATAAAATAAATATGGCCAAATAAGGTTTCCACTGCTCAGGAGATGAAGCTTCAGGGCCCATATATTTATTGTCCCTTCCTTGTGACTAGTAGAGATAGAAGAAGCAGAAGCACAATTCAGGTTGCCTCTTGAAGAAAAAATCTGTTTTTTTACTGCACACAGCTTGCCCTATTATTTGTTTTCCTGGTGTAGACAAAGCTGCATTAACACATCCAAGTACTGCAGTATTTGAAGCTTTCCTTGAATGCTACAGAACCGTTGGATTTAGTTTTTCCAGCTCATATTTACCTGATCGAGGCCTCTTCTCTCCCCTATGGCGTTCAGATGATTCATCATGTAGCTCAAAGGGTCCAAGGAGGTATCGCGTACAAAAAGCTGGTTAAAAAAACTTGGGATGCACTCTTGCTTGTTGTTCAAGCATTCGTAGACTTCTATTACTTGGTAGAGCATGATGAATTTTATGGCCTCGTACAGTTTGTGCTCCATACTTTCATCAGCAAAAAGGGCGTTGCACAAGTTCCCTCTTTCATATGGGTCTTTAATACTACTGACTTCCATCCACTATAATGCATGGAACAACAAAAAGCAGAAGAGGTGGGGGCAAAAAGTTAGCTTGAGGAATAAAACAGTTAAATAGCAAGTAGCAGTTTTATTTTTAGCTGAAGTATTTAATATTGTATATACTAACAGCAAACTCAAGTTCTCTGAATTCTGGTCCAATTAGGCACTAAGAGTAGAAGTAAGGCACCAGCAAGCTGAGTGAAGCCCAAGGACAGCAGAATACCAAAACAAGAACATACAGTGGTACCTCGGGTTAAGTACTTAATTCGTTCCGGAGGTCCGTACTTAACCTGAACCTGTTCTTAACCTGAAGTACCACTTTAGCTAATGGGGCCTCCTGCTGCCGCCGCGCCGCTGGAGCACAATTTCTGTTCTCATCCTGAAGCAAAGTTCTTAACCTGAAGCACTATTTCTGGGTTAGCGGAGTCTGTAACCTGAAGCGTATGTAACCTGAGGTACCACTGTACTATTAAGGTGGCAAAAAAGTAAATAAATCCCAAAATGGCCCTGAGAGGACTGAGCGTGATTGGTGGTCATGGAATGCCAACTGGCTGCGGAAGTAAAGAAAAGAAAATTGTGGGGAGAAGGAATGAAATGAAATACTGTGGAAGAGATGTGCTGGAACACTGTAAATATTTTGTACCTTGCAAGATTTTGTTACAGGTCCCACTTGCACACAGATAATGGTGATTCACAGGTGTAAAAGGTAGCTTGAAACACCTGTGGTTCAGCTACTCAGCTCTCGGCCATTGACTGCTCTGAGTAGCTGTCCTTAAAGGTGGGTTATCAAGCTTTAAAAACAAATGGTGCCCTTTGAGACAAGCCTTTATTTGATGCACTTAATCTCCCGCTTTTAAAAACCACATCGGTTCAATAAATTTGCACATCACTAAAAACTCAATGCGGTGCCTTTTGGAGATACAAGGTGTGAACGTTTTCTTCAGTAACTGTAAAATAATAAGAATAACTCCACTCCCCATCCCATCAAAAAGTGTATTTTAATTCTATTTTGCAGGCCTGTAATATTAAATGTACCCTCTCCAATTAGATTACCCCCACTAATTAGTTGACTAGAGCTTCTGTTAACTGATCTACAGATTAAACTAATTGAATGTTCTGCCTCCTTGCGCCTCAATTGTCTCCTTCCCATTTCCTCAGTGGTAGGACGTCTGCTTTGTATGATGATCCCAGGTTCAATCCCAATCACCTCCAGTTCACGCTTGGAGAAAACCCTGTTTGATATCCCGGGGTGAGAACTTCAGTACATAACACCCCTCCCCACCGAGATAAGGCGTTAGTTACAATCGTAATGGTTTCCTTATATACAGCACTACACTGTTGGTCTAATGGAAGTATGTGAAATGTAACCGATATGCTTTTGTGCCTAATTGAACCATTACATGTAATGCTGTATATAAGGAAACCATGACGACTGTAACTAACGCCTTATCTCGGTGGGGAAGGGTGTTATGTACTGAAGTTCTCACCCTGGGCCAGCAGGGGGATACTGTAGATAGTTATGCAAATAAGGGCTCGAAAGTGACATTCAGTGATTGGATAGTTTTAGGAAATTGTTACAGTTACGTTGTACTGGAGCTCTATATAAGCAGGCTGACTGAACCCTTCAGTTCAGTTCTGTTCTGGCCAGTGAATAAACAAGAGCTGTTTGAAGAATCACTGTGTCATCTGATATGTTCACCCACAACTTAACAGTTTAACAATAGACCAATGGGCTGATATGTAAGGTTGTGGCCCTAATATTTCATCCATAGCACAGCAATAGTTTATAGTGACAATGGGCAATCCATCCATCCTGCTAATACCTTCCCACTCACCTGACTTCTCAACGTTTCAATGCATCTACGCAATTTTCCCAGTGTATTGGAGCCCGTGTACTGTTCTGATCCAAAACTATATTGCTGGATCCAGTTGCAGCCTTGAGAATAAAGAAGTTTCTCGGGGAGCTGAAACAGAAGAGAACATAACCAGTGGAGTAATTCAGTGGGAATTTTAGGATTTCGGTCTGCATGGTGCAATTGGCTACAGTGTCAGATTGGGACCTGGGAGAATCCCAACTCGGCAATAATGCTCACTAGTTGATTTCAGCCTGACCTACCTCACAGGATTGTTGTGAGGCTAAAACAGAAAGGGGAAGAACTATGTATACTACATTAATAATAATAATAATAATTATACACACACACACACAGTAGTACCTCGGGTTACATACGCTTCAGGTTACATATGCTTCAGGTTACAGACTCCACTAACCCAGAAATAATACCTTGGGTTAAGAACTTTGCTTCAGGATGAGAACAGAAATCGTGCGGCGGCAGTGCAGCAGCAGCGGGAGGCCCCATTAGCTAAAGTGGTGCTTCAGGTTAAGAACAGTTTCAGGTTAAGAACGGACCTCTGGAACAAATTAAGTACTTAACCCGAGGTACAACTGTGTGTGTGTGTGTGTGTGTGTGTGTGTGTGTATGTGTGTATATATATATATATATATTCCATCCATCTGACTGGGTTTCCCCAGCCACTATGGGCGGCTCCCAACAGAATATTATAAACACAATAAAACATCATACATTAAAAACTTCCCTTAACAGGGCTGACTTCAAATGTCTTCTAAAAGTCAGATAGTTGTTTATTTCCTGGACATTTGATGGGATGGCGTTCCACAGGGCAGGCGCCACTACCGAGTTCCCTGTAACCTCCCTTCTCACAGTGAGGGAACCGCCAGAAGGCCCTCAGAGTTAGACCTTAGCATCCGGGCTGAATGACAGGGGTTGAGATGCTCCTTCAGGTATACTTGAGCTGAGGCCGTTTAGGGCTTAGAAGGTCAGCACCAACACTTTGAATTGTGCTTGGAAATGTACTAATATACTAGAAAAGCATTCACTTTGCATATAATCATTTGTTTCAGGACGTACCTTTAGGACATCTGTTGCCTTTGTCCACGATGGAAGAGGAATACCTTGGCTGAAAATCTGGAACAACACAGCTCTCAGCACACAGTAGTTATCTCCCCTGACCTGCCGTACATATTTCACATGGTGTCTCCAAAACAACTCTTCATAGGCCTTAAAAGAAAAAGAGAGAAAATACCAAATTAACAAGGAATGGTATTTCCTGAATTTTGGATGGGGACAAATGATTGGCTGGAGCAGTTGATCGAGGACCATTCTAAAGGAGAACACCACAAGCAGCTCTACCACGAGGTAAGGTCAGGGGCTAAATTTTGGGTATCAGCAAGAGCAGCCGAATGGGTGGCAGTCAGAGCTGACCACTGGAATGCAACCCATGGGGAGAAATTCCTCCAATGCAATTCTCAGTTAAGCAAATGGGAGCTGCGCAGCAGCACAGTTGTTATCTCACACAAGACCACCACATTTTCGGTGAATCTTGTGAAGGAGAGCTTCCCAATGGATTGTGCACCATGTTAATTAGTGGGGGTGGGGGGGGAAGCACACCTTATCAAATTTTCTAATACCTGAATGGCCAAGATTCCAGACACTGAGAACGTTTCATTTTCCTTCTCCTGTGTTCTGTTTCCTTCACTGCAATGCGATATACGGGAACTAACCATTAGACAGCTGTGTTCACCTCGGGGATACCAATTATTCAGGGACTGAACAAAGTACAGTGGTCCCTTGGTTCTCAAACTTAATCTGTTCTGGAAGTCTGTTCCAAAACCAAAGCGTTCCAAAACCAAGGCGCGCTTTCCCATAGAAAGTAATGCAAAACGGATTAATCTGTTCCAGACTTTTTTTAAAAAAACCATAAAATAGCAATTTAATATGAATTTTACTATCTAATGAGACCATTGATCCATAAAATGAAAGCAATAATCAATGTACTGTACTATAAAATAAATAAGACAGTATTGTAGGTGATAAAAAAATTATTATTTTTCCTTACTTGCACTGATGATAGTCATTGTTTGGATGGGGGGCTTTTACCCATTTCCGCAGTCACACAATCAAATCGATCAGTAGCTGAACTGGGTTCCACACAGTCACAAAAACAAATTAACCGAAAAAGTTTCCAAAACAAAAATGCAAAATAAATAGTAAAAACAAAAGTGCCAAACTTAATCTGTTCCGGAAGTCTGTTTGACTTCTGAAAAGTTTGAAAACCAAGGCGCAGTTTCTGATTGGTGCAGGCGCCCCAAAAACAATAGCCGACAGCCGCACTGGATGTTCAGCTTCCCCAAAACATTCGAAAACCGGAACACTTACTTCTGGGTTTTCGGTGTTTAAGAACCAAGGTACCACTGTAGCACCTTGAAGCCTAATTTTAATATATCCTAGCCTTGGGCAACAAACCTCTTTATGTGCTACAGGTGAAGCAGGCAGGCAGCAAGCAAGGCAAGGCCATAAACCAGTAGAAAGCTAGCTAGTAACAACAACAGCAAAAATCACATGTTTTGGAAGCTTTTAAAGTTGGAGTTCTGCTTTATTTATTATAAACCTATGTACTACTAGATGAAGCATCCCTTTTTTTGAGGTGGAGACCTTGTCATGGATAGTACATTATGATCTACTTTGCGTCTTTGCTCCCCTTTGAAAATGGCTGTAAGGAATGAAGTGGAATTACGTTGCGAAGGGATGTCCTCAATGTTATTGCTTAATCTATGCATTCAAGGGAGACATTGAAGTGCAGCTTGCATCTTTCATGCAGTCTTTGAAAGTCTGTTGATGTGGGAGAGGTCTGCGCTGGATTTTGAACTTTGGTTTCGTAGGAGAACAAGCTGCAACAAGTTGTATGTTTGCAGAGTCTTTGCTCCCCTTTCCTCCTCTGCATCTGAGGGGGGAGGACTGAAAGCATCACCTTTTGACCAAATCCCAGTTTGTAGTTATGTGGGAACCTGTGATTTAGTCTACCTGGTTCATTAACAAATCTGAAACCAGTATGACCCTGGTTCCTTTGAACTAAGCACGGTTTCTCAAATGTGGATGTAACAGAACACCATCTTTTATTCAAAAGTGGAAGGTTTCGATCTCCTCCTCCAAGCAAGGGGTGCAGGCATGAGTCAACTTGTTCTTTTAAAACTAAGCCGTTGATTACAATTGCATCGAACCACACTCACTGTGTCCTGAATTTGCATGCCAACTTTGTGATATTTCAAATTTCAAGGCAGATACTGCATTGCAGTATATTACCCCAAGGATCGCCTCCCCACGTATGAACTGATCCAGACCCAGCGATCATAATCTGAGGCCCTTCTTTGTGTGCCTCCTCCATGAGAAGTCTGTAGGGTGGCAACATGAGACTGGGCCTTTTCTGTGGCGGCTCCCCTCTTGCGGAATGAGCTCCCCAGGGAGGCTCATCTGGCATCTTTGTTACATATCTCAAGGCACCAGGTGAAAACATTTCCTCTTTTCCCAGAGCTTTGGCTAATTAAACAACCTGTGGCCTTTTAAACTGGGGGGTATTGCTTCATTTCTTATTGAGTTACATATTTTTGTGTCTTTACACTGTAAATTGCCATGTCATCCTCGAATGAAAGGCCGGTATATACGGAAAACTTAATAAACAGATGATAATTTCCTCCCTGCTTTGAAAATGGCACAGGGGTCGGTCATGCTGAAATTGTAATTTGCAACAGGGAATTTTGTTCTGTATGCAGGTGCCCAAACTCATCTTGATATCTCGGGCATTTAGCAGAGATTCTGTGTTAAAAATATACAAAACCGAAGGCCAAATAAGCAAGCTGAACTTTGCTCAGCCATCCATGCAGTGTGTCCATTTACGTATTAGTAGCTCACCCCTCTCATTCTTAGTCTTACCTTTCTCATGTGTTTGGCCTGCTCTGTTTCTTCTTTCCATTCTTTTGCACAGTAGCCAAGCAAATCGGCTTCAGCCGAAACACCTTGGTTATCTAAGTATAAGCGCAGGTATCAGTTAGTAAAATGAATCTGTTTAAGATTATATGAATTTCCCCCCCAAAAAAGAACATTAACACAGTACTGCATATATTACTTGTGAATTTTCTCTGCAGGTATCTGCTCCACCTGAAAGCCAAACAGCAAGAACAGTAATCAGAAAGTCTGCATCAAGTAAGCAATGTTTAATAATAATAATAATAATAATTTATACTGTTGGAAGCTGGTGAGCAGGAGATTTGTAAATGACCGAAGGAAGCACTTCATTGTGTAACACAAAAACAAATACAGTTCGCTACCACAAGATATGGTAAATGGCCACTAGTTTAGATGGCCCTTCAGAAAGGATTAGGAAAAATTAAAGCGCTATAAAGAAGTATTTGCCCTGATGGCAAAATGGAGTCTCCATGTAGAATTTCCTGCTACTGCTATTCAGGCTGCCCAATGCTTTCTATTTCAAATGTCCAGGCTGTGAGGACCATTGTTTATATACCCAAAATGGCAGCACCGGCTCACTAGAGGTTGGGGTGGGGGGAATTTTGATATTTGCAGAAGTACTGTACTTTTCCATGTATAAGACTAGGCTTTTTTCTTTAAAAATTATGCTAAAAGGTGGAGGTCGTCTTATACGTGGGTAGTGCATAGGGTAGACGTTTGATTGGTTGCTGTTGTGGCTGTCAGCGGCTATTGGGCGTGTTATTGGTTGATGCGTCAATGGCTAGTGTTGATTTGCTGACGCTGTGGCAATTGGGCAGGCGATTGACAGCTTCTTCCAGCGAGGGGACAGACGAGAGGCAGATTTTGCGCCGCATGCGGGTGAGCGTAAAAAAATTCAACAACTCTGTGCCCTCTCCCCCCACTTTCTTAAATTTTAGTCCTCTGAAACAGGGGGCGTCTTATACATGGGGGGGTCTAATACACAGAAAACTACGGTATTTAAAAAATGGAGGGAAAGCTGAGAGGGAAATCAAATGGAGCAGAGTAGCTGGACTGCTGAACAGCATCAATCCACACTACAATGTTGGTCCGTCTTGTACCTCTGAATACCAAACCTTGGAAGCTGGCAGAGATACCTGGTTCCCTGCTCTTAGACTAGAAGGACTCATGATCTGTTTTAGCAAGGCTGTTACTTGGTTCTAATGCTGGGCTGGAAAAACCTACTTATGCAGCCCTCTGCGTCATCTGAATCTCTGGACACTGCACACCCAACTTCTAGCTTTCCAGACTGCTCCAATTGGTAATTGTCTCCTGTGTGTGTGTGTGTGTGTGTGTGTGTATGTAGGGGACAGCTGAACTGCATGGGGTTGTCTAGATCAGGGATGTCCAACTTCCAAGAGACTGCAATCTGCTCCCGCTAAAAAAACAACAGGCAGTGATCTACCCATTGTATTGACCAAAGTTGTTGAGTTTTTTTGGGGGGGAAGGAGCTGGGGTCTTTTTTTGCAGGGTGGTGTGTGCAATCAATAAGGATCATGCAATTGACCACAATCGATCAGGGACGCCCCACAATCGACCGGTAGATCGCGATCAACCTGTTGGACATCCCTGGTTTAAATAATACTTGGGTCCCTTCCAACTTTACACTTCCATGGTTCTATGCATGTGCGCACAGGAGAGAAAAGGGATGGGGTGGGATGACACAGAGGAAAACTATGCAATCCTGCAAACTCTGCCCACCATAATATCTGGCTGCACTGACCATTGATTGTGCTTTCCCTCCCACCCATTGACTTTAACCATGGAGCAGTGGCACTTCAGAGGAAGAATTACTCCATCAAACCTACCATTTTAGCAAATGAGCAATATATGTATAGAGTTGCCTGCAATACCACAGAGCAGTAGCAAGAAGAGTCATGGTTAATGCAAACTGTCCCTTTACAGCTTGCAACATGTAGGGGTGATTGACAGCTCTGATCTAAGAGGGTACATCATTCTATCCTAAAAACAGAAAAAAAGAATTATTAACCTTCATTGTTTTGATATATTGACAAAGTAATTCTTCTAAAATGTAAGGTTTATTAATTTCTCAGCACTACAGTGGTGCCTTGTTTTGAGTCCGGGATCTGTTCCGGAACCCCGGACGCTCGACAAAGCGCTGCTCTGTGCACACGCGTGGAGCAATTTAGTGCTTCTGCGCATGCGTGAGCAGCAAACCCGGAAGTAACCCATTCTGGTACTTCCGGGTTTGCCACGGACGTTCGCCGAAATGACGGTCGACGGGGCGGACATTCGCTGAGGTATTACTGTATTATCAATGCGACAATACAACCATTTCAGAGTCCCCTACTGTACAACAGTACAGTACAACAGCATACCCTCACTTCTTCCTAGAAGGCACACAGCAATAGACCCCCGTGCCCCGACCCACCATATTAATGACACATTCGTAACTAATGAAACATCAGGCAGTCAGGAAAACAGAAGCAGTATTTACAGATCAGGGACCCTGTTCAGATTTTCCCAGTCCGCTTTTTGAAAAGAAAAGAAAAAAGAAAAGAAAAGAAAAGAAAAGAAAAATGGTGCAAAGGAAATCTTTCAATTTACTGTTGGCAGTTCGTGCCATTTTGTAAACAAAAAGTGGAAAAAAAGAAGCCTCTACTTGCAACTGAGAAGTCACAAAACTGAAATAAGTCAACCAGCCAAAAGACTGACCACAAGGTTGAGAAACGGGTTGCAACAGGGCAACCGTCTCTCTTGGAAGGTGGTGGACTCTTCTTTCTTGGAGGTTTTAAAGCAGTGGTTGGATGGCCATCTGTTACGGATGCTTTAGTGGAGATTCCTGGATTTGCAGGGGGTTGCACTTAGATGACCTTTGGGTTCCCCTCCAATCCTACAGTTCTGATTCTATGAACTATTGTGCAATGAAGGTAGCAAACCTAGTGTCGGCCTCTTTTTGGGAAAGGACTTCCTTAGCTCTGCTTTTCTCAGATCTCACATTTTAGGTCTCCCCATGACCACCATCAGGCATTTCAGCTGAAAGGTCAAATTGGAGACAGTTGCTAGTGTGGAATGTTTAAAAAAGGCTGTGAGAAGCTTGTTTGGTTGCTTGCCCTACCTCCCATCACTTCCAGGTAACTCAAAATCAGAAATGAAGCTCATAATCATCTCCAAACACAGGGGGCAGCAAACTTTTTCAGCAGGGGGCCAGTCCACTGTCCCTCAGACCTTGTGGGGGGTCGGACTATATTTTGGAAAAAAATATGAACCAATTCCTATGCCCCACAAATAATCCAGAGATGCATCTTAAATAAAAGGACACATTCTACTCATTGAGAAACACGCTGATTCCTGGACCGTCCGCGGGCCGGATTTAGAAGGTGATTGGGCCAGATCCAGTCCCCGGCCTTAGTTTGCCTACCCATGTCCAAACATTTCATTCTAGCCCCTTTGCCCTTCCATTTCCTGAGAAATGACCTCTGGCTTTAAGACAGGCACCCTAAAAAAATTGAGGGGTTACTTTAAATAACCATGTTTCCCCTCAGTAAGTTTACTTTGCTGCTAGCATCAGTGCAGAAGGTCAGTTTGTACCTGATAGAAGAAGAAGAAATACCTACATTTACCTCTGTACTGATGGATGCAAATGCCTGTCTTGATTGCTAATGTTCCAAAAAGCAACATCTTCCAATAGCTGTCTGCTTATAAAACAGTTGTCTAAATACAGGGCGACAAAAGCACGCCTTGCCAAAAGAAGCCTTACAGTTTCTTTATGCAAAGTTTTGCCATTGGTTCATCTAGCTCATTACACGGATGGACCGCAGCTCTCTAGGGTTTCAGACATTTGAATGCAAGGCATGTGCTCTTCCAAAGAGATACGGCATTTCCCTCGCCTCATTAACTTGGCAAAGGAAGAAGTAAATCAGTCAAATAAGGGCGTCTTTATTGATGCAGTCCTGGTGCATTAATGGTGGACTCATACTGGACTGTCCACACATCCATTCTGCTTTATTAGTTGTTCTGCAATGCTTCCCCAATGTTACCACTTGATTTCTGTCTGGATGGGGGTGCTCTTTCACTGCAGCGCAGTGAAAGCAGGACAAAACCCAAGCAAAACACCAGAACGTCTGTCGTAGGAGACGTCCCCAGGGTTTCAGTAGGGCATGCACTTATTGGAAATGAAGTACCGTATTTTTCGCTCTATAGGACACACTTTTTCCCCTCCAAAAATGAAGGGGAAATGTGTGTGCGTCCTATGGAGTGAATGCAGGCTTTTGCTGAAGCCTGGAGAGCGAGAGAGGTGAGTGCGCTCCAACCCCTCTCGCTCCCCAGGCTTCAGGCAGCTACCTGCAAGCCTTCTGAGCGCGGCGGGAGTTCCAGCCGGGCTCCGAAGGCTTGCGGATAGCAGCCTGAATCCTGAAGCCCGGGGAGCGCAGTGCTGCGCACCCCGGGCTTCAGGCATCTAACCGCAAGCTCCAGGAGCGGCGATGAGGTTGCGCACAATCTTGCCGCCATTCCTGGACCTGTTCTGGGGGCTGGGGTCGGGGAAAGCTCGGGCTTCCCCTGCCCCAGCCCCGCGGCTAAAAACGAAGCCAAGACAGCGAGCAGGATCCATCCCGCTCACTGTCTTGGCTTCTTTGCTCTTTGGGGCTGGGGAAATAAATCCCCCCCCCTTTATTTCTCCCCCTAAAAACTAAGTGCGCCCTATGGAGCGAAAAATACGGTAGTATGCCCATTCCAAAATTTTTGAAGTCTCAAATAGCAGGATCATGTATAATGACTCCAACATCATCACAAACACAAATCACTATGAGTGTAGAATAGAAAGGATGTCTGGGGAGTCCCTAAATTTCAAACTGTGTGTAACGTGTAGAGGTTGATAAATCAGGTTAAAAATATATGCATTGCCTTTCAGGCTTTCAGAAGAGGCCTTATCTTCGAGCTGTGGTGGGGAGCAGGGGCACTAACTTGAAAAAAATATTGGTACATAATTGATCACAAGACATGGTGTGCGCACAAACCATTTGAATGTCAGTGCCCATCAACCTGGGGGGGGGGGGTCACAGCCTCCTCAAATATTTTATTGGGGGTAGGTGAAGAGACCACAGCCTCTAGGAGTTGGTTCCTATGTGGGGGGTACCTGTGGCCCTCCATATGCTGTTGGACTCCAACTCCTATCAGCCCGAACTAACACAGTCAATAACCAAGTATTATGGGAGCTGTTGTCCAATCACAATGGGAGTGCCGCAGGTTCCCTATCTCTGTCTTTGAAGGATATGCACAGCACTGGGCTGCTTTAGGTACACCTGTCAGAAAGGGAGTGGTCTAGAAAGCCTGGACTTTGGATTCTGATATTTCAGAAGGGAGGAACAGAAACTACAAAAGCCTGCCTATTTTGACTGAGCATTTGCATGTCACACCCAAGCTCACTTCTTTTCTTTAAAGGCTTCTATAAGGTGCCAACTAAAAGTCTGTTAAAAATCCTGCAGCTGTTTCATATTAGGGGCTCGGTATCCCCACACTTCTTGCCCTTGAGGCTGATTTTTTGCTCCAGCCCTCAAGCTTGCAATATTCTGTAGCTCTTCTTCAATTGCAATTCCTGTGTGGAATGTCCCTGTGCCAGAAGCGTCTACAGTGGTACCTCGGGTTAAGAACTTAATTCGTTCTTGAGGTCTGTTCTTAGCCTGAAACTGTTCTTAACCTGAAGCACCACCTTAGCTAATGGGGCCTCCTGCTGCCACCGCGCTGCCGGAGCTCGATTTCTGTTCTTATCCTGAAGCAAAGTTCTTAACCCGAGGTAATATTTCTGGGTTAGCGGAGTGTGTAACCTGAAGCGTATGTAACCTGAAGCGTATGTAACCCGAGGTACCACTGTAGCTACATCCTCATTTACAATAAGCCTGCAACATATGCACATTTAACTTGTGTGCATTCAGCTTTACACACTTGATATTTTTTTTTTTTAAAAAAATTAAAGTGGTGAGGTTCTGTGAAAAATGATGTTGGCAATCCCACCAGCCACTGAACCCAATAGGTTTTGACTATAAACAATTTTGGCTTAAGGCACTATTCCTGGAACGTAACTCCCACATAAGTTGCGGGCTTATTGTATACAGTGGTACCTCAGGTTAAGTACTTAATTCGTTCTGGAGGTCCGTACTTAACCTGAAACTGTTATTAACCTGAAGCACCACTTTAGCTAATGGGGTCTCCCACTGCTGCCATGCCGCTGCCGCACGATTTCTGTTCTCATCCTCAAGCAAAGTTCTTAACCCGAGCTAATATTTCTAAGTTAGCGGAGTCTGTAACCTGAAGCGTATGTAACCTGAAGCATATGTAACCCGAGGTACCACTGTACTAATGGCAAACTCAATTATCCAAGTGTGGATCCTCATGTAGTCAAAATCCTGCTAGCCACACACAAGAGGGAAGTTTCAGGCAGGTTTGCGGGAACCTTCAAGGTTTCTAGGCATACTAAAAACTTTGATGGAAAAAGTACCCTAAGAGGGGGACTCCAAACCAAAGCAATGAGGGCTGAGCATGAGTGTGCCACGGAATGGTGGCTGACTGTTGAGAGAGGGATAACATAAAACCAGTGAGGGGCTAGCCTGTTTTTCTGGTTGGTTGGCACTCTATCCCACTGCCACACAAGAGCTCTGAGCAAAACTTGAGTTTTGAGGCTTACTGGGATGGATTCCAAAATGATAATCTAACAATAGTGATGAATTTGAGCAAACAGCTTCCTAATACACAGCTCTTTCTTTCAGGCCAAATCAGATGTGATGTAGAATATCTGTGAATGAGATCTCCCACATTATTATTTTTTTTAAGGACTGACAGCAACTACATGGGGCCCCAATCGGGATTGGGAAATGGGGGGAAGTGTTAACTCTCCCCTCTCAATTAAAACCACCCCCTGAAGCTGCTATTTACTTGTGGGCAGAAATATAACAGGTACCCATTCTGCTGCCAGCCAGTGCTCTACACTACCCTGCGAGTGTGAGTGCGCAAAAGAATGTAATAAGCAATTGCGACCCACATTAGGATACCACAGACATTTGCATCCTCGATCACACGCAAAACAAATACTGTAATGTGTGAGGATTAGTCTCTAGCCACAATGCCTTTTAGACAGCTTTTCTTTCTCACCCCTGCCTCAAGTCTTAACTTCTACTGTAAAGAGGAGGTGTAGTTCATTGCCGACTTAGAATGATAAGAGTTAGGAACGACCCCGAGGATCCAACCCCCTGCAATGCAGGAATATGCAGCTGCCCAATTTGGGCATTGAACCTGCAACCTTGGCACCAGGCTCTAAACAGCTGAGCCATCCAACTTGTATGAGAAGTAAGGATGTCTCTGGCCTTGAACTTTTCCCTATTTTCCATTTTTGGCACGTAACGCCTAGTGCCAAACGCTCTTGAGTCTACAAGCAAATGTTCCCACCCCTCCCCCATGCAATCTGATAAAATAAAATCCTAGCAACGCACCCACCCCCTCCCCTTCCTTGTCCAAAACTCAACCGCGCACCTATACACAAAGGCGACGCGTAAAAAGTGCCTGCCTGGAGCGCTTTTGCGCGTGGGCAAAAAAACCCCAGGCGCTTCCCGAGTTTTCCCAGCGCACAGGTCAGGCAGCAAAAAAGGGGGGGACTTGGCTGGAAGTATGGAATCGGGGCCCTCCGCTACATCTGCTTGTAGGAAAAGGAAGCCCAAGAGCTGGGCGCGCCAGACAGAGAAGGGAAGTGCAGAAAGAGAGAAGTAAGCGCTGCATTCCGCTGTTTGCGTAATTGCGCGCCGCCAGCGCCCCTTCCTCACCCCGGGTCTCGCCCTCGGGGAAGCTCTCGGAGACGAGCCGCTGACAGCGGACTGGTTTTCCTTACCGCCTTGGCAGTTGCTCGGGCCTCTTCTTGCCTGCGGCGCACTCAGAGGGCGGGCGCGGGTGAGTGGAGGCGGCAGAAAGGAAGGGAGAAGGCGCGACACCAGCCTCACTCCGCCCGCTGCTGGCGGACACAAAGGCGACACCGGCCACGCCTCTGGGAGGCTGGCGGCCCGGGCAGGAGAGACGCCCCGATCGCCAGAAAAGCCCTCGCGGAGTAACAGCCCACTTTCTCTTCTCCCTTTCTCTGGGTGCTGCTGGAGTCGTGTCGAAGCGCACTTGGGCATTTTAAAGGCGAGGTTACAAGTAGATGTGAGGGCAAGGAAGCGAGAAACAAGAGAGGAAAGACTACCGTTGATTCTTGAATTGGTCCTGGCAGTGTTTTGGAAGGAAGGCTTGAGAAGGGAGGCATTCCACAATTTTTGTGACGGCAGAATCGCGCACTGCATCCAAACCATACTGCAACCTCACCAGCCCCGCCTTCCGTTTAAAAAAAATGTTTGTGTTGGGTTTGACAGGCTGCTGGACACAGCTTGTTGAAAAGCCGTTTTTCTTTTCTTTTTTTAAAGTAATGAGCCTAGGTTTTGTGAAATGCACTGCATGGTACTATTTTGACATCCACATTCTGAAAACGTTGTGCAAGATGAGAAAGAGGAGCCGATGAAGGGCCTTAACGTGTTAGCAGTCAAAAGTTATTTTGTTCCTACTGCAGCAGTTTCAGAATAAATGCACATAACAGCTCAAAGACTTCTAAAAGCACAGCCTGCTCAGCAGAAAAAGGCCCACGTGAATTCTGGCCAATTGGTCACTAGAACAGTTCATAGCCCTGATCTGAAGAAAAGCTTATATTAGAGTCTGCAGTTATAGCAGAAAGAGCCACTTTGAGCAATATGCTTATGGGGGATCCCCAGGATTTGCTTTTTTGCAGGGTGGAGGAATAAGTAAATACTGCAAATACATAACCAAATACGACTAGCATCAGATAACAGGTCTATCATTTCTGGTAGGTCTGGAGGCTAAGCAGTAGCCTGGCCTGATTGCCCCATCTAGAACAAATTTGAACACAGAGCAACACTGGACTACAGTTCAGGACTGTGTTGTGCACCTGTTTAGCTGGGGATAGTGGCGTAATAACACTTGAGCTAGATTGCAGCAATTACTTTACCAGGGAAGACCAAAAATGGCTATAAAATGAGTCAATAAGTTTCTTCTCTGGACAATGGGTGTGTCCTTCTCAACTTCTCTTTGTTCAAGTGATTAGTTGGCCAATTGCTTTCCTGATATTAGTCGTTACCATGATTTCATTCGTTGGGTAAACACATTGACTTTCGGAAATAGGTTAGTTTGTTACAAAATGAATGGGCATTATAGTTCTTGCATATTTTGCCAATTATTTTAGGTTCTACGATGTCAAGAGTTGCTTTCTAAAAAACATTTCATTAAGAAATCTGGGAATCCAGAGATGATAGCTAATCCAGGAGGGGCAACTGCTCCCCACCCCGTGCGTATTGTACATGCTGATAATTTAGCAAGAAAGCAAACAAATAAACAAACAAACAAACAAACAAACAGCAGCCCAAATAATTTTCATCAGGAAATAACTGCCAAACCATTTGCTTCAGTAGTCCACAAAAAGCAGCACAGAAGTAATGCAGAATGACCTAAACTTCTTGGTTTTTGAATGGTGGAGATTTAAGAACAACAGTCTCAGAGGTGGGAAATGTTATTTGAAATTGGCCTCTAGTTTATATGGCTGTAAGGTAAAGCTAAAGGGACCCCTGACCATTAGGTCCAGTCGTGACCAACTCTGGGGTTGCGGCTCACATCTCGCTTTATTGGCCAAGGGAGCCGGCGTACAGTTTCCGGGTCATGTGGCCAGCATGACTAAGCCGGCGACACCAGAGCAGCGCACGGAATAATAATAATAATAATAATAATAATAATAATAATAAATTTTATTTATATCCCGCCCTCCCCAGCCGAAGCTGGGCTCAGGGCGGCTAACAACAATCAAAATAATCCAGCATTCTAAAAACATTCATTATAAAATTAATTAAAATCAAATTGATGGCAACCATTAAGCAAAATTCTGTGCAGATTGCCAGAGGAGGGGATCAGGCTGCGCCCTGACCAAAGGCCTGGTGGAACAGCTCTGTCTTGCAGGCCCTGCGGAAAGATGTCAGGTCCCGCAGGGCCCTAGTCTCTTGTGACAGAGCATTCCACCAGATTGGAGCCGCGGCCGAGAAAGCCCTGGCTCTAGTTGAGGCCATCCTAACATCTCTGTGGCCTGGGATCTTCAGGATGTTTTTATTTGCAGACCGTAAATTTCTCTGTGGGACATACCAGGAGAGGCGGTCCCGTAGGTACGAGGGTCCTAGGCCGTATAGGGCTTTAAAGGTTAAAACCAGCACCTTAAACCTGATCCTGTACTCCACCGGGAGCCAGTGCAGCTGGTATAGTACCGGATGAATATGATCTCGCAGCGAAGACCCCATAAGGAGTCTCGCCGCGGCATTCTGCACCCGCTGGAGATTCTGGGTCAGTCTCAAGGGCAGCCCCACGTAGAGCGAGTTACAATAATCCAATCTGGAGGTGACCGTCGCGTGGATCACAGTGGCTAAGTCAGGGCGAGAGAGATAAGGAGCCAACTGCTTAGCTTGGCGGAGATGAAAAAATGCCGCCTTTGTTATAGCTGTAATCTGCGCCTCCATAGAGAGGGAGGTATCAAAGATTACACCCAAACTCTTAACGGACGATGCTGGCACTAATTGCACCCCCGCAAGAGATGGGAGTTGCCCCCTCAATCCCATATCGCCCCATCCCAGCCAGAGGACCTCTGTCTTCGAAGGATTTAACTTCAACCGGCTCCCACGTAACCATCCAGCCACAGCTTCCAGACATCTGGTCAGTGTGTCTGGGGCCGAATCAGGATGGCCATCCATCAACAGATAGAGTTGGGTGTCATCGGCATACTGATGGCAACCCAGCCCAAAACTCCGGACAAGCTGGGCGAGGGGGCGCATAAAGATGTTAAAAAGCATCGGGGAGAGAATCGCACCCTGAGGCACTCCACACACCAAGGAGTGGCGCGATGACAGTTCCCCCCCAAGCGCCACCCTCTGTCCCCGACCAGAGAGAAACGAGCGCAGCCATTGAAGGACTGTGCCCTGGATCCCCACGTCGGCAAGGCGGTGGTCCAGGAGTTCGTGATCGACCATGTCGAAGGCTGCTGACAGGTCTAGAAGAATCAGCAGCCCCGACCCGCCTCGATCCAGCTGCCTGCGGAGATCATCTGTTAGGGCGACCAGAGCCGTCTCGGTCCCATGACCAGCGCGGAAGCCGGACTGGAATGGATCGAGAGCCGATGTTTCATCCAGAAACCTACCAAGCTGTTCAGCAACCGCTCTCTCAATCACCTTACCCAGGAATGGAAGATTTGAAACCGGGCGGTAATTGGATAGATCTAAGGGATCTAATGATGTTTTCTTTAAGAGCGGACGCACCACTGCCTCCTTCAGTTCCCCTGGGAATATCCCGGTGCCAAGGGACAAATTGATGATATCACCCAGGGCGGCCCGCACCTCATCTGGACACGCTCTAATCAGCCAAGACGGGCATGGGTCAAGAGGACAGGTGGTGGGCTTTCCAGCTCGGAGGAGTCTGTCCACATCGGCTGGGGATATCCGGTCAAAGTGGTCCAATACTGGACCTGAGGACAGTCGAGGGGCCTCCAGTTCCTTTATTGTATCCAAATAGGCAGGGAGGTCATGGCGGAGCAACAGGACCTTCTCTGCAGAAAAGCTCGCAAATGCCTCACAGCTGTGTGTCAAATTGTTATTTAAATTTGGCTGTCCTTCAAGGGACGTTAAAGACCTAATTATACTAAATAATTGCGCCGGGCGAGAGCTAGCGGACGCAATGGAGGCTGAGAAGTAGGACTTCTTAGCGGCCTTCACTGCCATCTCGTAGGTTTTCATAAGAACCCTATAAGATGTTCTTGAGGCTCTGTCACGGGCACCCCGCCATGCTCGCTCTAGCCGTCTAAGGTCCCGCTTCATTTTCCGAAGCTACTCGGTAAACCAGGGAGCCTGGTTTCTGCGGGATCGCAGAGGGCGCCTAGGTGCGATCTCATCGATGGCTGCTAGGAGCTGGATATTCCAGCCCTCAACAAGCTCAGTCAATGAGTCGCCAGGGGGAGCAAGTTCCCGCAAGGCCTGACGGAATCTATCAGGGTCCATCAGCCTCTGCGGGTGAGCCCAAATTGGCTCGCCACCTAAGCAGGGTGGGGGTGGAAAATCAATCCTGGCTTTCAGAGCGTAGTGATCAGACCATGGCACCTTCATCGAAGGAGACATGATGTGCTGGTCCCGGGGGTAAGGTACCGTGAGTGTAGCAGAGTCCACACGAAGAGGGGTGAGGTCCGATGCAGAGAGCCGGGCGGGGAACAGGAACGCTGGAACAGAAGGCCGAGCAGGGAACAGGAGTACCGGATAGTCAGGAACAGGAAGCCGAGCAGGGATCAGGAACACAGGAAGGTCCGAAGCCAACAACGACGTTGCTCCCGCAACCTGGGGCCGGGCTGACTGGGCTTTTATCCTCTTCTAAGGCCAGGGGCGGTCCCGGTCCCCAGGAGCCCCGCCTCCTCTGGCCTTAAGGCGAGCACTCCTCCTGGGGGCAACCAGTTCCCTTCGCCTCTCTGCCCTAAGCCTCTGCAGATCAGGAGAGGCCGAAGGGTTACTGGGCCCTGGAGGAGGCTCACCTGTGGCCACTGAGTCATCAAGCCCCTCTGGGGCCAGAAGGGCTTCACCTGGGGCCAGCTCCTGATGCACTGCCACAGGTGCAGGCTCTTCAGCATCTAGGCCTTGCCCCAGTTCAGCCGGCCCTGGAGGCGGGGACTCCTGTGCAGGCTGGGATTCCTCTGTTTCATCCTCCGAATCGGAATCCCAGGCCATCACACCATCCCCCCTCCCAGGCCCCCCCCTCAACCGAGGGTCCGGACCCGGCTTGCCGGGGTACGTCGCATGGAACTCTCGGAGGCAGGCAGGTGCGTGGACATTGGCCGCTGGTTCCCAGGAACGGTCCTCCGGTCCGTACCCCTTCCAGTCAATGAGATACTGCAGCTTTCCCCTGCGGTATCGGGAGTCCAGGATGCGTTCCACCTCGTACTCAGGCTCTCCCCGAACCAACACTGGCTGCGGTCGGGGACGGTTCGGGTGGAACTCGTCGGGTGGGGCCACCGGACTCAAAAGGGACCTGTGGAAGACCGGGTGAACCTTCAGGGTTGCGGGTAACCGGAGACGGAATGCCACAGGAGAGATTTGGTCTACGATAGGGAACGGGCCGGTGAAGCGGGCGTCCAACTTCCGCGAAGGTCGAGAGGGGTGGAGGTGGCGAGTGGAGAGCCAAACCAGGTCACCGACGCGAAGTTCCGGCCCCACCTGGCGGTGGCGGTCGGCCTGGGCTTTGTACGCTTCCTTGGCCTGGTGCAGTTGCTCCACCAAAAGCTGTTGCTGGGACTGGAGCTCTTGAAGCCACTCCGTCACCGCCGGGACCGCGGATGCCGGCAGCACCTCTGGAAACAGCCGTGGATGATAACCATAACTGGCCTGGAACGGGGTCTGCTGGGTGGACGCATTCACCGCGTTGTTATAGGCGAACTCCGCCAATGCCAGGTGGTCGACCCAGTCATCCTGCTGGTAGCTGCAGTAACACCGGAGGTACTGCTCCAGCACCGCATTCGCCCGTTCCTTCTGGCCATCGGTCTGTGGGTGGTAGGCTGACGAGAGGCAGACCTCTGTCCCGAGGGTCTGGTGTAATGCTCGCCAGAACCGGGATGTGAACTGAACGCCCCGGTCGGACACCACGCGCTCAGGTAGTCCATGCAGGCGGAAGACATGCTGAAGGTACAGCTGAGCAGTTTCCTTGGCTGTGGGTACAGATGGACAGGGAGCGCAGTGCACCATCTTGGTGAAATGGTCGGAGAAAACCAGAAGGCAGGTACAGCCACGAGACGAGGGTAAGTCCACTACAAAGTCCAACGAAACTGTGTGCCAAGGGCGCGGTGGAACTGGCAATGGCTGAAGTAGGCCGGGGGGTCGCCCGGTAGGTCCCTTGGCGCGCCGGCAGACATCACAACCAGCAACATAGCGAGCCACGTCAGCCTTCAGGCGGGGCCACCAAAACTCACGACTGACCAGATGGGTGGTCCGATACCGTCCAAAGTGCCCCGCTGCTGGGGCATCATGGGCCATCCGGAGAACCTCCAGCCGCAGTGGCCCTGGCGGGATGTACAGACGACCGTGGTGCAGCAGGAGGCCCTGATGCAGGACCAGCCCCGGATACTGTGGGCTGGACCCTTCAGCCAGCTCCCGGAGTCGTTCCTGGGCCCAAGCATCGACCCGCTGCTGTTCCCGCACCCGAACCTGCAGTGGCTGCGCCTCCTGGGTGGCCAGGAATGCGGCCGGAGGTAGGATCGTGGTGGGTTCTGCTTGCTGTACCGTGTCTGCGTTGTCTTCAGGTTTCCGGGACAGGGCATCCGCCTTCAGATTCTGAGAGCTAGGGATGTAGCGGATCCGAAACTGGAACCGGGAAAAGAACAACGCCCACCGGATCTGTCTTTGGTTCAGCTTGCGGGTGGTCTGGAGGTACTCCAGGTTCCGGTGGTCGGTTCTCACCTCCACCGGATGTCGTGCCCCCTCAAGATGGTGGCGCCAGACCTCAAAGGCTACCTTGATGGCCAGTAGTTCCCGCTCCCACACAGTATAGTTACGCTCCGCTGGTAGGAGCTGGCGGGAATAGAAGGCACAGGGTAAGAGTGGCGCTTCAGGACCAATCTGTTGAGACAAGACGGCACCGAGAGCCGTACTGGAGGCGTCGGTCCCCACCACAAAGGGTCGAGAGGGGTCAGGATGTTGTAAGATTGGTGCCCTCTGGAAACAGGCCTTCAACCCCTGAAACGCCTCCTCTGCCTCCTTGTCCCAGGAAAACGGCGTCTTTGGGCGCAGTAGCCGGGTCAACGGGGTGGTGCGATGAGCATAATCAGCGATGAAGGTCCGGTAGTAATTGGCGAACCCCAGGAAACGTTGTAGGTCCTTGCGGTTCCGGGGTGCCGCCCATTCTTGAACCGCTGTCACCTTCCCCGGGTCCATTTGCACCCCATCCGGAGAGAGCCGGTGACCAAGGAAGTCCACAGTCCGCTGATGGAACTCGCACTTGTTGAGCTTTGCGTACAAACGGTGCTCACGCAAGCGCTGCAGCACGGTCCGGACATGTCCCTCATGGCGAGCCGGGTCACGGGAGTAAATCAGTATGTCATCCAAATACACCACCACGTACTTGTCTAACAAGTCCTGAAACACGTGGTTGATGTAGCGTTGGAACACAGCAGGCGCGTTGCACAACCCGAAAGGCATAACCAAATATTCGAACTGCCCGTACCGGGTCCCAAACGCTGTCTTCCACTCATCCCCGGCTCGGATCCGAATCAAGTTGTAGGCCCCCCGGAGGTCCAGCTTGGTGAACACCTGTGCCCCTTGCACCCGCTCCAGCAGCTCCGAGATAAGGGGCAGGGGGTATCGGTCTGGGACGGTAATTTTGTTCAGGGCTCGGTAATCATGGCAAGGGCGGAGTTCCCCACATTTCTTCTTAACGAAAAGCACTGGTGCCGCGGTAGGCGAGGTGGAAGGCCTAATGAACCCACGCTCCAGGTTCTTGCGCAAGAAGTCCTGCAAAGCCTCGCGCTCTGGCTCTGTTAGAGAATATAAGCGACTCACTGGTAAAGGCGCTCCGGGTTGGAGGACTATGCCGCAGTCAAAAGGCCGATGCGGCGGCAGCTGGTCTGCCCCCCGTTCCTCGAACACGTCCTGGTAGTCCTGATACACGGCTGGGAGCGTGGGTGCTGCCTCCTCTGAGGGCGCGGCCGCCAGCGTCCCGGATTGAGCATGGGAACATGGGTCTGGGAAGTGCACGGTCCGTTTGACCCAGTGAATCTGAACGTTGTGGGCTTCCAGCCAGTCCATCCCGAGCACCAGGGGGAAGCGGGGCATAGAGGCAATGTCCAAAGTTCGCAACTCCCGGTGCTGCTGGAAACACAGGACCAGGGGCTGGGTCTCCTGAGTAACGGCACCTGAACACAGAAGTCGTCCGTCAATCGCTTCCACCTGGACCGGTACTGGCTTGTTCCGAAGTGGCACCTGATGATGGGCGGCAAAAGCAGCGTCCATATAAGAGCGGGTTGCCCCTGAATCTACCAAAGCATGGGTGAGGATCCAGGGCCCACCTGGAGGGTATAAACGTACCGAAACCATAAGATGTTGCAAGTCCATTGATGCAGGCCCATTCTGCGCGGTTTGGGACCCCCGGTAGCTAGGGCCATCAGCTACTGGGGTTGGCGGTTTCCCTGCGGCTGGCGTTTCTCAGGGCAAGACCGAGCGAAGTGTCCACTTCCGCCACAGTAAAGACAGAGATTTCCCTCCCGACGCCGCGCCTTCTCTGCGGGGGAAAGGCGTGGCCGCACTGCCCCGAGCTGCATAGGCTCCTCCGTTAAATCAGTTGTGACCGTGGGGCTGCCGGAAAAAGCTGGTGCCGTGAACTGGAAGTGTCGGCGACCCCGGGCCTGACGACGATCCTCCAACCGGTCGTCTATTTGTAGACTCCGTTGAATGAGAGTGTCTAGCGTGGTGGGGCGTTACATTGTGGCTAACTGGTCCAGTACCTCGTCCGAAAGCCCTTCGAGATACTGGTCCCGCAGTGCCGAATCATTCCAGGTCAAGTCCTGTGCCAACAGCCGAAACTCCGTGGTATATGCGGCCACCGTGGACTTGCCCTGTTTCAAACGCCGAATCGCCCGGTTGGCTTGACTCCCTTTCTGGGGGTTGCCGAACGCGGCCTCCAAACGATTGCAAAACCCCGTATAGTCTGCCAGCAAGGGGGAGTCTTGCCTGAGTAGCGGCAACGCCCACTTGGCCGCCTGGTCCTTTAACAAACTAATCAAAAAGTGCACCTTGGTGCGGTCGTCAGGAAAGTTCCGGGCTCGCCCCTGAATATACAGCTTGGCCTGGGCCAGGAACATGGGAAAGCTGGCCGGGGCTCCATCAAATTTCTCAGGCAAAGCCACTGGGTACTTGCCAGGAGCCGGGGCGTCGGCCCCAGGAGCCGGTAGGGCTTCCAAGCGTTGCTGAAGTGCCACAACCGCGTCACTGAGCTGCTGCACGGTGTGAGTCAAGGCCTGGTTCTCCTGGGCCAAAGCCACCAGTGTAGCCGCCTGGTCAGCCATGGCCTCTGGCTCTTCCCGAACGCACCCCTACGAAGGGGGAGTGCGGGTGTGGCGGGAGCAAACTGTGCTGGTCCCGGGGGTAAGGTACCGTGAGTGTAGCAGAGTCCACACGAAGAGGGGTGAGGTCCGATGCAGAGAGCCGGGCGGGGAACAGGAACGCTGGAACAGAAGGCCGAGCAGGGAACAGGAGTACCGGATAGTCAGGAACAGGAAGCCGAGCAGGGATCAGGAACACAGGAAGGTCCGAAGCCAACAACGACGTTGCTCCCGCAACCTGGGGCCGGGCTGACTGGGCTTTTATCCTCTTCTAAGGCCAGGGGCGGTCCCGGTCCCCAGGAGCCCCGCCTCCTCTGGCCTTAAGGCGAGCACTCCTCCTGGGGGCAACCAGTTCCCTTCGCCTCTCTGCCCTAAGCCTCTGCAGATCAGGAGAGGCCGAAGGGTTACTGGGCCCTGGAGGAGGCTCACCTGTGGCCACTGAGTCATCAAGCCCCTCTGGGGCCAGAAGGGCTTCACCTGGGGCCAGCTCCTGATGCACTGCCACAGGTGCAGGCTCTTCAGCATCTAGGCCTTGCCCCAGTTCAGCCGGCCCTGGAGGCGGGGACTCCTGTGCAGGCTGGGATTCCTCTGTTTCATCCTCCGAATCGGAATCCCAGGCCATCACACATGATCACATCTATACCGACGCCAAAGATCAAATCCAGTGTGTGGCCTGCTTGATGTGTGGGGCCCAAAACAAACTGGGAGAGCCCTAGTGTCGCCATGGAAGACACCAGGTCCAGAGCCTGTGAGGAGGGAGTGGCATCAGCATGGATGTTGAAGTCCCCCAATACCAATAGGTTAGGGAACTCCAAGGCCCAGCCGGCCACTGCCTCCAGCAGGCCTGATAGGGTGGCTGCTGGTGCGCTAGGTGGCCAGTACACCAGCCAGACAGCCAAGCTCACCTCGGAGCCCACACTAGGCCAACACATTCAATGCCGGGGATCGATGGCGATGGTAGAGCCCTGAAAGAACAATCTTCCCGGATTAATAATGCCACCCCTCCCCCCGGACCACAGTCCGCGACTGGTGGAGGACGGAGAAACCCGGGGGCGCCATCTCTCGTAAGGTAACAGTTTCCCCTTCGCGCACCCAGGTCTCCGTCACACAAGTCAGGTCAACCCCCTGCGAGGTGAAGAAATCTCGCAGGGTGGCGGTTTTGTTGCCTATAGACCTGGCATTGCACAACACCAGTGACGGAGGTGAGTAATCCTTGCTCACCCTACCTTCGTCCCTCGGGATGGGGCGCAGATTGGAAAGGGTACGAGCATATCCATATCTCAATCCCCTTCGCCTATGACATCTGCCCCCACCGCCATACCTCCCTCGCCCCACTACGGTAGCAGTTTACCTTCCCGCCAGAGTGGTGCCTATTTATCTACTTGCACTTTGACGTGCTTTCGAACTGCTAGGTAGGCAGGAGCAGGGACCAAGCAACGGGAGCTCACCCCGTCGCGGGGATTCAAACCGCCGACCTTCTGATCAGCAAGTCCTAGGCTCTGTGGTTTAACCCACAGCGCCACCTGCGTCCCTTATATGGCTGTAATATACATCTGTATAGCTTGTGTTGCATTGAAACATCATATTTTATCCAATGTAATATCCTATCTTTTCGGGTGCATTTTGTATCTGGCTGGTAGCTATTGAAAATAGTGTTGCAAAAGTTGGACTCCACCCTCAACATGTGGCAAGATTCCAGGCACTCACCAAGGGTCTGTGTTGCTGTGAGAATCAAGACATGGTGGGAACTGTCGCACCTTTAGAAATATGTTTTAATTACACATATTTACACCTTTAGTCTACATAGAGGGTGTCCAGATCTTACAGCATGTTCTGCTCAAGTGAGGCTTGTTCCTCACAGCAGTGCAACACTGGAGTCCAAGGCATCTCTCCCAACCTGCCTTCAGCCAGCCAGCCGAAATGGTTCTGCCCCTTTCCCAGCTATTCCAAGCCTCTTGTCAAAAGCCCCAAACTCTTCCGGTGACACCACGCCTAGTTATCCTGGCAACTGTCCAAATCTGCTGCCTCTGTTCACACCTCTAGCCAGTGGGGAAGGACAGTTCTCTTGCATTGCCAGTGGCCCTCAATGGCCCCGTATTTTGCTTTAAATGGCCCTAGCCTGGCCAGGTCATTTTGCAAAAGCTAGCCCAGGAATTCCTCTGCAGCTTCTATTATCCCTTCACATCCAAAATACAGTGGTGCCCCACAAGACGAATGCCTCGCAAGACGGAAAAACCGCTAGACGAAAGGGTTTTCCGTTTTGGAGTTGCTTCGCAGGACGAATTCCCCTATGGGCTTGCTTCGCAAGACGAAAATGTCTTGCGAGTCTTGAGATTTTTTTTTCGCTTTCCCCCCCCCCTTTATCTAATCTGCTAAGACTTTAATAGCCTTTAATAGCCTTTTAGCAGCTAATCCCCTAAGCCTTTAAGCCTTTAATAGCCGCTAAACCGCTAATAGCGCTAATCCGTTAAGCCGCTAATAGGGTTGCTTCGCAAGACGAAAAAACCGCTAGACGAAGACTCTCGCGGAACGGATTAATTTCGTCTTGCGAGGCACCACTGTAATCAAAATCCTACCCTTTATTAATTCCTAGGGTTTAGCTCCCACCCCCAATTCAAAACAATAGAATGCTTGATAGTTCAAATGTTAGCCACTGTGTCAGGTGCAGAGAATCTGTGGCCCTGCAAATGTTGATGGACTACAAATGCCATCATCCCAGATCAGCTGGGACTGATGGGAGTTGACAGCCTCAACAGAACTGGAGGAAACCAGGTTCTTCATCCCTGTGCCATATATTTGATTATGGAAATTAGTTTCCAGGAAATGCAGTATTTTACATGTACTGCTATGGGAAAGGCCATATTTTGCATCTGTTCCATAAACAAATCACAAGGTGGGGCTTTTAAAAAAATCAACACACGCACATACCAATCCTCAGAGGTCTATATTATTAAAACATACTCTGCCACAGCAAACTCCTACAAGTCCCCAGATGCGTTTCAAACGCATGGGTTAGACTAGAAAGGGATGATGAGAGTGGAGGCTTATATCCACCTAATATCAATCTATAAATGGCTGACATTGAATCTGCTCCCCTGAGGAATAGCCCCACTGATCCTCTGCGACCACTTCCAGTCTGGCTGGCAGACAGCAGTCCTGAACACCCTTCAGAAACTGGGTTTTGCCCCTCAAGCCCTTTTAAGTCTCAGGTTGGGCCAGGCAAAAGCTACAGTCAGGCAAAGAATCATAGACACCAACAGTACTGCTCAAGGTGCCCCATCTATAAAATTAGAGAAATCGATATAGCCGCACCGGCAGCATATCTCTTCTTTCTCGTATCCAAAAATGCCAGAAGGGCTTTTACACTTGCCAGAAGCTCGGCTCTGCCCTTGCTGGTCCTGGAAGGATCCTTTAAAAAAAGTCCCATATGCTCAGAGACTTTGCGCCTGTTCATTGGGGGATATAGGAAGCCCAGAGCACTTGTTCTTTAGATGTCCCTTTTATGAAGAGGCACGAAGTGAGACCATTGATCCCCTGCTGGTGAGGCTCACTGACCTCCCGGAAAAGCAATATTTGACCTTTTCCTGTTAGGCAAAGATCATAAGACGACCCGGATGGTCGCCAGATTCTGTGTACAGATCTGTAGGCGCAGACCATCCCCCAACCCAAACTAGTTTGTTAAGAAAATCCCCAAACTCGGTTCCATGGGTGACTCTGGGTCATCTCTCTGCGGTAGCGTATCTTAAAGTTTTAGGTGTCTATACGCTTATCGCATTTATAAATTTTAAATTTATTGTTGTACATTGTTTTAAATGTTTGTTTTCCTTCTGGAATTGTACCCCCAAGTGTGTTTTATAAGCTGGTCTCCGACCATAATAAATTATCTATCTATCTACTCTGCCACAGCTTTGGTTAAAGAGTACTGTCTCTTCTTAGGGAGTCTGGAAACTTCCAATTGTCAGAGCATCCCAATATTCACCTGTGAAAGACTGGAAGATCAGCCAGTTGCCACTTCTGTCACGATCAGGCAGTTTGGCTGTGCTTTTCCTAAGTTGTTCTTCCAGTTCACTGGAATGAGTGCAGAACAACTTCCCAGTAAGATGCAACACAGATCACTGGCTTCTACCTTGCTACCTCTAATAGTGGCCCAAAATCCCACCTTAGTTCACAGTAGGGCAGGTACTGATCAGCCTTAAAAGCCTAGAAGGTTTTTCACGGCCAGATCTAGAAATTACAATTCTTGCTGATAGCCATCTCTTCAGTTGTCGGGAGCTTTCAAGACAAATCTTTAACGGAAGTGATTCAGGCCTGGTGAAACTTGAGTATCATCAATTGCTGTCAAGTCACTGTGGCCCAGATACTAGTTAAACTTTTGGGACACTGGAGATATAGACAGAAAATGGACGTGTTGCTCCTTGTAGAGGCAGATCTTTAGACTGAACCCACTGTTCCCTTAAGTTGGAGTGTGGCAGCCACCATGAAACATTACATGCAAATCTATGTAGCTAAAATGTACAAATTAAACACAGACTTCCAGGTCAACATTTATTCTCCAAGTAACTCCTGCACAGAACAACATGCTCACATTTTGCTTTTATGAGATGTTGCCAGTGGAATGAAATAGCAATTAAAAGGTGGCCGACGAGGCTTTCAGGACTGGTGCAAACACATTGCGCAACTGATTGATATATCTAGATTTATAATTAACTTTATCCTACATGGCTGCCACTGCGGCTTACAGTGAGGCAAAGCAAAACCAACATCTTGAGAAGTTTAAAAACAAAAATGATTGTTTAAAAAAGCAATTCAGGATCTGCTCTCGATTTCCTGTTTGCAAGAAAATAAACTCTAAGGGGCTCAACAGCCTTGACAGAAAAAGGGAATGTTTTTGGTGAGCTTATCTTGGGAGGAGGTTTCCCCAAAAGTCTTATTTGTAGTCTTTTCTGCCACTGAGGTGGAAGCAGCAAATGTGAGACGGCTCTCACTAAAGACCAAGGGGTAAAGCTTGCTCTTACTCCAGGGTAAGAGTAATATTTCACTAACCCTTCCCCCACATAGATATGAAAGTCCTAAGTTCACCTATTAAAATAGCATTTAAATAACTTTTTGGGACTGCTGTGAGTTTAGCTGTCCTGATTTATTTTCTCCTGCTGTTTTTAGACTATGTTGGATTGTATGCAGTATTAGTTTCTATGATTTTATGATCATTTAAAAAAAATGATCATTTTTAAAAATTTGACTGGAAGCAGCTGAGACAGCTTAGGTTTTTGGGTAGCATATATACGTTCTAAACCAGCCAACCAAGGAGAAAGCTTAGCAAATACTTATTTGGTGTTCTCATTTTCTACATGCAGGTAGTATTTTTTGAATTTTTCTTTTCTTTTGTTGAGGGGAGTTTTAAGCATGGAATCCTCTACGTACCTTCTGAAATGGTACATGCATAACTGCTTCAGGATGAGGTCATGAGCCCAGTTAAGTCCTGTTTCCCACAATCAGGGCATGAGGAAAAGCCAGGAAAGGGTTTGCCACTTGATTCTCTTTAAACTAGCTCTCAGTGACATGAGAAGAATGCTTTTCCATCAACAATTTTTAATTTATTTCCGGCTTACCAAACACCTCACACTGCACTACCAAGAGAAGGCAAAATATATCCTCGCTCCCCAACAAGCATGCACATACATCCATACAAAAAAACATGTCTCAATACCTCTATGGTGATTATCTTTTAACCTGAGTTTCTTAGCCAGTACAAGGCTGGCCAGCAAACACCGATAGCGCTCAGCAACAGACATTTCAACCGCCTTATAAGACTTTCATTTGGCTAGTAAAAAATAGTGTTGTATGATAACCAGTGGCGCTTCTGCCTGGGGGTGGGGGAAGAAAACACTTTTACCCAAAATTTTACACTTATGTACAAAATACTGGACTACATACCCATCCTTAGCATTAAATATGGTAATATTCACCTGCAAATGTGTCCCTAAACAACTGTGTAATGCTACAGATTAAAATTCTTAAGAGTTCTTAACATACACACCATTTCAGCTCCAGGAACTCGCCCCTTTGTTCTGCTGAATTGACAATCCTCACTCTTGTCAACTCATCATCTACTTGCCATATCATTATCCTGGTTGTCCAATTGTTCAAAACATCTCTAAATCCTCTAAATTGGAAGCTGAGTGAAAGGTCTTTCGAGCTAGAATTCTTTCCCCCTTTAATTCAATTGCTCATTGCCACAGAAAGCCGCCTTTTCAGAAACAGCTAATCTTTACAGATTGAACAGCGAGAAGCCCAGGCTTCCTGTTACGTTTCCGATAAACTTCTCAAGAAACATTTCATCGTTTGTGCAGATACTTCTCCAGATGCAAACCACAAAAAGAAGTTGAACGTAACATAGAGGAAGGAGGCTTCTCTTTTCTGTGATGGCTGCAGGAGAGCTCAGTTTAATCCGTCCTAAATTGGAGCAGTGTACAAAAGATTGCATTCCCATTAACAGCATCAGGTTTTTCTACCAGGATTATTCAAAGAGCCTTCTGTGCACTTGCCCATGTCCATAGGAGCGATTATGTCCAAGGGTGGAATTCTAATTCAGGAAGGTAGAGAGGCCTCCACAGGTTGTATGAAGCACCCAATACATCCCATCAAATGGTGGCTTCTCACAGGCCATCGCTCTGCATTAAAAGGTAAAGATAAAGGGCCCCTGGACGGCTAAGTCCAGTCAAAGGCGACTATGGGGTCGCAGCACTTATCTCGCTTTCTGGCTGAGGGAGCCGGCGTTTGCCCACAGACAGCTTTCTGGGTCATGTGGCCAGCATGACTAAACCACTTCTGACGCAACGGGACACTGTGACGGAAACTAGAGCGCAAGGAAACGCTGCTTACCTTCCCACAACAGTGGTACCTGTTTATCTACTCGCACTGGCGTGCTTTCAAACTGCTAGGTTGGCAGAAACTGGGACAGAGCAACGGGAGCTCACCCCGTCGCAGGGATTCGAACCACCAATCTTCCAATCGGCAATCCCAAGAGGCTCAGTGGTTTAGACCACAGCGCCACCAGCGTCCCCCATGTTAGGAACTAGGTAAACACCCTTTAAAGTAACTAAACACTCTAATTGTTTTCAATAACCTCCTCTCCCAAAAAACCCCTTTCAAAATCCCGGACCTAAATCTCACAGAAAAAGTTAATATCAGGAAGCCACTAAGTACAATTTCCAAGTCAGAGGGTGAGGCTTTAGTGCTGCATGTGTCTCCTTACACTTCCTTGTGAGGAGAAGCAGCAGCAGTGTGTTCTGACCCGTTCATATTAGATACCCACAGGATCAAGGCAGATTAGAGGTGATGACACTGTAGATAGCTCTGAGCGAGCAGCTTGCTCCGACAAACACTGAAGTTAAACTGAGGTCTTATATGTCTCTTCCTCGTGACCCCTTTTCCCAAGCTCCACCTCCTTGGCCTGAAGACTTTAGCCCGGAAGAGTGCTTCTTTACTTCTCTGTGGCTTCATTCCTGTGTGCTCCCTGCACAAGTGGGCAGGTGTGTTAGTGCCAGAGGCACATCCTGATAACATCTGGTTCTAGGGATGGCAGATCCTGGCTCAGGTACTGTGGGCTCTGAACTATCAACCTCCTGTTCCTCAAACACTGAACCATCAGCATCAGAAGCCTACTCCACTTGGTAGTACAACAACCCTGAACTCAGCTGGCTCCTCCTCTGATTTGGAGCTTGAACCCAAGACCGTGGCAGAATAAATGATGCATAGATAGGATGCAAACATGTTTAGCATTCATTCAGAAATCAGAGGACTCCACTTTTCCTGTCAGAGTTTGAGTATCTTGTTGAATATTTTTTTAAACGGTTTTGCAAGATACCTGGAGTACTCCCCTTACCGCTAAACTGCTTGTTCATGTGAATGGTACCAGAGTACTGGCTTTGCCTTATATCTTACCAGGCAAATTGTTTCTCTGTGATCTGAGATGTTCAGGGAATGATTCCTTGGTACAGAGACAACTCTAGAATCTCGAAAGCGTGAAAGTCTTCAGGGGAAGGAATCGTATATTCACTGTCTCTCAACCAAGGTGGATGCGTTAAGTGTGTGTGTGTAAACAGTAGAAGCAGGGCTGGGGGGACTGTGAGAGGGAGAAAGTTTGGAATGAGATAAGAGTCTGAAAGGAAGATGTAAAACTACAGTACAGTGGTACCTCAGTTTAAGAACGATTTGGTTTACAAACTCTGTAAAACCGGAAATAGTGTCTTGGTTTGAGAACTTTACCTTGGTCTAAGAACGGAATCCAAACGGTGGATGGGCACCGGTGGTAGGAGGCCTCATTAGGGAAAGCACGCTTCGGTTTAAGAACGGTTTTGGTTTAAGAACGGACTTCCAGAACGAATTAAGTTCGTAAACCAAGGTACCACTGTATCTCTCTCCCTGGAGATCGGATGTGGGAGAAGTGGCTATTACAAGAAGTCCTTAAATCTCCAAGGAAAACCCAAAATGGTTGCTGTAGCCCTGTCCTCCAGTTTGTTGAAAGTTTTCTTCCTCTGAAAAAGGCTTCATTTTCTGTGTAATTCGTAGGACCATGAGGCGGACTGAGGCCGTCATCTTGAGCAGGGTGGAGTTGCCACAGGCGGCCTTCACCTCTGGAGAAGTGAGAAGCAGCTAGGGCAGCAGAATTGGGACTATGAATCTTGCGTGACCAACAGCTTTTCTCCCCGAGTAGTTGAGAGGTTCCACATCATCACAATCGTCATTACAGGCGTCTCTGCCACAAATAGTGGACCTTCCAAACATACTGATACTTTATATGCAGTGCTTTCTAAAAAAATGTTTAGGGGTACTCTCATTTTGACTCAAGAAAACCACCATTTTATAGTTCAAATCAGGAAAATTAAAACAGTAAATGGACAAAAGGGGGTAGCAACGGAACTGATGATTCACCGTGCTAGAGAAGAAACTAAACATCTTGTAAAAATTTGTTTCTTCTCCCTTTAGATTCACAAAATGTTTAGAGGTATGCGTCCCCCTGCGTCCCCTCAGAAAAAAGCACTGTTTATATGTACAGTGGTACCTCGGGTTACATATGCTTCAGGTTACATACGCTTCAAGTTACACACTCTGCTAACCCAGCAATAGTGCTTCAGGTTAAGAACTTTGCTTCAGGATAAGAACAGAAATTGGGCTCCGGCGGCGCGGCAGTAGCAGCAGGCCCCATTAGTTAAAGTGGTGCTTCAGGTTAAGAACAGTTTCAGGTTAAGAACGGACCTCTGGAACAAATTAAGTACTTAACCCGAGGTACCACTGTATTGCATATTTGGAAATACCACAGTTGGCAAAATCATGCCTACTTATAAAAGCTTCTCAAAAATACCATCCAAAATTGGTCACCCAGGTAAAGGAGAAAGTATAACACATAATGCACGATTTACCCAGGTGCTCCCCTCTTTGCTATTTAAACTGTGGGATTACTGGGACGTGGAAGGCTGTGAAAGCAAAACATGTTAAGCCGTGAAAACAGAGTGCCCGGGAACAAGCCATTAAAAAAAACCAACAAAAAAAAAAACCACTACCACCAAGCAACTTGGGCTTTATTAAGATTCTATGCTTCTCCATTTATTTTTGAACTGCAATTTGCTCAGTCCTGTTATCCAACCCGACTCAAATTGTGCCTTTCTTGGCTCACGTTGCTTGCATGTTACTCAGCTGATGCTGTGAAGCAGTTCTTGGGGGACCTTGCCTCATACACACACCAGAGTTTCATCCAGTAAACCTTTTTCATAAACTTAAGGGGCTTGTGGAGCAATGGAAACAAGCCCTAGTTCAGTTCTTTAGCCATGGGCCCAGAGAACTACAAGGATCAAACAGCCTGGAATTGAACATTAAAAGCTTTGGGGGGGGGGGGAATAAAATACCTTTGTCCAATGACAAAGCTGCATATGAACCAACTCCTAAGGGCTGTGGGGCCTTTGCCCCCCCCCCAAAGTTTATGGGGCATTCCCATTCAAATTATGTGTGCGCACTACGTCTTCTAATTGATTATGCAAGGTGGGCCTTACCAACAATATTTTGTTCCAAGTTGGCACCAAGTTGCAAAGTTGTGAGGTGAGCCTCAGTTGGGAATTCATGTTACTGCAGTTTGAACTGCAGAATACAATTATGCTAAAAACAGATCAATACACTTTTTTAAAACAGCAGCAGCAGCAAACTTAGTTGGTCTCTAAGGTGCTACTGGACAATTTTTTTATTTTATTTTTATTTTTTTCCACTGTCAGACCAACACGGCTACCTACCTGAAGGAAATAGACCAGGGGTCAGCAACCTTTTACAGTCATGGGCCGGTCCACTGTCCCTCAGACCTTGTGGGGGGCCGGACCATATTTTGGAAAAAAATATTGAATGAATTCCTGTGCCCCACAAATAACCCAGAGATGCATTTTAAATAAAAGCATACATTCTACTCATGTAAAAACACCAGGCAGGCCCCACAAATAACCCAGAGATGCATTTTAAATAAAAGGACAAATTCTACTCATGTAAAAACATGCTGATTCCCAGACAGTCTGCGGGCTGGATTTAGAAGGCGATTGGGCTGTATCTGGCTCACAGGCCTTAGGTTGCCTACCCCTGAAATAGACTGTGTGCACACAGTTAGAAATACATCTAACTGTATTTCCTCTGGTCTCTTAATAAACAGAATCCTTTGCAGCAACCACACTAACACTGTGCACACAGGCTGTGTGTTGGGGCATGTGGCCCAATTTCTCCCACTTTGCTCTTCCCATTGCAAAAGCAAGCAAATGAACCAGGAAGGAGATAGCTTAGCATTATGTCTGAACTCAGAATAATGGTTTGCTTCTCTCTAACAAGCCAGGATTTGTAAGTCACAGGGTGGATAAAAATAAATGATTTTTTTTATTTTTGAAAATGGATTTTTTAAAAATTTAAATTGGATTTTTAAAATAAAATGCTTTTGGAGGAAAAATCTTTCTAAAGATAATTTTCTACTTAAGTTACATTATAGTCGAAAGGCTATTCACCAGGGAAAAAGGATTTGTTTTAAGTTTTTAATGAGTGCTAAAGCTCAGTCTGGTTTTGTTTAATTTAAAAAATTGTTTATCCACATCAGTTAACAAACATGGATACATATGCTATAATGTTTTTGTTTTAGTTCAGGCTTCCTCAAACTTGGCCCTCCAGATGTTTTTGGCCTACAACTCCCATGATCCTTAGCTAGCAGGACCAGTGGTCAGGGATGATGGGAATTGTAGTCTCAAAACATCTGGAGGGCAGAGTTTGAGGAAGCCTGTTTTAGTTAAATAAATTGTTTAAATTGTTATTAAGAAAATGATTATTTTTCTCCTTCCAATTAAGTGCAGCAGAAAAGTTGCCCAAATATAAATAGTTAACTTATTGAACCTCACAATAATTTCATAATTTACCTGTTTATGTATTTCTAATAGCATAACTAAATTAGTAATTTTGGATATAACTGTAAAAACTACTCTGAAAATTTATTCTACCAAAAATGAAACCTTCATCTGGTTGTAAATAGTAAGATTATACCAGCAAGAACGAGTCTTTCTGCAAAAAAAGATTTTTTAAATCAAGTCTTACTGACTTGGGATTTAAATTGTGATTTAAATCGATTTGATTTAAATCAAATCTACCCTGGTAAGTCAACAACAAAATTTGCATTTAAGGCTTGCTAACGATCCTGTCTTGGAGGAAGACACAAAATAAATGTTAAGATATCCAGTTTTCTGGTCTTGCAAAGCAATGGTATACATCAGGCTATCTGTACCAACAAGCTGTTTGTGCACAGTGTGGTTTATTAAGCCAGAGGCTTATCGTTCTGTGCAAACATCATTTGTAATGGGCATCCTGCCTTTATCAGGCACACACCTACGAAAGTCAGAAAGAAGCTACCTTCCTTTTTTTAAAACACTGAACACATTTCTAATACTTATAATGAAAACTGCTATAGCACTCGATCTACTAGAGGCTCCTAATTAAAAAAATAATAGTAATAATCAGGCACATCTGTTAAATATGTTTAATTTTTTTTAAAATAACTGATGGCAAAATAAAATATTTACATCACATCATACTGTGTAAACACGCAATGTTGCTGTACAAAGAAATATACATGCAAAATAAAGCAAAAATCCAACTAAAATAAGGAATGAAATAATAATTCACAAGCAAAAAAAAGTTATGGTTGGTATGAATACATATCCATCCAGTTTTGATTTTAATTTTTTGTTTAAAAAGTTTCTGTACAACTTTACAAAAAAGAGAAATAAATAGATTACAATGGAAGTTGCAATTATTAAAATTAAAACCAAAGCCAGATTATGGCTTAAGACGGACTGCTATGTCTATTTTGTAAGGGATGCAGGCTAGGTATGTTTCAACAGGCATAAATCACAAAGAGAAACATGGATGGCTGAACATCCATGCTAGTTCACTTATGCGCAGAAAACCATCAATGACTTAATATTTCACATATTGCCTATGTCTTGGAACTCATTTAAAAAAGCAGACAGTTATTTTCTGTCAGGTTCCGGTCCAATTTATGACAGTATTTTCTTCAAAGAGGAAAAACACACACACCATTCACTCAGTTATTGTACAGAAAGCAATAGACAAATCTGAAAATTCTAAAAAGCAGAGATCGATTACGGGGTGAAATAACACTTTGGCATCTCGAACAAACAAAACAAACCGTCTTTTGAAAATGTCGCCTTGTTTTCCTTATCCAGTTTGCATTTCAGGAAATGAAAATAATTTTACAATCCTTTTAAAACCAGCAAGACTTCCGAACTAGGTCCTAAGCTAAGGCTCAAGTTAATGACACAGTGATAAAACCCCCCAACCCAGCCCCCCAACTCAGCCCTGGAAATCCCCAACACAAAAGTCATAAAGTTCGCCATACTATGAATGTGCTTTTTCTATATATTTATTACAGTTACAACAGGGGTCCTCATAAATAGTTGCATAAAATGTTAAAGCCACAACATTGCACATGATATGAAATTTAAAAAAAAAACCCAAAACAAAACAAAAATCCCAAAGTGAGTGCATTTACAGTATTTTCTTCCTGCTGTATACTGCTTGACGATAAGAGGTTGGCTTAAGGACACCAAACCCAAGAGTTCTTTTCTGATAGGTCAAGCCAAGGCTGACCGGAACTGAAGACCCACACAGTGGTTCACCACCATTTAGGGGGAAGTTATAGGGAGAGGAGAAGAGGGGGGAAATTAAAGAGACACAGGTTGAAGGCAGGTAACAGTCTATTTACAAGTAAGGCCTACATTTTATCAGAGCAAAATGGTTCATTCTATTTGTATGCAAAAATCTTGAGGTTGGATGCACTTTAAAAGCAGAGTCCGATCTCAGTGCACTGCTATGCAAGATACACACAGGCGAGGCAACTGGAAAGCTCTATGTCCAAGTCCAAAAAAATAAAATAAAATCAGATGGGTCAAAACGGACACCATCTAGACGGGCAGCCATTTTGTTCAGTCGTCTTTTAAGTGTCAGTGTCTGTACCTTGTCTCTCAATACCAGTGCTTTGAACAAAGGCATATTTTTTTCCCTCTGTCTAAAATCTTGAAAACGCTAGTTAAGATCGGTTGCAAAATTTCAATTCTCGTCAGACGTTTTTAAAAAAGGATTTTTTTTTTTTTGCAGAACCCTGAATTAAAATACTGTAGTAAGTGTCAAGTTCTTCATTGCCTTTTGCAGAGTACAATGTTGCAGTCCTCCACCCCAACATAGTTTTGCAGTGCTAGTCCCAAGTACAACCGTGCTTAAGATTTACTTGGAATGCATTTCCACACGATGAATACGCTAGCAGCTGATTGGCTTCTGTTTTTTTTTTTCTTTTTCCTTCACCCCAAATTCAAGTCAACAGCTGATTGGCAGGAGAGCTTCACCCGCAGTTTAGCTGACAGGTGAAAGAGAATGAGAGAACACATCAAAGATAGGTCAAACTTTTGGCAAGAGCCTGCTCTGTAAGAAGTTTTTAATGCTACGAATGGGTCGAACATCGTTCTGGTGTTTTCGCCGCTCAATGAATGAAGTCAGTCTGGCTATGTCAATGCTGTCAGCAATTTTGGCACTGCCTGGCTGCAGCCACTGCTCCTGCAGAGCCAGTGCAGCCGAAGGGCGCTTGGCTGGGTCATCCTGCAATAGGAAACAGACAAAATCTTTGGCCTTCTGGCTTACTCCTTTGAAGTAGTCGTCTGGGAAGCTAAAGTCTAGGCGGCAAATGTTCAGGCAGGTTTCCTCTACGCTTTCGTCCAGGAAAGGAGACACGCCGCTAAGGAGAACGTATGTGAGCACTCCGAGGCTCCACACATCTGAGGTCAGGGAGACAGGATTTCCAAGGATAATTTCGGGAGCTGCAAACTCTGGGTTCCCAAGTAGCTGGTGGATGTGGTACGTGGTGTTGAGCTGGACTGCATCTCCAAAGTCAGCCAGTCGGATCGTTGCTTTGGCCAAGCTCTTGTCCACCAGAATGTTTTCAGGCTGGAAGAGACGAAGAAGGGGAAGTTGTCACTTGTTACGCCAAGCAAAGCGCCACATGTTAAGCAGCCTCACCTGTAACAACCTAACTTGTACTTTCAAGCCTTAAAAATGTCGGCACGATTTCTAAACGTTCGACAGATTCCGAAATGAAACGCACAGCAAAACGAGATGAACGTATCATCTACACATTTAACGTACGAGAGGAAAACTTAAAATGCTATGTGAGAAATACTTGAATGCATCTCGCAGCATCTTTTTATTTTGCTAAAAGCAGCTGCTGGGAAGAGCGGTTGTGGAGGGTGATCAGAACTGCAAACTAGGCGGTTCTGCATTCCCTCAATGCTACAGAATAATAAAAAATGCTCCTATTGAAGCTGCTGTTAGCCACCTAGGAGAAAACACAAAGGAATAATACAAGAGCCTTTATGTTTCCTCCTCTGTGGCTAACAGCGGTTACTGCTCTCTTTTGCAGGGATGGCGGGGAGATTTGCATTAGGGAATTGGAGAGGGTAAAAGTCAAATTTCCTTCCACTTCGTAGATAGGTTGCCCCTGACGTTAAGAATCCTGCAAACCAAATACTGTGAAGTATAGATGTGAAAGTCACAATAATTTCTCCTACTTTAAGTATCAAGGTACGGCATATAGAAAGAAAGCCAAATTCACTTTAAACAAAAAACCAACACTCAGCAGTTTGCTTCTTTCCAAACAAAGCATAAGTAGAGCAGACATGACTGAGCAGCATGCTGCTTGTTCACGCTAAGCATAAACCGTGGCTTACAGGGATGTGTACACAGCTGTCAAGGGCATTTTCCAGCCAATGGAAGGCACACAACAGATAGTTTATGGTCAAAGATAACTTAGTTGCTTCTACAGCTCTGGATAGCTATATGCAGCAATCTAGTGTCCTGGCAACTCTTCCCAGGTCTGCATCCTATGGAGCAGTTGCAGCAACAGGGGACCACTCCGCCTCCACCACTTTAAGTACCTCCCCCTGACAGGCAGTGCACACGCAGCCAGAGACTACGCCTGCGTGGAAGGTTTTGCCTCTGCTCTTCCCGCTTCATCTCTCTCCTGGTTCTGGGAGAGAGTGGGGCAGGAGAGGGTGGGGCAGCACCCAGCCCTCCCCTTGCCTGACCAGCGTCTTCCTCTTTCTTCCATCCTCCGATTCTTGCCCCCTGGCTGGTACGGGTCCCCCCAACTCACTGCTCCCCTCTCCCGAGTCGGACTCCAGCTCGCCTGCCCCTGATGCCCACTCATTAGCGTCCTGCCAGTCCCCGACATCAGGCACAATGTGGGCTTGGGCCACAACTGTACATTGTTCCTTGAGTTGGCTTCCTATTCACACAAGGCTCTCACAGCACTTACAGCCTTTGTGCAGTAGGGAGATGGGACTGGGCTAATAATACGTCCCCTGGATGCACCTTGTTTCTACACACAAGACTGGACCACCAGCTAGTCTGTCAGAAATGTGTGGATGCTCTGAAGTATATCCTGGTATTGACGGTATTCGGGGGGGAGAAAAACCTGTTATCCCGTTCACCTTTAGGTCCAAGTGCACTATTCTGCAATTGTGAAGATACTGTACAGCATCCAGAATCTCCCCCAGATACAGCTTGATCTTTCCTTCCGTGAGGTTTCCCCATTGCACGATGTAGTCCAGAAGGCGGCCCTGGTTAGCACTATGAAAGCATAAGTGTCATGTTAATCATTATCATCAGCTGTCCACATTCGGGGGGGGGGGGGAGCAAATGATTTAACTCTGCTGCATGGTAGAGCTAGTCCTAACTATTATAGAGGGGTGTGTGTATGTAGAAATAAATTAACTTTTTTTTTTTAACCCACACAAATCTCACCATGAAGTGAGAAATCTCCACTATTGCTCTGTGATTAATTGTTCTTAGGATTAACTTGAAGTAGAAATGTAGCCTGATTTACACTCAGGTGTGTATTTATGAAGACGTACTCACAAAATAAGTGTAAGATTCTAATCATGTAAGATTTGCCTATCTTCAACATTTAACATCTAGAAAGCAAGAGCATAACATATTGGCCACGTTTGAATGTAGAGCTAAGCCATTGTTCTTGTTGTTGTTTAGTCGACTCTACACATGGACATCACCAGATGGGCAGCATCGAAATCAGATCAATTATATTCTCTGCAGCCAAAGATGGAGAAGCTCTATACAGTCAGCAAAAACAAGACCTGGAGCTGACTGTGGCTCAGATCATCAGCTTCTTATAGCAAAATTCAAGCTTAAACTGAAGAAAGTAGGAAAAACCACTGGGCTGGTAAGATACAATCTAAATCAAATCTCTTATGAATACACAGTGGAAGTGAGGAACATGTTTAAGGATTTAGATTTGGTGGACAGAGTGCCTGAAGAACTATGGATGGAGGCTCACAACATTATATAGGAGCTAAGCCATAGTTTAATTCATGGTTTGTCTGAACACCCAAACACATTCTGCACAAATAACCATCATTTGTTCTGCGGCAACAAACCATAACTTGAAACCGTGGTTTGCTGTTAGCTTATCAGTTTCAGCTTGCTTTAAATGTGGTTTGTCATCATGTCTGAACCAAGGATTCAGGCGTAATCCTGGTTTGTTTGACATCCTGACTGAGTGGCTTTCCAAGCAACCAGATGTGTGAGGCAAAAGAGGCTAGAGGGATGTTTGTTTGCTTGATGTATACCCCGCATCTTCCTCCAAAGGAGCCCAGGGCTGCAAACGTATACATACTAATGCTATTAAAACATATTTTAAAATGGTTTAAAATCCCCTTCCAAAAAAACTAATGAAAAGCAATCACCCACTCTGCAACTATTAATTTCAGGGTTGCCTGGGACAGAACTTTTAGCTATCAAATACCCTGGTAAACAGTAATGTTTACATTTACCTAAACAGGAATGTATTTTTCCCCCTCAAAGTTAATAGCGAGGAATAACTCGCAACATGCACACATTCAGTTTTATGTGCTTAACAACAACAACACACACAAAACATTTAAAAGGGGGCTAGCTTCTTGGAAAAGAGACTTTCGCAATCCCACCCACCATTCAACTCAATGTGTTTTGACTATAAGCAATTTTGGCATTGGGCACTATCCCTTGAACGCAACCCCTGCGTAAGTTGAGAGTCGTATGTATCACCAACTTCACGTAGGAGCAAAATATCTGCAGGTTGCAGTAACAGGACTATTGCCTGGTGGGAGGCAGGGAAATGGTAAACCTGTATTATTATACTTTGTATGTGGGGTTTTTATGTCAGTATCATTTGGGCAGGTTCTCTTTCTGTTTATTATATTTCCTTGGTAGTGAAAGAGGTTGGCTGGGGGGCCCAAGGAATGGTTGGTTGTGTTTAGTTGGCTGCAGTGAGATTTGTTTGCGTGTGGTTGGGGAGGGGGTCAGGTTAACCAGATTGTTTTGTATGCTGTTGGTGGGTTTTTGTTGTTGTCTTGCTGGGCTGTGTATGTGATAAAGGAGAGCCACACTGGGGTGAAGGAATCCTCTTCTATTTGTCCCCATGACAGTTGCAGTCTATTGGTTAGCTTTTCTAGTAAGGCTGTTTCCCATACAATTTGGTACCATTGATCCATGTTCGTTCCTGACTGGTCTCTCCAGTGTCTGGCTGCTGAGAGTAGGTGGATTATACGGTCTTTATCATGTGAGCGTTCATGATGCTCTTGGAAAATGTTTAGTGGGGCAAGTTCTGGGTTGAGTTCTAATACCTGTTTAGTTATTTTGCATATCTCTTTTAGGACTGCTGTCCAGAATGGTTGGATTTTGGGGCATTCCCACCACATGTGCAGGTATGTTCCTGTAGAGGTGCTGCCTCTCGAACATTTTGGTGTTATTCCTGGGCGTATCAATGCCAGTTTCTGTAGTGTTTCTGTAGTGTTAGGTACCATCTGTAGTGAGTTTCAGTGTGAGTTCCTTTCTTTTGGCTGAGATGGAGGTTTAGACCACTTTCTAGTCCATTGGGTGGGGTTAATTTCATAGCCTAGGTCATGCTCCCATTGTTCTTTGTGTCAAAGAACTGTCAGGAGAAGATTTTCAAAGGTGGTCAAGGGCCTAGTGGCACCTGATTTTACTGTTGGATTGTTTAAGAAGGTGTGTAGTTGGTGCTGTGTTAGCCAGGGTATTTGGGTGTCTCCAAGTATGTCTTGTTTTTCTTGTGTCAGTATGGGTTTGTTGTTTTTGTGAAAGTCTTTAAGACGGTGTAGGCCTTTGGCTTGCCATGTTTTTATCTGGAGGTTTTGTGCTGTGTATTGGAATAATGGGTGATGAGCTAGGGGGGTTAGCGGGGCTGGTGCTGGGAACAGTTTGCCTATTTTTTCCTTCTATGTTTAGCATTATAGGGATTTTCTTTAGATGTTATATTGTTTTGGTTGATTTATTGTAGTTTTAGTGCATTTTTCTTTTGCATTAATATTCTTTTGACCACTTTGGGAAGAGTCTGGGCCAAAAAGTGGCATATAAAATAATCCACAACATAACATTAGGTAACATAAAAGGGCACACACATCTCTAACACCAAGATGTAACTGGTGGAACTCTCAAAGGTGTCCAGGAGGCCGACAAGCTGAGGGTGTTGGAGATTCTGCATAACTCCGAGTTCATGGGTGACCTGATCTCGTTTCATCAGTTTCTTATTTATGAACTTAGCGGCTACTTCTCGCTTGGTTCCCTTCTGATCGCATCTCTTAATGACAGAAAACCTGCCCCTGCAAAACAAATGGTGAAAGGAAAGTCAGCTCCACAAGGCAAGGAATGCAAGAAAGAGAGATGTATTTATTTTCGCACCCCACACTTGCAAAACATACATATTCAAAGCTGGTCTTGAACTATTAGAAAAACTTTCTCCCTTTGAAATGCAACTAGATGTCCAATTTCTGAGGCACTTACAATACGAAATAATTTTTAATAATAATAATAATTTATATGAAGTATACTAAATCAGCCTAGGCGTGTTTGTCATGTTCTGGACAGTCAGGTGTGCTGGTTAAAAATATGATGCTCTTATGATAAGTGTATGTATCAGTATTTTCATGTGAGCCAGCTATAACAGGGAAATACAAGAACAAAATTAAAACTCAGAGTTTAGAGCTACATTCATGAGTAGAAAGCTGCTCTTATGAAGACTTGGGCTCATATGTTCCTCCCTACCTCTGGGCCAGGAGGGGTTCATCAGAATTAAGTTTCATTTCTCACAATTCCTGGCTCATTGTGTGAACCAGAGATGGTGGTTTAAAGCAAACTCTGTTTAGTTAAACAAGCCAACTGCAATACCCCATGGTTTGGCTTGTTTTGAAAGTGATGAGTTCACTTTAAACCATAATCACATGCAACAAGAAGTCGATCATAAAAAGTGAAACTAATTCTCCTGCCTATGAATGAGCAGAGAAGAGGAGCACAGGCTTGATGTTTCTTGCAGGTTCCTTTCTGCTTGTGCATATTAGCACTAAATTATGTTGTGTGTATGCAGCCTCTCTGAAAGCACATTGATCTGTCCAAAGATTTCCCAAAGTTCAGCTTATTTTGCCCGATTCATATGTAACCAAAATGGTGTGGAGGCGATTTTACAATTGCCTGATCTCATTCTGGTTTGGTAGCTTTTGCACATTAATGTTAGCTGAATGACATGATTTTTCCTTAGTGGAAGTTGCTCCAATGCGTGACTCAGGTTATAATTAATATACGTTAAGTAATAACATTGTTTTAGGCTACTTTTCATACCCCAGCACCAAAAGCTTAGAGTTTACTCTTGCCATGCGAACTCTTTTCTAAGAAAGCACTTGATTTCTGCATTATCAGGGTCCTTGAATGTATGCTAGAACAGCTGAATGCCCATCTCAACACAGAAGTCATTTCTTTCCAAAAATATTTATGATTATATAAGTAGGCTGAATCATACCTGCCAAGCTCAGCCACTTCACTGTACAGGGAATCAAAGTTATCTTTCCAGGTTACTATGATCCCATCACTTCCAGGACCTGAAAAGTGGAAAAAATAATCTAACATTGAGCATTTAACATGTGAAAAGCATTGCCTCCTTGCCACAGAGATAGACCCACCTAAAACTCGTAGACTGGCTGAAGATGAAACTGAACCCATATCGTTTGCAGCTACACAGGTATAAATACCATCATCTTCTGTGGTCACACCAATGATTTTCAGAGATGCTTCTCCCAAATCACTGCAAAATATTATAAATTTGTAAACATGTGAGATTTATAAACACTCAACTGGTATTTATGGTCACAATCATCTAGTACCTTCAAAATATTCTTTATGCTTTCTTGCCAACTATCTCACAAATCCCCCTTTTTGACACAGTATAAAGCATGCAAATGAAGAAGCCACAGGTACCTGTATGAGATGCTGTAATGACTGTCACTGCTCAGTGTGTTATGTTCAGGACCTTTCCAAGTTACTGAAGCTTTGGGACGACCACAGACTTTGCATTTCAGAATGACAGTCTCTCCTATCTCACATGTTGTCTCACTTAATGGTATTATGAATTCTGGGGGAACTGGGAAGAGAAGGAAACAATTGCCATTAAAGAATTAATTCATACATAGAATAGAATCATAGAATCATAGAGTTGGAAGAGACCACAAGGGCCATTGAGTCCAACCCCCTGCCAAGCAGGAAACACCATCAGAGCACTCCTGACATATGGTTGTCAAGCCTCTGCTTAAAGACCTCCAAAGAAAGAGACTCCACCACACTCCTTGGCAGCAAATTCCACTGTCGAACAGCTCTTACTGTCAGGAAGTTCTTCCTAATGTTTAGGTGGAATCTTCTTTCTTGTAGTTTGGATCCATCTTCTCTGTCACCTAAATACATGCAGTTTGCATGTTACCTCTGTGATGCGGTTAGTGCCAGTACAGTTTAAGTCTGGTAAAAATATAGGGCAGCATATGCCTTAAGGCCCATTAGGATGTGTGTGACCTATATAGAGACCAGGAACGAACCCTTAGATCTTATGTTATTTGTTTCTATTTCTCTTTCTTGTTCTGGTTCTATAGGCTGCCTCTTAACAGTTTTCTCTGTCTGGCTCTGACATGGAAATTAACTGAAAGCAAAAGGAGGAGAGGAGGAAGTGATGAAAAAGTTTGTCATGTGGGTTCCTGCCTAGTCAAGGGGGAGGGACACAATTAGTGCACTGTGTCTCACATTCTGCTAGGAAAAAATGTTATTTCTCAAATGCAGCCACTCCTTTTTTCCTGTGACAACGCAATGTTTCTCACGACTTAACCAAGGTATTGGAGAAACTGTATCTCTGCTATTGCCTCTCTGATAAAATACATCTCTACATTTAAACTGAAAAGACTTTAGTCAGATCAGGTGGCTCACCCATCACTGACTAGTTCAGCACCAAGGCCCATTTCTGGTGCCCACTGGTTTGGCCATTATGGTATTTAGAAAATGTCTGAAGAGGGATTGCATCTACGACTCCCCAGACGTTTTGCAGCCTCACAGATAGTTCCCTCTGCTGGCTTAGCAGGCTCACCAGCGCATTTTAAATGCATTTTAGACTTCCTCTGCCTTTGTAATGAAAAAAATGTATTTTCATACTATTGGCAACAGTGAACTTAAACACAACTTACCATCATAAATGTAGTTGGGGTTGAGAAGCTGAAAAGGGAAGTTGAAAAATGTTAGCATTTCGAAAGTCTCCAGACATTTCTTAAGGACAATAAGGTTAAAAACTGAAGTCTAAACATCTGTCAACTGTTGACATAGAAGACTGTGTGAAGTTGTGCTCAATGATGTTGTAAGGTCAACAATCATCAGCATAGCCAGGTGTACTTAACATATCATGATCAATAGACAACGTGGTATTTTCTGTGCACTTGTACTAACAAAGCTTTTCCCACTACATTCCCTAAAATGGGACATTTAGAGACCAGCAGTGAGATTTTTATGCCAAAATGTTTCCTGAAAAGATAAAGCAGTACATTGCTGACTGACAACGCCACCAAGAAATATCCCCTTTGCTGGGTCTCTGAAGACGTATCATATTACAATGCCCCCTGCTCCTCTGCAGATCTAATCTCCAGGTACAATTCAGGCAGGATGAAAATCTTTTTACACTCAGCACAGGAATTGTGGAGTGCTCAGAATCCTGGTGGATCCATTGTGACCAAATATCATCTGTGACATCACCGAACCATGGTGCCAGTATGATGGCTCTATGATATTACAGTGGTACCTCGGGTTACAAACACTTTGGGTTACAGACTCTGCTAACCCGGAAATAGTACCTCGGGTTAAGAACTTTACCTCAGGATGAGAACAGAAATCGTGCGCCAGCGGCGCAGCAGCACCGGGAAGTCCCATTTGCTAAAGTGGTACCTCAGGTTGAGAACGCTTTCAGGTTAAGAATGGACCTCCAGAACAAATTAAGTTCGTAACCAGAGGTACCACTGTACATGATGATGTTATACAGAGAGAATTTTATTCACTACAAGTCTAGCCCAAAGTATTCTCACCTACAATGGTTCAGAAATGCTCCCCCCCACTTAAAGTGAGTAACAATTCCATCTATTGTTCTGTTAGAGCTGTATGGAAGTGATATTTATACAGTGGTGCCCCGCAAGACGAATGCCTCGCAAGACGGAAAACCCGCTAGACGAAAGGGTTTTCCGTTTTGGAGGTGCTTCGCAAAACGAATTTCCTATGTGCTTGCTTCGCAAGACGAAAATGTCTTGCGAGTTCCTGCGGGGTTTTTTCCTTTCCCCCCCTTTTTCCCAAGCCGCTAAACCGCTTATCAGCTGATGGCTAAGCCGCTTAACAGCTGATGGTTAAGCCGCTTATCAGCTGATCGTTAAGCCGCTTATCAGCTGATCTTTAAGCCGCTTAACAGCTGATCTTTAAGCCGCTTATCAGCTGATCTGCTAAGCCCGCTAAGACGCTAATACTGTAGCGCTAATCTGCTAAATCGCTAATGGGCTTGCTTCGCAAGACGAAAAAACCCGCAAGACAAAGAGACTCGCGGAACGGATTCTTTTCGTCTTGCGAGGCACCACTGTATAACAGTTTGTCTTGATAATATATATATATGTGATATTGATAATATATTTGACTTGAGAACTGCCCTTTTTGGGGGTACTGAAAATGTTTAAAATGGGGTGTAGAAGTATGGATCTGGATTTATTGTAGGAAGTCATGGCAAAGGGATTTATTTGATATTAAAGCTTTGTAAACTTTTGGAGGCTTCTGTCATGTACCTGTGGTCTATTATGGATGCTGCATCAGATAAACAAAATTCTGCTGGAAAGAGATGATTTATCTCTTCTTACATAATCTAATATCCTAACTCATGGTAGTAAAATTACTGTCAATACACTGAGGAAGCGGTTGTTACTACTGCTTCTGAAAGGATTAATTAGGACTCAGAAAAGATGCTTCTTTTAACTTCTGAACTGCGGATTGATGTTAAAGGTGGCTTGGCCAACATAGGGCATGTGCACTTCTGCCTTAAAACTGCTAACAGGTCAAGAGTATTTGTTGTTCTCTGAACAAACGGTTGCTTCCTGTGAGCTCAACCTGTGTGTTCTGAAAGTTGACTCATGCACTCCAGAAAAAATGAAAGTGAGTAATCTTCTCTGTAATATAACTCCCTGAACAAAGCTGAACGAGCTTTATCTGTACCATCTGCAGTCTCTTTGTGCATTTTGCTGTTCCATAAGGAAGGAAGGGGTTTGTTGTTAAAAGCGGGCAGCCATTCAGTGTGCAAAATGCATTGAACGAGCCCCATCGGTCGAAACCTTGTGCAAAGATGACTTTGGCTTACACAACGGGGCTTCTTCCTCCCTTGCCACTGTGTCCCTTGAAATTGGCTCAGGGACAGATGGGGGTGGGGGTGGGGATTGTTTCGCCTGGCAAGCTGCTGAATTCAACCATAAGACATTGTACACCTATCATTTTGCAACATGAGGTCCTTAGCAATGCACAAACGTAGCTACTACAATTATGAATTATGGTGCTGGAGAGCAAGAAGATCAAACCTCTCCATTCTTAAGGAAATCAGCCCTGAGTGCTCACTGGAAGGACAGATCCTGAAGCTGAGGCTCCAATACTTTGGCCACCTCGTGAGAAGAGAAGACTCCCTGGAAAAGACCCTGATGTTGGGAAAGATGGAGGGCACAAGGAGAAGGGGAAGACAGAGGACGAGATGGTTGGACAGTGTTCTCGAAGCTACCAGCATGAGTTTGACCAAACTGCAGGAGGCAGTGGAAGACAGGAGTGCCTGGCGTGCTCTGGTCCATGGGGTCACGAAGAGTTGGACATGACTAAACAATTAAACAACAACAAAGCTACTACAAGGTGTCTACTGTTCTTGTTCAGGCTGTAAAACTTTTATTGGTTGTTAATGGTTTTCTTAAAAGCTGTTGCACCTACTCCTTTCCTGAGTCCAGCCATCTTTTTTTCCTCATGAAAACTTTCCCCCATTCTTCCCTCCCAACACAAAAAAATACACTGCTATAGTCAACCCAGGCTTTCACCCTTTACCTGAGAATACCTACATCAGAGAGTTCCTTCTCCTGGACCCAGTTCCAATCTTAAACCTTCACTACTACTACCTATTCCCACGGGAAGTTTTCAACCACAGCACTAGTTGCATGTTAACGACAGATTTTGAAATACAGAAGGCACAACCCACCATATTTCTGCAAGAATCCTACTAGCTGATATCCCCCCCCTTTAAATGGTATCACATTTACAGTGCAATCCTAATAAGACTAAGTTTAATGGGATTTACTCTCCAGTATGTAGGTTAGCCTGACCAGGGATACTCAAATCTGAATTATATACAGTTGCCCTAAAACACGACATGAAAACAGGTCTTCAGCACTTTGTATCTCTAGTAATGAAAGGTAGAAAAGAACACTGGTGCAAATGTATTTCAAGTAAAAAAAGTATTGTTAAAGTGAGATACTTGTTGTACTGTATAGACTAAGAACAACTAAGAACACGAGGAAGAAAGGTTACCTTCACGGAAACCTTATTGGCAAGTCCATCTCGAGATTTACGGTAACCATTTTCCAGCTTGCCTTCCCTTTTGCTGTCTTTATCTTTTTTCTCAGATTTCTTCCTTAGACGGAGTGCTGTGTGCCAAGATGACGACTTCCTGAAGCCAGAACACAACAGCAGTGTGATTAGCTGGACCCTTGCCTTGGAAAACATTAAAACATGCAGAAGGAGGAACATCTGACGGATAATCCACCAAACAGTGAGTATACGAACAAATGATCGATGAAATGACATGGTTCTTCTGGTGGCCTTGACCCAAAGAGTATGAATTCTGTCATCATTTTTACAGGAACAACTAGTTTGAGCCTAGTTCTTGCTGCATTTGTAAACCTGTGTCTAGGCTGCACCCTTTCGGACTGCAGGGCTCAGTTATTTTTCCCCATCCATACAAAAAAGTTTTCTCCCATAGAAAACTATATATCGGGGGAAGAATTCGAGCTCAGCTTCCTCTTTCACATGTAAGTTTTCTTTGCGAAAAGATCGATTTATTTTGCATGAGAAAGAACTCTGTTATGTAAGCTCCCATCTGCGTCTAGCTTCAACCACTCCAGATTCTTCACCTCAGTGAAAACTAGACCTCAGACTTACCTTTCCACGAAAGAAAAAAAAAAAAGGGGGGGGGGAACACCTGTGACTCTTCACAGGCCTGACCCATCTCTGCCTCCTGGCATCCCTCTTCCCTGCTTCTGACATTGATTCTGTACTTCTTTCTGCCACAAACTCTCCCTGCTCACTAAGCCCTGTTACCTCTTCAGCTTTTAACATCTCATCTTCCCAGTCTTCTCACTGTTGTCCTACCACCAATCTCCAGGCTCTGAGCCTCCTTCCCTTGGGGGGTTCCTCAGCTGGTTCCTCCCAGCATGCCTTTGTGTCCAACCAGTCCATGACAGCCAGCCAGATCTATCACGTGCCTGTTTTCCTGCTGCAGCAGACCAACACGGCTACTCCTCTGGGGTGCATGGCAAACTAACAATCTTACCCAAAATGTCCACCTTAAAAGGAGCACCCGAGACACTTACTTCATTGTTCCATCGGGGTTCTCAATGGTGACTGCACTGGTATGCCCCAGGACATAGCCGGGGATCCAGCCCTCGGCTGCGGGGCACTGGTCAGTGGCGGCTCGGAACACCAAAAACATGTTCTGTTGGTTGCTGGCTAGAATTTGCACGACTTCTCCTTGGTAGACATTAATCTCATCCTCCTTCACTGCCGTATAATCGTGTGTCACCAGCATGGTGGAGATATTGCTACTGCTGCTACTTTCACTCTGTCGGTGAACCAATCAGGTAGAGAGAGGAAAACAAGGAGGAAAAAGGAGACAGTTTACAAAAATACCGGGGAGAAGGGGGAGAGAATGCCTCTCTTCCATGACATTAGCTCCTAAGAATAATCATTTCAATAAGCTTGTATTAAACGAACCATATGAGTACTGAGATTTTTCAGAATCTAGATAGACCCCAAAGAGCTGTTATCTAATAAACAGAGCAAGTAAATTAAACTGACCAGTAGTTGGAGGAGGGCTTATGTTCTTAATATCCCATCATTAAGTGTGAACCTGTTATTTTTATGTTCATGCACTAATCATTTAGCCTCCTTTCTTAAGGACAGGAAAGGATGCACGTTTGGGCTTAAGAAAATCTCTGTAAACCTTCCATTAAACAAACAAGCACCAGCCTGTTTACTCATCAGGAGCTTAAAAGCAGTACCCAACAGCAGCTTAAGATATTGGTTAGTAAACCAACATTAAATCTCAGTTCCCCATTTCAGATGCAACAGGGAATTGCAATTTAAAATAGACAAGTTAAAGCTGGTGAGTAACATGTGGTGTGGGACTGGCACTACCTTCTGGTGTGATAAGCTATGGTTTAGTGGGATCATTTTATCAGAAATGGCTCACTAAGTCACCTTACACTGTCTTTTCTAGAGTTTGTAAGCTGCATGCCCTGCCCATCCCAGTGATGCTAAATTCATTCTGTCCAGAAAGCACTGGATAGTACCCATTCTGGGCTCAAGCACACCAGATGCCTGAACTATTTAAAAAACACCTACATTTTTTTATTTGGCTGAAATCAGAGATTGGCAGTAATTTAACAAATCCCCAGATTCTGCAAAAATGACTTGGGGACAAGATGTTTTCAGCCACTGATACAGGGAAGTATGTCGTTCCTTTATCCCAATACAATATCTGGAAAAGGAAAGTTAATTGGGGAAGAAATATACTGCTAAGCCTAAAGGGGAAGGTGGTGTTTCCATTAATGGTGAGATTCCTATTTCAAATGTTCCTGTTTGCTGGTGAAATGAACAGTATCCACCTTTAGTGAATGGGTGGTGGAGGGACAATTATTATTTCCCCTATGTGTAAGAGTCTAAGAAGCATTTTTTAAAAAAAATTAAGGCAATCTCCCTTCAAATAACTGCCGAGTCCTCTTAAAAGATTTGTTTTGCTTTAAATTTAAGCCACTTCTGGCTATTTGCCTGATGCATAGGTATAGTCCCGAACCCAAGACAGCTAGTTCCTAGTATGAAGCTATCCGCCTCTGCAGCACATTTTCTCCATATGGAGAAATGGCACCCCCCCTCTCCCAAGCAGCATATTAAGAACACATAGAAATACTACCTTGAACAGCCCCATCCCTTACAGTGAACAACCTTTTTTTTACGCTGGCTGCCAAGCTGACATTTCCCTAAGCTATGAAAACAATTTAAGGAGGTATGCCAAAGCCAAATCAAATAAATATAACAGGAGCTCAGAAACAGAACAAACATGCAAAGCGGAATTTCTTACCCTACAGCTACAATACAGTGAGTGAAAGAGGAAATCAGAAGAGGTCTACATTGTTAAAAAAAAATTCAACCAAGTAGTGCATGCTTTCAAGAAAGGTTCTAAAGGCCAAGTGATGTGCGATCGAGGTTGTGCGGAAGCTGTGAAAGGAGCTGAAGAAGTGTACCACACACTTAAACTGGGGTGTGGGGTGGGGGTAAAAGAGTGTGGCTTTAAGACCAGCATCGAGTTTGAGGATGCAACTATTGCACCCCCCCTGAAGAATGATTATTCTGAAAATAACAATAGGTGTCCTTTGACTGCCATGTTGCATTTCCAGATTGGCAGCTTTAAAGAAAAGGAGCCGAGGTCTGCTGGCCGATAACCTGATCTTTCCTCGCAGAGTGGGCTGAAAAACGAAATCCCCAGGAGGCCCCAGCGCAGCGCTTCTTAGAGAACAGAAGGTATTTTAGCTTGGAGGTTTGATCACGGTAGCCTTCTATCTGTGTGCACTAAGTGTATTTATCAGGATTAATTTTTGTGATGCTGGAAGATTCCTTGACCAGGTACGGATTTTTAAAAGACAGCAAGTCAACAGAATGCTTCAGCTCAACCGAAACACAGGAAGCACTGCCTAACAGAACCTCCATGTTCTCTGAATACTGGATGTCGGAGAGTTCAGGGGAGAGGAGTGGGGTTGAATTCATGTACTGCCATGTGGGTATCTTGGGTTCATTTGGCTGGCCACTGTTGGGAACAGAATGGATCTTTGCTTTGATCCAGTGGGGCGATTCTTTTTTTCTTCAAAGTCTCGCTGGGGTGGCACGGGGGATGAATTGTATGCATGTATATGAACGGCAGAGGAATCCCTAAGCAAACCTGCCTATGGAAACACAGGTGAGGCGCAAACTGAGCTCCACCAGGGCAGCTGTACACAGAATGTTAATTTGTGCCTTCGTGTTAGAGGGGGAGGAAGCCAAAAGCAAGTTAGTAGAAACCAGACTAGCAGATTCCCCCCTCCTCCCAGCAGAGGTGGAAGTCACATTTAGAGTTAGAAAGGCTTTCTTCGTGTCTGTATACATACTGCAAGTTCATGTCTTATGTATACACACAGAGAGGCGACATACGTTTCTACTGAGATTTGCATAGAAAGACTGGGAGCGACTGATTATTATTATTTCAGAGCAGCGGTGCAGCACCAGAGAGCCAGAAGTTAGTACGGAGAATGATGGCAACGCACAGGAAGGGAGGAGGAGCATGGGAAGATTTTTTTTGTTTTTAGAGGAGCTCGCAGGATAGAAGCGCTCCAGCTCTTACCCCATTACTCTGGGTGGAGTGTACTGACTGCTCGCTGGTCGAGGAACATGTGCTCATGCGGTCTGTGTCCTTGCTGTGTGAAGAGTGGCGGTGGACCTGGCGCTGGAGGGAGTCACTGTCCCCGGGAAAAGTGAAGGAGCCGGGGCGGCTGACAGGGGATGCTGGGATGGAGCTCCAAAAGGAGCCCTTCTGCAGGGGGCTGCTGGGAGGAAAGGCTTCCTTGCCAAAAGGAGAAGGGAAAGTCATTGCGGGAGGAGAGTTTATTGGCGAGACGGCTCCGGGCCTCGGTTTCCCCAGCGCCAGCGATCCCACGCTGCTCCTCGAACGGATCTCCTCCGAGTTCCCGCGGCATTCCCTCTGATCCGCGTCTGCCGAGCCGCAAGCGCTTCCCGATGCCTTCCGGGGGCTCTCCATCGCCTTCATCTTGGGGATCTTCTCGGGTTCTCTCTCTGGACCGTTCTGCTGAGCGTTTGGTACCGGGTGCCTGCCTGCCTGGCTAAGGCCAGCCTCTAGGGTGGTGGTGGTGTGGGGAGGCAGGGAGGAATTGTGAATGGACATACCTGACATCTTGTCTGCCTCTGCTTGGACTGAGGCTGCAGAGGAGACCAGGACTGGGGAATGGTGTCGGACCGGCTGCGGGATCCGGGAAGGCCTGCTACGGCTGGAGCTGGGGATTCCAGGGCAGGTGCTAGGGCCACTGCTATTGCTGCTGCTGCCGCCGCCGCCACCAGGACCACTGTGGTTCCTCTGGTACTCGATCGGTGATGTCAAGGCTGAGAAAAGCAAGAGGGGTTCACACAAAAATGGAAGGCAATGCAAAGCCAGTTGTCAAAAAGAGTCTCAAATTCAACTGCCCCAATAACAGTACAGTCAAACCTCGGCTCCCGAATGCTGAAAGCCCGGAAGTAAATGTTCTGGTTTTTTAACGTTTTTCGGAAGCCAAAAGTCCAGCACAGCTTCCGCTTGAGTGCAGGAAGCTCCTGCAACCAATTGGAAGCTGCGCCTCGGTTGTCGAACATTTCGGAAGCCGAACAGGCTTCTGGAATGGATTACGTTTGACAACCGAGGTTTGACTGTATCTTCTTTTGCACAATCGCCATGTTTTTTGGCAGGTATTACTCACACCATCATTCCCAGATAAAGCCAAGCAACTTAAAAAAAATATATATTCATGGCAGCAAAAAATTCTGATGTATTTGAAAAGGAACACAATACTATTTATGAAACAACTGTGATTAAATTAGCATTGCGTTGTGTGAGTTACTGAATTACAGTATGGACATACTATGGACAATTTCTTATTTGTCCAAGAATGTTGAAGTGAAAGCATATTGGTTATTTTTGCTTTGATGATCTATTTATATGAAATAGTGGGATTATAACAACCATGTGAATAATTTTGGGTGGATGGAAAAAATGGGATTATCTGAAATATGTATCTGTAAATCAGACTGTGCTATCTAGGTATTTTAAACTGAATAAATTATGGGACATTATTTAGGTTATCTGTGCTAAAAAGAGGAAGTCAGGGCTGGACAAGATATTTAGCAGAAGTTCTTAAAAAAAGGAAGCGGGACATCCACTCTCGAATATACCGTATTTTTCGCCCTATAGGACGCACCTTTTCCCCTCCAAAAATGAAGGGGAAATGTGTGTGCGTCCTATGGGGCGAATGCAGGCTTCGTGCGCCTCTCCGCAAGCAACGGGAGCCCAGCGCTGGGCTCCCGCTGCTTGCGGAGAGTTGCCTGCATGCTGAAGCCTGCGCTTGCTGAGCTCAGCGCGTCCAGGCTTCGCGGACCTCTCAGCAAGCAGCGGGAGCCAGCGCTGGGCTCCTACGGCTTGCAGAGAGCTGCCTGTTTGGGGGCTGGGGTCAGGGGAAGCTCGGGCTTCCCCCGCCCCAGCCCCGCGCCTGGGGGGGAAAATATTTTTCCCCCTTTATTTCCCCCCCAAAAAACTAGGTGCGCCTTATGGGACGGTGCGTCCTATAGGGCGAAAAATATGGTAATTAATTAACAAGCAAGGTAAGCAAAATGACATGACACACCATTACAGCTGGCTTTTAAAAACTTAGCTTTAGTGTGATTCTGCATGGAAGGTTACTGGGAATGAACTAAAGCCTCTGACAAAAAGCTTTCACAAGGAAAGCAAAATTATTAGCCCCATCAATGAACTCAAAATACAGAACCATGATAGAGGGGAACTTAAAATAGCAAGACAAAGGAAACCGTCTGGAGAATTAGATTAATTCTGAAACTTTAGTAGGAAGTAGAAATGAAGTTCACTTTACCATTTAGAAAATTACGCTGGTTTTCCAAGATTTGGTTGATTTCGTGGATCCACATTTGGCGGACTCCTGGACTGGTGGAATGCAAAACAAAAGTCTCCATAACATCACCTGCCCTTGACGTTAGTGCAAATTTACAGGGATCGTTGTCTATGTTTTCCTCCAAGCACAGGCCACTCACCTTAATTAAAAAGAAAAAGGGAAAAGCTTTCAGAAAATGCCAATTTCATCTTTTTGTTACTACTTTTGATCAGATGGCATGTGGTAACTTAGCAGGAGCACCAATGTCGAGGAATTCCCAATAAAGACCACTCTGCGAGAAGGTCACAACTATACACAGCCAAAACCAGAAGCGACCTCAGAAAAGGCACTAGCAATTGGAGAACTTGTTGCACCAGAGCCTATTGGCACTGGAGTTGGGGATGTAACACTCATTTCTAGTCCATTTTGTCCACAGCCCAGCCCACACAAAGCGTCAAACAACAACTAATCCAGAATGTGGCAGCTAGACTGGTGACTGGGAGTGGCCGCTGAGACCATATAACACCGGTCTTGAAAGACCGACACTGGCTCCCAGTACGTTTCTGAGCACAATTCAAAGTGTTGGTGCTGACCTTTAAAGCCCTAAATGGCCTCGGCCTAGAATACCTGAAGGAGTGTCTCTACCTCCATCGTTCAGGCCAGACACTGAGGTCCAGCTCCGAGGGCCTTCTGGCAGTTCCCTCCCTGCGAGAAGTGAGGTTACAGGGAACCAGGCAGAGGGCCTTCTTGGTAGTGGCGCCCGCCCTGTGGAACGCCTTCCCATCAGATGTCAAGGAAATAAACAACTATCTGACTTTTAGAAGACTTCTGATGGTAGCCCTGTTTAGGGAAGCTTTTAATGTTTGAAGTTTTATCATGTTTTTAATATTCTGTTGGGAGCCGCCCAGAGTGGCTGGGGAAACCCAGCCAGATGGACGGGGTAAACATAATAATAATAATAATAATAATAATAATAATAATAATAATAATTATAGTCATGTCTTAATTTGAAGTCTTCAAGCAAATTTCACTAGCCTACCTAGACAGCCAGTGTTATGTTAATCATTCAAAACAGCCTGACAGCAAAGAAGGAAAAACGCACCCTCTCTTAAGTTTCTAAAAACTTCCCTCCCTGCTTGCCAAGGGAATTTCTGACTTGCCCCTGCACAGAAGAAGCCATTTGCACTTTGACACCTGATCAATTTGTTAGTGATGAGGGGGAATTGCTCGAAAGGCTTCAAAAAGACCTAGAAATGAGAAAAAGTGCTAAACCAGGGAGCAGTCGTGCTCAACACCAAACGAATGAGACAGTGCCTCTTATTCTCAGCATTCCACGTGTCCCTACAGATTTGTCATTACCCAAGCAAAGTAGGAGCAGCTCCTCTATGACTGCATCCCATGCCACTCTGGTATGAAACATAAAAGTGGGCTGGTGGCTTTAACATGGGAATCCTCAACCCCATTTCAAAGGTTAGGAAAGCTGCAGAATGCAGCAACAGGGAAATTTGTTGCAGGGGACAGTCAAACGAGGAGGATATCACAACAGCCTTGTAATTAACAGCTTGCCTGGTAGACGACAAGGAAATTCATGCAGGTAAGTGAGATGATAGGGACGCGGGTGGTGCTGTGGGTTAAACCACAGAGCCTAGGACTTGCTGATCAGAAGGTCAGCGGTTCGAATCCCCGCGACAGGGTGAGCTCCCGTTGCTTGGTCCCTGCTCCTGCCCACCTAGCAGTTCGAAAGCATGTGCAAGTAGATAAATAGGTACCGCTCCGGCGGGAAGGTAAACAGCATTTCCGTGCGCTGCTCTGGTTCGCCAGAAGCGGCTTAGTCATCCTGGCCACATGACCCGGAAGCTGTACGCCGGCTCCCTCGGCCAATAAAGCAAGATGAGCGCCGCAACCCCAAAGTCGGCCACGACTGGACCTAATGGTCAGGGGTCCCTTTACCTTTAAGTGAGCATGATGGCAAAGGAGGGAGGGGTCATGCCATCCCTTCTGTTCAAGCTTGTTTGGTTTCTGTGCTGGCTACAGAAGAGGGATAGTTCCCTCTTCCGTGATCAGCAAGGAAACAGTGGAGTCCACCAGTCCTCTTGGGAGAAGGCAACTTTTAAAACTAGCCTGTATTTCCATGCTTACTTCCCTCTTTGGCCAGCATGGAGATAACAGGCTACTAGTCTCTTAGCATACTAATAATTTTTTGCACAGGCCAGTAACTTGTGCGGGCTCTTTTGCAAGGCTGAGCTACAAAACAATACAAGATGCTGCCAGTAACTATGAACAACCTCTTTCAGTCCAACTTTCATCTCAGGTTAACATTTAACAGCAGGCCATTTGCCAACTTGCACCTGCTCCTCTTAGCTCAGCTGAAACACACAGTAGTTTTGCATTAAGTGTGCTGCAATAGCTAGAGTGCTGGGTTTGGCAAACCTAGAATCAAGTCCCCACTCAATCACGAAGCTCTCTGCGGTGACCTTGTTTGAATCGTTTTTCTTTCAACCCAACATCCGTCACAGGGCACTGGTGAGAATAAATTGCTACTCTGTGCTCCCCGGAGGAAGGGAGGGATTCATAAAATTCCATTCCAGGTTAGTTTGCTGACAGACTAAAGAGCTCTCTGCAGCAATTTTTGGAGTGACCAAGTACAGCCTGGGATCTTGACTCAAGTGTGAACAAACAACCCAGAAATCAAACTCGGGAAGTTGTTCCAACAGATGAGCCAATAAAGAATACAACATCTTCACATCCAGTTTGTGAAGTGAGTTGTTGAGGCCACCTGGTGGGAAAACGCACATTTACAGCTTCCAAGTATGGTGAGATAAGAGTGAATCATACTGAAAAAGGCAGGGAGGTCAAGGGGCCTGATCACAATATGTGTGCTATGGACACACAAAGGGGAGTAGGGCGTACTGCTTCACAGAGTAAACCTTCATGGAGTTTCAATATAAACATAGATATTGATTTATATCTGAGATTAAAAGATGAACAGTGGGAATGTGCATGAATAAAATGGGGTTTGGAAAAGAACACCAGCACAGAAAACAGTAAAGGGAAGTACAACAATCATTTGCAGTTGACATATGGGGTTGAGCAATGTTAAGTAAAGGGACCCCTGACCATTAGGTCCAGTCGTGACCGACTCTGGGGTTGTGCCGCTCATCTCGCTGTATTGGCCAAGGGAGCTGGCGTACAGCTTCTGGGTCATGTGGCCAGCATGACTAAGTTGCTTCTGGCGAACCAGAGCAGCGCACAGAAACGCCATTTACCTTCCTGCCGGAGCGGTACCTATTTATCTACTTGCACTTTGACGTGCTTTTGAACTGCTAGGTTGGCAGGAGCAGGGACCGAGCAACGGGAGCTCACCCCGTCACGGGGATTCGAACCGCCGACCTTCTGATCGGCAAGTCCTAGGCTCTGTGGTTTAACCCACAGTGCCACCGCGTCCCAACGAGCAATGTTATGTTGTCATAAATCAATAAAATTCTTTATGTCATTAGACAGGTTCTTAGAAGAGGCACATCGTTCACAAGACGCCATCTACAGTTTCCAGACTTATTAAGGGGTGGTCCAGCATTCTAAATGCTGGCATACCTGATTGGAACAGTTTGGATATTATTAACTTATAAAGCTTTGCCAGACACATGAGAAATAGCCTTTTAAAATTTGACACCTAATCAACTGCATTTTGCAATTTCCCTCATAATTAAGAGAAACCAACTATTTCCAATTTCTGGCTATAATAAGCATTTGTGCTGCAGCCAAAGTAGGCAACAGAAGTTAATTCCTGCTTTGTAATTCAGTTGATTTCTCCAAAAACCATTTCCTAAAACACAGTCACTTGAGGGACAACTCCACCGAAAGGTAAAAAAATATGTGTCCTTCCTGATTTTTATAATGCCAACATTGTGGGGAGAGATTCAGCTTTATAAAAGATAGTTTGACCGGGATAAAGTGCTGACTAAATAGTGTTTTTAAGGCGGCTTCCTGAATATGTGTTGAAATTAGAGACAAGGAGACGCCTGATAAAATGTTGTTCCAGCTTTCCAAGTCAAGCAAAGCACCCAGGTCCTAACACATTTTCAATCTAGTTAAATCCCTTGCATCTATCTAGTGCTGTTAAATTTTGTGTATGTGTGACACCTGGCTGCTGGCATTAGGACCACGTGAGACCATCATGTGCTCAGAGGGAGGTCAACATCACAGGGGCCTGTTGCTGAATAATAGCTTGAGATATAAAACAGCTGATTGGTTGAAGTTGTAGCCGATTACTCCAGCCCAGGACCTTCCAGATCTCCCGATCCTTTTTCTCCCAATCTCTTTGTTGCAAAAGTCTCAAAGTCTTTCATGGACCAGAGCAGAAAACTGTGTGGTCCAATTTTGTTATAAAACAATGGGTGGTAAGGGAAAGGGTTAAGTTGGGGCTGTGGTGGAACTTGCTTTTTCATCCTAGCCTTGTAAACTGAAATTGTGGTTTTCAGAAAAGGGCTATGAATCCATCCTAGGTCCTTAGAAGGTAGCTGTAATTGGAATACCATCCAAGTTAGCCTTTTCAATTAAGAACCCACTTTTCTGTATTCCTACTATCTGCCAGGAGTAGTATTTGTCTCAATTGGTTTGCCTCATAGGATATTTGCACATTAGACACTCTCCAATCTCCTTTGGGATCATATAATTAATATTTATTGGTGTGTGCTTGCCCCCCTCCAAGGATAGTATGTAGCCATGCTTGCACAAAGGAAAGGGTCTCTTTTGTGGTGGTGCCCTGATTTTGAAATACCCTCCCTAGAGAAGCTTGACTGGTGTCAACACTAAAACCTTTCATGGCTAAGGTAAGACTTTTTTGTTTGGCCTGGCATTTAAAGAGATTCCATTTATTGTTGGTTTTTAGTTTTTGTCTTTTGTTTTATGATAGGAATTACATTTTGTGAGGTTTAATAATTTTTAAAACCAATACACCAAGAGATGCAGGTGGAGCTGTGGGTTAAACCACAGAGCCTAGGACTTGCTGATCAGAAGGTCGGCGGTTCGAATCCCCGTGACGGGGTGAGCTCCCGTTGCTCAGTCCCTGCTCCTGCCAACCTAGCAGTTTGAAAGCACGTCAAAGTGCAAGTAGATAAATAGGTACCGCTCCGGCGGGAAGGTAAACAGTGTTTCCGTGCGCTGCTCTGGTTCGCCAGAAGCAGCTTAGTCATGCTGGCCACATGACCTGGAACTTGTACGCCAGCTCCCTCGGCCAATAAAGCGAGATGAGCGCCGCAACCCCAGAGTCAGCCACGACTGGACCTAATGGTCAGGGGTCCCTTTACCTTTACCTAAAACCAATACTACCAACCACATGTGAAAGAAGGTTAAACTATGGCAAACTACGGCAAAGTTGTGGAAAATGAGAGAAAAGATAAGGAAGGGTGGGTGGAATGAAAAATCTTCATGCTAGTGGTTAAGAACTTAGCTAGCCTTTCACCTTCTGATCACTGGTATATTTTCACTAACCTTTGAAATAAACCCTTTCCCAGTGGTTTTTGCAGAATCAGGAGATTAATCCCAGAGGAAGGGGACACACACACACACACACCTTTAAAGAGACTATGAGCACAGTTGGATTAGAAACTGTTGTCAAAACGGAACTGAACCCTCAAACCTACTGCATAACATAAAAAAGACATATGCAGAAGTCTTACCTTGATACTGTTTTTAAATAAGAATCCTGGCGTTGAGAAGCCTTTCTTTTTATCTAGTGGTTCACTGAATATAACAATCTGTTCAAACAGGAACACCCGCCTTTCTTTGCAACGCGGCAAGAGTCCCGTTTCCTGATCTGTAACCATGAACGTATCTTGCAGCAACAGCTTACCCTGGGCAACAATTTTACCCTAAAAAAGAGAGGCCAGAACAAGTTGAGTCAACCCTTTTTAGTCCATCAGCTGAAACAAGTCTGATAAATGTCGTTTGGAACGCTGGGTACCTTTCCAGTTAGGAGTTTGATCTGGCCTTCCACAAATTGTCATGCAGATCTTTTTTGGTTGGAAGATTAAATAAGAAGAGTTTGTTTTAAGAGCCTCTGCACGTTCTATGTTGAGGTTAGGGGTCTGCTCTTGTCGCCAGTTCACTTTGGTACTATGGTGTTCTGTTAATGCCTGCTTGTTATTAACTGATAAACTGTGGACCTCTTTGGATAATTGGGTTATTTGAGAGGCTATACCTCTAATTTGTTGGAAGATATGCTCAACCGTTCTTGCAATTAGAGTTAATTGGGTGCTCTCCCTACTTGTTATTCCTTCCTCTCTGAGCGGCACAGGATCAACTTGCCCCATTGCTGGATCCAGTTCCAGCTGAAACAAGTAGTTATATTACCAAAGAAAGTATGGCTAACAACGTTTTTACATTCCACATGGTTATGTTACTGAGAATTAGTGCTGCTCTCCGATTCAAACTATATCTACATTCTTACGGTGCTCTGCTATATTTATCCCTGAAGGACTGTAGCCTGTGGAAGACCGAAGTTGGGAATCCAAAGGGACATGTGACTGATTAAAAACAACAACAAAATGGCAGAAACAGTGGGATCAATACAGTTAAGATCATAGAAAGAAAATCACACAATCTCTCATGGGCATCAGGAAGCCTCTTCCCATTCCACATGATCATGGGTTGTGTGCACACTTCCTTTGGGCCACATCTCAAAATGTCACAACCAAGCAGCCCCACCCATTAGCAAATGTACAATTTAGTGGGGTTCAGGAATGCAGCTCCTTACCTCCATAGCTGTCAACTTTCCTCCCCTTTTTAAGGGAAATTCCCTTATTCCAAATAGGATTCCTTGCAAGAAAAGGGAAAAGTTGACAGCTATGCCTTACTTCCACCTGATGTATATCAACTGAGCCATTATTACACAACAACCACGTGAATTCGGCCTCACTGCATTATCTCTGCACATTATATTCTGGCTCTTGTTCCAACAACTGTGACATCCAACATGCATATGTCAGATGAGAACAGGGACTAATCTACACTGGTGAGTTATAACGTTAAAAATGCGTTATAAAAATGTAACACCAGAGGGAGCTGTAGAGTAGCGATGTGTCGCCAATGGGAAATTGCACTGGGAGCTATTTTTTAATAGCATTTTTAAATAGCATTTTCCAGATCAGTGTAGATCCAGCCCAGGTGCTCTAGGAGGATGAAAGAGCAGGGACAAGAGGCCATGAGTTCTAAGTCTGGGTGCAAGCCTACAGGGGCACGGTTCCCTGTACTATTCCTATCCTTATGCTTTGCCCTCCTGCCAGCATTACAGTTCAGGGACCTAGCAGGGGCAAGCGAGCGAGAAGGCTACTTCCCTATGGTCTGTTTTCAACCTCTAACAAGAAAAAAGGCACTTCAGTTGGATTTTAGGAGTAATTTTGAAGCTGAAACAAGTCAAATGTTAAGAGTACATGCACTTATTCTTAAAATGCTTCCAGGTGACTCGAAACCAGATTGTAATGGGAGGATGCTGTTTGTGAAGAAAAAGGTGCCCAAACCCAAGGAAGGACTTACATCAAATCCTTGTAAACGACCAACATTCATCATGTCGTTGCACCGTTTTGGGACTATACACATTACTTCTACAGCCCTCTATTGAATCAAGAAAGAGAGAGAGATTAGAACAGTCAACTGTGCAATGCCTTTTAGTTATTCTTTTCAGATTCTCTAAGGTGCCACTACCAAGATCGATTGCACATATCAAGGAGGCAGGCTATATAATAAAATTTGTTGGGAGTGCTTCTGGGAACACCCTGCCCCTTCCTGTAATCTCCATGATGAATTCTCCCAAAGTGATGGACCTGCTGTTTTAACCATTAATTCCAGAATAAATCAAATGTGGAAAAACAAAAACAGAACAATCTTTGTGAAGGAGGTCCACAGACTGCAGACAGATACAGAAAGAGTGCTATAATTCTGCTACAACAGCTGTCTTGATGCTGGCATAAATATTTAAGAAAACAGTATTTCTAAGTACCTCTAATTCTGTTGTATCAAGATTAGCTTTTTTGGAGTACTTAAGGAAGTCCTGCAAAGAAAAAGAAAGAACTATGAGTTGACATCTTCTATTAAAATTATATATGTGTATGCATATATATTGGGCAGTCCTGATGATCAGAAACTGCTAATGATAATAAAATGTGCATTTATCTACCATCCCATTTTGGGACTTCTGGGAAGCCCTGATGTACAGCATATCAGAAATAAAATGCTTAGGTGAAGAAATCAAACAGTAAAAAGAAAGTGTGTTTCCTGACTGTCCTTCAATTGTTTTGCATATTTACTGTGTTTTTGTTTTATATGGGGAAGTGCTTCAGGTTGTGTATTTTATGGTTGTAACCATATGTTATAAGGGAGGTAAGAAATCTAACAAAGCAAATCAAATATTATTTTATTCACAAGTAGCTAAATCCCCACAAAAGGCTCTGCTTTCTTTGAAATTGGCAAACAGAGGAAATGAAACATTTTCAGATCAGAATTAACACTATTTACTATTTCCTGATGCATACTTATGTAAACTACCTTAGCAGACACACAATGCTCCAACAAAAACAAAGAACATTTGTGGGTACTTTCTGAGAAATATCTGCCTATATCTATAAGATGCAAAGCATCTTTTTTAAGTGTTCCAAATGCTGTACAGCAATAAAAAACCCAGCCGAGAGCATTCAAAGTGCCTTACCTTTAGTAGCAATTGGTATTTCATAATTCTTTGCACTGGTTTTATCAGCAAGTCAGTGAGCTGAAGTCGGTGACCCAAACGTTGCTTCAGGTCCTAGCAGTAGTAAAATAAAAGTTCAGAGCAGATCCTGTAACTCTCTATTTTGAGAGGAAATATCATCAAGGAGGCTAGTTTTGACATCCACTCAAATACAGATTTCCCTTCAGGATTCCTAACAGCTTCCCTTAGATTAACTCTCTAATTTACTTAGCAAAAGGAACTGTCAAAAAAAAAAAGTTTGCTTTTCAGTAGGGCTCACGTCTTCCCTGACTTCATTCTATCCATATCCCAAAGAAATCTGTTGAGTCTCATCCCCTTTATCCTGTCTGGGCCTATCATCCCTCCTGTTAAAGGATGACAGTTATTCTTAGTTACACAAAGCCGGACCATCTATGGATGCCAAACCTGGGGGCTTACATTTTAATAACCTGGGGGCTTAAACTTTAATAGGAAAGGGAGATGATGGTGGCAGCAACCTCAGTCCAGCATGGGACAAGAAAGAGTCACTTTGGCCCTACTGAATTTTCCAGACTTTGATTGGCTGGCAAAAGAAGGATGCAAAAGTAGACTATTCCCTTGGATTGTCTGTTGGGCTAACACTAGTTTTCTATTAACACTTGATGCTCAGTCAGTACATAGGTATCATGTGTTCATACATATCTAGGGACCAACACCTATCCTTGCTTGTACCTTCAAGCTGACAGAATCAACACTGTAAACAGAGATTTAGCCACATCTGAATAAGTAGGAGTCTCTATTACTCTTTGTTTAAACCAGTGTTTTCCCAAACTTAGGTCTTCAGCTGTTTTTGAACTACAATTCCCATCATCCCCGACCACTAGTCCTGCTAGCTAGGGATAATGGGAGCACCATCCAAAAACAGCAAGAGACCCAAGCTTGGGAAACAATGGTTTAAACTTTCCCACTCATTTGAATGTCTTTGGCTTGGTATGTGAAAGCAGATAGTGATTTGAATTCAGGTTGCTATGACAACATCTTAACATCCACTTAAACGAGTCGATGTCACTCAGCTTCCTGATGTCTCACAAGTATTGTATGGTAAAATCACAAAAAAACCGATTCCATGCTGTAATTCACCTTGAAGCGGAATTTGATGTACAGAATTATTAAACCCTAGAGCTAACTGGGGGGTGGGGGGGGAGAGAGTTTATTCATTTGGTAACAATAAACTAATTTCGATCTCAGCCACAGATCCTGAGAGAGATAATGTCTCAGAGACTGCAAAGAACAAGAATTTTTGGAAAAGATGAGGAGTATATTTCTTCTGTCCAGAAAGAGACAGCCAACCCCCTGCCTTTGGCACTTACCTCAAAAAAAGTATCAATGTATTCCGAGACAATATGCTCAGACTTTGGTTTGTTTTGGCAGTAAACTATGTACATGTGCAATCTTCTCTCCTGCAGCAGAGGGAAAAGAACAAGGATGTTGTATTTCATGAAAACGTAAAGCATACTTGGCACGGACCAGAGTAGCACAGATCATTAGAACAAAAGCTACCATATTCTACAGGAATATAATGGTCCATATAAGATACTGCATTTTCCATACTGTCTCACCTACTCTCTTCCTTGCATATGCTCACAAGTGCTTGGATAAATCAAGTGTGCAACAGACTAGGTGTGGGGAACTTCTGGCTCTTCAGATGTTGATGAAGGACACTTCCCATCAGTCCAAGAAAGCATGGGCAATGCTCAGAGGTGATGGCCATTGCAGTTCAGCAACAGCAGGAGGTTGAGAGGTTCCCCATGACTGCCGTACACGAAAACAGCCAACAACGATAATTGCACCTTTTACACAATTAGCCTGCTGGTGGTCATATCTATGTTCGCCTCAAGTCTACACTTTGTGCCCAGAGACGTTTGGCAGAGGATTATGACCCACATTACTGTCAAGGCATATCCTCCCTGCTGCCCCCAAATTAATAAATCCATTTGTTATGCAGGCTTGTGCATGAGAGCAGCTGCTCCAAAACTTTGTGCCCTCAGGGACTGCTTCCCACTGCCAAGGAACTGTCAGAGCCAGTCATGAACCCTCCTTATATTGCAAAGAATTCTGGAGTGTACTCTAAGGTTGTGGGCATTCTAGGGCACACGTTGAGTCAAAGCAAGGTCCAGCACTTCTCTCTGGCTGGGTGCTCTGCAGGGCTAAAATGACAGTAATGAACAACTCCATCTTTCAGGAAGCGTGGCCACCATGGCTGATCTTCTTGAGGAGACTCCCACCCCCACCATGAGGAAATGTGTCATGGTCCAAATAAAGAAGTGAAGAAATAACCTCTGTTCTTTAAGAGCATATTTCAGATTCGTTGTACATATGGAAAGCCAGAAAAGTCTGGCTAAGTAGAAAAATCAGGAAACTAAGTGAGAGTGTAACAGATTGCACGTTCTGTCACTGCCTACACATTTAAGAGAGAACGGAAGGCGTTAGTGCTGGAATTTGTTCTGTGCATAATTTCTTTATATCTCCCCCAAGTTTACTATTCCTGCCACTCTAACTAAGCATTTTGGAAGGCAAAGAAGCAAAGCAAAGTAAGTTCATGCATTTTTTTAAAAGGCACAGAATGGAGAATACATGGGTGAAGATATAAGGGCTGCTTGTACGAAGAAGAAGAGTTTGGATTTGATATCCCGCCTTTCACTCCCCTTCAGGAGTCTCAAAGCGGCTAACATTCTCCTTTCCCTTCCTCCCCCACAACAAACACTCTGTGAGGTGAGTGGGGCTGAGAGACTTCAAAGAAGTGTGACTGGCCCAAGGTCACCCAGCAGCTGCATGTGGAGGAGCGGAGACGCAAACCCAGTTCCCCAGATTACGAGACTACCGCTCTTAACCACTACACCACACTGGCTCTCAAATATGTATGTTGTCAAATATCCAGATCTATGATCGACGCAGCTTCTATATATGCAATGGGGAGGAGGAGCATACTTACATGTTTAACAAAAAGTGATCCCAATTTTTCTGGATCCTCAAGGCACTTCTCTAATTCTCCTAAAAAGAAACTGAGCAGTACAAAAATATATTTATTATTAGCCTCATTGTGGCAACAGACAACTGATTCAACAGCAGACAACAGTTTGGTTGCATTTCCTCTGTGGGAGGCATCCACTTTCGGAAATAGAACGGTTTGTGGAAGAAGCATCAGTGGATTGGCTGAAGACACTTATGTCATTTGCCAGCAGCCATATCACATCGCCCCAGTGTTATGTCCAGCCCGGCAACTTCTTAAATGCTGCAAGAAATCCCAGGGTGCCCCTCGCAGCTTGGACACTGCTGAGTAAGTTCCCTTAAAATTATAATTGCCTCAACCAGCCACTTGGTTTGACTGTGTGGCTGGGACAATTCTGAGCCCAGGTGAAGAACATCTGGGGAAAGTGTAGGGTTTCTTCAAAATGAAAGTTAACAAGCAACAGCAAGGAAGCTTTGCCCTAACTTGGGATTCCTCTGAATCAGAGCTCAACTAACACATACGCCATGTCCTCTTCATCACAGTGGCAAACAGCTGAGTAGTGAACACGGTGTGTAGAGTTGCAAGTCAATGCACTCATGTTACTTCCAAACTTGAGCAAAAGCAAATTGCAAAATTATCTTTATCTAGGGATAAGGGACATTCCAGTGTAGATGAATCATGTTACATGAACCTGCACTAGCAGTTGAGGAACTGGCTCTAATCCAAGGTCTGTCTATTATGTAGTTGCCACCACTCGTTCATAGAGATACTAAAGGGATAGAAGACACAGAAGGCCATTTGCGGGGCCCTAACAATGTTTGCAATGTAGGCCTTCCATCCACAGATTCTGCAGAGATAAATGAATCCATTCAGAAATGTCTTGCAATAGTCCAAATAGTCCACCAGACAGTTATTCTTGTCTGTAGACTTTCCAAATATAAGACTCCCAGAAACTAGGAGCAATTGCTGCTCAGATAGAACAGAACCAAAATCTAAGATCTCATCTTATGGCAGACTCTGCACAATTGTGAAATGAAGGGATCTGAAACTTTCAGCTGAGACCATGTTCTTGAGCCACAAAGTTATATTAAATCAAGGGCATCCCTGTTATTAGAACAACTAGGACTAGGCTCCATCCTTAGGTACCAGACATGTCCAAATGTTAAGAAACAAACTGCAATATAAAGGTCAGACTTCCATCTGAAACAAGGCACAGCTAAACCACCTTAGTGCTGGAAATAACTGGCTTATAATTCCACCTGTGGCATGCTGTAAATTGGAAACTACCCCCAAGTGGTAAAAACCAAAGTAATTTCTTTCTACTGAAATAAACTAGGCACCAGATGCATATCCAGGAATGGCCTTCCAACAGTATCCGTTCATTACAAAAAGCACAAGTGAGCAGGGCAACCTTTGCTTGGCACCTAATGGTGGATGCCTGGTTGAAAAAATACATAATTTGTACAAAATTTTTGCAGACATTTTGGCCAAGAGATTGAAAAAAGTATTGATGGAAGAGATTCATAAAGACCAAGCGGGCTTTCTCCCGGGAAGACACTTGTCTGATAATTTGAGGAATATAATTGATATTTTGGAAAAATTAGAAGTAAATATAAATACTAAAGCAGTTCTGATATTTGTGGACGCGGAGAAAGCCTTTGACAACATCTCTTGGAGTTTTATGAAGAAGAACCTACAGGGGATGGGGGTAGGCCAAGGTTTTGAAAATGGTATAGGTGCAATATACAGTGGTGCCTCGCAAGATGAAATTAATTCGTTCCGCAAGTTTTTTCTTCTTGCGAGTTTTTCGTCTTGCGATGCACGGTTTCCCATAGGAATGCATTGAAAATCAATTAATGCGTTCCTAGGGAAACCGCCTTCAGACCAGGTCCGGGGACAGTCTGTCCCCCGACCTCTTCTGAAGGCTGGGGGGGGGGGAGAAGGGCTTTTCTTCCCACCCCCAGCCTTCAGAAGGCTGTTCTGAAGGCTGGGGGTGGGAAGAAAAGCCCTTCTCCCCACCTCCCGCCCCGCAAGCTCCGGGGACAGGAGGGCTTTGCTGCCGACCGCCAGCATTTTAAAAGCCCCCGCTGTCCCGGGGCGATTTTAAAATGCTGGTGGGTGGCAGCGAAAGCTTCGCTGCCGCCCGCCAGCATTTTAAGATCACCCGGGACAGCAGAGAAGTCTCCGCTGCCCCGGGAAGGCAGGCGGGGGGAGCAAAGACTTTTGCCCCCCGCCGGCCTTCAGAAGAGGTCCAGGACCTCTTCTGAAGGCGGGCGGGGGGCGAAAGTCTCCCCCCCCCGCCTGCCTTCAAAAGCCGTCAGGAACAGCGGAGAAAGGCGCTGCCTTTCTCCGCTCTCCCGGGAAGGCAGGCGGGGGGGGAAAGACTTTCGCCCCCCGCCGGCCTTCAGAAGAGGTCCAGGACCTCTTCTGAAGGCGGGCGGGGGGCGAAAGTCTTTCCCCCCCCCCGCCTGCCTTCAAAAGCCGTCGGGAACAGCGGAGAAAGGCGCTGCCTTTCTCCGCTCTCCCGGGAAGGCAGGCAGGGGGGAGCAAAGACTTTCGCCCCCCGCCGGCCTTCAGAAGAGGTCCAGGACCTCTTCTGAAGGCCGGCGGGGGGCGAAAGTCTTTGCTCCCCCCGCCTGCCTTCAAAAGCCGTCCGCGATAGCGGGAAGCTCTTCCCTGCTATGCCGGACTGCTTTTAAAATGCTGGCGGTGGGGAGCAAAGCCTTTCGGCCCCCGCCGGCCTTCCTGGACCTCTTCTGAAGGCCGGAGGGGGGGAAAGGCTTTGCTCCCCACCACAGCATTTAAAAGAGGTCCCCGGAGATTTCCCTATGGGCTTTCGTCTTGCGAAGCAAGCCCATAGGGAAATTCGTCTTGCGAAGCGCCTCCAAAACAGAAAACCCTTTCGTCTTGCGGGTTTTCCGTCTTGCGAGGCATTCGTCTTGCGGGGTACCACTGTACTCTGAACAAAAGGCTAAATTAATTGTAAATAATGTGGTGACAGAAGAATTTAAGATAGAAAAAGGGACACGACAGGGGTGCCCAATCTCCCCACTGCTTTTTATATCGGTCCTGGAGGTTCTGCTGAATATGATTAGAAGGGACCGGTTAAAGGCATACAGGTCGGAGCCAAACAGTACAAACTGAGAGCATTTGCAGATGACTTAGTATTGACGTTACAGGAGCCAGAATCTAGTACTAAAAGGGTTTTAGAACTAATTCAAGAATTTGGTCAAGTGGCAGGATTTAAACTGAACAAGTTAAAAACTAAGGTTTTAGAGAAAAATTTAACACCGATTGAAAGAGAGAGGTTTCAGAATGAGACAGGTTTGACTGTGGTTAAGGAAGTGAAATACTTGGGGATTAATACGACAGCCAAAAATGGGAACTTATTTAAAGATGATTATGAAAAATCTTGGACGGAAGTGAAAAAAGATTTAGAAATTTGGTCAAATTTGAAGCTTTCACTGTTGGGTCATATTGCTGTGATAAAAATGAATGTATTGCCTAGAATGCTGTTTTTGTTTCAAACATTGCAAATTGTGGACAAGATGGATTGTTTCAAGAAGTGGCAGAGAGATATTTCTAGATTTGTCTGGCAGGGCAAGAAGCCCAGAATAAAATTTAAGATATTAACTGATGCAAAGGAAAGGGGTGGATTTGCCCTGCCAAACTTTAAACTTTACTATGAATCAGCAGCTTTTTGCTGGTTGAAAGAATGGCTACTTCTTGAAAACACAGACATTTTGGACCTAGAAGGTTTTAACAATGTATTTGGATGGCATGCATATCTGTGGTATGACAAGGTCAAAGCGCATAAAGCATTTAAAAACCATATTGTCAGGAAAGCATTGTTTAATGTTTGGATAAGATACAAGGATTTATTGGAAAACAAAACCCCAAGGTGGCTGTCACCGATGGAAGCGAAAGCTCTGAAAAGGCTCAATATTGAGGCCAATTGGCCGAAATATTGGGAAATTTTGGAACAAGATGGAGATAGACTGAAACTGCAGAGTTGTGAGAAACTAAAAAATAAAGTGCGAGACTGGCTTCATTATTATCAGATAATGGAGGCATATAATTTGGACAAGAAAATTGGCTTCCAGGTGGAAAAATCAAAATTAGAAACAGAACTGTTTGAACCCAATAATAAGATTTTGTCAAAGATGTATAACTTGCTGTTGAAATGGAATACTCAGGATGAAACGGTGAAATCTGCTATGATTAAATGGGCACAAGATTCTGGACATAACATTATGTTTGCTGACTGGGAACAGTTGTGGACCACAGGTATGAAATTTACGGCATGTAATGCCTTAAGAGAGAATATTATGAAAATGATATACAGGTGGTACATGACCCCAGTCAAGCTTGCAAAAATTTATCACTTGCCCGATAACAAATGTTGGAAATGTAAAGAAACTGAAGGTACATTCTTTCACCTTTGGTGGACGTGCCCAAGGATTAAGGCTTTCTGGGAAATGATATATAATGAACTGAAAAATGTATTTAAATATACCTTCTTGAAGAAACCAGAGGCCTTTCTCCTGGGCATAGTCGGCCAATTGGTGCCAAAGAAGGATAGAACCTTTTTTATGTATGCCACAACAGCAGCAAGAATACTCACTGCAAAGTATTGGAAGACACAAGATCTACCCACTCTGGAAGAATGGCAGATGAAGCTGATGGACTATATGGAACTGGCAGAAATGACTGGCAGAATCCGAGACCAGGGAGAAGAGTCGGTGGAAGAAGATTGGAAGAAATTCAAAGACTATCTACAGAATTATTGTAAAATTAATGAATGTTAGAATGATGTTGGATAGAAATTAAGTGGTTTCCAGCTGTAATGCTTTAAGGGATTATGAAAAATGGGTTGTTAATAGGTAAAAATTTAACGTTACTATTTTAAGACTAAAGATTAGGATAAATAAAGAGGGTAAGGATTTGCTGAACCAACAAATTGAACTGGAATACAAAAAAGGGAGGTATGAGGAGGTCCGGGAAACAAGCTAAAGGAAAACAAGTAATGGAAAATCTGTGTGTTTTTAATTATTTTTATTTTGTATTTTTTTGTTATTTTTTTCATTTTTATTGTAATACTTTAAAAAAGCTTAATAAATATCTTATAAAAAAGAAAAAAGAAAAAATACATAATTTGTGTGCCTCCAGGGAAAAGACCCCCTTATCCAGTAGTTCCCTGCCTGACACTTGGCAAAGGGTCTCTGAATGGCTGTCACATGAAAGATGCAGCAAGCTTGTTTTCTCCAGCTCCAGAGGATAAGACCCGAACCAATGGATGCAAGTTACAAGAAAGGAGAGTCCAACGAAACATCAGGAAGACGTTTCTTGACAGTACGAGCTGTTTGACAATGGAACCGATTCCCATGAGAGGTGGTGGACTCTCCTTCGCTGGAGATATTTAAGCAGAGGTTGGATGGCCTCCTGTCATTTATGATCTAGTTGAGATTCCTGCATTGCAGGGGGTTGGACTAGGTGACCCTCAGGGACCCTTCCAACTCTACAATTCTATGGTTCTATGTCAATCCTTACAACGTGCTCAACTGAATTTTTCCAGTATAATATTTTTATGCTGCTTGGGGTGGTTTTTGTCCACTTCTTCAGCTGGTTATGCGAGATGAGAACCAGAAAGAAAACCAGTTATGAACAAAAACAAAAACAAAAACATACATACTCTCTGTGCCAGTCATATATTTGATGAATGTTGCCAAACACAATTTTGTCTTTCCCTTTCATATCATCCGGAACACCATCTTCTTTCATGAGTGCCATGTAACCCTGGAGTAAGTTAGTAAGAAAAATGGACATGAGCGCCGCTGTTCACCTTTTTATTACTTTTAACATTGCAGACTGCTGAGTATCATCTTGGGCCCTTTATCATTCTTCCCCCACCCCCCAAAATCCCCCTGCCGGCTGATGTGTTTTTAATAATATCTATCTATCTATCTATCTATCTATCTATCTATCTATCTATCTAGCGGGGTGGCTGAAAGTACATAAAGTGGTACCTTGTGTTATGTACCGTCCCCCTTATGAATGCTGTGGGTCACGCACTCCGCTAACCCGGAAGTAGATGGCCCTTGTTGCGAACTTTGCCCCGGGATGCAAGCAGAAGTCGTGCTCCGGTGGCACGGCAGCAGCAGGAGGTGCCGTTAGAGAAAGCGTGCCTCATGTTACGAGCGATTTCCTGTTACAAACGGACCTCCAGAATGGAGTAAGTACGTAACACGAGGTACCACTGTATTCAGGATGAAGTGCTAATGGCATAACTAATATGCATTCATTGATTCTGAGTATGAACTCTTGTTTAAGAAATGCCTCGCAGGATAGGATCAACAACCATCAGGGTTGGCCAGTGGTCTTTTGCCCACACCTGCCATAAGCCATGCCCTTATTTAGATCATAAAAAACACAAGAGGCACAATTGGAAGCCAAACATTTTTGCAACCGTGTAGTTGAAAATACTTTTCTAACATGCGTCCACATTGTGGTGACGTAAGTACTGAAACTCGTAACAAATCCTGATTTACTCTTTTTCGTATTATCAGTTTGCGTGCTTTATGTATAATGTTACATTGCTCCTTATCTGGCTTGACACATCAACTCACGGGACCAAGTCTGTGGGAAAAGCAGCTCAGAAAGGCAAAAGGAAAATATCTAATCTTGACAGCAAATTCATGCTGGATCCAGACTTATGGAGACTCATTGTGCGTTACTGGGGGCCTGTTTGTGTGATATGTGTGCAAGTATTATTTTCTTTTTTTATAATAATTTTTTATGAGTTTTTAATTACAGTCCAATTATTATTGGCCTCATTATAACAATACCAATTTATAATGCAATTATTCACACCAATCATTCAAATACCAAATTATATAATTTAGTTAAAGTGCCCCTCCGTATGCTAGATTTTATTATTCTCTTTATTTCTGCATTCCAAAATCTCTGCATTCCAAAATCTGTGAAAGTATTATTTTCAGTAAATGGAAACTAACTACATTCCCAATGTAGCTCCCCGGTAGAGAGCTTTCACAGTTACTTTGGACTAGCCAACAATATTGAAGTCTTCCACAAATGACCGTACATTTCCATGTATAAGACCAGGATTTTTTTTACTATAAAATGATGTTCAAAATCAGGGGTCGTCTTATACACGGATAGTGCAGATGGGAGATGGGCGATTGTTTGCAGCCGCTTGTCAGCGGTGACTGTGTGTGTGATTGGTGGCTGTGGCAAGTGGTTTTGGGGTGAGTGATTTTCAGCAAAAAGAAGTCTAACAACCATGGGCACTCCCTTCCCCCCCAAAAGCAGGAAACCTCCTGGGCACTCAAAAAAGCTCAACAACTTCAGACCATCTCTCCCCATTTTCTTAAATTGGAGTCCCCCCAAATAGGGGGCATCTTATACACAGGGGCGTGTTATACATGGAAAAATACGGTAGTTGTGAACTAGAATAATATATGCGCAGAACCAACAGCTACTTCCACGAGTGTATTTGCACACGTTCCAGCAACAGCTAACGATTCACTACACATACCATCCAGTTTATACAAACTGCTTTCTGTTTGGTCATGGACCCATGTATATTATTGCGTAGGGGGATTTAATAGCCTGAAACAAGCCTTTGCGGGAGCAAGCAGATCCGCTAGTGCAAGGAATGCAAGCATACAAATTGTCTACTGTGCTATAAAGAGCCTGAAGAAGCCCTATATGTAGAGCAGCCCTGGTGTGGGCAACAATCTGCTCAATTAGGTTGCACGAATGAACGCAATTTGGAACACAGAAGCTGGGGTACTCAATACAATTTGTAACTCAGCCTAGAGAGCCCTGTGATCCCACACTTCTGATTCTTTCCAGATCATAAATTCAGGACAACAGAAGCAGCAACTCAAAGCAATCTAATTGAATCCATTTTTAAAGTACATCTATTGTACTTGTTTAATTTGCTGCCACGTTCAGAAGTTGTTCCTAAATCTATTAAGAGGCCTGTTTATTAAAAGGTGTTCCAGCTGTCCATTCTAAAACTGAAATACTGCCAGCCATTCCATTGCCTACATTCCTGCACAAGGGCTGAACAGCCCCCTTCACTGCAAATATATTACCAAACCAGCCTTAAAGATTCAACAGCTTATTTTACAGAAGAGCCAAGAAACAGCAGGCGGTCCTGATCTCGTGCTGGAATGGAAACTAATTACAGCCAGGATTCAGAATTTACATTTTCAGCTGTCCATATGCAGTTAAGTTGGCAGCTTGTAAAAAGCGCCTTTTCAAAGATATTTTACATAGGGAATTATTGCTAGCTCATCAATAACACTGGAAACTGTTGTCTAGTAATTACAAATCTTAACCTAGTTCATAACTAGCTAGAAAGTGACTAATATAACAGGTGACAAAGTAGATTTCTCCAAGCATTGCTGATAGCATCCTCCAAAGGTGTTCGGTGGAGAGGAATTGCGCTTTCCTCTTTACCCTTCTGAAGTTGGTGTTTCTGATCGGACTGTAAGCAGCACAACTGATTTTAAAAAGACATACCTCTACTACGTAACCAAGATCTCTCACATAATCCCTCTCCGTCTCCACTAATTCCTGTAGAACATAGCTGCAAAGTTATGAAAAGTGAGAATAGTTAAGGGTGGCATTTTGCGATATGAACAATTTCTATGCATGCAAATAATGTGACAACAGTAATAATAATAATAATAATAATAATAATTTCTATTTATACCCCGCCCACCCCAGCCAAGGCTGGGCTCAGTAGGGAATACTATGGTAAAATATGGTGTGACTAAGCAGCATGAGATTTTTTTTTTTTTAAATCTATCTATTTCAAGAATAGTTATAAAAGTACTAATGTTTCTCATACTGAAATTTGAAGTGTGCATGCCAAGTGGATTTAATATAATCAACATTCCACAAAGTGGCATTGTTAAAGGCCTTACTGGTTGTGGCAGCTACCATTTGTGTGAACTGAAGAGCCCTCCAAAGTAAACATTTTATGTTTCTAAGACTCTCAACTTTCCTGCTAAGTTTTTAAAAGCATTACAAGCACAAGACTGGGGGCTAATGTGCTAGATAGGGGAAATTATTGCAATTTAGCTGGCTTTCTGGCAAAATCCTCCAACAGTTGAAATAATCAAAGTCGTAACTCGCTGAACAAAAGAGGTAGAAACTAATGTCTACAATAACACAGATTTTACAACACAGAAGGCAAAGGACAGATGCTCTTCTTAAGCATATAAGGGAAAGGGATTGGTGGGCTAGTCTTACTGTCGCCTTTTTAAAGAGCTGGACTTCCGCTCTTCCATCTCATCTATGGGCGAAGAGGAGGAGAGAAGTGAGTTGTCTGATGGATTGAATGATGGGCTGCTGCTGTCTCCCTGGTCCACCATCAGTGAGCTTGGACGATCCTCCAGAGCCTAAGAGGAAAACGATAAACAAGTGAGATTGGGGCAACACCATCAGCACAATCTATTTCACATACACATGCTGTAAAAAAAGGTAAAGGTACCCCTGCCCGTACGGGCCAGTCGTGTCCGACTCTAAGAGGCCGGGGGCCAGCGCTGTCCGGAGACACTTCCGGGTCACGTGGCCAGCATGACGAAGCTGCTCTGGCGAGCCAGCACCAGCGCAGCACACGGAAATGCCGTTTACATGCTGTACTTTTATCTATTTTAAGAACATGTTGATCATTTATTATTCTAATACCTTTGTCAACTGTGTACTGGTATTCACAACTCTCTCCTTCCTTGGTGCAATCAAACAGTGGCAAGATGTGTTGCCATGTTTGTGGCCATTTGCAGGCACCAAAGGTCCTCCTGCAGCCCTCCTTGCTGCACCCAGCAAGCAGTTTCCTTTCAGGTCCACACCAACACAGGCTAACTGTGCCTAAGTCCAGGGTTCCAGGAAGGGCCCTGATACCAGCAATCAAAGCTGAAGCCTGGATAAATGAAACAAGTTCCTTATCTTGTGAAGTTTACTACCACGATAAGTGGCGACAGCTGCTAGCTTAGGTGACAGTAATCTGGATTGGCTCTCAGAGCGAAATGAATCTTCATGTTCAGAAGTAGTGTACCACTGAATACCAGATACGTGGACACAAAACAACAGGGGAGACTTCTGGTCTGATTCCCCAGTATGGCTCTTAGAGCCACATGTTTTGACAGGATTCCACCCTGCTCTAAACAGGGGTAATAATAATAATAATAATAATAATAATAATAATAATAAATTTTTACCTCGCCCATCTGGCTGGGTTTCCCCAGCCACTCTGGCCGGCTTCCAACAAAATATTTAAAATACAATAAAACATCAGACATTAAAAACTTCCCTAAACAGGGCTGCCTTCAGATGTCTTCTAAAAGTCAGATAGTTGTTTATTTCCTTGACATCTGACGGGAGGGCAGTCCACAGGGCGGGTGCCACTACCAAGAAGGCCCTCTGCCTAGTTCCCTGTAACTTCTCACAGTGAGGGAACAGCCAGAAGGCCCCACGGAGCTGGACCTCAGCTGAGGAATCCATAGCCTTCCGCATATTGTGGGAATCACGCTCTCATCAGGCCCAGCTAATATGGTTGGGGATGATGAGAGTTGTGGTCCAACAACGTATTGAGGGCCTCTAGGGTTCCCCCAAAAGGAAGGAAAACATGCCATCAAACAAACCAGACTCACCATTTTACTCTTCACAAGCTCCTCTATTGCACTGACAAGTTCGGCTGCGCTGGGAGTCTCTGAGCTGGTAGGACGTACCAATAACCGGGAAGATGTCTGCACAATGGGGTGAAAAGCAGGAGGAGAGGCATCCCCAATATCAATTTGAGGCTATACACACTATCAGTATTTGTCCCCGAGGCATCTTGCTAATGAACAAAATGCCTCTCTTTCCACTTCTTTTTTTTTTAAAAAAACCCTCTATTTGACACAAGCACCAAAGGAAGTTTTAAATAAACTCTGGTATTGACAAACATTAATCTGCCTGTGTCCATTTAATGCTTTTATAATACCTGGATAGGATCTCATAATGCTCCATTTGCAGCTGGATGACTGGGAATATTTTTTGGAAACCCTTGATTTTTTTCTTTCTGTAGAACCTATCGAAGCTACTACGCAAACCCAATGCCGGATGTACCGAATTATCTAAGGATCCTTTCCCACCCCTCCCAATTCAACTCACATTATAAAGCCACAGGGAAAAGAACTGCAACGAATGAACGAAACAATAAATCAACTGGAGAGTAGGCTAAGACTACTAAACAAGGAGCCAATTGATGATTCTAAAAGGGAGCAGGGTCATTTTGCTCACCATTCCTTGTGCCATCCATCTCCCCCAAAGGTAAGTGCAGAGTCTAGAAGATCTCTGTCCTCAAAAGCTACAAGAAGCCAATTTATGGCTGCAACTGAGGATAAAAGGTGTTGACAGCAAAAGGATATTGGGAGGGTTGGTGGCCACTGAATTTGGCTTTCAGTAATTAGCAAACATGCAAGCCTGTTTGCAGATTACATGTACCATTAAGTAACTGGAAGCTAAACAAGGCATAATAATATGAACCTCACTTCATATTACAAGGACCAGCAGGGATGTACAGCATGCAAACACAGGTTACGTTGTTCTTCACCACTGGACGGACATGTTAAACCAACAGGTACAATGCTTCAGAACACGGAACTCTGTTCAACCTCATCTATGGGAGCAGAAAGATTAGCTCCCATAATTTAAAGAATAGAAATAATAATATGCAAATTTCATGTGCTGTAGAGTTAGCTTCGATGAGACAGGGGACATTGGGAGCGGGGCAAATGCGAGAACACACAAGAAACTCTAAATGGAGAGGTAGGGAAACTGAGCCAAAGCAGAGACAGAACATAAATCAACATAATGCTACAGGAAGAGTAAAAAGAAAAGAAAGAAAAGAAACAAAGGAAAACAAAAACAAAAAAAAGATTAGTTATACAGTAATATAGCAGCTATCTTAGCAATTCTTTCCAAAACAAGAAGAAAACTCAGAAGCTACAATTTAAGCACAACTCATGATGATGTATGGCAATGACACCGCCAAATGGAAAACTGAAGAATCTTTGTGATCCCGAGGGAAGTGGTTGTTATTTAGTGACACACGAATTAAGGTGGCCTGATAGTGCTAGCAGCTGGACAGGGATGTCACCTGAGCAAGTTTAAAGGGACAGGGAAATAGAGGCAGCCATTGTTGTTGTTGTCTCCTTCCTTTCTGCTCACTGTAACTGGGTAAACCTTGGATGTGTATCAGAATGGCAATTCTTTCACAATGACTGACTTGAAATACAAATCAGGAGATACCTTCTTTTTTTAAAAAAGCAATTAACAGCTTGGTTGTGTAGCACCAAAACACTGGAGAAGAATTAATTCCCACAGGAATACCATCATAAAACGGGAGGTGCATACTTACTTGTGAATTGTCTTTTTAATGGCTACGTATTACAACAAAACATGAACTTTTTGGGGACATATGCCTTGCAGCCCACTACAGCTTGAGACTGGAGTATGCCCATTCCTGCCCCAATGAAATTTGCTATACAGTGGTGCCTCGCAAGACGAAATTAATTCGTTCTGCGAGTTTTTTCGTCTTGCGAATTTTTCGTCTTGCGAAGCAAGGTTTCCCAAAGTCTTCAAAATCACCAAAGTCTTCAAAAACCTCAAAAAAGGCTACCACACCGCATGCTATGAGTTGCTCCTCGAAGTCACCCTGGGTATTAACGGTTTTAAGAAAAAGGAAACAAACTTGCAAGACGTTTTCGTTTTTTGTCTTGCGAAGCAAGCCCATAGGGAAATTCTTCTTGCGAAGCAACTCAAAAAACGAAAAACTCTTTCGTCTTGCGAGTTTTTCGTCTTGCGAGGCATTCGTCTTGCGAGGTACCACTGTATATCACTATGTTGTTTTTTTTATTTCCTTCAGGGATTTCCCCCCACATCAGCTTGGCTGCTGAGGCACCCTCACAAGTTCTAGAGAATTCTGGAAAATGTTCCTGAGTATACAAGGCAGTGCATAAGATATACACTGGCAAAGCCTGTGGGCCTCACCATAGCCGCATGAGAACGGAGATTTGACTTCCTCAGAACATGACCAAAACTGCTATGTAGCTACGCATGCATTACAGGGGAATATCAGTACTGTACTTGCAAAGAAGCCTTTTTCCAGAGAGCTGGTTCGCCATTACTGATCTTCTACTTGAGAAATGCCTACATGACGTTTCCAAGGAATCCTAGAATTCCCTGGAACACAGCTTGAAACCATGGCCCTAATGACTTCAAACTAAGGGATGGCACAAACATTACAAAAGTAGGAGAAGGAGAAGCTGAAGCAACTTGAACGCTGTCACATACTGAAGGTGGAGCTGAGATAATTGTTAATTTCGCCTGTTGCCTGACTGGAATCTGAAGAGGAAAACCTTGACTCTAGGCCTAGTTGTGAGAACTGATCCAGAGATTGTGGGAATTATAAATAATCCTTGTGGTAGAGGCATTCTTGGTTGCTTTAGTCTGAATGGCAAGTTATGTTGAATTCCTAAGCGTTGTAAGAAACTAGAAGATAAGAACCTGAGAACTGGACAGGTTACCACAGTTATACTATTATCTCAGACCTTGCAATAAAGCTGCAATAAGGAAATATGTGACTGCCAGACCTGCTTGTTTTTGTTTCACCCTGTCAGGGTGAAAAATATTAAAGAAATAGGGGAAATGCTTTATGGTCAACCTATTGAACATGGAGAGAAAGAGAAAGATTCTCTGTAATCGGCTTTTACTAGTTTTTCCCATAGTTAGTATTATTTTTTCCAAATGGAACAGAGCAAAATATTTATAATGCAAAAGCTTTTTTGTACATAATAAAAGATTTCAGGTGTAATTACTGAGCCCAGGGAGAGGAAAACTCAGCCAAACCTAGTTGCTTGAATACGTCAACTAGAGCTTGCCACATTTTGGGTGTGTGTGTGTGTGTTTAAAATCCAATCAGGATGAAATTACACAAGTTCCCTTTAAATCACTACCGGGAGGGGGGAATGGGGGGCGGGAACGGGATGTGATTCATTTGTGCCTCTGACGATTTCGCTAGGGACATAGCACAAGGTGGGTTTATGGCACAACGAGAGTTCTTGGTTGTGAGGGTAACTAGGGGCAGTGAATAAATTGCGCAGAGGCAGGAAGAGGCTGGCCTCTTACCCTAAGCTACTTTTCAATGAAATTTCTGTGTTCCTGGCTCCAGTGAGACAGAGAACAAGCCCAGACAACTGTTTAGCAGGCCTATGAAAGATGGCATTTCAGGTTAAAAGACTGGCACAAGTGTGTTTAGGAGTGGGGTATCAAGAGTCACAAAACAGTATCAGTGTTGGCGATCGAAGGGTTAATGATAAAGCCCACATTAGATTCTAGCCTCAGTTCAGATGGTTGCCCAGAACTTTAGACGAAGGAGGAGTGATTCCCTCAGCCCTCCTCTGTGCAATGATGTCAGCTATGAACCGGGTGCTTCACATCAACACCCAATCACACGTACGATTATGAGTCAGCGTGAGTGTGGGTGTCAGTTTGGAGCACCCTGTTATATAACTGCGTGTGTAAATATGAGCGTGCATGCAGGTTTGGGCCACTCCTGCACCATAAAAAGGCCTGGGCAAGTGTTTTAACAGAATGGAAAAGCCATTTGGCACAATAAACAGCGATTAGAACTCTTAATATTGCCTTATACGTATGTCAATCATCTAAGTAGAATCTACCCAACTAGGAAAGCAGATGAGTTTTTTTTATAAAAAAAGTAAAGCAAGTTTTGAGATGCATTTCCAAACCCCGTGCTGCTTTTTTCTGTGATTCTGTGACATGGATAGCCAATCACAAAGCTCGCATGGTGTCCATCAAGCATCATGCATGTATTTTTCTCACCATATTCTCAGAGAATGTGTGAGCAATGACCGGGCCAAGGCGGAAGCCCTATTTGCCCCGTAGCAAAACACAAGCATGCAACCGATGGTGGATTTTATATTCTGGCATTTGTACTGGCGCACAGAGAAGTCCTGTGAGAAAAAAAATCCCTTTAAAAAGTAGTTGACACTTGCACCCTCTAGCACTGTCAAGTTTATACGACACACGGGACTCCAGAATGGAGAAATGCGGAGGAATGGGTGGAAATTAACTTGTAATGGTTTGTCAAATTACTTTCCAGACCTTTAGGACTGTTCAGGTGCTGCTTCCCTCTTCACGCTGCTATGTATGGCGAGACTGAGACAATGTCTCTGGCTCATGAATATTCTTCCCCAGTCCTCTCACAGCATGCAGAACATGGCTCCAAAAAGACAGAAGTTCCTGTGTTTCTAATACAGTGGTATCTCGGTTTTCGAACGTCTCAGAAGTCAAACGTTTCAGTTTTTGAACGCCGAAAACCCAGAAGTAACTGCTTTGGTTTTCGAACACTTTTTGGAAGTTGAACGTATTGAGTTTTCCGTAAGTAAATGCTTCCAGAAGTAAATTCTTCAGTTTTCGAACATTTCATAAGTTAAACGGTCTTCCGGAACGGATTACGTTAGAAAACCGAGGTACCACTGTATTCCAGATCTCCTCTAACACTTCCTATTTTAAAACCACCAGACAATACAAATAGTGAGGAGAGCAAGGGTCTAGATGGAGGCACATGAACCTTAAAGGTCTGTTCCAGACTTTCCCACGCACAGAGATGAGAAACAGAAGCAAAATCCTTTCCCAGGGTGACAAAATGATTTTAGGTGCTTTACATTTAGTACGAGAGCTAGCATCTCAGCCAAAAGCAGCAGGGCCTCCAATGCTATGGAAGTTCTTAGCAGCTTCTGTGACATGGCATTCCTCAACTCACTGAATGGAGAAAGCTCTGACCCAGGTAGGGCTCCTTCTGTTGGCTGGAGCCCTGCGATAGCATCTGGGTAGGGGCTCAAATGTTTAATGTGCAAAAGAATCAAACTTATTCTAAGGACAGGAGGAATTTGGGGTCTTCCTGTCCATCTTTAGGAACATTTCACTTTGGGTTCTACCATGCTTTTATACACTGTGGGAGTCAATTTTACTGAGCATGCAGGAAATTCCCACTGCTAGTCAGGATGTGGTTACCTTAACAATGATTAAGATCCTCAAGAAAACCACAAGGGTGTGGAAGGGGGGGTAGGAAACCCCCAAATGCTGAAAACATCTGCTCTGCCCAAAATGGTGGCTTGTTGCCAAGAAAGCGTAACCATGATCTCACATAAAAAAATACCCCGCCCCTCAAAAAAGGAAGAGGAAAATATTAAAAAGCAAAGTCACTGGTTTTTCTAAAGTGCATTTGGAAAATAAGTATTTGGTGCAGAACTAAGTCCGTGAGAAAACTATATACACAACAACAAAATCTGTATTTTCGAAAAGTTAGGTGTGAATCATAAATTTTTGTTTATGTCAGAAGGCATAAATTATGCCGAGTGGGTGTGTTTTTTTAAAATTCAAACGATAAGCCTGAAAGCAGCAGAACGTCGAGTGAAATGCAACATGTGAAGAATAAGGTTGCTTAGCAAAACTTTGCGCTGACAAAGCCTTCCAATTTGAGATGAACGAAGGACAAAGGCAGACAAACAATCCAAAAAGATGGAAAGAACTTCCGCATGCCACAGTGATGGAGGGGCGAGATGTAGGAATGAGAACAGCTAGGCAGGATGATGTTCTGAAGGTCTAGGGAGGCACACCCAACCAACTCTTTCCCCGGACCTTCAGAAGATCAATGACAATGTTCCTCTTCAGGGAGGCCTTTGAGAAACAGGACTGAGGTTGCTCTACTCTGTGCTGTGGGTCTGGCTTGCTGTTTTATTGTTTTTAACTGTGTAGACTTCAAACTTTTGTGGCGCAGGGATTTTATTACCACTACCACCACCACCACACAGGCTTCTGGATCTGAACCACCTACTACTCTCTTCCTGGTCTGTTCACAGGGAGCCCATACTGCTCTGCAAAATGTTCGGGTTTGACATGACACACTGCACGTCGAACAGCTTTGATTACCAAACACAAATCATTTCAGTCAAACCATTCTGCCACGGGATCTCCCTCCTTTCATTTATTTACCTTGTCATCCTGCGAATCTGGCTGGAGTAGACTGTGTTGCTGGATTGCCATTGGAGGGGGAAGTGGAACAGCATCAGCCCCTTCTTCACCTTCCTCCTCTCCACAACTCTGCATGCCTGACGAGGATGATTTGGAGAGGGTGCCACTGCTCAAACCCTCATTACGCCCTCTCTACAAATGTAACATTAACAGTACTTAGCATTTATATAATGTTTCAGAATATGGAAATTACTTCATAGAGCCTCATCTTCTGACAACAGTCTTATAATGTCTGAAGGCCAGCATTTCTGGTACATAGCCCAGTCTCTTACACACTGTCTCATCTCCCTTTCTAATATGCCATGAAAATTATCAAATCCGAGAGCACTCTATAGACCCCATCGCTATTCATATATCCTTTGGGAGAGTTCAGCACATTTTAACCTTCTGGTGGAAGAAGACAAGCCTCCCCAAAATGTGCTTTTAAGAAACATGTCAATTGACAGTAAAACCTGCAATGGCAGCAGTACTGATAACAAATGAGAATTTTAACTGGAAACCCATCATACAAAATAGAATGGAAGTTCACTCTGTTACTGAATTTGGACTGTGAAGAGGCGTTTGATGTCCTTAAAACAACAACAACCCTATGTTGGTTCAGAATCAAGTGGGCTTGACTATGTCCTAGCTCAGACAAGCAAATAACCCACGGTTTATGTGCTATGGAAGAAGCCATGCCGAATCTTGGGCTCACACCCTCCTTCCCCTCCCTGGAGAATTTAAGCTTCCACTTTAAAACAAACCCACTGTATTTTCAAATTTTGATTATTTCATACTAGAGCAAACACCTGCTCCCTAGAATTCTTGACCTCAGCCTGGTTTATAGGAAGCCATTAAAACAGGTACCTTTTTTGGAATCGTGGGACACTGTGTTTTAATAATAATAATAATAATAATAATAATAATAATAATAATAATAATAATTTTTATTTATATCCCGCCCTCCCCAGCTGAAGCCGGGCTTAAGAAACAGATAACTTTGCTCAAGCTGGGAGCATGAGGGAAGGGGGCAAGGAGGGCGTTTGAGCACAAACCTTGACCCCAGTTTCACAGGTCTTGGGTCATCAAACTGGGATCAGTATGTCTGAATTGGGCCAGAATGGTCACGTCTGTGTACTGAAAGTGCACTACAGACACATGCAAGTATGTCTTTTCAATATAGCAAAATTGGGCTCATGCTTCCATGTTAAAACTACTAAGGGGGAAGGGGCTAAAACACGTATAGGAAACCTCAATCAGAGATCATATCTTGCTGGTACTTAAACTGTTAGCTAATGTTAGTTAACAGTTATTTTTTCCACAACTGTCTGATTTAACTCTGCAGGATCAGAGTGCAACGTATCACATAGTATAGATCAGGACAGCAATCACAAAGCATAGATGTTTCTGAATAGTCAAGATGTCCCGTGAGATTCCCTCTCTTTTCAGTGAAACATAGTGAAGAGAAATGAGGCAACACATTTTGAGGAATGAAAACAGCCAGATGCGGCTGTTTATGGAAGAGTGCCATGGAAGACTTAGAAAACAAACTGTTTGTTAAGGATTCTGGCAGCAACGGAAGACAAGGAAGTATCTCTCTGGTCATAAAAAAAACCAAAACCAGACCCAGACAGTGGTGCTTCTCCCAGTGTGGCCAAGAACAAAACAAAAAGTACCAAGATGCCATAGGTAGGGCCAAAAAATAATAATACCTGAATCGACACTCCTATTTCAATTTTGTGTGCCTATATAATATTCAAAGAAAAACTTGGAAAACACACACCTCTTCAATAGTTTCATCTTGTGGTGTAGCAGCACTGTCATCGGAGTCCTTCTGAGAGCCAGTATCAGCGCTTTTGCGAACTTCGCCTCTCTTCTTATGCTTGTGGGCCAGTTTCTTGACATGCCCATCTGCCTTTCCACTGCTAAGTCGCCTCACTGGGCTGGTGAGCCATTTCCTCAGGGTGTTACCCGGGCGCTTTGGACCTGGGGAACTCTGTGCCCCAATCATATGGGGCTGGAGTGATGTCACCGACGCAGGAGGGCTGGCATCATTGCTGGAAACGGAAAGGGAATCTGAAAAAGAGAAGGGAATGGAATGATCAATGGAAGATCTATCAGCAACCACGCCCGTTGGGTAGACTTGAGTTCCTGTGAGGAACAGCGAGAGCCACGGGTAACAACTGCAACGTCGAAGCCGCTTTCTGTAATTTATCCAAATGCAAGGAAACTGGCGTGAACTCAACCTTGGTCATTGTGCAACACCATATTGCTATTTGTTGTCGTATGCATGGATCAGACACAACACTCAGTTATAGGCACTATGATATGTCAGCTGTTGTACGGAGGCTTCCCTGCTGCAACCATGTGAGCCAGCTGGATTACAGAAGGGGTTTCCATGCCAGAACTGCTGGCTGCCAGGTAGATATAATGCCAGTGTGGGGACTCTGTACAACAACGACCCAGTCTGAGGTAGTAATATTGTGACATGAACTCCACCCAAGCACAACCAGCAACCGTGCTGTACAGCATATGCATATAAACTGGCATTACCAGTAGCTGATATTGATTAGACAAGTCTCTCTCCCCTCCGCCTCACAAAAAATGCAAGCTATATTTCTCCTTTTCCTTTTGCACAGTTCTTTTCTAATTCTAGCATTAGGCAGGCTCTCACCCTATGCTTTTTAGATTCCTGCTAAAACCCTTCTTTGTTTGTTTCAACAAGGCTACCCAGACACATAATGTAGTTTATATATGCTTTGCCTTAGTATTTGACAATCGTGCCTGATTTTCAATGAATATTGGTGTGTAAACTTAAGTGTACAGTGGTACCTCAGCTTACAAACACTTTGGGTTACAAACTGCGCTAACCTGGAAATAGTACCTCGGGTTAAGAACTTTACCTCAGGATGAGAACAGAAATTGTGCGGCCGCGGCACGGCAGCAGGTCCCATTATCTAAAGTGGTACCTCAGGTTAAGAACGGTTTCAGGTTAAGAACGGACCTCCGGAACGAATTGAGTTTGTAACCAGAGGTACCACTGTATTCTACATGGGGTGAAAATAATGCTGTACAATGGATTGGGACAGATGTCCAACCAACCCCCAAAATGCCTAGTATCTGAATTACAAGGTACAGGGATAAAACACTACCTTATTTTAGGCCTCCTCGTTACTGAGGTTGTTAACCCAGGCCTGGGTTGCATTATGTTAGACTGCTGGTTGGGGCTCATGCGACTGAATGCCTCTCTATTAAACCCTGCCCCGCAAAACCACAAAAACTTCCCTGGATCTGATTACCAGATGAGGCAGACAAGTTCTAGCCTAGCTTTTTATACCTGTCACTTCCACATGGGGCACAAAATTGCTGCTGCTTTGTGGATTCTGCACTCAACAATTAAAATTCTGTACTCAGGACTCACACAACTTGGGCAAACTGAGCACAACTGCATAACTTATCTTACACAATTCATTTTGCCCTTTCACAATTATTCTGAAATTATAAACTATGCAGCCCTTATCTTCACATTCATAAGGGGCAGAAGCTGCAAGGAGCGGAGGGAAGCTCCCTTTCCTACGGAACTGAATTGCGCGCCAATATCGCGTTCTATGAGTTTTTATTCATCGCCGTATTAATTTTGCCCTCACCATTCTAGGCCGTGGTGCACGTAGCAAAAAACGAACAATAACTCCGAAGTAAAACATATAGAACATTACACAGACATAAAACCTCAAAAACAGTCTAAAAAGCAGTGGGTGGACAAAAACCAGTAATATCCCTTCAGGACCAAACCTCATCTCTGCCTAAAGGCCTGGACTAAGACATCTTCACATGTCAAAGGGATGTCAGCAGGGAGCAATTTAGCACATAGAGCCCTGGTACCGTTTGAGGGAATTATCTCTTTTTTTTTTTTGCATGTGTGGGTGTGTGGATAGTGGTATTACATTATATTGTAAAAAAAATGCCCCTCAGTTATTATATAAAACTTGCTAAGAAACCGATTTGTTACTGCGTCTGCATCCATTTTAATGTCCTGTGAATTTTTAAGAAGATGTCCACCCACTAGTCTCCCAGATCTTCCATTAACAAGATGATAAATATTTATCCCACTTGTTAAGTCTATGAATGTAACTCACATTTCTCCAAGGCTAGTCAAGGGTATTGTCCAAGTTCATAAAACTAATCATAAATACAGACACCAGATGAGCCTTTGGGACTCGCTTTTATCAAATATCTCAAGGGTGCACTTTTGTTTAGACTAGCCACAAACCCTCCAAGGGATAATTTACTACATTCTCCACAAGCTCGAAGTACGGCTCCATATGTACCTCTGCTAATGGAGGTCGGAGTTCAGGCAAAGTCCATTTAATACAACAAAACAAAGGAACTGAAGAGAAAGCAGAATAGTTAAGCTAGAACAAAAGATGGAAATCAAAATTTTACAGCCAAGTACTCATTCTAAACCCAAAGCCAAGGAATCAGACCTTGTTTATCTGTATGACAATTTATGTGGGTAACGTTCAAGGAATCGCTCCTAAAGCCAAAATCACATATAGTCAAAACCGATTGGGTTCAATGGTGGGTGGGATTGCCAAAGTCATTTTTCCGGGAATCCTACACCCTTTCTAGTTTTTTGCCATGCGCGTAAATGTGAATGCGTAGAAGTTAAATGCACTAAAGTTGCAGGCTCACTGTATGTGTGTAAAATCTCCTTAATCATGCCCTGTTGTTTGGTGAAAGAAAGGCATCTGCCTCAGATTTTCCTGTTGAGCTCCAGACAACTTAATAATATTTAAGACGCGGCCAGAGGCAACAAAAAACCCATTTCCTCCCATGAAACAGATATATTTAATTTTCCTCTGCCAAACAAAACACACATCCAAGTGCCCCTTTCTTTAACTGAAATGTGCGCTTCATATAGGGTAGAGTTGACGCTTGCTACTACACAATTATGCTCAACTGTATGTCCACTTAGGATCAATACTGGGATAGACAATTTGGTGTCCAGAGATGAAATACCTGCTTTCTAAATCTACCTATGCAAAAGCACATTCTCTCTCCCTTTCCTCTGTTTGCTATTTTCAGCATAATGTACAAAACTCCTCAGGTGGTATTCAACTTGGGTTCGCTGGACTGGTCATGTTGTGCGGATGCCTGAAGATTGTCTTCCAAAGCAACTACTCTATTCCAAACTTAAAAATGGAAAGTGTAATGCTGGTGGTCAACAAAAGTGGTTTAAAAACTCTCTCTCAAGGCAAATCTTAAAAAATGTAGTCTAAGCACCGACAACTGGGAAACACTGGCTTGCGAGAGCTCCAGTTGGAGAACAGCCTTTACCAAAGGTGTCATGGGCTTTGAAGATACTGTATTTTTCGTTCCATAGGATGCTCCGTCCCATAGGACGCACCTAGTTTTTTGGGGGGGAAATAAAGGAAATTCCCCCCCCCTTTATTTCCCCCCCAAAACCAGGTCGGGGAACCCGAACCAGGTCGAGGAACAGCAGGATGACGGCGCTGCGCCTCCTTGCTGTCCCCTGAGCTTGTGGGGCTGGCCGATGTCTGTCCGGCGCGAGGGGCGCTCTGCTTCAGGGCGCCCCTCGCGCCAGGTGGCAGGCTACTATCCGCAGCGTGGGGAGCACTGCGGGGAACTCCCGCAGGGCTCCAACACGCTGCGGATGTCTGCCCGGCACGAGGGGCGCTCTGCTTCAGGGCGTCCCTCGCGCCGGGCGGCAGGCTGCTATCCGCAGCGTAGGGAGCCCTGCGGGAACTCCCGCAGGGGTGACTAGGCTGCGGATGTGTTCCCGAAGCGCCGGGCGCTCTGCTTTCAGCGCGCCCGGCGCTCTGGGAAGCAGGCTGCTATCCGCAGCCTAGACAGCCCTGCGGGAACTCCTGTGGGCTGCCTAGGCTGCGGATGTCTTCCTGAAGCCTGGAGAGCGAGAGGGGTCGGTGCGCACCGACCCCTCTCGCTCTCCAAGCTTCACCGAAAGCCTGCATTCGCCCCATAGGACGCACCCAGATTTCCCCTTCATTTTTGGAGGGGAAAAAGTGCGTCCTATAGGGCGAAAAACACGGTACTCAAACCCAGGATGCAAGGGAGAAACGTGCTAAGAGGAAGGTATGCTTGGCAAATCCACACTGTGATCAACTCCTGCCTGGAAACCAATGTCCCCACTGTGGAAGGACATGTGGATCCAGAATTGGCCTCCACAGTCACTTATGGACTCATTGTTAAAACCGTGTTTACGGAAGACTATCTTACTCGGCTACGAGTTATCGCCGAAGAAGAAGAAGAAGAGGAGGACTTAGACCAGACACACTGGAATTAATGAATGCTCCACAGTGTAACAATTTCTTGGAAGGCCTCACTTGCATGTGTACAATTACATATATGGAGCTTCTAGGTTCTTTTTTTACTCCCCCCAGATGCTTTCTATGTAGTAATGTCATGCATTCATGTGACATATGTTTGTTTACGGACACATTTTATTATATACTTGTCCGAGAACAGGGCCGTAAATGTACTTCTCTGAGAAAGGTTTCCTATTATGCGACAGCAGCAGTCATCACCTTCAGCTAAGCACATGGATGACAAATTATGGAGATTTTAAAAAATACCTCTATGTAAGTCTGTACTTGTCTAAAGTCAGATAACCCTAAACGTTACAACACCAGCAATCAAAATAATGAAACCATTACAGTATTCATAGAAAGCTGCCCTTCTATTTCTGGTGCCTAAGGTAGTGAATCTACATTCCTGAGTGACTGACTAGTGGATGTGTTGTTTTTTTCATGACAAAAAATAACAGAGTTTCAACAGGCTTTCTCAGATGAACAGAGCTAGCCCCTGTTCCCAGTTCTTGCTATTTAGACCACCAGCCAGCAGGGGGGGGGGGGGGGATAATCAAATATCTGTATCTAAGAGTACATATACAGGTAGAAAAGGCTGTTCTGTTCTAGGTAATCAGTGGAAATGGCCACTGTGCCATTTTATGAAAAGGAATATTTTACTATGAATCACTATGTGAAAGCCCTTTCATTTTCGCTGTTGACATAATGAGGATCATTTGTTCCTTTTTAACAGCAATAGTCTTGCGAGTTGAGAGCATACATTAAATAGAAGCAGAGGGCTTGTGTCACTTTGCTGCCTCTCATACAACACGCTCATGTGGAGTATCAGAGAAAAACTGGACTGACACCAAGAAGGCTTTTCTGCTAGGAATCCTCCTCAGGGGCCTTTGCAAATCAAGATATCTGAACTTAATCTAACACACACTGTTATGCTATGTGGTTATAATCCTGCACTGACCTCCTTGGAGAAAGGGTGGGGTGCAAATGTAGGAAACTAAGCAGTTGGCTTAGAGACAGTAAGTTCCATTATTAAGAGAGCTGTGCGTGTTCTTTGCTGGATTTCAATGGGATTGAGCCCACAACGTAAAGCAACACATTGTAACCAGACTATGCACACCCGTGTAAAAGACGGCCACAGGTTAACCTGTTTGGAAATGTTACAATTCAACATCAAATTAGTTCCCCAAGGGCATGTTCCACTTGCCTGCCCTGCTGTCAATCAAGCCCACCTGTATGTTCTTGCATAGTAATATAGCTATTATAGTTCACAAAAAGCATCCAGCATATTCTCAGGCCCCCATCTGTGACATGCAGAATGTTACTGGCAAACCTTACATGACCATAGCAAAAATTACAGACAGCATATATAAAGTGCTTTGAAAATTCGTGTGTGTGTGTGTGTGTGTGTGATTAAGCACACAAGAAGTTCTGCATATAGATTACCTGTAGGGAAGGGAAACCAATGAAAGTTGTGGTTACAACCGAGTCCCTCACAGTCAAACTGTGTTGGAAAGAGTGTTGGAAAGAGTCCAACTTGAAGTCATTTCCTTTCTTGTTGATATGGGAAACAGGCCATTTCTCAACTCATATGAAATTGCTCTTTTTCCGGTCAAGTCATAATAATACTAAATTGAAGGTTTGACTTGAACACTGGAGGTGTTTGCTTCTCTACCTCATTGCAGCATTTTCTCTCCTTCCCATGGTTACGGACACCTTTTGAATAGCTCAGATGGTTAGAGTGAGGTGTTGATAGTGCCAAGGTTGCAGGTTCGATCCCAGGTGGAACAGCTGCATATTCCTGCATTGCAGGTGGCTGAACTAGATGATTATCAGGGTCCCTTCCAACTCCCATGATTCTATGACAAAATGTGCTGTAGTAAATAGTGTGTTGTGATGGGCATAGAGACCTAGGTTAGAATTCTTATTCATGTTCACTGTATGGTCTTGGCCACATCACTGTCTCTTAGCCTAACCTACCTTGCAGACAAAATTGAGTATATGAGAGAGAGAGAGAGAGAGAGAGAGAGAGAGAGAGAATGAGTATGGAAGCTGAAATGGCTTCCTTGAAGTAGAATTAAAGAATCTAATAAAATAAAGCAACAAGCCATCATTTAAGCAGCACAAAATTCTTATTGGGGCACGCCATGATTTGGGGAATCTCATTAGTACAAGCTTATTCTATGTTTTTCTCCTGACTTAAGGAGCTCGGTTGTGGCAAAACTTACTCACATCTGTACCCTACATATTCCAAAGGCTCAAGGGCCAAGGCAGTGCTCCCTACGCATGCAGACAGATGGACAGTTTTCATTAGACCTTCCAGGGCCTATCATAATTTCCAGCCTACTTATGTGAAGAAAAGGACACTAAAGACTGATAGAAAGCTAACATGAAATCTAACATATCCATGGCTATTAGCAAAGGTGGCTAAATTGATTTGCAGATATACTGTACCTCCGAGTACCAGATGCTGAGGTCAAACAAGAGATAGTCAAGTCCAGCTTAAGTGTTTCTCAGGCGTGTTAGAAAGGATACAACTGTTGTGCTAAGTGGATCTTTGGTATGGTCCTCCAAGCAAGGAAAATATTATGCTATAAGGTTCAACAAAAGCCCAAGGATAAAAGCGTTTTTTTTTTTTTTTTTTTAAAAAGGGGCCTTAATTTCAACTTAGCATTCCACTCAAGGCAGACATAAAAGCAGAAGTGTCCAATTCCTCCACGGTATGCTTTCTAAAAGCCAGATGTGACACATATGCTACTACTGAGACAGTGGGTTGTGTATCCCCTCGAGGCATAATTTATGGCCAACAGAGCACGCTATTGACATAAGAAGCATGGAGCACTCCACATGTCAATGGCCAAGGAAGGAGAACTGAAGCTGGCAAATGGACGGGGAAGGTGCAACAACAAGGAAGGGCCATTTCACACATTACACAAAGCAAATCCTGGTTTGCTATTGTGACTAAACACAACCAAGAGTCATAACCAATATTGTTTCCTCAACTAGCATAGCCGTTTGATGCTCATTTCCCATCGTGTAACATTTTTGCTACACATTTTCAGTGGACGGTTCTTATTGACACTTAAAATATGGTGAATGAACAGATCTGACAGCTAAAAACCCAATCTGGCGCCCTCCAAATATTTTAGATCAGGGGTGGCCATCTTTCAAGAGACTGCGATCTACTTTCAGAATTAAAAACTGGCAGTGATCTACCCCTATTTTTTTGGGGTTCAGCTCAAAGTTGTTGAGCTTTCCTTAGGGAGGAGAAAAGCCCCATTTTTAGGGGTTAACTTTTTTGGGGGGGGAGTTAAAGGCAAGGGTCAAAGGGGGTAAAGTCACTCACAAAAAGATTGCTATGGATCAAAACCGCTGCACGGAGAAAGCACCCATCTTCCTTTCCAGAGATCATACAACAATGGAGGGCAGGGCAGGAGTCAGTTTTAGTGACGCTAAGGAAAGGGAACCAGAGATCGACTGCGATCTACCAAAACCTCTCGGGGATCTGCCAGTAGATTGCGACTGAACTGTTGGACATCCCTGTTTTAGACTACAGCTCCCATCAGCAGTGTTGGCTGGTGGAGAACATCTGTACTGCACGATCTAAGAGGAACCCACTCAGAGTCTGGTCTCCATTGCTTGAGAACAAGGGCAAGTGCAAAGGAAAACAGACTACTGCCCCCTGCTGGATCTCTGGCATGCTGCCCTGCATCTGAGCATGGGCATTGCATTTGCCTGCTGACTGCCCTAAACCCGGAAACAGGCATTAACAGCATTCAACCTACATTTACCACCTTTGTCCTGCCCAACAGTGAAGCCAAGCAAGGACACAGTACAACTGGGCAAGGAGAATGGGAAAACCATACATGTTAATATGTTGTACAGTGACTGCCATGTCCCAAACATGTACTTTTATGAGTTCTTAACCTTAGACCACAACCAAAGAGGAAGCGGGACTCAAATCTCCTTTCCCCTCCAAAGAGGATGCTTTCCAAACTACAAAAGGAAAAGTATCATTCATGTTGTTAGTAGCCAAGAACAAAGGATTCCATCATCACTGAATCCGGCATCACTTTATGTGATGCAGTTAATGGAGCCAACTTTAGCCCTCTCTCTAGATTAAAACCGGAGGTTTCGGATTTATACGGATATTACTTAAGGGCTTTCTTCTGGCAAAAAAACCCATCACTGTGCTGTGGGGCTTGTTTTAGCATGAGTGCCAAGAGTTCCATGTTTCAACCGATATATTTTTGTGGTATGGCTGGTTTTCTGCACTTCCAAGATCATGACAAGTTCTGATTAAAACACAGTGTTCTGAAGGGGGGGAAAGCTCTGCAGCTTTTGCCACTGAATTGTTTCTTAGCTCCTTTTGCTCCAAATCTCAATGAAAATGATGAATCAGTTGATGAAATAAAGCCGCTGCTAGGTGCATGAAATATCCATTTTTAACAACAACAACAACATTAACAACAACACGCCACTGCTCCTCTCTGCACCCCAAAGGATAAACACAAGTCAAAAGCATCACCACTTTTCTTCAACTTCAGTTACCCATGTTTTAAAGTTGCTTTAAAGGTATATCTATAAAAGTATCTTGGATTCAAGAAGTGTGCAGGCAAAAAGCCTGTGCAATCATCATATAGGTACTTGAGAGACCCAGCTTTAGTTGCAACCCTTCACTGGCTTGGTTCGCACATAGAGCTAAACCATGGGTTGATTAAACTATGATTTATTTTAAAATTGTTAATGTGATCATCCAACTTTTACCCAATGGTTTAACTACGGCTTATTTAATGCCAACAAACCACAATACGAAGTCATGGTTTGTTGTTGCCTAATGAACTATGCTTTAACTATGGCATGGTATTATGTGTGAAGCCAGCAATTTACCCACCTCAGACACTCATCAAGCTACAAAGGCAGAAGCAAAGAGTAGTTGGAAAGAAAACAAACTGTGGAGAAACAAGCTATTGGGTTGTTTGAGCAGCTGCAGAAAAACTTGTGGTTTGTTAAACAAACCATGGCTTAGTATTATGTGTGAACTACGGCACAGAGTGAATGCACTGCAGAAAACTTTGATTCACTGCTATGCAATGTGTGTAATGTTCCTTAGAGAGTATGAAGTAAAATCACAGTTGCACACCAAAACCTCACCAATTTTCATAGGAATTCTGCAGCAAACATGTTTCATAGCTAGGGCATTGATTCTCAAACAGTGTGTTAACACTGCCAGAGGGGCTGAAATAATATCTTGAAAAATTAAGGTACTACACTAGATGCACCCAACACTTTATATCGTCCAAAGCATTGAGCCACCATCTCTGTCCCAATATATCGTCTTGAAAGAGGCAAAGCATATACCAGGATTTCCTGGTATTCACAGCTGATGAGTGCAGGGCAATTGCAGTCTACAGTCTAGAAGTCACAAGACAAAGGGGAAAAGCAAGATGACAGGAGGCAATATTAATGGCTATTATGCATTTGCAATGATGATGTCTACCCATTTTTCTGGGATTTATCAAGAGTATGAAATTCTCTATTTCCAAGTGTCAAGGGCATCACCAATTTTCATCTAGAAAACGAAAAGTCAAAACTGTACCCCGGTATCTAAGTTAAGGAATCACCAAGGTAGGGAGTGATAAATTATAAATATCCTTCTACTATATGTACAAAGAAGATTATATTATATTCCTCTTGGTGTGTATGGGGTGTTAGGGAAGGGCTATTGCTTTCAGTGGGGAACATGTGCTCCTTTGTCTCTAGAAACAGATGGATACCAACATATTCCTCTTCCCTTCAGAGCTTCATGCAACTTGCAAGCAATGCATAAACTTTGATGGGATGGAAAGCTATAAGATTGTTAGGAAAGCATCCCCCCCCCCATTATCTTATGGAACATTGTTTTAATAGCAAATGTATTGAGAAGCTGTGGGTTAAGTAAATAAATCCCCAATGTATTTAATGGGGTTCAAAGCCAGCACCTTCCTCCATATGGATTTTGCTTAACAAAGACTTACAATTCTCTGCATATGAAAGTAAGAGAGAGAGAGCAGGGCATAACTAAAAATGCTTCGCAGGCAAGTTCATGATCATGTAATAATACAATGTTGGCTTATTAACACATGCATTTAGTAATGCATAACATACAATAGAAAAAATGTCTTTGCCTGATGAATTAGTAATTAAGATTTGAAGGCTCTTTAGGAATTATGCAAGTATATGTTTTTCCCCTTTCCTGAGACATTACAAGAAATGATAGAACAAAAGTATCCACTTCAAAACCAATGGGGAATGTTAAAGACCAACATACCCACAAACATACTTATTCTGGAGTAGTCATAGTGAAGTCACTGGGACTAATCCGGAGGAAGTGGTTTGAAGGCTATGACTAAGATTCATAGAAAGATTCATGAAAGAGCTAGGCAGGTGAACAGCTGGGTTTAGATGTCTAATGGGATGGCTCTTTGGGGTTCATCAGAGACCTTTTCAGCCCCAAGAAATTTGGCTTTTTGGTTTCCATCAAATTTTGAGAGGTTCAGCTTCTCAAATCAGCTTTGTCAAATTTGCTCTGTGGCAACTGGCTGAGAGTTGCCACAGAGCTGCTTCCCAATCTGTAATGCAAAAAGCCCCATCCTATGGAGGGCAGAGCATTGTCCCACTGTTTATGGGTCAAAACTAGACCCTTAAAAAAAAAAAGGAAGTGAAACTCAGAGAGATGGTGCTTTAATATGTTTCTCTCCTACCTTTTCATGCACCCTCAACATTCCCATGCCAAGTTGTTATTAGCTCTGACAACCCCCTCCAGTTTTTCCACCTCTAATGGCCTTCAGAAAGGAGCTTCCAGCTAGTTCACACATACATGAACATAATGTGACCATCTGACGCAGAACACATAAACTGACTGCATAGAAAAGCACTGGGTTTGACTTGCAATGCAAATGGTGTTTGATTTGCGATGGCTCAAATCCTATGCGAGTTCCCATTTTTTTTATTACCACCAAGTTATGAACCTAACATGCATGAATTAGCCCTACAATACATTAGGGAGAACTGATATTTAAAAGGAGCAAGTGGGTGGGAAGAAAACGATGGGGGTCTCTCACCTTATTGTGGTTTACATGCAATGAGGTTGGGCCCCTGTCTCTTCTAAAGCTCTTTGGAAGAATTCGAACCTCAGACCACATCCATCACAGGCAGAAATTGTGCCCCTAAACTCAAGCTAACAAAAGCCCATTCAGGAGCAAATCGTTATTTCCTTAGACACCCTCCTCCCCTCTCCATGGGCACACGTGAAAATAGGTTTTTTTTCCTTTTAAAAAAAGACCTTCAAGTTCGTTAAAAGGGAGATTTCAACTGGAACTTCCTGTTTATGAATTGTGCACAAAAGAACGCTTGAGAGACGGTCCCCACTGAGAGAAGGTAGGAAACACAGGCCTGCAGTGCATTAGCCAACAGACATGCCTCTCCCCAGCACCCAGATGTGCTCTGTTCCAGGGGAGATTTTGCAGCCCATTGTTCTGGCCGACTCTGGCGAGGGTCTACAGCAACACATTTAACAACTTCCATCTGTGCCACAAAGGCTAGGACTACGCACTTCTTTCGGAACTGGCTCGCATCCAAGAGTTACACCACCCTGCAAGCTACACTGGATACTTTACTGCATTCCAGCCTTCACCCTCTTTTCCTGAGCGCCCTTTCCCAGCAACCGCTTCACGGTAACACTATCCCTCAAGTAGAAACGGAGAGATATATTACATGCACGCACCATCGTGATACTGGATGTGAATGTTAAAAAAAAAAAAAAAAAGTACTTAGCGAGGAAAGCTCGTGTGTTCCATTTGAGCCATAAATCTTACCTGAAGTACAGCCGGAATCAATTACGGCAACAAATCCTGAGCACAAATATGAGAGCCCTACGTGAGCAACACCTAACCCCACTCTTTTTCAGCCTCTCTATGTAGCAGCTGAAGGGACACGGGTGGTGCTGTGGGTTAAACCACAGAGCCTAGGACTTGCCGATCAGAAGGTCGGCGGTTTGAATCCCCGCAACGGGGTGAGCTCCTGTTGCTCGATCCTTGCTCCTGCCCACCTAGCAGTTCGAAAGCACGTAAAGTGCAAGTAGATAAATAGGTACCACTCCGGCGGGAAGGTAAACGGCGTTTCCGTGCACTGCTCTGGTTCGCCAGAAACGGTTTAGTTATGCTGGCCACATGACCCGGAAGCTGTACACCGGCTCCCTCGGCCAATAAAGCGAGATGAGCGCTGTAACCCCAGAGTCGGTCATGACTGGACCTAATGGTCAGGGGTCCCTTTACCTTTTATGTAGCAGCTACAAGCTCTCTCTGCAGGGCGATAAAACGCACACAACAGGAAGCAGTGCCCCCACAGAAAGGGATACACATGCCCCAGTCCAGATTACGGAATCACAGATTTGTAGAATTGGACGGGACCAGGGAGGTTCGCCTAGTCCGATCCCCTGCAATGCAGGAACCTTCCACCCAACGTGGCACTCGAACCCACCACCCCGAGATTATGAGTCTCATGCTTGTGGATCTTAAAGACTTGTGAGACCTGTTTCTTTTACTGATTTTAGACTGTTCTCTTCCATTTGGGATGATTTTGCTTGTTTTTTATAATTGTTTTGTCTGCTTTATAAACAGATAAATAAATGAAGTGGAAAGTCAGAATGCATTTGGATCGTGGGGATCAGATGCGCTGAATCTGTGGTACAGCTCCCCGAAAACGATAGTCCCACGTGGACATGTCTTGCAGTGCTTGGCAATACTCAGTGTGCAGTCTCATGGCAAGAATGGAGCATTTCCTGCTCTGGAAAGCAATAAGGCAGCCCAGGCTTACTTTCACGGGGCTCTATTTGCGTATGTTCGATTAGGGTTAATAGGATTTTGTAATAACTAAAAGGCAAAACTAATGGAACCCTCCTCCCACTATTTCCTGTTACACTACAGAATGCATTAACATGTCTCATGTTTCTTTCGGTTTCCATCCATACTGTTCCATGTTACCTTTGAAATTTACCAGTGAAACATGGCTTCGTATGATCTGTTAAGGAAGTAGGAAGGTATGCCTCTGGTTATTTGAAAATAAAAATCAAGTGTGTCCATTACACAATCCAATATACAGTGGACGCTTGGGTTGCTAACATAATCCCTGCGGGATGCACATTCGCAACTCGCAGCGGCGCGTCTGCGCACACACGGGTTGCGATTCAGTGCTTCTGCGCATGCACAAAGCGCGATTTAGCTCTTCTGCGCATGTGCGACCTCCGAAACCTGGAAGTTACCCGCTGCGGTACTTCCGGGTTTCGGAGCGTCCATAACCTGAAAAAACACAACCTGAAGCGTCTGCAACTCGAGGTATGACTGTACATTTCCACTGCTCCCTACAGTGGGGGGAAAAAATCTATTATTATTATTATTTATTTATTAAATTTGTATACAGCCCTTCATCCATAGATATCAAGAGCGGTTCACAACATAAAATTACAATATTAAAACCCGAAACCCAAGCTAAGAAGCTGTTGCTTTTGAGATAGCTAGTAGTGTTTTAAAAATATGTTTTTGTTTGACTCTAATCTCTCCCTGTTACATTTCCCTAAAGAATCTTACATTGGGGCAGAAAATGCGGTAACAGTTTCTCTTCTCATTCTTCCTGGGAGAGGACTTTCTCTCTAACAACTTGTTGACTGTTTTGTTTTTAAGGCATTGTGATGTAGTAACACAAAGGATTTTAATCTAGATTTTAAAGCATGTATGAATTTTAATACTCAAAGAAAAAGTTTGGTGGAAAAGCATGCTTGCTGCCCCGCTGCAGCCAACATCCCAGTACTGCAAAGTGTGATATAGCAACTATAGATGTCTGGAGGAGAATCATATTGAAAAGGCTCTGTCTATTTTAAATAGAAGTGACCATATATCAAAGAGGAGGCTGAATCTTACAAATTTCAGTTCTTATTTACAGACATGCAATATGTACAACGGTAATTAATGAGGTTTTGGTTTATACAATATCACAGTTATTTCTGCTGACTTGCCCCCAGAACATCCTCTATAGGTGTTAACAATGTGAAGAGTTCTACACAGACCAAAAGGAAACAGGAAAAAAACCAGAATGGACTGCACAACACCCAGGAACTGTAGAGACTTCCTGCCAGGTGATTCAGCTCATTGGAATGCAAGCCATTTGCTAGCCATTTTTAACTTGAGGCGTAAGTGGGAAAACATTAGCATGGCCTTGGAAATATTGATTTCTGCACTAAAATGTGCAGTAATGATTAATAAAGTCGGGAGGCTTTGACAGACCTCGAAAAGAGGAAAAATGAATAAGCCTAAATGCCAATGCATGGAAGTAATAGTTCCAATTAATTTTTAGATAGTCATCAGCATGCATAGTGCATTGGCCACAAACATGAGCTAGAGATAATCAGATTCTTGCATGAAAGCAAAATTCTCTTATAATGCATTTCTGCCTGATGTTTTCCCTCTTAGGTTGCTCACAGATCCAGTATGCTTTTAAAAATGTGCCATCTAGCCAGGTGCACTTACTTCCTGCTGCTTGTGCCCAGCGTGAGCATGCTCTATGAGCCGAAGCTGGCAAATGCAATGCACAACTGAATGTGCTTTATCTACCTGGTTTGGTACAGCATCTATCCGAACGACACTGCAGGCTGTGGCATCTGAGAAACATTCCTGCTAAGTAACGCATCTGGGAGGTTGTCAGATGTTCCTCAGAGAAGTTTATGCTATCTTTGGAGCTGGAATTTATCATGAACAGCACAGTGAGATCTACAGACTTTTCAAAAGGCACAAGAACTCTTCCACTACCAAGAACATGAAAGGTACACAGTTCCATGCTGTTTCCAATTGATTCCAGACGTTTGTCACACATCAGCCGTACTTTGCGGTAATTTTTCCACAGTTGAAACTCCTCCAGCCCAGATGCATGCCCCAGGTTCAGTCTACCCAAACTGTTCCTAATTCACTTTGAGCTTGCAATCCTAACTGGTAAGCAGTTGTGAAGCCAGTGGGATTTGATTCTGAGTAAGTTATAAACCACAGAGCCTAGGGCTTGCCGATCAGAAGGTCGGCGGTTCGAATCCTCATGATGGGGTGAGCTCCCGTTGCTCAGTCCCTGCTCCTGCTAACCTAGCAGTTCAAAAGCACATCAAAGTGCAAGCAGATAAATAGGTATCGCTCTGGTGGGAAGGTAAACGGCATTTCCGTGCGCTGCTCTGGTTCGCCAGAAGCGGCTTAGTCATGCTGGCCACATGACCCGGAAGCTGTAGGCCGGCTCCCTCGGCCAATAAAGCGAGATGAGCGCCGCAACCCCAGAGTTGGCCACGACTGGACCTAATGGTCAGGGGTCCCTTTACCTTTAAGTTATAAACAGGATCAGGCTGCACATGAACATTAGAATGCCTTAGATCCTTAGAATGCCAGTGGCTGCATTTAGATTACATTCAAGATAAGTAGGGAAACATAAAGATCCAGATACATTTTAATCAACCTCTATGACAATGGGTTTCAACAGTCTCTAGTGCAAATCCTTGTAATTTCTATTCATCAAGCAAGTTTCAAGTATCCCATTCCTTTCACCCAAAGAAACACAGACCTTTAAAATTTATTACCATGGTTAGATTTAAGTTAATGGCTGCTCATGCGGGCAGACTAAACAACGCCACGGAAGAAGATAAAACTTGTTTTGGAACAGATAATGACATCTGATAATATTGAGAGCCAATCAACCCATTTGTTGGATGACTGGTCTGGTACAACAGGCAAACAGAAAAATCTGATCCCTGATAGGTTTGTGTATCTTTGTAATAGTGTATAGAAGACACACAGTTAGCATTGATGTATTAATAGACCGCCTCCTTTTTGATTCCTGACTTGCCTGATCATATTTAATTGGAAATGTTTGATTTGTAGATGTTTGAATCTTTTCCCCCCTTGCTGGAGAAGGTTTTCAAAAATTTGCATAAGATAAATGACATTTTAGATCATGCATCTCTCCCTGTCCCCCGCATCAACCTTCACTTCATGCAAACGGAAAGTGGCTTCTTTCTGCTACGGATAAATATTCTTAGGTAGACCATTGGACAGGAACAGCTATGCTACTCTTCCCCGTTCTGGCTTGCAAATCCCCATTTCCACCCCCCACCCCCCTGTCTCCCTTTACAGAAATTTAGGAATGGAAAGAATAGCATCACTGCGCTTGTATCGTCTAGAGTCTGATAGAAGGTACTTGAAGTACATTTGCTCTCCCCTTTGCTGGTATTAAGCCCACAGCATGCTATACTGTTCACCTAAACACATCTGCTTCTGAAAAGGAGAGGAAGAAACCCTTTGCCCTCCTCCCGCCCAAACCAATATTTGCCTGCCATCTGTACCTAAGTCCAGGATCCAGTATTTGCAGCTGCCCGGCTGCCCATTTCCACAGTACGGTGAATGAAGAGATTCCAGGGTGTCAATTTGCTCTACTCCGTTTGACATGGCAAACTGTTAGCTTGCTGCAAAACTCCTGCAGAGGATTTCCACACACTGTGCTCTCCTCCTTCTCCTCCTCCTTCCCTCTGAGAACTCCTTAGCGAAGAACTGAGAGCAGAATAACAGCTCTTTTAAAGCCCCTTGTCGCAGCTTCCAGGCAGCGACTCCCTTCAGGGGATGCTCTCCTCTGACTCACTTGCACAGCGCAGCTCCAGATTTTAGGCTCACACGTGGGAATAGCCAGATGCGATGGCTTACCCTCTACCGTAACTAGCCTAACTGAAGTTCAAGAAAAATTCTTGGCTCCGCCGACAACTAGCTCATTCGTTCCCTCTGAGAGGCTGGAGTGCAATTCAGCGAGCAGAAAGGACCGTGGATGGTTAATTTCACGGTGCAAAAGCAAGGGACCAGCCCATCCAGCAGTAAGGCCTTCTTCTAGTCAAGCTAATAAAAAGCACATTGCTGTATCATGAAATTAAGCTCGAAAATCATGAGTTAGGCATTCTTTTCCAATGCTACCTTAATTTTCAACTTATGGCTATCCCAATCATAAACACCAGAAGCTACTTGCCAAAAGGGAGAGAGAAAATGCCACGACATATCACCGTTTTGTGTGTGTGTGTGATTGGTTAGTGTAAATGCTCACATATATTTTTGGCTATTTCGATTCTAGTGAATGTTTAGAACTGAGGGAAAAAATGGTTCCACACCACTTTATGATACAGAAATGATTCTACCATTCCTTGGGAACTTTTCCTATACTAGCGAAGGTCTCTTCAAATATTATGAGAAAGCCTGTATGTACACTGTCAAATATAGCATCACATACATATGCGTTTCTGTGTGTATATATGGAATATCTGTGTGGGAAGACAGTGGCCAATAGGAGGTGCTATTTTTAAGCTCTACCTTCTTAAACAGGATGCAGCCATTAGCAACTATATATTTACAGAAGTATCACAAAACTTTTGTTGAAGACATATTTTCATCTTAGTTTGAGTGTCATAATGGCTAGAAAGTATTATCACTGTGCAACTCCTGTAGCCAATGTGACTGATGTTCTTTTTGCAATTTAATTGTTTAGGCCTTCTTTTATAAATTACAGCAAAGAAATCCTTCCCCACACCAGCTGCTTTGGGGGGCAAAGGAAGGCAGAGTCTTCCCTTCTAAAGTAACTGTATTGGACAATGGGGGTCAGAGACAACAGCCCCTTTGGTCCAAACCAGGGGTCAGCAACTTTTCTCAGCTGTGGGCCGGTCCACCATCCCTCAGACCATGTGGTGGGCTGGACTATATTTTGAAGGGGAAAAAATGAAGGAATTCCTATGCCCCACAAATAACCCAGAGATGCATTTTAAATAAAAGCACACATTCTACTCATGTAAAAACACCAGGCAGGCCCCACAAACAACCCAGAGATGAATTTTAAATAAAAGGACACATTCTACTCATGTAAAAACATGCTGAAACCCGGACCGTCTGTGGGCTGGATTGAGAAGGCGATTGGGCAGTATTCGGCCCCTGGACCTTAGGCTGCCTACCCCTGGTCCAATCTATGCAACAAACACTTTGCCAACATGCAGTAAACCTGACACGCTATGGCAAGAAGGAGCTGGGAATTTAGAGGAGGTCGCAACAAGGCCTTTCTCTGTTCCTTGGCCCTTCCACCTTGCCAAGAAAACATGGTTTGCCAGCAAAAACCACCTTTTCTTCTTTTATTGTAAGACATAGTCATAGGACGTTCTCTAGATTATTATGTCCATGAAAGCCGCATGAAATTGCAGAATCTAATTTTCAAGTATGGCCCTTCCTGCACCCTTCCCAATTAACACTGGTTGTGTAAGAAAGCTTAGGTGGGTGGTTACGTTTTATAAAGGCTCCAAAGACTCCTTATTTATGCAGGCCCTTCAGTGCTAAAATATTGGCTTAGTAGTTGTTGTCCCTCTGCCTGCTTTTAAGTTCCTGCTTTCATTGATTTTTTGATGTATGTTACTGTGAATACTGCTCCTCATTTTTGAGAATTTTATATTGAAGAGAATATGGGATTAATAGATGGAGCATTTGGTGCGGGAGTGGGAGGGAGGCTCCATGCCACTCTACTGAACTACTGAACAAATTTCTCTCTGTTACGCACTTTACAATAATTCCCTAGTCTTATAAATCACAATTTGTCATTTTGGCAAAATGCAACTTGGAAATCATGCTGAATTGCTCAAACTCACAGGACGCAAGGCCACCCAATCCCAAAAGTCAAAAGGTCCAACATAAGGCCGCAACTGTTCAATGCTTGGATTAAAACGCAAGTTACACAAATTACCAGGAATTTTATTTACAGTACACATTTCCTGTAAGGAGAGAGGCAGGGAGTGCTTGCTCATGAACTCAGCAGCAAAGAATCATTCCATCCTGCCAGTTTCATCTTTGTTCTCCGCCCTTAACTACCTTGGCCTCAGCCAAAAAAGCTGTACAATCTTCCCCAACAAGAAAGCTTCGGTAAATCATTCTGGGGTCAGTACTTTCTGGGTAAGCACAATGTGACTTTACAACAAATTCTGGACAGAGTTCTTCTTGCCTTTACTGTACAATGTGCCTACAGTTTCAGCACTACCAGCACAGCTGCACCCAGTAGGGTTTTGGTTTCTTAGGTTATAAACACAAAGATTGCCCTGTTCATTGAATTCTCGCGGTTCCTTCTACCCCACAGATTTTTTAAAAAGCCAGTTTGCAAAGGAACTGAATGACTAGAAAATTGTTTCTTTTGGAAAATATCTAGGGTATTATTTCATGTAGCTTCGCATCCTTGCAAACAAAAGCAATTTTTTTTACTGGGTCAGCCAGATGCTGACCCATTTGAGTGCAAATGGCCCAAAGGCCTTTTCTTCCAAGTGCTCAATAATTCCCTGCATCTCCACCCCACACACCCCCTGCCTGCAAGACACAGCCAACAGCTCTGCTTTCTTTACAGTATCCTATTAAAGGCCTTTTCGAAATTGATGGGAGATGGCCTGAAAGGCTCAGGAATTGCTTCAAGGTGGTCAAAATGACTGCATAAAGAATTCTGCCTTCTAACTTTTGTTGTTCGTGAAAAAGAAGTGACTACTCAAATGTGGACTGTTAAATGAAGCCACAGCTGGAACAAGGAACATTCAGGTGTGGCAAATGCGTCTCAGCTTCTAGTTCGCCTGACTTTACAAATCTTGCCAAAACTGATGCAAGTGAATGAGACATTAGCACAATGGGAGATAAAAAAAAACCCCTGAGCAAGACATCAGAATGTCCACATTTATGACTAACTAGGATTTCATTTAACCCATTCACGTTCTCTGAGGAGCTCCAAAATTGAGCTGTGAAAGTGTGGCAATTCACAACTAAGCAATTAATTAGCTGACTAATTGGAAGCAAAATCCTGAGCTTCTGAATATGCATGCCTTAGAACACTTACTGGCAAAATTATGACTCAAGCATACAGATCCCCAACTCTGCTTTAATTTTTCAAGGCACTGTCAAGGAAATACAGAATAAACCAGCATAGATAATACCTAAATCCTTTTGCCTTACCAAATGATTCAGTTATGTTTTATGGTAAACGCTGGCCAGGAATAAGCTTACTTACGTTACTGAAACCCCAAAAGTTGCAAGAGATTTGCAACACCATTTGCCCAAGACTCAGAATCACTAAAACTGAACTGCTTGCCATTTTTCTGCAAGTTTGTTATGGATTTTTTAAATTTATGTTTAGAAGACACTCAGGTGCTATCATGGAAGTCCTCTTAATCCATAAAAACCCTTAAACGCTATATCACAAACTGCTTTTCAAAGTCCTGATAACATCAGAAACAGTTTGTCATGCGACCTAGTGGCACGTGGAATTAATTGCACTCCCAATGAAAGACTGGCCACAATGTTCAAAGCAGCCCTGTGGACAAACACGGAAACAAGAAGTCCCAAACAGCTGCAAAATAAATTCACTAAGCTATCTTGAGAAATGCAGCGTATATCACCTAAATTACTTTAAGAAGCAAGAACAATCTAATGCAGGGCAAGCACACAAACACCTTCTCTCTGCAGCTGAACAATTTATTGTTCTTCTATAGTGACTGTGGTTCCTACACCTTAATAACTCTTTTTATATTGTATTGCTATGTCCTTTTGTCAGTTGCTTTGAAAGCCTAGTGCAGAAGGACAAGGTATAAACCTGATAAGAAATAAATAATACATTGACATAGTTGACTTACAACAGGGTATCATAAGCTAATCAAGTCCTTCAAGGCCTGAGAGGCAGTTGTTTATCATGGGTTGGTGTATCAACTGTGATTTTCAGGAACACGTCAATTCAGTTGCTGTTGCTACATCATCAGAATCTGGTTGCCCTGACGCCCGCTGATTTCAGAACATTCTCTGCTAATGTTGAAATGACTTTTTCGAATTTAGCAAGAGACAGAAGCAAATGTAGCCATCCTGTCACATACACAACCTGATTTCACTCCATCAACACATCTGGCTGCATGGTCAAGTGTTGTCCAGGAACTCAAACCGATTGTATATTTAAGTGTGTGCGATAGGCCTGGTATTCACACAAAGCCTTTTGTTGAGAACTATTAAAAACCAATACTGTACTCAACTATGCCCCCAGCAATATGACAGCTTGCATATTTTAGTTGATGAAGAACAAGTGAGCAGAATAAACAAAGCCTAGCATACTGGTGTTTTAACCATCCTAAGGTTTAGTTGTAAAATTACTCCAAGGTTTTCTTTGTAATAATAACATTATCAATAATAAGCATTCAAAGATGTGAGCATTCAAAGCACTTCATAAACTCTCAGTAAACTTTCCAACAGTCCTTAAAGTATTATCCACAGATTGCAGGCGAGGTTCAGAGTTATTGGCTTACTGAAGGATACTCAGGCCAGAGACAAGATTAAAACCTGGGAGTTCTTGGTTCACAGCTCAGTCGCTTAGCAGATAGGCTGCAAACACCGTCTTAAATATATGCTAAGGTTTATTTCTCCCCGGGGAAAATTCTTAACAATTGCAACTTAATAAGTTGTTCCATGATTTGGAACCGGAGAAAACATACAAAGCTAAGTATCTAAAACCAGTTTACTTTACTACGTATTCTACTCTGCAAGCTCTTCCTAGTGCATGTAAGAAAGTTGTGGTGGTGAGACTCTTGAAGGCTGCATTCTCTCTCCAGGGCAAACTGTTATGAAGAGTCTGACAAATACATTAAACAGAACACCGAGACAGTTCTGAGTACACGGATGTCTTATACCAATTAAGTATGGAACAAACGGCTCAGACAAGCAGTTTGTGCTGGGTAAGTCTGTTTTACAAGTACATACAATATATCTTTTGGCTTGTTCTAAACACACGGCGCTCCCCTGAAACTTCTCTAACTCCCTCAGACTGTCAAGCACGAGATTGTCATGCGCAAGGGTCCACAAATATCACGCTGGTGTTAACAGCCATTATTTGTGGGCATTATTTACCCAGCGCCTTCAAGTTCTTCACTGCATTCAAGGTGGGAGTATCTCTCTCACACTTTGTGCTGACCTCAGGAGAAAAGCAGTATAAATCTCTTTCACCACTCCTTTCTCCAAAGACCAGTGCGAACCTTGACCCCCTTGATCAGCTTCCAAAGTTTTCTCTGGGCAACGTGGATGTTGAGAAGTTGGAGCTGCGCTCTCTCGCTCCTGGCACACTGGCCTGGTTTTCACTAGGTGAAGTCAAACCTTGCACCTTAGTGAGACTGCATGGGCTCCTGGAGAGGAACTCACACCTGATTTTCTCCTTTCTGGTCCTTTTGGCTACTATGCCAAAGTCTGGATTAGCATGTCAACCAAATCAGGGCTTGTTACCCACCCTCCTCACTAGCCACAAGGTTTAACTAAACCCAGATCTTGGTTATATAGCTCACGGCTAGCGAGGAGAGAGCTTAACCACCAGACTCAGTTTGGATGACAGGCTACGCTAAACCTTGGCTTGGTTCAATATGGCTTGGCTGCAAAAAGGAGAAGGGAGCTCACATACTCATGCAGTCTTGTTAAGCCAAGGTCTGGCCAGTGTGTTGTGCGAGCAAACCTGTGAATAGACCCTTTCCCTTTCCTCCGCAATTCACAGGGGAGAACTGGGAGAGGGGATCTTATCAGCTGTAAGAGGGTTCTCGGTTTGTAGATCCTAGTCATCTAGCTATGTGGCAATACATGCTTTTACATTTGGGAGTTGTGTGGAACTATTGCAATTTTTTGAGAAGCCACGTGGTACGTCCCGCAGTTCTTCAACCACTTTGATAGGGCTGTTCAACAAGCACAGCCAAATTACTACCCATATTTAATCTGCCACACCCATGGAGCTGTTGTAATACTCAGTGTGGACAACAATTAAATGAAGCTCCACTTTAATGTCACAACCCAAAATCTACAAAACATGGTGCACAGAGTCTCATCATACATGTGCAGGGCTGCACCTATGATCTTTTTCTTTTACTTCTTTATTCTTTCTTTGTTCTTTTTCTTCTTTTTTCTGATATCTTATCTTTCATTTCACTGCTTTATTGTGAATAGCATTTTATAGAGGTATAAATAACTGTAAATATGAAAAGAGACAAAACATTCTCTAATTTTTTCCCCTTGGTTAGATGTATTTTCTTTTTCTTTTGTATTTTCTTTTGTTGTGAATATGTATGTTTTCTAATTTGTACTTAATAAAAATATTTAAAAATCTAAAAAATAAATAAAAATACATGTGCAGGGCTGAGGTGACGGTCATTTAACAGGCATGAACCCCTGTAACTCCTAAGCGGTGCACCAATTTCCAAAGACCCTCTCAAAGCACTGATAAACAAAACATGGAGAAATATGAACATGGAGAAACAAAACATTGCTCCGTGTCCAGAGAAGCGGACACGGAGCAATGGATCCAAACTACAAGAAAGAAGATTCCACCTAAACATTAGGAAGAACTTCCTGACAGTAAGAGCTGTTTGACAGTGGAATTTGCTGCCAAGGAGTGTGGTGGAGTCTCCTTCTTTGGAGGTCTTTAAGCAGAGGCTTGACAACCATATGTCAGGAGTGCTCTGATGGTGTTTCCTGCTTGGCAGGGGGTTGGACTCGATGGCCCTTGTGGTCTCTTCCAACTCTATGATTCTATGATTCTATAAGGGCAGACGACTTCCAAGTCCTGGTTCTCCTACCTTTGTGGTTGAAGATGCCCTCCATCTCCATGCTGCTTCGAGAGTGCGCAATGCAGAGAGACCCACAGGGTACAAGTCCTTCCGCAGCTGGGGAACGGTCGGTGGTTCGTACTAGGCACCAATCAGGCTTATCGTGTGGCCGCTCTAGAACCTCCACTGTCTGACCACGGCGGATTGTCAGCTCATTGCTGTTGCATGCCGTGAAATCGTGGATGACCACGGTCAACTCACACCCACCAGACAGCTGCAAAAGAAGCCAACAAAACAGAGGAATGTTTAGTACCGTAGGCTTATGAATTCTGGTGGGGCATGCCACCCACATCAATATATTTTCAGGGTTTCTTACAATGGTCCCAAAACAAGCAAAAAAGCAATTCTCAGCCACATTCTAGCACATTGCAAGGAAAGTGATTTTACTGTGCCAATTTCGTTAAACCGGTTGCTGTCATTTCTGAACTCTGAAAGGCACAGGCGATTTTGTGAGGAAAATGTATTTGGTCATTAAGGACACTGATAGGCCATGCTAAGTTAAAGTGTAAGAAGCTATCCGCTACGGAGTCACTTAAAAAAAAAAAAAAGTTGGGTCAATTCCTCCCTTCCTTTCCACACTCTGTGTGACACAACTTTATTCAGGATGTCTGCAATTCTCTCAGAGCTTTCCCATGACCATTGCCTGCCAGCCTTGCTTCCTAAATCCTAGTTCTGGAAGAGGGAGAGGGGGAGAGGGGAGGTAAAGAGAAGCCTTATGTTTCTCATAATGAAGTAAAATAAATCAGCATGAACCCGTCAAGACACAGGCAGGAATTAATCATACTGCTCCTACTTAAGTCTCTCTGGACAGTCTCTACTCAAGTTATGAGGTGCACACTTTCAGAAACAAGCTGCCTTCTCGCTTGTTAAATGTGAGCTGGGGTGCCCTTTCCCACCTCAGCCCTACTTCTCTTATATATTTGCTCTCAGTCCATTCAAAATTATGCCAAAGGGAGGCTGGGAGAGGGGCTGGAGGGGGGAGGCAAAGGAAAGCTCTCGAGTTGTTTTTTTTTGGCACTGATTTATTTTTATGGCTCTCCCTAGATAGGAGTCAGGAACAATTGAAAACAGCTGTATGCCCGAAGGCTCTGAGAAAAGGGCCTTTTTGATTTAGAGTTTGACCACAAAACGTCAAAACGTAGGCCTCCCTCAAACGTACGCACACCGACAACTTTGCGAACAGAACATTCTGAAGATCAGCCTGAATAACAGATCATTCAAAACTGGGCTCTACCAGCTTTGTCATGGAGGATCGAGGCTCAAATAACCTGCAGGTGTCTGCAACACGTCAGTCTCCACGTGGGAAGCTGGTGTTCCTGCAGGTTTGGGCGTTGGTGTATTAAACCAAACACGGAGGAAGTAAAGCAGTGCAAACGAAAAACAAGGATGGAAGGGAGAGGGCGGACTTAGGGCAGGTCCTTTGTATGTATAACTAGGGGGTGCACCCCTGCTTCCTCCACTCAACAATCACCCCTACATTAACCCCCTAGAGCCTCCAACCCTATTCAACTACTGCCCTCACCTTTCCGCTTCCTAACTCCATTTCTGAAGCCAGGTCTTGTATTCTGCAGCTCTGCTTTACACCCGTTGCACACAATCTCCTGCTTCTTCCTCCTCCTGCTGCACATTGCAATGTCTAAGGCCTGGGCTTCCGGTTCCTCCATGCCTTACTGGAGACAGCCCTCATGACAGCGGGAGATCGTTGGCAAAGGAAAAACAAGGATGATTGAGGGTATATCATCCTTGCAAATTCCGCCCCAGGGATGGGGGCAACGGACTTCACTAGCAGTTCGTCTTGGTACCTGGCTCTCGCTCCGGCATGGGATGTGGGGGGCAGGGAGGCGCTGAGTGCAAAAGCACTTTGCCTACCGAAAACCCTCCAATGTCACCATTAAGAAGCAGAGGTTCTCTTGTTAATTAGAGCTTAATTTGGACTAATGTACGGATGCATGATAGAATAGATGAGATCAAAACTGCAGAACAAACCAACTGCAAGGACTTCAAGGTTTGAATTTGAGATAAGACTTCATTCGGTGCAAAAGATGTGTGTGGGGGGAGGGGAGCCTACAGTTTCTTTATTTAAAGTTTTCCTCTCTACATTTATGATTCAGCCACCCTTCTCTGAGCGTTAGTTCAAATTATATTTGTACAAGCAAGGATGGAGGAAATTGGATTATAAATATGGAATATAACTTCAAACGGAACTGTGTGTGCAAAAAAAGGGGGGAGGAAAAAGGGAGGGAAGCTCTATTTTGCAAAAGGTTTACAATGGAAACTTAGAGCTGACTCTTCCCCATCCTTTAGTATCTATGAAGTGAACTGAATAACGCTAAGAGGATTTGGAATTTAATACAATTGGAAGGATAAATGGTCATATATCTTCAGCTGGAAGGAAGGATGAAAGGCGTCTATGAGCTGCCAAGGAACTGATAAGGTTCTTTATTGAGTCATCTGCAGTTCCACAGACCACTCCTTCTTTCCAGCTGAGAGGAAAAGTGGTGAAAACAGCTTATTTACTGGGACAGTTCTCGGTGCAAAACAATGAAGCACATGATGGAGCGATGGAGAAATTTCTGGAACAAAAATGGGAAATCAGCTCCACCCAAGGCATGATGGATTAACAGCAACAATCAGGGGAAAGACATAACATCTTACAAGGACAGGAAGAAACACCAAGGACAGAATAATTGCCACACACAGGAAGAACAAGGATATAGTTTGAGTTCCTCACTTGAAATTTTATAAATCATTTAATGTGTCAACACAAATAGAAGTTATTAATACTGCATTTGTTGTAGAAGGGATTATTATTATTATTATATAACATAATTATTATAATGTAATTGAAACTAATAAGATTTTGAAACCCAGAAATAAAGAAAACCATCAATTCTTGTACGCGGGGGGCCACTTTAACTAAATTATATAATTCGGTATTTGAATGATTGGTATTAATAATTGCATTATAAACTGGCATTGTTATAATGAGGCTTTTATTGGACTGCAATTGAAAACTAATAAATTATTATAAAATTTAAAAAGCAACTATTAAGGCCTTCTTTCAACTTCCACCCAGTTACAAGGCCACTGTCTCCTACTCTGCAGCCTCTCTCGCACTCGATTCCACCTTCACACCCAGTCCTAAGCTTCTTATTTGCTTTTCTGCAACCCCCATTTTCCCATTCAGCTCCCTTTCCCCTCCCTCAACTTTCCCTCAAACACAGACCACTTCCAGAAATAAAATGCATTGAGTGAAGTATTGTGCAATATTTGAGGGTTCTGCACCCATTGTCTCTCTCACACACCAAGGCAGTTGAGCTGAAGCTTTGAGTATAACAAGAAGGGAGGAATACTGAGAAGAAAATGGCAGTTTTAAGCAATGGCAGAGGTTTGAGTAGAGCAAGCGGAAGAGCATTTGCATGAGCAATATCATTTTCCACATCTTGCTTTGCTAAACCCTTTTCAAATTTCTTTTTAAAAAAATCGTAAGGTCTAGAAGCTTGCTTTAAGAAGGAAATATATTTTCTGGATTCTGTGTGAGAGCCTATATTCCAGATTATGGAACATTACTGTGCTACTGGTATTCTTTAACAATTTAGCAGGAACTGGAGGGGGGAAAAAACCTATGCTCTATAATTATCTAAGTGAAAGGCACGCCTAAAAATCATGACAGAATTATTAACTTTATCCTATTTTCTTGACCGAAACATTTGCCTGTTTACAGCCTTCCCAAGGTAGTCAGTCAGCCAAGCTGGAATTTAAACACAGAAGGAAATTAAACACATACTTATGAAAGCCTTTCTACTGAAGAGCATTTCAAAGTGCTTCTTGTTGCCTCAGAGATACCATGCTCATTCCCGAGGAAGCTGTATCAAAGTGGGAAACGCCATAAAGATAAAAGCTTGCTCTTCACAGTGCACTGCAAAGCACAATGACTTAGCTAAGAGGTATTTGGGAGGGCAGATGGAAGCCCAGCCTTGCTCACTTATCTTGGGGTTTGAGAAGTAAGGGTTCAAGACAGGAAATCTGCCATCCCAGTCATATTCACTGGGGAGTATGCCTCATTGAGGACAGTAGGACTGACTTTCGAGTAAATTGCATGGAATTGCATCGAAAATGCATCAGGGCAGCTCAGGAAGTGCAATTTTAAGGTGCTTAACAGCTTCTGCGTCTCTCTCCACTATTAACCACTGAGGATTTAGCAAAAGAAGAAGAGTGCTACCGGATCAGCTCAAAGATTCACCTAGTTCCACAACCAGTGCTCAAAATAGACTATTAGAAGCCCGGCCATCTTGGCACCTGAGGAGAACCACAAAATGGCACCCTTCCCCCTTCCACCAGGGAAGAAGGGATGAGTGAAGATCTACATCAGGAAAAAGAGGGGAACCTCATCCATCTGACTTGACGAATCCAAGAGGCTGCCAAGGAGGAGGCAGATCTTGACTCCAAGGAACAGGCCACAGCCATTACTGATCCTGTGGCGGCAGCAGCAGTGGGCGACGCATTCCTTGGAGGCAAGATCTGCTGCCCCTGTGGAACCTGCTAGCAAGTGGGGCGGCCCATTTCTGCTCCCCAGCCATTGGTTTCCAGCGGCCTACTGCATCCAGCATGGGAGGCAGCATGCAGTCATCATGGCCATTAGCCACTAATAGGCTTATCTTCCCTGAATTTGTCCACCCCCCTTTAATAATAATAATAATAATAATTATTATTATTTATACCCCATCCATCTGGCTGAGTTTCCCCAGCCACTCTGGGCAGCTCCCAATCAAGTGTTAAAAACAGTACAGCATTAAATATTAAAAACTTCCCCAAACAGGGCTGTTTTTAAAGTCCAACAGTGGCCATTACTACTTCCTGTGGTGGTAAATTCTGTATTTTAACTATGTGCCGTGTGAAGAAATGCCTCGTTCTGTTTGTCTCGAGTCTTCGAACATTCAACTTCAATGGTTGGCCCAGAGTTCTAGCACTGTGAGAGGATAAATCTTCCCTCTGTTCACTTCCTCCACACCATACACAATCTTATAGATCTTGATCAAGTCGCATCCCCTTCCTCTGATTTTTATATTAGGCCTCATACACCATACTGCGGGGATGTGGGTGGCGCTGTGGGTTAAACCACAGAGCCTAGGGCTTGCCGATCAGAAGGTTGGCGGTTCAAATCCCCGCGATGGGATGAGCTCCCGTTGCTCGGTCCCTGCTCCCGCCAACCTAGCAGTTTGAAAGCACGTCAAAGTGCAAGTAGATAAATAGGTACCACTCTGGCGGGAAGGTAAACGGCGTTTCCGTGCGCTGCTCTGGTTTGCCAGAAGCAGCTTACTCATGCTGGCCACATGACCTGAAAGCTGTACGCCGGCTCCCTCGGCCAGTAAAGCGAGATGAGCGCCGCAACCCCAGAGTCGGTCATGACTAGACCTAATAGTCAGGGCTCCCTTTACCTTACACCATACTGCAAGGAGTGCGGGAGGGAACATTTTCCTATACACTTATGGAAAAGTGGCTCCTGTTGTTAGCACTGAGAATGCAACCCTAGGGTTGCCAACTTGTGTAAAAACACACAACAACAATCAGGGTACCTCAAGTGCTTCTGAGCCCATGCAAAGCTGATGGTTGCTTTCATAAAGAGACATGCAAATCCCAACCTTCAAAATTTGACTTGGGCGAGAGCAAACACCATATATAAGATCCTAAAATATATGGCTGCTGTGGCCCTCAGACAAGCCCAATAAACAGCTATTTCAAGGGGGTTGGTTCCGAAGTTCAAGAGAAGCAGGGCTTCTTTACGAGCCCTACTTTGTCTTTTGAACATACAGATGTTGTAAACAAAAATTTGCCCTTTTCCCTTATGGGGTATCCAAGAGCCCATGTAGAGTCCTTACATAGGTTCCCTATTGGTAGGAGAGAATAACAGACGCCAACCAGAGAATATTGAGAAGCAAGGCAGCTAGTAAGCTTGATCTTTATTTATCTGTTGCAACAGGGTGCTCCCCTCACCCGCAGGAGAGAGGAGGGACCCAGAACAATGGCGTGCAAGGCCTTATAAAGACTTTTGAAATTGCCACCCTGTAGATCAAGACCACCCCCAGAAACATCATACCTACATCACAGAAGGGGTGTAACCTAAGACTACCCCTCAGATACATCATACCTACATCACAGAAAAGGTGGTCTTAAAACAGAAATTTGAATGTTGTTTTTCTCCTGTCTTTGTTTATCTCCTGTCTTGCAGGTTACTTGATTGGATTGCCTGGGTAGCCTGGCCAGTCCTTTGTAATGATAAATACTTAGTTCCTGGGCCCTGTCGCAGGCTCACACCCTATTCATATCTTAAATGTGCCCTTAAGACAGGATTAGTGAAGGAAAAGACAATGGGAGGTTTCCCACTTTGACCTTGCAGAGAAAACATTTACTCAGTTTAGGAATCAAAATGGTTCCAGTTCGGTCTTCCTGTGCTGATCTACGTATGTACTTGGTTGGTAACTTATTAACATTACCATATATCTAAGACCTCAAAATTCCTATCTCACATATTACCCAAGACATGCTGCTCAGGATTGTGTATGATTTACCAACCGGGGGGGAAAGAAGAAGCATAAGGCAACACTTCAGAGAAGTCCCAAAAACTATTACAAAAAAAAGCGTGACAGATTGAGTTGCCAATTTACAAGGCAGCATCACCGCCCTTTGGAAGATGCTGACATTTTACTATTAGAGTCATGCCTCAAATTAGCATGTGGTGAACAGTTTATTTTTTAACCGCCATCCGCAGACCCATGCCTCATCCAGGCTCTCCCACTACTTCACTTAATCTACAAAGTGTGTGTGTTGCGTTTCTGCCACAGATGGCCTTCGAAGTTTCATAAAACATCAAAGCAATTGTGATAAAGAAAGTGGAAAGGAGGAGGGAAGCAAAACTGAAGCGCAGCACTGCTGCGTAGCAAATAAAAATAGCAGTTTAAATGTATCTAGCCCCCATCAAAAGCGAAACTCATAAACTGAACCAATCTGGGTCTTAAAAGGAATTAGCCACCTTCCTGAGGAAACTAGGTCTGTGCCATTAAGCATGATAAGAAGGCCTGGGTCTACATCAGGGCAGTCCCATCTTAGTACTATGGGCCTGAAAATAATTACCGTATTTTTTGCTCTATAAGACTCACTTTTTCCCTCCTAAAAAGTAAGGGGAAATGTGTGTGTGTCTTATGGAGCGAATGCAGGCTGCACAACTATCACAGAAGCCAGAACAGCAAGAGGGATTGCTGCTTTCACTGCGCAGCGATCCCTCTTGCTGTTCTGGCTTCTGAGATTCCGCATATTTTTTTTCTCGTTTTCCTCCTCCAAAAACTAGGTGCGTCTTGTGGTCTGGTGCGTCTTATAGAGCAAAAAATACGGTAGATACATTTCTAAGGGAGTTTTGGTATCTGTTAATAGATGTTAAGGAGATTATACTTATTGTAAGACTCTTGTTTTTAGTCTTTATTGTATGATGCTCTGAACAATATTTCTTAAGCGCAAGTTAGCAAATATCCTATTTCTTCAGCTTTTTAGGTTTATTATTTATGTACTATTTACTATTTGTACGCTGCTTTTCCCTATGAATATGCCCAAAGTGGCTCAAAACAAAAGTGAAACGATTGAAAATCCAAATCCACCTCATTACTTCCTCATTCAGCAAAATCAAAAAATTAGATTTCGCTCATCACTTCATAAACATTCTGCTGATAAGCTGCATAACAAAGATTTGAACATCCTAAATACAGTAATGCGGAAACAAATACGCAAAATTAAAAAGTGAGGTAAAGTGGGCATTTGAGTTTTGGTTGCTGGTTTTCTTTGTAATGGGATTTTGCATTTTAGTGTTTAATTGTTGGTTTGGACAATGCATTTTTCTGCCCTGAGACGTTCTGCTGAACGGTAGATTATAAATATTTCTAATGAATAATAAAAATGAAATTAAATACCAGTTTAACCTCCCAACTTTTAATGAATTTGCAAATCAGAACTTCAGAAACTTTGTCCAGATTTTCCTCCACGCTGCCTTTCTAGAAAACACATAGGCATCTTGCCTGCGTACTCACAGTAAGCCACATATTATGATTTATATATGTAAAAAGATTCCCAAAATAAAGAATTCTTCTTAGTTTCCTCCTTTGTGGCTTTAATCTCAACAACATCTAGATGGTCACAAGCTTGTCAGCCCATTAAAACATTATTTCGAGGTGTGTGTCTACTCTGGAGCCATTAAGTTCTCAGTAAAGCCCTCATATCAGAATAATGATGTAGTGTAAAACATCTTGCACAGCAAATTATCCAAACATCATTCAGCTGCATTAGCTCTGTTACACACTGCTACCCTCATAAAGTAACCAGGTCCAGCCAGCTAGTACTTACTTACTCTACTAGTTGTGTACACCAAGGTGGAATCTACACACATAGAAAAAAATGCTCTGAAAATGCTTTTAAAAAAAAGTTTTGAAAAATTCATTGAATTTTGCATAGCTCACTGTTGCCACCTAGTGGCACATTTGTATACTGCACTTTACAACACATTTAAAGCGTTTTATTTGCAGCTGTGTAGCTGAGTCTCTAGCCCTCTGTACTTTGCTCACCCAGGTGGACCAGAAATAACAATGTACTATTTACTGGCTCAAGCTTAAGATAAAAGTTGAGCCCCTGTTTTACCAGGAGGGCTTGTCACTTGAATCTTTTATTTGCCCCTTGCTTGCACAGTAATACTGAGTCAAAGGTGTAGGATTTCAGAATGAACGGTTATGTGAATTCAGCAGAAATATTAAATACTTGTGCACCCATAAAGGCCCTTTCTTGAAAAATCTTCCTTATGAAGCGCTTTGTGGTCAAAGTTGTATCCAACATTCCTGAGGATATGGAGGAAAACTTTACTTTCCATGAAAAAAGCGAAGCAATTCCCAAGGGTCTAAATTTATCACGTCACGGCATCATCTACTGGTCCTATCATCGTCTGAAAACTAAAAAGAGGTTTTTCCTACACAGAACTGACATAGTTTCTCTGACAGCATTGTTCTAAAACAAATAAATCTCACCTTTGCTACTGGCACAGTGATGCCAGAAAAGATATTTATAATAAATTTACATTGTGACACTCAGGTGACAGATTTGCTGCCCTGGAATTGCCTGTGGCAAGATAGTTCTCAGGAGTCACAGGTATCCTGGCAGTGTCCAAATATTGACACAAACACGGAAAGGCTAGGCCTGGAGTCATAAATTTTGCGGTGAACGTTGAGCCTCAAAGGTACAATTGCAGGGTGCCATTAATTAGCCAAACAGTAGAAGTCTGTGTAGAAGTAGTCCAATACACTGAATTTAACATTAAACTGTACATAATTCGAACAGCACAATTTTAATAAAAATGCTCCCACCAGTAATCTTAATTTTTGTGTGTGTTATTAGCCAAAATACTGGAAGGCAGAAAGGTTACTTCTCAGGCGTAAGACTGCCCAGCAATGGGTGGGCTGAAAAGACCCTGTACTGAGTTGGCTGTCAGTCTGAAAAAATAAATCTGCACCTTCAAAGCTCTCCCTTTTCAAGCTAGCTCTCTGTATGCAGGGGAGCTGCGGAGGGCAGAGAGAAGAGGAGAATGCCTGTAAATATTTTTAAAGCTGTGGATCAGGTCAGCTGATCCACACCTCCAAACCTTTCAATTACATAGTGAAAAATAAGTTTTGCTTCTGACAACCATCCCCTGATGCAAATTCTAAGAAGGAAAGTTGCTTTCTGGTGATGGAAGCGCTCAACAATGCCTTTGTGAAAAAACCAAAAACTTTACATACAGTGGTACCTCGTTTTGAGTCCGCCTTGTCAAACGTCCATTTCGCCGAACATCTTCAGCAAACCGGTAAGTACTGGAATGGGTTACTTCTGGGTTTGCATCTCGCGCATGCACAGAAGCGCAAAATGCTCCACGCGCATGCGCAAAGTGGCACTTTGTCGTGAGACCTTTTCGTCTAGCGTCCGGGGCTCCGGAACGGATCCCAGTCGCAAAACAAGGTACAACTGTACTAGGTTAAGGCCCAAGCTGAACAAAAGGAAACCATAAACTAGAGAAACTTAGGAATTGATTTACTGGGGAATGTAAAAATATCCACTTATATTTTATATACAGCTGCACTGAAAGCATCCACGAGACCTATTAAAAGATGAGTAGCTAGAGTCCTTTTGCACAGATCATTATCTTGGCCCAGGGATTAGTGTGAAGACCATTGTACGGTTTTTGACTGTTGAAACTAAAGGGTTGGGGCCATGAGCAATGTCTGGACAGCACACCACCTGGGAACCATATGTAAGCAGCTGTACATTACTTTGAGGAAGAACAGGAAATAAAAGCAAGTAAAGCAAACATACAATTCCATTCTTAGGTACATGAAGATCGGATTTTCAGCCTATGAATTCTGTGCACCCATTCATGTGGAATTTTGACCCACTGTAGGAAAAAACCATGCATGATTCCCAAATATGAAGAGGTAATGTAAAGGCAGTCACAGCTATCACTCGCCAATGATTATAGGGGGGTAAAGGCATAAGCAAACTTTTACCAAAAACCTAATTATACTTTTGTCTTACCTTATCGCTGTCTAGTGTATTCTGGGAGGTTCGTGATGCAATTGAAATCGTATCTGGCTGACTGCTTCCATCTCCTTGACTATCCAAGTCTTCTCCATCTCTAAAAACATAAGAAGTTAAGAGTCATTAGCTGGAAAAACATTTTCTGTGTAGGGTGATGTTAATATTCATCTCCATGTACAAAAGCAGACATTCAAATAGTAAAAGGTAAAGGCACCCCTGACCATTAGGTCCAGTCGTGACGGACTCTGGGGTTGCGGCGCTCATCTCGCTTTATTGGCCGAGGAAGCCGGCGTACAGCTTCCGGGTCATGTGGCCAGCATGACTAAGCCGCTTCTGGCGAACCAGAGCAGCGCACGGAAACACTGTTTACCTTCCCACCGGAGCGGTACCTATTTATCTACTTGCACTTTGACGTGCTTTCAAACTGCTAGGTTGGCAGGAGCAGGGACCGAGCAATGGGAGCTCACCCCGTCATGGGGATTCGAACCACCAACCTTTTGATTGGCAAGTCCTAGGCTTTGTGGTTTAACCCACAGCGCCACCCGCGTCCCGTGACATTCAAATAGGAGGCCAATAATATGCTACACAAAACCCAAGAGAAGGAAATCAGACATGCCGTTGTACTTTTAGTTACATCACTTAGCTTTAAAATTGATTGTGGTTAATATATAATGTATGGATAATGCAAACTGGATAAAGAATGTACACAAACACTATCAACTGCAAGTTCACATGAAGGTACAGAAAATCCATACAAATAGTGAGCCTAAGGGAGGAGGTGTTTTGTTTTTACAATGCTCACTGGAGAGTATACTGATCTTGGCATGTATGAAATGAATAAATTCCTTTGTCCATCACTTTTAGCACAGTCTGACTACTATATATCAGGAGATTATGAACTGGGAAATGCACAAAATTCCCTGTTTAGTATGACAATTTATGCACATTCTTCAAGCCATACCCCGCTCAAACCCCTCCCCAAATACTTTCCAAAATAAAGGGAGCTAATGTGTTAAACCTATGCATTCTGAAATTACGGAGCCAGACATTTGGTGACTGCAATTTGCTACACAATACATTTCAGTACAGTGTCAGCAGCTTGCTTGCTTGCTTGTTTGTTTAGTACATCTGACATGTGTCAACTTCTTCAAAAGCCAAGCACAGCAACTTTTAAAATAAGGGTCTGAATAACATACAACAAAATAATGCATGTGCTCAAGTTTCTGTGCTGTGTAATTATTTGAAGAACTTACAGTTCAGTACTGAGATCTAACTAGCAACATAAAAAAAAAAAAACATGTTTCCCAAAGAGCTCAGCCTTACATACATTTGAGACAAATATCATGAATGACAGGCTGGAAGTGTATACCTTGACATTCTCTGCAGTTACTAACCTTCTTCCTTTCTGTTTTGTTGTTGGTGCAGTTTTGGGGATATGAATTGGCTCTTTTAAAGCTCCCTTGAGATGAATTGTTCTTTCCTGTATTACTTCTCTGATGTGCTTGATCCAGTCTTGCTTGTTTTCAATACTGGAGGCCTTTAAGACAAAATAAGCAACTTATTTTTTTAATGTTACCTTCACTAGTCAACTCCATGTATGAAGGAGGGATGAAGCAAACCTGGTTGTGTCATTTACAGTAGTGTATTCATGGTTTATATTTGCAAAATGGCATTTCTTAATTATATTACAGTAGTTGTGACAAAGAGATGTACATATTATACTTCATACAGTTGCCTGGTTTGCACACAGAGTTAATGTCAGTTTGCATTTCTTAGTGCAGAAAGTATTGATCTGATGTGTAGAGATCTTTCTTATTCTACTTAATTCAAGAGTGTTCTGGAAGCTTCTCTGTGTGAAAGAAACAAGCAGAAGGTGCATGATGTTTGGGTTATTCCTTCAGAGAAGCAGAGTACAGCTGGCTTAAATTGGTTATCTTATCTCTTCTGTCAAGGTCATGCTGACTATAATAGTAAGGCCAGAAGGTGTCCTGTTTTCACTCTTTCTATCTCTTTCCTTCTGGCGTGTTGTTCTGCACATAGTATGCTTAGTGTTAAGGTTTAGACTTATTGTAAGTTATTGTAAGCTTAAGTTAAGTCTGCTGCAACTGGTTTTCTTATGGACAGTGCCAATCCTGAATGTACTGGATTTGTGACCATTATGTTCATCTGCCTTCAGTAGCAGTAAAGCTCTGCTGGATGAAATATCAATTGCCTCTGGTCTATTTTTGGGGAATCCTGCAACATGCTGAAGTTTTTACTCTGCTAACTATACATTGGAATCTGCTATGGATCAATGTTGAGTAGAATTTCAATGACAGTTAAACCATAATGCAGCAGGACATTTCAACTGCTTGCTCTTTTCCTCTCGAAGCCATCTTTCTGAACCCCGAATTCATGTGTAAGGCTCAGAACTGTTGGTAATGTGCTCTGCAGGCCGGATGAAGGGGGGACAGTTATTGAAAAATAATTTCACACACTTAAAGAGTATCTGCACACCCACAGTTACCTTTAGTACAATTTTGTTGTCTGAAGTAGGAGTCCTACCAACCCAGAGTGCAAATTTGCAAGGGTCACCTTCCACGTGCTCTGTGACACCCAGCTCTGAGGTCTGCAAATCAGAAGAGATTAGAGGAACATAATTCAGATTTTTAGAATAGTCATAGGCATACTTCTGGTCAATGCCCTTTCAGACAAACAACAATTGCTTCCATTGTTCCCTGACTGGTTTCCTGTTGACAACAGCCCTGTATTTTATCCATATTCCATGGCCAACCTTCAGTAATAATAATTATATAATAATAATTTATTATTTATACCCCGCCCATCTGGCTGAGTTTCCCCAGCCAGTCTGTCCTTTCCCCCGCTTAGTCAAGAACACTAAATACTTCTTAAGTGATTTCTAATGTCTGCTCTGCCATAATCTTAAATAAAAATTATTTTGCGATCTGACCAAGCAATTGCTAAAATTCTACTGTATTTTTGAAAGCTCTGAATGGACAGAGGTTGCTGATTTTGGGAAAGTTACAGCTCGTTAAACATGACACAGGTATTGATTGACAGTAATTAATTTCCAATTGCTAATCTCAGATTCCTGCTACTTTGAGATAAAAGAATGAGCAGGTGATGTCAGTTACTGATTTATAGGGTGTTTTATGATAGGTTGAGTATTATAGTAAGCTTCCATAATTACCTTCCTTTCTCATCTACTTTGTCATTACTGGGACAAAGATTATCCATTACTGGGACAAAGATTATCCAAAAATGCTTCGGTTTAGACTGCAATCATATACACACTTACCCTAGTGAACTGAATAGGACTTATGCTATTAGGAGTAGTTATGCATTAGGATCACAGGTATAGTTAGCTATAAAATTGTTAGTGTGTATTTTCTCTCTCTCATGAGAGTGGGTGTCAATCAGTACTCTGAAGGATCTATTATTATGCTGGCATTTTCAGAAGATTTCTGTAGCCCCCTTCTAGGAATGTTTATTTCTCTACTTCTTTTCTGCATTCTGTTTCAGTTGTCAAACAGGATACTGCAGAATAAAGTAGTTCAGGATCTTAACTCTACATAGGACAAAGAGAGGCTCTATCAATAATTCTGGACATAAAGCAGAACACTGGAATAATTTCAAAAGCCAAAAGATGACATGTCTGGATTTTGTTCCTTGACATGCTGCAGTTGACAATTGGTTGTAGATAATTCTCACTTTATATGGTTCAGTGGAATAAATTTGTGAGTCTCTTCCTTTGAAAGCTCTAGGTCAAATCCTGGTTTAGGACAAAAGCTATCATGTTTGGTTGCATCAGTCAAAAGCTTTCAGGCAAATTGGCGTGACTGGCAGTCTGTACCCTGAAGTTATTCTTCTGTCTAATGTTGGGTCTGTTTCTAGGTCACAGTTGTAGAACCATGCTAGGAGGTGCATATGTGACTGTTTCAGCTCCCTCATTCTGGCTTCCAACACTAATATTAGTTCCTTTTGCAATAAAAAGGCATAAACCACCATGTGTTTTCCATGGGACCCTCTGTGAAAATACCTGTGTACTACCCAAATCATCCAACTATTAATAAATTTGAGGTGTTTTAATTATGTGGAACAACACCCACAATCTTCTCAATTAAGAATCACAATACAGGACCCATTTATAAATAGGTACATTTAAAGGGCCTTTCCACATGGGGGAATCTGTGCATTGAAATGGCCATTGGAGAAAGACTTTCCCTGAAAGCCAGCAGTCATTGATGTTGGAATTGTCAGAAATGCACAAGGAAGAACTAATGCAGCTCTTAATAGACGTCTGCCTTGGATCTGCAAAACTGATGATTTCCACAAAGGAAGAATTGTTATTTGGCTTTGGGAACTTGGAAAGCTTTTCACTTCATTAGATGAGGAGAGAAAGAAAGACCCTAAAATACCCAATTTTCTCACTTGATCTGCAAAAAAGGAGAAAACCAGAAGCCACTCTCTTTCCACATCAGTCCATTAGAGAAGACTGCAAATAATTAACTTCCTACAGCTTTTGCCTGAGTTCTTCTCACATCCATCCCTCCACCCAATCCCAGGAGCTGGGTCTGCGATTACTAGTTGGCTATTATAAGACTGGTAAATTGAAATGCCCTGCTGTGGTTTTCAAGTGAGCACACTCCTGCCTCAGATCTGTTTTTCCTTAAAAAGCTGTTGATTCTTTAGAGGCAAAATGGCGTCTGGAGAGCACCATGTGTCTGAGCTTCAAAAGTGGAATAATGAAGATTGAAGTTAATTGGCCAGGCTTTGAGCGGCCCCAACCAAGTGTTTGGCTAGCAACTGGGCCAGCCAGTCCGTGTCAGCGATGTGCAGAGAATGAGGCCTCTGAAATGGATCTGTGCTCCTTCAGCTATCTTTCCCCTTGGCTTTGCAAGATTTGTCATTTTCCCTACAGCTGCCAAATAGTATGGCCCTATTACAGCAAACAGTTAACCTTCAAATGGCTCTTTTCCTTTCTCCAGCCTCGAAGGAAAGCCTGGAAGAGTAGTGACTATACCGAAAAGCTCCGCACGGTTGCAACATCCGAGCCCATCTGCTTGTCGTTAATAACTAGATTTGGCTGGGTTTTCGCTTCAAACTTACAAACAATTTGCTCTTGTAGATGTATTTGCTTCTCCCACTGGAGTCCTTCACTTCTTTACTGAAGACCAGCGACATCTCAAAGAGGAAAAGGTGCCTCTCGCGACCTTTACGAATGAGAGTTTTGGGGTCCCACACTTGGAAGGATTCCTGAAGGATAAGCTCCCCCTGAGATTCAATGTTCTCATCAAAACCTAGAAAGAAAGTTGGAATAGTTGAAAGAAGCAAAGAGAAACGGAGGCTGATGGGGAGCCAAAAAGCTCTATTTTAGTGACAAAGCTTCCTACACTCTCTTACCTTAGCAGTTTTTGAACTAGTTCTGGGAAACCACTGGACTTCCTCAGAAGCCTTTAATGCACCCCCCATGACAAGGTTAGTAATGATGGACAAGCTACGTACCTCTAAGATAACTAATCTACATAATCAACATGTCCTTGCAAGGGTTTTCCTGAAAATGCAAAATTGGAAGTCCCCTGCCTTAATACTTTGTTACAGTCTCGTAAGTACTCAGTAAAGCTACCAACATATTTTAATGTATTATTTAGCATTTAATTTCGCACTAAACAATATTTCCATTTTGCAAAACTTCATTGAAGTTGTCTCTCCCCCCCCCAAAAAAAACCATGATTACAAGCTACTTTGCAACAGAAATTTCTAATAACAGTTTTGACTCAACTGATTCTCAACCAAAAATGGTTCCAGAACTTCCAAAATTGTGCTTTATTTCAACCTGCGAGGGATGGACTGCATGCATAAATACAATGCCTCTTTAGAAAAGCTAATATGGCTTCATGTAGCAGTTCTTAAAACTAGTGTCTCCCAAATAGCCATTTGGAATGTAGCTGCTACCTTGAATTTACAAACCCACAAAGGAGTTGTGAAAACAAGGGGAATAAATCATGATTACTTAAAAGTTCATTCCCTATTATTAAGTGGGAGATGCTTTCATTTATTAGCTCCATATAAAAGGTATTCAGTCCGCAGTAAAGACACAAGCCAATGGTTTAACGTGGATGAAGCTTTTTATACTTTCCAAAGAGCATCAACCAAAGACAGAACCGGCTTGAAATAGTGAAACACAATTTCCATCACTTCCATCCCTGCCTCGCCAAACTGAAAATGTATGTATATGGTAGTAAGGAACTGTTCACTTTAATAAAGTCTATTATATAATCCATCAAAGGACACAAGTATCAACAGATGGATTTGGAGCCGTAGAAATCAGCTCCTAAAAGGAAATGCTTTCACTTGAGATGTCAACATGTCAACTATGCAAATGTTCAACAGAGCTTGTTTAAAAGGCTGACCTGTGTAAAAGAAATATTGGAATATTCCATAAAGCCTGCCCACATGCTTCCTGACAAGGCAACTACTAATGCTAGACTTCATGGTCACTGCAACATTTCTGCTTAAATATGTGGTAGTAAAGGCCTCACAAACCACTACTGATATGAATTACTCAGGGTTTAGAAACTGTGCAAAGTGACAGACCATGAAAGCAAGAATAAAAGGTTTACTTAGGGAAGTGATTGTTTATTGAGGAAAAGGTTTCCAAAAAAGTTCAATCTTGAACTAAAAAAACTTTCAAAAAACTAAGCATGCAGACAGACATAATTCACATAAAATGTAACTGCGAAACTTGGTTTTTCAATCAGAGGCCATCAGTTTTGTTTTTTTTTAAAAAACTGAACATGTGACATCTTTTAAGCAGGAACTCAAGTTATGGGAAGGTCAAGATAAAGATTTAAGATGAAATATTCTAGAAAGCATTGACCAGGTATGTTATTAAAGACAGAACCCTTCAACTTGTTGTCATTGTAAAAGATGAAAAAAGCAGCAATCACACACATTTTTGATACTTATAACAAATATTTTAATTGACCAATGAAATGCCTACATAAATTTCTCCTCCGCAGAACCCTCAAAATTCACCTCAAAGTAGTAATATGGCGATGATTCTACCACAACCAAGATGCTGTTTGAATATAAATGGACTGTGTGCCACAAATTGGCTGCTTAGTGATTTCACCATGGGCCTGATCTCTATTATCCGGTTGCGTATCCCTCTACTGGTAAGAAATGAGTTGTACAATAAAAAGGCCTTCCTTATTACCAATGTATGAACAACCTGAACACAGACTGTGGAAGTGGAACCTCATGGTCCAGCAGACTATTTCAGTGTGGTTGGAGCAATGGCAATCACAATTTCTAAAGCTGTGTTCCAGGTTACAAAACCTTCCCTGGTCACCTGGAGGTGATTTTTGCTTGCCACAGGCTGTCATGTAAATAGGTGTTTACCCAGAGCTGCTGTTGAGTTCTTAGAAATAAGTTTTCACAGAGCAAAGTGAATGCCCTGAATCCTACCTTCCAGCATGCTGAGATGCATGGCATCGTTTGCTCGCTTTGGCACACTTAGCATCACTTCTAAGCCGTCTTTAATTTCTCCTTTACCTTCCTCACAGCAGGTGAGCAGCTCCTGCAAAGACAACAGAATCATTTATTACAGTGCTTATCACGCTTGGATCTCTCTGTTTTTACAAATCTGTATACTGCTTTTCAAAGAAAAATTATTCCCAAAGTGGTTTACAAGCCGCAGATCAAACATACAACAGAATACAACTCAAGCCTCAATAAATAATACAAAAAACTCCACCATGTGAATCTCAAAACAGATTTCAGAACATTATTATACGACAAGAGGACGAACACTGATCTAGCATAACATAAAATTAGCAAAATCAGGTGAAAATACTGGCTCTGAAACTCAAGATAAAATAAGCTGCTAAAGGCTATACTAAAATCTTCAAGGCCCATTTGAAACCTTCAGGGGATGGAGATTGTCTGATGTCAGATGGAATCACAATCCCCAATTGTGATGCTGTCAGTCAGTCTACTCTGATTGGTAGTGACTGTACAGAACCTCAAGGCAGAGATCCTTCCCAGTGGAAGTAACCCAAGAGCTTTTAACTGGAAATATGAGTGTTCAAATGTGGGATCTTATCAGTGCAAAGCATGCACTTTTGCTCAGCTATGGCTCATCTCCATAGGTCACAATGTCCAGGGTTTCAGAGGAGGCTAAGAAACAGTCTTAAGTATTGGAAACTCTGTTCTCCCGCTACAGTGGTACCTCGGGTTACATACACTTCAGGTTATATACGCTTCAGGTTACAGACTCCACTAACCCAGAAATAGTGCTTCAGGTTAAGAACTTTGCTTCAGGATGAGAACAGAAATTGTGCTCTGGCGGCGTGGCGGCAGCAGGAGGCCCCATTAGCTAAAGTGGTGCTTCAGGTTAAGAACAGTTTCAGGTTAAGAATGGACCTCCGGAACGAATTAAGTACTTAACCGGAGGTACCACTGTATTCCTTTCACAAAAACCAACAGTAAAGCTTGTTAGCACCTGAGAACTGTCACAAAAGGGGAAACTTCAGGGGGGGGGGAACTGTGGCACAAAAGTCAGCGGCTTTATATACAAACACTGCCCCCAGTACCCTTTGGAAATAATTCAGGAAGCACAGACTGCCTTTCTGAATGTCAGACAACTGAAAACTCACCTACTCTCCAAAGAAGACCTGGAGCATATCAGGTCCCTACTGCAGAGCCCAATGCGATCTCCGCTGTTCCCCAAATTACTGGGGAAATGGAGAACAGCAGGATGGGGCAATGTTACGCTACTGGCATGGCTTTGCATGAATGCTATTTATGAGCATATAACCACATTCCCAGAACTCAGAGCCTGGGTATCAGCATGCTTTGCCAACACCCCAAGTGTCTCAAAAAGTTAGGAAAAAAGCAGTGGCAGGTAAGACTGGCTCTGTGGTCAGAAATTGGGGGGTCAGTCCCAAAGGGATTTGAGCTTGACCCTGATTCGACCAGATGGAGAGGAGCATTAGATGTCAGGAAATCAATGTGTGAAGCAGTGGTGCTGTTGGAGCAGGACTGTGGGGCAGAAGTTCAGGACCCCACTTACTCAATGGAAGAAGCAGGGAACAGAAAGCACAGCAGGGTTATCTTACCATGTTTTTAAGCAAGCAAAGCGATACCCACTGCCATCTAAAAAGCCCTCTCCAATAAATAAATAAATACACGCGGACATTAAGCCTGAAGTCTTCAAATTACTCAACTATACCACGGGTCTGAATTTCTCCCCACATTTATAATTCTGCCCCATCACTTACCGTATTTTTTGCTCTATAAGACTCACTTTTTCCCTCCTAAAAATAGGGGGAAATGTGTGTGCATCTTATGGAGCGAATGCAGGTTGCACAGCTATCCCAGAAGCCAGAACAGCAAGAGGGATTGCTGCTTTCACTGCACAGGGATCCCTCTTGCTGTTCTGGCTTCTGAGATTCAGAATATTTTTTTTCTTGTTTTCCTCCTCCCCAAACTAGGTGTGTCTTGTGGTCTGGTGCGTCTTATAGAGCGAAAAATACGGTAATTATAAACAAGCCCCACTGCTTTTATCTAAGAGGCTAGTGTAAAAACTTCAGCAAACAGCACCTTAGCCTTTCAGTATAAAGAATGCCTGAGGTTTCTCAAAGGGCTATTAATGTATTCCAGAAAAAAACTAGATTACTTTGGGGTCGTCCCCCGCACTGTGACACTTGAAAAGGATCCAAAGGAGATGGATTAAGTGCATCTAATACAATACAGAAAAGTTGCTTGGATGTCACAGATTTCATTTGGTAGACAATTTCATTCATGGGCAGGCTCTCAAGTCTCTTGCCTAGTTATTCATACGCAAGTTCTACCATCTGCCAGACCTCCTTTAATTGCTTTTAATGGATTTTGGGTCCCTGGACACTCTGCTGAGCAGGTGCGCAGTAACCTTGCTCTCTGAAGCATACTGGAAAGACGGGATCCCTCTCTGCTGCTGACTACACAGAGGAAGGAGGGATGCAAGGGAAGGGAAGCAACATGTTTAATTAAAACCACGAAAGAGAGGTGGGGGCAAGACTGTAAGCAAATAACAAGACTTAATTTATGAATAAAGTGAAGTGCCTGTGAATAAGCAAGAGCAGTAACGCATATGCAAAGCAATTGTCTCCAATTACATATTCTAGATTTTATTAGGCGCACTGATTTGTCCAGGCAGCAAGAGGAGCCAAACAAGGACACTTTTCCTTTCGATTTTGTACGCTCAGGCCAGTTGGGATGAACCCCAGTTCTTCCTTTACTTTTCCTCCCGACGACTCCACAAACCAAAGGAAACCTTGTCAAGCAAGGCGCTCCTTGCATGAATTGACTGACACAGTAACTGACTTTTCTGTGGCTGCTTTCCAAGTAAAAACTTCCTGGTGGGGCCGTCGCCGCCAAAGGGGAAACACCAAAGAGCGTCGTCTCTGTGGTGGCAGCACTTCGAGGGTGGAACAAGGGTGTGGGGCCAGCGCCTTTGTGTTAAAATTACTGTTTTAACAGGGATGAGGATTTAACTTGCGTGGGTGCTGTTTTAATTGGAGGGTTGGGTTGTTTTAAATTGTTGTTAAATGCTATATGTTAATTTAGATTTTTCCATCCGTGGGCTGGAGTATTGTTTAGGGGCTTTTATTGGGGAGTATGTTGTTTATAAGGGACGCAGGTGGTGCTGTGGGTTAAACCACAGAGCCTAGGACTTGCCGATCAGAAGGTCGGCGGTTCGAATCCCCACAACAGGGTGAGCTCCCATTGCTCGGTCCCTGCTCCTGCTAACCTAGCAGTTCGAAAGAACGTCAAAGTGCAAGTAGATAAATAGGTACCGCTCCGGCAGGAAGGTAAACGGCATTCCATGCGCTGTTCTGGTTTGCCAGAAGCGGCTTAGTCATGCTGGCCACATGACCCGGAAGCTGTATGCCGGCTCGCTCGGCCAATAAAGTGAGATGAACGCCGCAACCCCAGAGTTGGTTACGACTGGACCTAATGGTCAGGGGTCCCTTTACCTTTACCTTTACGTTGTTTATAAGTGTGTATACATCAGTACTGTTCTATTGTTTTGATTATTTTTATTTTGTATTTTGTGCTTCGTATATTGTGAACTGCCCCAAGACCATGGATATAGGGCAGTATACAATTTTTTAAAACAACAACAACGTGTGAAATTCATTTAGCAGCTTGTTTAGCCTCATGTCTGAAAATATGGGTCCTTTGCCCTGTATGCCCAAAACACTATACAGTCGTACCTTGGTTTTCAAACAGCTTAGTTCTCGAACATTTTGGTTTCTGAACGCCACAAACCTGGAACTGTTTTTGGAAGCTGAATGTCCGCCAGGGCTTCCGCAGCTTCCGATTGGCTGCAGGAGCTTACTGCAGCCAATCAGAAGCCACGCTTTGGTTTCCGAATGTTTTGAAAGTCGAACGGGACTTCTAGAACGGATTCCGTTCAACTTCCAAGGTATGACTGTAATAAGAGGAGCTGCATGGCTAGGAAAATGTTCACACTGGCCAGTGTGGGAGCAGCCTCGGGGGTCAATATAACCATGCTGATCGGCATATGTTAAAAGGGGGTGACAGACTATGCCCCAAATGGAGATCAGATGTCTGCACTCGCTGCCACATCTAGGCTGGACTACTGCAATGCTCTTCACATGGGGCTGCCTATGAAGAGTGCTGGAGACTGAAGCTGGTGAGGACACTAGATGCCAAAGGCACATCACTCTGACATTATTTGATCTGCCTTGGTTCCTGGCTTGTTTCTGAGACAAATTCAAAAGTGTTGGATGTCACCTTTAAAGTCCTAAATGGTTTTGGGCTGCGGTATTTAAAGCACCACCTGCTCCTATCTGATTCTCCCTGCCTACTAAGCTCTTAGGGACAGGATCTGCTAGGGCGGCATGGGGGGTGGGGCTTTCTGGGAATTCCTCCCCCCAGAAGCTCATCAAGCATCTTTCAGGAAGTTCAAACGGGGATTCAATGGTCTGTTTGCTCTGATCAGATCCTTGTCTGGCTCTCTGCCCACTGATGGTTTTGTTTTTGTGCTGCTGAACGTTTTATGCTGTTTACTATCGTTTTAAATTTGTATTTTATGGTTTGCTGTAAATTGCTTCAAGTGGGGCCCTTTGGGTCAGAATGCAACCAAAGTACAACTGCATGGGATTGAAGCTCCTCATTTATTCATTTAGGACTTTTAATCTTCCTCATCCCCAAACACTTATGCTTTTAAAAAAAGTTATATATTATTTAAAAACATTTAATTGAATGCCATTAAAAACCTAAATCAAAACGTGGTCCTGAAAATCCACTTAGCACAGAACACATGCTTCACATGGCAAATGTCACCGCTATTTTTTCCCTGGTACATCCCATCAAACATTCGCAAAACGTGAAGCGGTAAATATAGGTGCCAAATTAAGTGTGCGCTCTTGCAGTACATAACCTATAGAAGACATACATGCATACACTGTTTGCACAGGTATCCTGGATTCATGTACAAGATGTAGAACTGCACTGCTGTGCATGTTGTAGCAATTGTGTTGCCTGCATGAAGTGTAGACTGAAGGTGCAATTTAGAAATGTGATTTCTGAAAGAACCCTATGACAACTTATCACCAATTATGTGTATCACATTGAATTATGAAGCATTTTAAACTGGGCGATCAAGTGACTATTTTCCTTTTCAGATTCCAAGTAAAATATTCTATTGCAACAGAGTTTCAAGATCAACCCCAGATATTCCAGCAATCTCTGCTGCCAACAACCCCCCCTTTTTTCAAAGAGTAAAGGATTTATGTCCTTCATAACTGACACAATAAGCCTATTTTGTACCTCAATATCCACACTCAAATACATAAGATGTTTGAAGCAGCATCTTTTTGAGTGTAAAAGGTACCCACCCACACATCTGGGGGCTATGCCAATAAGAAAATGGTGCTTACCTTTAGAAGAAGCTGATATTTTGTTATCCGCTGGACAGGTTTAATAAGGTATGAGGAGAGTGAATTGGCTAGCCCATGCCTCTGCTGTATCTCCTGTGTTGGAAAGAAAAATATATGAGAGTAGTAGCCAACTTAGAAAGTTTGCTGCAACATTCTCTGTTTCAAGAATGAGAGCAGATCTTGCAGTAGTTATGCATCTGTATTATGAGATCCGAAGTCCGTTTACAATTTTTAGGTGGAGTCAACATTTGTTTAGTTACAAGCAAGTACCACTAAGTTCCATCGGGGTTATCCAAGTGCGCACAGGACTGTAACCTCTTTCACACAAAACAGAACTATAGCTGACAAGTAAGCCACTCATTATGAAGAGCGTTATTTGCTAGAATACCCACCACGAGCAGGATGAGAAAAGACAGAGGCAACTAAAAAAATAATACAAAGAGCTCTTGGAGGAGTTAGAGTGTTGGCTGGGCCAACCTAATCAGCTGGGAGGATTACAAATAAAATAATAATAATAAAAAATATATTAATAGTGCAATGTCATGAAAGTTGGGTAGTGTTAACAGAAGGCAAGTGTTACTTGCTTTTCATCAGCATAACACAGAAATGTTCAGACGTGTTGCAGTTATGATGAGAACCTAGCATGAGTTTTCAGATTCTTTCCCCAAAAGCCCCTTCCTCTCTTGGTACCCTGCAGTCTCTATCTTTGGTGTTGTAAGCTCCTTGACTACCTTCCTTTTAATTCCTTTTTAATGAAGTAATTTTTTTAAGCACGCACATGCCTAAAGAAAACGCACACAAAATACGATATACCAAATCCAACATCCAGCTGCACGCTTACTAATTTTATTTACATGCCGCATCGTATTCTCATCCATTCCAAGGAAACTATAATCAACCATTCCTCTACAGTATTTATTCTGGTTGCAGAAATGGGAACATTGGGAGTTGGATAGGAGGGCGACGGCCTATGAGTGCAATCTGCCGTTTTAAGGACTGCTTATTGTACCAGAGAGGACATTTTTCTTTTCTTTTAGAAGACCCTGAAAGCCAGCAGAGGGAGCTACGAGTTTCAAAAACAAATAGAATAAAGCATGAATGTGGTGGGTTGCATTTAGAGAAGTGCCCATGTGAAGTCTGAAGTCCATTTAGTCTAGCATCCTGTTCTCACAGTGGGAAGCCTGTAAGATGGTATTAAATTCTTGGGGGCTGAAACAAAACAATTCAAGAACTTCCCTTCTTGGTGCCATTGCATACTTTCTGAAGACCATCACTGGGCTTCTAGGGTCCATCCCACCTGCTCCTTTGCTTTTAATTTAAAAACGAACACATTTCTGCATACTTAAGGAGCTACTGTTACCTTATATGTGGGTGGAGCCATTTTATGTCCAAAGTAATAGGCACTTGACCACCCAAGTTTGCTTCCATATGAACCTAACCGGACCCTGAGATCATCTTCTGAGGCCGTTTTTCATGTGCCTCCTCCACAAGAGGTCCGGAGGGTGGCAACACAAGAAGGGCCTTTTCTGCAGTGGCTCCTCATTTGTGGAATGCTTTCCCCAGGGAAGTTCGCCTGGCGCCTTCACTATACACCTTTCAGCGCCAGCCAAAAACGTTCCTTTTTAACCAGGTCTTTGGTTGATCTAGGGACGTGGGTGGCGCTGTGGGTTAAACCACAGAGCCTAGGACTTGCCGATCAGAAGGTCGGTGGTTCGAATCCCCGCAACGGGGTGAGCCTCCGTTGCTTGGTCCCTGCTCCTGCCAACCTAGCAGTTCGAAAGCATGTCAAAGTGCAAGTAGATCAATAGGTACCGCTCCGGCAGGAAGGTAAACGGCGTTTCCGTGCGCTGCTCTGGTTCTCCAGAAGCGGCTTAGTCATGCTGGCCACATGACCCGGAAGCTGTACGCCGGCTTCGTCAGCCAATAAAGCGAGATGAGCGCCGCAACCCCAGAGTCGGTCACGACTGGACCTAATGGTCAGGGGTCCCTTTACCTTTACTTTACCATGGTTGATCCGATTAACATCCTATGCCTTTTTAAAATGTGTGTTTATTCTTCACTACTCTTTATACAACACACTGGTAGGGGTTTTTAATATAGTGATCTGTTCACTCTATACCAGCTAGACTAAGTTATAATACTCAGAATATAATGTTTTAAGCCCCTATATGTATTCCTGAGCCGTTTGTGCTTCCAGAAGCATATTTCGTCTTTCACTTATGCCTGGCAGAGATATACTGCGCCTTGTCCTATTTCTGCAAATCCTACAAGCACAATACAGTTGATGGTTTCAAAGAGGAACAAAGCACCGTATTTTAAAAGCAATTTCTGCTCCAGCTGTTGAAATAACAGCATATTGATATTTGTGTGTGTGTGTGTGTGTGTGTACACAACTAGGGACACTGATTATATTCTTGCTGAGTTGTTTTTATTTTATTTTAAAATGTCCAGGATAGAATGACCACAGGGCAGTTTATAATTCCACTCACAGAGAAGTTCTGTGGCTGATGGTTGCTAAATAACTTTACAATATAATAGCAGCACCCCTTTCGACGAGGCATCACAAAGTCTGCAGGCTGGTAACTTTAAAAAATGAACAACAACTAATAGGATATTGCTCAACTCATTATGAACTTCTGTCTAAAAACCACACACACAAACATGGGGACACAGAGGTGTCTCATTCATAAACATAAAGTGGTACCTTGGTTTACGAACAGCTTAGTTTATGAACAACTTGGAATAAGAACGCTGAAAAACCGGAAGGAAGTGTTTTGGTTTGTGAACTTTGCCTTGGAAGCAGAACATGTTTCGCTTCCTGTTGAGTGTGTTCTATTTGCAAATTGAGTCCCCTGCTGCTATGGGAAAGCACACCTTAGTTTAAGAACGCTTTGGTTTAAGAACGGACTTCTGGAACGGATTAAGTTCGTAAACCAAGGTACCACTGTACTTTCAAAAGGGCGAGAGATTTAATTCAAGCACAAGGGTCCTGGTACTTACATCAAAATAAGAACCTGCGTGTTCCAGTATCAACTGCGTAGAGTCTGGTTTGTTCTTGCAGTAAGTCACATACATCTGGAACTTATCTGCCTGCAAAAACACAAACAAATTTTGAGCGTTTTCTTCCAAACGTTACATCTGATTCAAACTTTATCTTGCAAAGGATCACTTTCTTATCCTACTCAGCTGGATAAGGAAACTTGCAAGAGCAATTAAAGAGGAAAGAAAAGTCAGAATATAAAGTTAAAACTGAAGCAGGCCCTCTGACACTCATCCATTCAGATGTTATTAACAAACGTGTGTTCGTCTAGCAGTTAAAGATTCTAACCATGAATCTGTTCTGCATCAATAAATCCAAAGGATCCACCATGAGTTGCCTTAATTTCATTTTAACATTGTTGCATTTTGATCCTGTTTTATGCCTCTTTGTATTCTTTAAAACTGAAACACAGAATTCTTATTCGCATTCTGCAAACCATTTTCTATGCCCCAACATCATTTAGAGTTGGCTCTTTAGATTGTATCAATTTGGCTATTATTTGTAGTAATTTGAAAAATCAATAGAAATAAATGGCAGAAAAAAATTAAGTTGGCTCTTTATAGAGCTGATGGACCCCATTAGTCTTCAGCTTCTCATAAAATGTCTCTGAATCTGACTTAATTTCTTTTTCAGGACAGTGGTGTCACATGTACAGAGGGCTGTTGTTTTTTTAACAACACCTCTCTCTCTCTCTCTCTCTCTCTCTCTCTCTCTCACACACACACACACACACACACAACTGATTATTTGCTATAGAAAAAACCAGCTCTCTTACCCAAGTGACGAAACAGTGACCAACATCTTCAGGAAGCTGCTCATATTTTTCTAGCTCTTTCAGGAATATGCTGTAAAACAACAACAAAGCGACAAAATTATTTTCAAAGCCCTTGCCAGATTTTCATTAGGATACCCAAAAATCTTAAGTAGTGACCATAAACATATACGTACATATACCTGTGAAAAACTATCTGTAAAATCCAGTTTCAGCTGAAGTATTTACGTTCGACTAATAGTAACAGAAGAAATAAAAGGATGCTACATGCTACGGATTCCCTCACAGAACTAAATGCAACTTCGAAATTGCTTTACTTTGATTGGACCACACAATCAACACGTTACAGGAAAGGTGTGACGACAGCAGCAGCCAAACTTCATAAAACCCACTTCTACTCTACCACGAAGGGCTAACTCAAGCTGCCCCCAATTGGGCCTTGAACACACAGTGCGTTATAACAGAGTTAGAAATTATGGCGCACTGTGGAAACCCAATTAATATACAGTGGTACCTCAGGTTACAAACACCTTGGGTTACAGTACCTCGGGTTAAGAACTTTACCTCAGGATGAGAACAAAAATCGAGTGGGAGGCCCCATTAGCTAAAGTGGTACCTCAGGTTAAGAACGGTTTCAGGTTAAGAACAGACCTCCGGAACGAATTAAGTTAGTAACCAGAGATACCACTGTATCTCCCATCCTGATCTAGTTTCAAGCACAACAGTGAAGATGAGTAAATGACAGACTCCTAGTTACATACTCAGAACTGGTTTGGCTATAATCCTGGGTAGCATACTGAGGAGCCAAGAAAGGGCCTACAGACAGCCCCAAATCTGTGTATATGTCCACACGGAGCAGAGGTCTCCACACAGGTCACATTGAGATCTGAACGTCACTCCTTAAAAGGTGCAGGAGGGCAAGAGAACTGGGTGGCCCAGAGCTTGTTTCTGGTGCCCACCATTCCAAACATACAGAGGACCTCCTGACCTTCCAGTTTGCGCAGATAAATCTTGCATAAAATAGGGCTCCTCCGCCACACAAGTGTGCATCAGATGACTTCTTTGCTTGCAAGGCCCGGTTGGTATTTGTTCTTATGTTCAGGGCAGCATTTCAGAAATTGTGAGAATGTTTTTTAAAAAACAGAAAAGCAACATCGTTTTGTCAACTCAATGCACTAGCATTTCTGAACTCCTCCCAGCAGGTGATACTGGCCTCTTGTTAACAGGAGGCCTAGGCGTGGTTTTTGTGCACTGTGGTGCAGTTATATCCCCACCTCCCTGGCAAATACTCTTTGTTCTGCACCTCTATTGAGTATGAAGCTTCATACAAATCCTGAATTCAGGCTGTGCGCTCCAATTATGGCAAGTTCACCATTACTGATATCTGAAAAGAGCTTTCTGCAGCTATCACCCCATAAATGAAAAATGAAATGTCATACTCGTTCGTTTATGGACTATGCAGATCTGCTAAGAAAAAGAAATACAGAATATCTCATTCTCTACCAGACTGAACCACCTGGCATTTTGCACTTTTGTTCTGGCCTAGAGATTTAAAGTCTATTTTAACCAGCTGTTTAACAAAAAGTGGGTGCCACAGGAACTGAAGATTCACCCATTGTAGCTACGTACTCTCTCGGTATATTTACAGGCAAATAACAACCATATATTTCTTTACAAGTGTGAGAAATGCATTAAGTCAGTCTTTACTGACATCAGGTCTTCATACTCACTTATTATGGAATTCATAGATTTCCTGCATGTTTCCGAAGATAATATGTTCCTTATTGACAATACCAGGTGGGATCTCTTCAACGCCACTTGTTATTTCCCATAGATATGTCTGGTCAAAAGCACAAGACAAAAAGGGTGAACTGTGAATTTGCTCGAGGGTAACAACTCAAAAAGCAACCTTTCCAAAACTGAGATATACAAGATCACACCAATATTTGTAATGTGTGGCCACTTTAGCTTTTATTGTAAACTCTGGTCTGGTTTGATACAAATGAAATTCTAACCATAGGCAAAATACTTCATGGTATACATGAAGTCATAGAGTTTAAAATCCAAGCATTGCAATAGCTACAACGGGAATATGATTCCTCTCTGGTTTTAGCAATGAACAGGCATTTCTGCTCAAAGAGAATGAGCCAGCTCTCGAATGTGCGATACACATAATGGAAGCATTAGCAGAGGATCATCTCTTTTATAGGAAACACCAAAGCGTAAACAAAGGCAGCAGTCCGCTCACTGTGATTGCTCCCCAAAAATAAAAAATAAAAAGTGTAAACAAACTGTGCCCATGTCCAGCTAACATGGGAGTTTTGCAGCAGCAAAACAAGACGCTGGTCAAGTCTGCAATGGCTGCCTAGTACAATTCTGTTGAATTGGCCCTTCAGTTCTACAGTTTGCAAAAGTTCTACGTGAGACCCACAACACATGGTCACACACTTACATCCAAACACTCCCGGAGATCTCTCACATAAGCCTTCTCTGTCTGGATAAGCTCAGCCATAATGAACCTTTGAAACAGAAAGGAAACATCAGTGTGCTGGAATTGTCACACATCACTCTCCTCTTGATTCACCATTGCTTTCTATTGTGAATAGGAATAGCAGGACAGAAGTCCAGCACACAAAGTAATTATAAGGGGGGGAGGGAGGAGTTTATTTGTTTTCGCCGATTCTTAAGCAGAGACAACGTTGGGTCAACAGTCCAAGACTGAATAAAGCATGGTTTATGAAGACTTCTCCCTCACCCCTTGAGAACCAGCTTTGGCACGGAGATGGTAGCTTGGATTAAGCCAGGGTTCCCCGTTACGTCTGAACAGGGGAACTCTGCTGTAAAGTCAGTGAACAAACTTGGAAAATAAATCACTTCAAGCATATCCAAAGAATACACACAAAAAGCGAGAAGTGAAAGCATTGGGATTTCCAGATTGAAGTCAGATTCCTAAAAAAACAATAAACCATGTATTTTCGGAACCCTTTGATTTCTCCCTTTTTCTTCTGTATACCATGCTTGGTTTACTGTCCTTTTTTATCATGTATATGGAGAATTTCCAAAAGCAGAACTTAAAATTTACCATCTGTATAGGAAGAGAGCTTTAAAAAAACAAACAAAACCAAACATTTCATCTACTCAAAAAGCCTGCTCCTTTCAATGTGTAAGGCTAGTACTGGGAAGTGGAAAAGCACAAATAGAGGGGGGGGGGGGAGATATCAAACCACACACGAAGCTAAACCATGCACAAAGATTTCTATAGAGTGCGGAAAACACTGCATTACTCTTTCCTGCGGGCAGACTTCCTCTTTTCTTCATTAAGCTCGTGAGCAGCATCTCTCAGCTTCACCTCTGACCCAGGGACACTGGCTGGGATTATATCCAGCTGCAGGCTTTTACTCTGAATTAAGAGGGGGAAGACAACAGAATTAGCAGAGGCAGGGGGAAAAGAGAAAAGGCAGCTGTCTAGTAAGGAGCTTAAGCAGCCGCACTAAGCCAGCCCACGTTTCTGCTAGCAGAAGAACAAAAACCAAAAAACCCCGCAGCACTTACCGATTTATTGGAATCCGAAGAGATCCCCAGGGCTTTCTCTAAAGAGGTCCTATATTTTTCCATGCGCAGAGAGAAGTCCCTGTATCTTTTGTCCACCGCTGTGACACATTTTTTAATCTCCGCTGCATGGGCATGGCCCTTTTCACAAAAGCCGTCTGCCAGCTGTATCAACAGCTTCACCCTCTCTTTGGTTTGCTGTGGGAAACACAAAAGGCAGAAAGGTAGAACTGGGACAGAACGACACCTCTCCAGTAAAAGAAGCATCCTCACAAATGATTCAGCATATAGTTTGCAAAAAGATGAGGCCATCTCTGAACAGCTCTCTGTTGCTCTTGCCATAACACAAAAAATCAGGATTGTTATTTGATTTCAAACCATCCATTTAAAGGAGGAATCATCTATTTTGAGTTTTTGGGGTCCTACAAAGTCAGGATTTGACAAGCAGAATTTATCTTAGAATTCTGCTCCTCCAGCCTCACAGCTCAAGTTTATGTTACCCCAGATTGCTGATAAGCAAGGAACAGAGAGCTGAAGTTTCTAGACCTCATGGTGGCAGAGGAAAGCCAAGGAATATCTCAATAGGTTTGCGGAAGTAAGGGAGGAGGATTCCTCGCAGCCAGCATATTTATATCCCCCTACAATTTCCATTTTCTCCTAAACAACCCCCAAACTAATCCCTGTCTTCCTGCTCATCACATGCCAATTGCTTTATGGCCCCCCTTACATAAACCATCCTAGATGGCCTAAATCTCAAGAACTGGAATAAGAAGAATATAAAACGTGATGTTGGTGTTGTCTTTTAAGCGACTGGCTCTCTGACACAGCCTCAACTTAAACCAAACTTCAGTGGCACAGCTAAGAGCATAAAAGGTGGGATCCAATAACAGAACCAGCAAAGATTCTTGTTGAAATTCTTTACTACAAGAAGAAGAAGAAGAAGAGGAAGAGGAGGAGGAGTTTGGATTTGATTATCCCGCTTTATCACTACCCTAAGGAGTCTCAAAGCGGCTAACAGTCTCCTTTCCCTTCCTCCCCCACAACAAACACTCTGTGAGGTGAGTGGGGCTGAGAGACTTCAAAGAAGTGTGACTGGCCCAAGGTCACCCAGCAGCTGCATGTGGAGGAGCGGGGAATCGAACCCGGTTCACCAGCTTACGAATCCACCGCTCTTAACCACTACACCACACTGGCTCTGAGGGCATGCTCTGAGGCACCACACACAGGTCATAAATAAAATAAAATATAATTCATCTACTTCTCAAGCAGTTCTTCCTCTGGACCCTGCATTTCCTGAAACTCATTACTAATAAACACCATACTCAAATTGTTTTGATACCACTATCAACTAGTGAAATGTATTCTTGCGTTCCTTTCACAGCATAGCTCAAATATGCGTATCCATCACGGAATGGACTCCGTAGGTACAAAATAACTGCAACTACAAAGCACACAAAATCTTTGCTTGCTCCTATATAAGCAGAATGCGGTTTAGTGGTCAAGTGCTGAGTTGTTCATTACATGCTTAGCTAAAGGTAAAGGTAAAGGACCCCTGACAGTTAAGCCCAGTCACGGACTCTGGGGTTGTGGCGCTCACCTCGCTTTCAGGCCAAGGGAGCCAGTGTTTGTCAGCACAGTTTTTATGGGTCATGTGGCCAGCATGACTAAGCCGCTTCTGGTGCAACGGAACACCGAAACCAGAGCAGCAAACGGAGATGCCGTTTACCTTCCTGCCGGAGCGGTACCTATTTATCTACTTGCACTTTGACGTGCTTTCGGACTGCTAGGTTGGCAGGACCTGGGACAGAGCAACGGGAGCTCACCACGTCACGGGGACTTGAACCGCCCACCTTCTGATCGGCAAGTCCAAGAAGCTCAGTGGTTTAGACCACAGCACCACCTGCAGCCCTACATGCTTAGCTAGCCAACCCTATATGCTTTCAGAACACAGAGGACCCTGTTACAAAGCAAAAAGAGAGACTGGTGTTGCTGCTGTCTTCTTTTCCCCTTTAACAAGAAACTTTGGCACAAGCGGGCAAGACGCATAATGCAAAGTAGAGCAGCAGCACCCCAAAACACACAGTCATTTCAAAGAACTCACTGGAACCTGAAGGAGTGTCTCCACTCCCATCATTCAGCCCGGACACTGAGGTCCAGTTCCAAGGGCCTTCTGGTGGTTCCCTCTCTGCAAGAAGTGAAGCTGCAGGGAACCACGCCTTCCCGGCAGTGGCGCCCATCCTGTGGAATGCCTTCCTGTCAGATGTCTAGGAAATAAACAAGTATCTGACTTTTAGAAGACATCTGAAGGCAGCGCTGTTTAGGGAGGTTTTTAATGCTTGATGTTTTATCATGGTTTTAATATTCTGTTGGGAGCTGCCCAGAGTGGCTGGGGAAACACAGCCAGATGGGCGAGGTATAAATAATAAATTATTAGTATTACAGTGGACGCTCAGGTTGTGAACGTGATCCATGTGGGATGCACATTCGCAACCCACAGTGTCGCATTTGCGCATGCACGGGTTTCAATTCGGCGCTTCTGCGCATGCGCAAAGCGCGATTTAGCACTTCTGTGCATGCGTGACCGCTGAAACCCAGAAGTAACCCGTTCCGGTACTTCTGGGTTTCGGCGGTCCGTAACCCGAAAAAACGCAACCTGAAGTGTCTGTATCCCGAGGTATGACTGTATTATGATGATGATGATGATGATGATGATGATGATGTAGAGGAGGGGTAGGCAACCGCTGGGCCAAGGGTCACATGCACCCCTCAATTCAATTTCAGAGCCTGGCTGGAGAGAAGAAGGGGGAAATCATGGTGGAGAAAGCCCCAAAAGATGAGGTGATATAAGGAGGGTGAAGGAGAAGGCTCTCTGCAACAAGAGAGATATGTCCTTTCCTGGAAGCTTGCTCAGTCACTTTTGTCTCTGGCTCCATCCTTCATCTGCATGCTCAGGGAAAGTGGCCTTTGACAGAAAAGGGTCCCCCAGTCCAGGTGCAGAGACTACATGTGGTTGGGAAGAGGGAACATACTTGACTGCCTTGCACCCCTTTTGATCAACTTCTCCCAAAGAGATAAAAATAGACACAAGACACAGTAAGAAAATGGCCGGGGACCTTAACTGCCGTCGCAATTTACCTTGGCCGTAATCTGAAATTCTTCATGCTCCTTTAGCAGCTCTTGAGTATGCTGGATACTGGAGCCGGTGGAAGTGTGCGTAGATAAATAAAATTCTCCATTGTCATGGATCCATTCAAGAGCCTAAGGGAGAAAAAGATGACAAAGAAGAAGAGTTAGACTACCTTTCAGCAAAGGCAACTTATTTCCTAGGTGTAGAATCCCATTTGAAACTCAGGTCACCTGTTCCTGGGCTTCTCCTAACATCGCCCAGGCATCTCCTAACATTATCCAAGCAGGCTGCCTGAGTGGGAGAGATGACAAGCAGAGCTTGTCGTGTCACCTCTCCTGAAAGATCAGCTCCATTAGGCAGTTCCTACCCCTGAATTGTTTTCAGCTGGTCACTTTAAGAATTATTATATAACTTTCAAGAAGTGGAGCCAGCAATCACTTTTTATCTTTTCCCTCCCCGCCCCTTTTTCCTTGCGTGCCGTGTCTTTTAGATTCTAGGGTCTATTTTCGTTTTAGCCACTCTGGGAGTCTGTTTTGGCTGAACAGCGGGGTACAATTGCACCAAATATAAATAGATAAATGCACTCAATCGACGCCCTTCTGTGCATGGAAGAGCTTTTAATGGTTTTCTTCTTTTTTTGCCAATTTGTCCTTCCTCCTGTAACACCATCCTGCCACATGTCACCCTATTGCAGCGGGTCTCCAATTCCTGGGGAGAACTGGAGGCTGCAGGATGGGAGGGAGAGGGGAGATCAGCAAAAATTGCCCTCCTCCTTCTAATAGCGGAGGCATCCATTGGATCAAAATTGAAGTGAATGTGCTTTGAATAGAGATACTTGCTCAAAGGTTTCCGGCAGCCTTTGATGGCACAAACCACAAATTGCAAAGAGAGAAACAGATTAGAACCTGTGAACGATCCTTGGAACATCAAGGCCTGGAGTTAAGTGGCGGGGAGATGTAGCCATTGGTTTCTACAATTCAGAGATTCCTTCTTCGCCATGCAAATATACTACTGCTCAAATATTGTGAAGAACGTATCTGGGACAGAACAGTTGGTATGGAATGAGACTCTTAACCTCAGGATCAGGGGTTTGAGGCACACATTGGGCAGAAGTTTCCTGCACTCCAGGGGGGACCATCATGGTCCCTTCCAACTCTGCAATTCTATGAAAAGCCCTTTGTAACTGCAAGGGCACCAGCTGGACACCAGTCTTTCTGGGAAGTAAGATAAAAGGTAAAGGGTGGATGGTTCAGTCCAGTCAAAGGCGACTATGGGGTGTGGTGCTCATCTTTCTTTCAGGCCGAGGGAGCAGGCATTTTTCCACAGACAGCTTTCTGGGTCATGTGGCCAGCATGACTAAACCGCTTCTAGTGCAACGAGACACCGTGACGGAAGCCAGAGTGCACGGAAACGCCGTTTACCTTCCCACCACAGTGGTACCTATTAATCTACTTGCACTGGTATGCTTTCGAACTGCTAGATTGGCAGAAGCTGGGACAGAGCAACGGGAGCTCACCCCGTCAAGGAGATACGAACCGCAGACCTTCCGATCGGCAAGCCCAAGAGGCTCGGTGGTTTAGACCACAGCACTTGACCTCATCCCCAACAAAAGAATGTGAACCAAGCACGCCTTGTTAAACTTGCTACATCTCCACCTTTTCCCTTGCTGTAGTAGCTTAAACTGTGAGCTTGTTGGGGCACCAACCCATTTTCCCCCAACCCCCATTGCTTATGTTACTCTAAACAGCACTGTGTACATAGTGGCTGAGTTATTTCTTACTAATAATAATTCATGTGACTCCTTTGGGCTATGTGTATAGCACTCCCACATGGAATGATACCTGCGAATAGTTCCAAGCATTGTCCCACAGGAATCCAGAACATTTCACCGGAATGGTCTCTTGCGTTCAGATAGAATGAAATAGTTCAGGATCAGTGGGAGAGCGGCCACTTTCTGAAGGGTAATTTTGCAGGAGAAATTAGGAGGTTGCGACGCAAAAAATGCTACAGATCCCAAAATTCCTGAAATGAGGTCAGTTACAGGGCTCTCTTCTTGGTGGGTGTTTCCTGTTTTGAGGCTTTCTGTCAGTCTTCCTTAGCCAAGCCAAAGCACCGCCAGCAGAAGCAATGAGACAGAGGCATGGCAGGAGAACCGAATCTCCTCTTTGCAAGTAGCGGACCCCAAGGGAAGCAGAAAAGATGCTCCAGAAGCTCTCTGATAATATTGTGCAAGATGGTAGGCTTTTTTCACATGGAGAGGGGGTACCGCACTGGGGAGAGGGGGTGTTTTCCCACCAGGAATGGCAAGGCAACCTCTGAAATGTTGGTGGAAAAGGAGCGGTCACGTATAGACCTTCTGATCAACAAGCCCAAGAGGCTCAGTGGTTTAGATCATAGCACCACCAGCGTCCCTGAGAAGTAGTTCCCATCGAACTGAGTGGGACTTACTTCTGAGTAAAAAAGAGTTATGATTGCTCTGTTTTAATATTTTTCAAGGATGAAACTACATCAGCACTTAAAAAATGCACAAAGCACAGCTAGTTCCAGGTCAGAAATACTTGAGATGTGACAGGCAGAATACAATGTTCCGGAGAATTATATAAAGAGATGTTAGGCGTCAGGGGACTTTTTACACTGCAATTGAAGCTCCATACCAGCTACCAAAAATTATACACTAGAATATCTACCAGCTAAACTGAGCTGAATACAACCATCAAAGAAGTTTGGTTGTTGAGAGCATCAATGTTCAAACACATAATTTTACAGAAATGAAACAGCGCGACTTTGCTGAGAATAGAACAGCAGCTTTTGGACCAGCAGTTCAATAAAGAATAGCTTATTTTCCAAGAGATCAGAAAGATGAGAAAATCTGCAGAGATCCGTACCTCATTTGAAAGATAACTTACTGAAACCTGCCCCACCAATCCCCGCTGATATTGCCCAGAAAAAGCTTGACCTCCCACCATTTTTCTGTGTATTTAGTTATTTTGGTCTTATTATATTTAATTGAAAGCTTGTTTTCTATAGTATTGGAATGAGTTCCTACAGCTGTATTAAATCCATTCATTTTAGAAATATGTTACATTACATTTAAATCACATGTCTGAATCCATTTCAACCAAATTTGAGAGAAATTGTTTTCAACCCTCTTTTACCATTGTGCTGGCAATGGCCATCTTTACATCTTTACTCCTAGCACCCCAACAAAAACACAATTTTAGAGTTCTTTTGGAGAAGGGGAAGGACGACTCATTGGGTTGTATGCAATGGGACTTCCTCTTTCCCTCCTCTCCTCGCACGTTCCCAAAATCTGCTCTAGAGGGTTCCCCCAAAAACTCTGGACCGGATTTGGACGGTGTGTGGGAAGCTGCAGGGGAGAGGAGGGGGACTTTTTTTGCATGGATGGAATTGTGCAGTGCTGCATACAACCCTATTAAGCCACTGTTAAAATGTGCCGCTGGCTGCAGAGTACAAACTGCACAGTCTGGGTTATTGTATAATAATAACTTTGTAAAGTATACAGTTTTGGGTGGTTCCCCCTCCCCCCTTTATTTTCCCTTATACATGGGTGCTGTTTCTTTTTTCCTCTTTTATTTACGTCTCACCATGTTTAGCGCACATATATAATTATGTACTTTTTTGAACTTTCAATAAAGATGTCTAGAAAGAAAAAAAAAAGAAACTAACTGGGCTTAGAAGAGTGGCAAATGGGGTTATAAAGGAAAATACATTTGACGAAACCTTTTTTTTTCATATGTAAGGGGAAAAGAAAGGAAAGCTCTCCCACCAGCCTCCCCAAACTGTCCATGGAGAATCTATACGGACTGCCAGTGTTTTAAGACCATGTAAAATGACACCATAATCTTAATGCTACATTCTTTTTCTTTGCCGTGACTGCACTGTATAATATTAAAATATATAAAAGACAATCTGAGTTACTGTACACTTTTTCATTCCATCTTTGTGTCTCTACCCCCCCACCCCCCCACCCACAAATGGATACTCCCAACTAACAGGCTACCTAGAAAACTCAGTAAAAGTTAGATTGTGATAAAGTAAGTTACTAGGAATCTGCACTCTGAGAAACACTCTAGCTGGTGAATTCCAACATACAAAATTCCATCCCCATAGAACTACCCAAACGAGTGGACCATCTTTTCTATGGCACTGGTACATACTCGCTCTTCCTTTGCCCTTCGCTTTTTCCTTTCTCTGTTGTATACCTGTATACCTGAAGGATTGTCTCCACCCCCATCGTTCAGCCTGGACACTGAGATCCAGCGCCAAGGGCCTTCTGGCGGTTCCCTCATTGCGAGAAGTGAGGTTACAGGGAACCAGACAGAGGGCCTTCTCGGTAGTGGTGCCCGCCTTGTGGAACTCCCTCCCTTCAGATGTGAAGGAAATAAGCAGCTATCTTCTCTTTAAAAGACATCTGAAGGCAGCCCTGTTTAGGGAAGTTTTTGATATTTAATGCTGTATTGTTTTTAACACTTGATTGGAAGCCGCCCAGAGTGGCTGGGGAAACTCACCCAGATGGGCGGGGTATAAATAATAAATTATTATTATTATTGTTATTGTATATGGCTCATAAAATCTTGCAGCTGGGCCAAGGAAGGTTGCTGTAAGAGGCTGCTTGGCCCCTGAATCTCCTTCCCTACCTGTGCTATCTCCAGAGCCAGCCCATTGGATCCTTCCAGCCATGCCTTGGCGGCTGTAGTAAACGCAGCCAATTAGGGCGAACAACAGCCAACTCCAGCTTGAGTCGCTGGCGGTCTACATTCCCTGGTGCTGCAAAAGATGCTAGCGGGTCCCTCACAAGCGGCTTTTCGGGAGATGCATAGGGAATGCAGGACCTGAAAACCTCTGAGGCTGCAAAGCAGAAGATTGCGCCTGGCCCTCTAGATCCCAGTTATGTGTTTCCAACTTTCTGCTAGTGGGCCACCAGCATGCAACCTACTGTAGTTTAAAAGCAAGTCATTTATAAAGGTAACGGTAAAGGGACCCCTCACCATTAGGTCCAGTTGTGACCGACTCTGGGGTTGCGGCGCTCATCTCGCTTTATTGGCCGAGGGAGCCGGCGTACAGCTTCCGGGTCATGTGGCCAGCATGACTAAGCCGCTTCTGGCGAACCAGAGCAGCGCACGGAAACGCCGTTTACCTTCCCGCCGGAGTGGTACCTATTTATCTACTTGCACTTTGAGGTGCTTTCGAACTGCTAGGTTGGCAGGAGCAGGGACCGAGCAACGGGAGCTCACCCCGTCACGGGGATTCGAACCGCCGACCTTCTGATTGGCAAGCCCTAAGCTCTGTGCTTTAACCCACAGCGCCACCTGCGTCCCAAGTCATTTATACTTAGGGATTTATTAGCACACTCAGCACTTCGCACACCATGGCCTCCTCGCAAGCAGCATCGTGCTGATTGAAACTCCTTGTGGCGCAAAAGGACCAGAGGTTAGAGTGCCGACACACTCGCAAGCAAATTCAGCATTGCCACAACGGAGAAAAGGGACACGAGGGCATTTTTTTAGCACAGGCTATACAAATCAGCGAGACGTGATGCGACTCGCTTCTGGGCTGCCTGTTGAGAGAAGAGCTGCAAACAAACATGGGCATTCCAAACCAACAGCGTCAGGAAGAAAAGGCTGCTTAAAATACAGGCCCTGACCTGTTTGGCGCTCCTTTCGAAGACCACATACTGCTGACACTGGTCAAGGCGTCTTTTCCTCATTGTCCAGTAGTGTAGGACACGGTTTTCCCTCTGGAAGAGCTCGTTCAGGATATCTGCCGGATCATAAAGAGGCCAAATCAATTGGTGCACTGAGCAAAAAGCAAAGGCCTAAGGAACTGATATATCTGGCAAACCGTTGAGGTAACTCAAATGAACATAAGAACATAAGTTGGGCATACATCAGCAATAGTTGAAAACAAGCGGCAGTGGCAAGAGAACAGACTGAAAAAGAAGTTTCATTAAATCTCACATGTTGCTCTTGTAATACAAATTAGGGATTCTTTGTCTGTAGAAAGGTTGAATCTCCTGTGTCTGGTGTAAAGGGTAAAGGTAAAGGACTCCTAGACGGTTGAGTCCAGTCGAATTCGACTTTGGGGTACGGCACTCATCTCCACTTTCAGGTTGAGGGAGCTGGCGTTTGTGCGCAGACAGCTTTCCGGGTCATGTGGCCAGCATGACTAAGCTGCTTTTAGCGCAACGGGACACCAGGTCAAATTCCAGAGTGCACGGAAACGCTGTTTACCTTCCCACCGTAGTGGTACCTATTTATCTACTCGCGCTGGTGTGCTTTTGAACTGTTAGGTTGGCAGGAGCTGGGACAGAGCTATGGGAGCTCACTCCGTCATGCAGATTCGAACTGCTGACCCAAGAGGCTCAGTGGTTTAGACCACAGCACCACCCACGTCCTTAAAGTGTCTGGTGTATCTGTGCCTTACATTTAAATATGGCTATTATGTTGTTATGGCAAGCGGTCAATGCATGAAGCAACTCTCACAAGCGATAACTTCTACACCCAGTGCTGCCTGCTTGAATTTTCGGGATATCAGTGTATCTAACTGTGTTTCGATTATCATATATTGCTTAATAAGCTGTGATATGAACAAGCTTAGTACCCTTGCACACATCCACCTCCTCTTATGTGAGTGAACCAACAAGTCAGCAAATCTTCCTATCATTAACCGATGTGTTCCACTGCATCCAAACTAGGAACATAACGCTGACAGTTTCAGAACAAGCCAGGATATGAAATCATAGTTTAGAGTTGGATTCATATCCTGGCTTGTTCTGAAACCACTTGCCGTAGCATCCCAGTTCAGACCTAATGAGAAACTAGTGTTAACTGAAGACTTCCTGGCGTGTTCATTTGCTTGCACAAAGGGAGAAGTGCACAGATACTAGATCCATTCGTATCTTGGCTTATTAAATGGAGATACGATCATCCAAAGGCGGCCACTGAGTGTCCCAGAATTCATGGCAGATCAGCATGAAAAAAATACAAAGGTATGTATATACACATAAAATAAAATAAATGAAGCAAAGTGTTGCCATTTCAGCTCCTCACTGAGATCTGCAATTTTTTTTCACACTCCAAAGTGTTCACCATACTCATAACTGGTCCTCAGCTTGCTGTTTTCAAACACATTAATTCGTCTATTTATTCATTTAAGGTATTTCTGTAACACCCTTCAATTTACAACTATCATTTTTCTATTTAAAGGAACAGTCAATAAAACAGAGTGCAGAAAAAGCATTAAAAACAGAGCCACTAATCACTTAAAAAAACAAACAAACCAGGTCTTAAAAGTCTGGCCGGGGAGCGGGCAATAAAAATTCTCCACCATGCCCTTAAAAAGTTACTAACACAGGTGCCAGGCAAGTTCACCTGGGGAGGGAGTTCTAGTAATGGGACACCACAACCGAAAAAGCTCTCTCCCCAGTCATCACCTGCCTTACCTCCAATGGTCTGGCCACTCAGAGGAGGGTCTTTGAAAACAGGTGTATGTCAGGCTGCTGTAGGAACAGATGTTCTATTGGGGACCAACGTCGGCCAAGCTGTGCAGGTCTTTAAAATGCAACCACCAACTAACTTCATGGAAGACTTTAAAAAGCTGTAAGCACTACATAGGACACTGATTTCATTATTTTTGTGCATTCTGATTCCTGCTTATTTTAAGGATAGCTCTTGATCATTTTCTCTGTGTTAATGTCTCTGTTACAGCTCTTATTTTGTTTTATTTAGCAGTTTGCAATAAATAAATGTGCTGCTGGGTTTGTGGAATATTTTATCTGCATGAAATATTTAGAAAATCTGTGTATTTATATATATAGCTGACAGACAATTAAGTGGAAGTTTTTTAGTTTTTTTAACCTCTCTCTCTCTCTCTTAATGCTATCTCTCTCTATCTATTCCTTTCTTGTTCTCTCTATTTTTCCTCCTCTCTTTTCTTTCCCTCCCCTCTGGATTGATGTTTTCATTTTATCTAGATCCGTGGTTCCCAACCAAGGGGGCAATTTGATTTTTAAGGGGGGCAATTCGAGAATGAGTTATTAACAGTGAATGGCCTTTCAGGCTTCTTCCACGTGAATAGGAGTTCACTTTTTGAATAATCAGGATTTTAGAGATACATGGCCAAAAAAAAGTTGGGAACCACTGATCTAGATTAAAGTTTTAGCCTGGACAAGAAAGATAATTGATTATAATCTTTGTATCTCTCTTTATAAAACCTGATAAAATTTATTCAAAAAGGGGAGGGGGAGGAAGAAACTCTGTTTCACACACAGGCACAGGTAAGTGTGTAATTTACACAAACAGAGGAAACATGCTTAAATGTTTGGCACTGTTATCGTTTGTTATTAATACATTATCTCAAGTTGCAAAAAATTCCACAACTTCCACTGTTGTGCTTTCCCCCCCAAAAAAACCCTACCTTATTTTTTTACACGGTGACAACCACCGCCAGGAGTTCCTTATTGCTCTTAGCATGTGTCAGGGAACTGACATCGGAGCTAGAGGTGGAGGGAAGGCTCTCTAATGATGCTGGAGAAGGGCCCAGCAGGGAGAGAGGCAGCTCAGCAGATGGGGAAGCAATTCAGTGCAACACCAGGAATAAGGAGGGACAGATGGGGGAATCGGCGAGAGGGCTCCCAGACTCTTCACCGGACACCAGCGGGGAGAGCACTGGTCCTCCGCTACCCACGCCCTCCCTGCGCAGAAGACTTCCGCGCAGAGAAAGTAGGAGGAGACTGGGTGTCAAACAACTTTTATGTTGGAAAAGGTTTAAGAAACGCCCACTGACGGATTCTGCTAGCGACTGAGGCAGCCACGAATTGAAGGGCTGTCCAGACAGAAAGGTTTAACAAGGCAACATAGCCAGGAGAGGCGGCAACTTACGCACAAGCAACCCCATACCATTATAGCATGGCTTGAGATGTTCAAGCAAACAGGGGCAGCTGATGCACAACTGATTTGCACCCTTGTTCTGTGTGTGCTTCGTGGGTACCACCCGCATAAACCAGACCTGTATCGCTGCCTTACCAACGGAATGATTGAACTCTATTAAGATCGACAGGTAGCCAGCCCATCATGCATGCTTACTTTTCACCTGCTGTTCAGGGGCCTTGATGTGAGTCACCATCCCTGGCATGTTGACGCTATTCCTGTGCAGGTATTTCAGGAAGACATCAGCATTTCGCCGTGCCAGCGTGCAAGCCTGGAAGAGACCACAGACAGACACATCAGCGCAGGCATGCGCAAGGTTATGCTAACTGAGCTTGTCATTTTAGGCACTACAAGTGGAAATTCAAATTCCACTACAGCCCGCGTGCAATGGCTTGAACAAACAAAGCAAATTTGGCCCATTCCTCTTGGGCTGCACAACACAGATGCTTCTCTATGAGCAAGTAAGGTAAAGGGACCCCTGACCATAAGGTCCAGTCATGGCCGACTCTGGGGTTGCGGCGCTCATCTCGCTTTATTGGCCGAGGGAGCTGGCATACAGCTTCCGGGTCATGTGGCCAGCATGACTAAGCCGCTTCTGGTGAACCAGAGCAGTGCACGGAAATGCCGTTTACCTTCCCACCAGAGCGGTACCTATTTATCTACTTGCACTTTGACGTGCTTTCGAACTGCTAGGTTGGCAGGAGCTGGGACCGAACAACGGGAGCTCACCCCGTTGCGAGGATTCGAACCGCCGACCTTCTGATCGGCAAGTCCTAGGCTCTGTGGTTTAACCCACAGCGCCACCTGCGTCCCTTCTATGAGCAAGTAGGAAGACTCAATTCCTCTGTGCCATGTTCTTCCATGGATGTTCCATCCCTGGCAAGTGGGATTCTTGTTCCCCAACCTCAGTTCTCCTAGTACCACACACTAGGACTGTTTCCAGAGTGTGGCTGCAGGGCATCAACTGTCAAGCTATTTTTTGATCAAGGAAAACATCATCACAGTGGTTTAGAGAGGGGGGAAAGCAGTTTAGTTAAGTTTATAGGACAGTCGCTGGTCATATTTTTACATGGGCCATGTTCAGACATAATGCTGAGCCAAGAAACATAGCTTAGTGTGAGCACACTGGTTTCTAAGGAGGAGATTACACCAGTTTTGCTCTCCACCTCCCTCCCCCAAGTCATTTTATTTATTTGCAAACTTATAGTCTGCACTTTCATACAAAAATATATATAGCAAGACCGGATGCAACGTGTATAAATAAAAATGAGCCAAATGGCCATTAAGGCATCATTAAATACATCAATAAATACTGATAGGTTAAAAGAAAAGGAAAAAATGCATGTTGTAAGGTGCTTCAACAAAAAGTTGTCTGAAAGAAGGGAGGGATGCTTCCTGTTGAATCTGTACTGTGGCAGGGTCTGCCACACTAAAAGCTTGGTCCCTAGTGATGACCAAAGGGACCTCAGGGGTGTGGATAACCACTAGAAGCGCCCCATCTGAGGACCTCAGTAATTGGAGTCTTTTAGCATGCCGTGGCAGCCAAAACAAGGTCTGGTTTAGTGCAGCATCCAAACATGAGACTGTGGTTAAGCTCTCTCTTCCTTAAGCAAGCCGCCAACACTCAGGATTCAGGAACAGAAGTAAATCCTTTCACAGCATTTCCATGCTGTGTTTTGCTCTTAAACACTAATAGGGAAATAGTTGCTTGATGTGACCAGCTGCCCTCAATTATTACATTATTTGCTAGGACTCATAATTTGCAGATTATAAACGAGGAGCACCAGCAGACAAGGACATAAGTGCAAAAATCTCTTAATTATACCAGCTTCTAAAGAGCAAGAGCGTTCGTTTTGGAGATTTGGAGTTCTTCGGCTAGCAGGCCAAAGAATAAAACAAGCTCTAACATTAAAAAAACCCCAAGCAGCACTCAGTTCTGTTGAAATCTCTTGAAGCTACTAATCAAGGAGACTAACTGAATATCGGAGGCAGAAGACAGAGGTGCCCACTGATATAATAAAGGCTGCAGCCCTAAATGTAGATTTAGGGACTCAAGTGAGGTTCACTTCTGAGTAACCATGTTTAGTAGCGGCTGAAAAGCCAATAGAAATAAAGGGGAGCATTTTGCATTTCATACATGGTACCAACTGAGGTCCACTTTCTGGTCACCTTCACCTAAATGGACAAAGTAGCAATCAGTTTACACTACAGAACACACACTCGCCTTAACAGCTGCAGCCTTTCTCTCTAAAAATGGGCTGCTGAGATCTGAACACAGATTACTAGTAAAAAATGGAAAAGTGATAGCAGAGGTGACAGCTGGAAGCCCCCGATCCGGTCAAGTCACAATGTTAAGCCCTTTATACATTGGCCTGAGAGTTCTTATTCATTCAACAACATTCATGGCAAAGTGGACTCTCGTCCACAAAAGCTTATACCACAATTAAACCTATTAATTTTGAAAACTGCCGCAAGACTCTGCTGTTTTCGCAAGGTATCTCGTAAGCTTTGCTTTATTTTTAGCGCCGCCAGAAATGGCAAAAAACGAGCTTGCTTCAATATTAAATGGGCAATCAAGCAGATTGATGTCCTTGTGCTTCCTCGCTTCTTCGGCCTTCTGCTCCAATTAACTAACTGCACTGTGTTTGACAGCTTTTATTTGCTATTTTGAGAAGCCGCAAACCTTCTTCTATATCCTGCGCCCGCCCGTTAGCTTTCCAGTCCATCTTTCCTTGCCCCTTTTCTCTGCAGAAAGAGTAGAACGGATTGACAGCCGCTGGCTTCAACTTTGCCACACCAGAGACCCACTTTTGAATTTTATATTAGGTAGGAGGATCCAATTGGTGCTCTTAAGTTGATAGACGGGCTTTTGATTCGATGGACACCTGCTGCTAATGGCAGAGGAAGGGGAGGTGATTTTTTGCTGTTTTTCCCTTCCCCCTGCTGCCTCCTCTGGAGGGTCCCCCAACAAAATATAGCACGTTTTCAGGGGTGTTGAGGGCTGCACAGAGAGGGAGAAAGACACAAAAACCACCTCTCCTTTTCTTCTTTAGGAGGAAGCAGAATCAAAAACCTTTCCACAAGCACGAACAGGATTCCATGCTGTGTAGCCCCTTCCCTTTAGGATGATGGACCCAAGTTAGTCAACTCCATTGATTCCCATGGGACTACTCTAAAGATGACTAAGGTTGGATGTGGGCCACTAATACCAACATAGGGTACAGTAGGTACAACTTAAGAGTACGATAAGACCATACAATAAAAAAAAATTAAATGGGAAAACATCAGCTAAAACACATTAAGATAAAGATATAAGAATCAGATCTCAGCAGATCGTCACTAGTAGGGAGTGGAGCATTCGCACAACTCTACCAAAAAGCCTAGGTGGAAAGGTATGGGTTTGGGGCAGTGTCAAAAAGCAAATAAAACAAAAGGGCACGGCTTATCTCAAGGGGGAGAGAATTCCACAAATTTGGCAATCCTTCTGTAATGGATCCAGGGGCAAACGTTTTCAGCAGGGGGCCAGTCCACTGTCCCTCAGACCTTGTGGGGGGGCCGTACTATATTTTTTGGAGGGGAAATGAATGAATTCCTATGCCCCACAAATAACCCAGAGACGCATTTATTATTATTATTATTTTGCTTAATGTATGTAGGGTTTGGTTTCAGCATTGCTCGTGCTGTTCATTTGTGTTTCTTTGGTGGTGAGAGAGGCTGGGGTTGGCCTAGGGTGTGGTTGTTTGTTTGTGATTGGCTGTGGTGATCTTTGTTTTCGTGTGTGAGTGGGGTGGGTGGGTGTTTTGGATCAGGTTAGCCATATTGATTTGTATGCTGTTGGTGGATTATTGCCATTGTCTTGTTGGGCTGTGTATGTGATAAAGGAGGCGTTTTCTTCTGTTTGTCCCCGTGTCAGTTTCAGTTTATTGGTTAATTTTTCTAGTAGGGCTGTTTCCCATAGTATTTGGTACCATTGGTCCAGAGATGCATTTTAAATAAAAGGACACATTCTACTCATGTAAAAACACGCTGATTCCCGGACCATCCGCAGGCCGGGTTTAGAAGACAATTGGGCCGGATCCGGTCCCTAGTTTGCCTACCCATGGATTAGGCAATCTTGTCTGCCCGTTTTATATGCACGGTTGCAAAACCCATCCTAGAAATATAGTGTTCATAGGCACTATATTCATTGTTACCTTCAGGAATGCCTCCTTCTGTTCAAGGTGTTTACTTATCATAGGCGTTACATGGTCTGTTTCCGAGTTGGGGCCCAGCTTGTCAGCTCCTCCGCACCAGTCTTCTTCTCGCTTGTACTCTTGCTCCAAGCTTTCCAGTACGCTGCAGACCTATCGGCCAACAGGCAAGAAAAGACGGAGTAAGGGTTTCTGTTGCAGGATGAGGGCTAACCCATCAATACTGAAAGGTCATGTTGTGCGGATGCCTGATTAACTTTTCCCAAAGCAACTACTCTATTCCGAACTTAAAAATGGAAAGCGTAATGCTGGTGGGTCAACAAAAGAGGTTTAAAGACTCTCTCTCAAGGCAAATCTTTAAAAATGTAGTCTAAGCACCGACAACTGGGAAACACTGGCCTGCGAGTGCTCCAATTGGAGAACAGCCTTTACCAAAGGTGTCATGGGCTTTGAATCTAGATTCAGGTAGGTAGCCGTGTTGGTCTAAAGCCGTGTTGGACTAAAAAAGGTCCAGTGGCACCTTAGAGACCAACTAAGTTTGTTCTGGGTATAAGCTTTCGTGTGCATGCACACTTCTTCAGATACACTGAAACAGAAATCACCAGACCCTTATATATAGTGGGAGGGTGAGGTGGGGTTTTTCTCAGAAGGGTGGTAGGAGATCGGTGATTGACTCAATGGATATGGTAAACCTGTTGACGTTTTTTTGGTCATCTGCATACTATCCCTTGCTTTTTCCTGTAGGACTAACTGCAGTCGTTAACAGTCGTCTGTTATCTGAAGAAGTGTGCATGCACACGAAAGCTTATACCCAGAACAAACTTAATTGGTCTCTAAGGTGCTACTGGACAATTTTTTAATGGGCTTTGAAGATGCTCTGGGATGAAAGGGAGAAATGTGCTAAGAGGAAGGAACGCTTGGCAAACCCTCACCGTGATCAACTCCCACCCGGAAACCTAAGTCCCCACTGTGGAAGGACGTGTGGATCTAGAACTGGCCTCCACAGTCACATACGGACTCACTGTCAAAACCGTGTTCATGGAAAACAATCTTACTCAGCTACGAGTGATTACCAAAGAAGAAGAAGAAGACTGAAAGGACTGGCATTCACTTCACATCTACAACCTGATTTGACAGCTTCCTCAGAAGTCACCCAATGCAAACACTGGGTCAACATTACGTCTCTTGACTACTCCCAGCTTCCCTCACCTGTGGTTTGCAAACAGAGGTTACTTCAATACCACGGGTCCATTCTGCTAAAGCCAAGTGAACAAAGCAGTTGTTAGCAAGCCCTTGGTAATGTGAGCAAGCCCATCTTTAGCACTGGCACGGCTTAATTGCTCCTGAGCTGCAATTACTTTTAAGGCTCGCTCCTTGAAAAATTAAGAAGCCTAAGAAGAAGGCATGGAGATTCTGCTTCCAGGGACAGCAAATGGACTCTCTCGCCTTCACTAATGTGATTAAGGCCAAAATCAATAAACTTCCAAGGTTAAACGGAGAGTGGTAGAGAAACCTCTAGAAAGCAGGCTTTAGGACTTCTACACCTACTAAAACCCAGTCCATTCAGGAAATGGTGTGTTTTGTTTTATACAAAAAATATGCACACACAGATCATGCTCACTTTCAAGTTACACCTAGGAACATGTTTCCATTTTCAAGTATTGTGACTGTAATGCTGGATGGCAACATACAGAGAAAAGCAAATGAACCAAGTCTGTAAAATGGAATTGGTTTCCCTTATTAACCTCAGTTGAGTGAATCTGGGCTTTAAAATCAATCTGTCGTGAAACCAGCCCCTGAAACCATTTACCAGCAGCCACACTGTTGGCTCGGCGAGCCATTGCCCTCTACCTGCTCAGATGTTTTGTAAAAGGCCACAGAGGCGTTCACAAGCTTGAGCCGATCTTCCATCTTGAGCATCAGCTGCTGCCAATGAGAGGCCACTTTCTCCGCGCAGTCCCGGATCATGTCCATGTCGTAGTGATTCGCCTGCAACATCGCCTCGGCTTTCTGCTGCACTTGCAATGCGCTCTGGTGCGTTTTCTGATCAAATACAAACGGAAAACAACACTTAATTCGTGAAAAGCATTCTGTACGTTTTCAAAATGGGTTTGCGCCCTCCTCTTGTCAGTTAAATGGCGATTGCACACCAGCTAAATGCTCATTAATCTGGCAACTCCCTCCTCCTAACTCTGGCCACCTTAGGGTCAAGGAAGCCAACCCAGCAATGCAGCCTTCTGTATTCAAGTGCTGGCTTTTGAGGCTATCCTTGTGGGTGTATCTTAAAATGTGGCATCAGTTGTATATGTTGTCCACAAGTGTTACTAAAGAATTATCCACGAGCCAGAACAGTTAAGAACCTAGGACTGACTTCTCACCTCTGCCTTAGAAATCCTTCTCAAAACTATCAAGGTAAAGGACCCCTGGACGGTTAAGTCCAGTCAAAGGCGACTATGGGGTTGCGGCGCTGGTCTCGCTTTCAGGTCAAGGGAGCCGGCATTTGTCCACAGACAGCTTTCTGGGTCAAGTGGCCAGCATGACTAAACCACTTCTAGTGCAACGGAACACTGTGACGGAAACAAGAGCGCACAGAAACGCCATTTGCCTACCCACCACAGTGGTACCTATTAATCTACTTGCACTGGCGTGCTTTCGAACTGCTAGGTTGGCAGAAGCTGGGACAGAGCAATGGGAGCTCACCCCATCACGGGTATATGAACCGCTGACCTTCTGATCGGCAAGCCCAAGAGGCTCGGTGGTTTAGACCACAGCACTTGACCTCATCCCCAACAAAAGAATGGGAACCATGCACGCCTTGTTAAACTTACTACATCCCCACCTTTTCCCTTCCTGTAGTAATTTAAACTGTGAGCTTGTTGGGGCACCAACCCATTTTCCCCCAACCCCCATTGCTTATGTTACTCTAAACAGCACTATGTACATAGTGGCTGAGTTATTTCTTACTAATAATAATTCAAGTGAGTCCCCTTGAGCTATGTGTATAGCATCGTGAAGCGTTGTCTCTCCCCCCCCCCCCCCAACATGGAATGATACCTGCGAATAATTCCAAGCATTGCCCCACAGGAATCCAGAACATTTCACTGGAACGGTCTCTTGCGTTCAGATAGAATGAAATAGTTCAGGATCTGTGGGAGAGCGGCCACTTTCTGAAGGGTAACTTTGCAGGAGAAATTAGGAGGTCGCGACGCAAGAAACGCCACAGATCCCATAATCCCTGAAACGAGGTCAGTTGCAGGGCTCTCTTCTTGGTGGGTGTTTCCTGTTTTGAGGCTTTCTGTCAGTCTTCCTTAGCCAAGCCAAAGCACCGCTGGCAGAAGCCATGAGACAGAGGCATGGCAGGAGAACAGAATCTCCTCTTTGCAAGTAGCGGACCCCAAGGGAAGCAGAAAAGATGCTCCAGAAGCTCTCTGATAATATTGTGCAAGATGGTAGGCTTTTATCACATCGAGAGGGGGTACCACACTGGGGAGAGGGGGTGTTTTCCTACCAGGAATGGCAAGGCAACCTCTGAAATGTTGGTGGAAAATCAGGGAGTGGTCACCTATGACTGACGAAACTACACGGAAACAAGTATTTCTCTTTCCATTGGTTCTGTGTAGCTTCTTCTAACGGGGAAGGAAAGCAACTGCTGGAATGGTTGAGAAGCTGATAACAGGATTTATATTTCAGCCACCCCACCACCTCCCCTAAAAGCTAGGCTCTCAGCACACACCTTTTGTGTCATCTACATCTAGTCTACACACAGCTGCAACAATACAGCAGCGAGAGAAAGCAAGCCCCACGAGACAGAAATTAGAGCACTCTCACCTGATTATAGTTAAGGATTCCAGGTCTAGGTTGTAACGGGGATTACATGGCACGCGAATGAAGAGTAATAAATCTGCACGCAATGCTCGCACACCCTTAAACTGGGTAGGTAGGGAAAGCAGAGTGCACTAGGCAACAGGCCCCCGTTGCTCCGCATACTGGATCCCAGTTCAAGCAGCCTCGGGAGACTGGGAGTAACTGGTTGCCTTTTTATGTGCACGCAAAGCTTCACATGCCATAACCAGAGCACCACACCTGAAGCGACTGCCCGAATTATACGAAGTGGGCATATTTGCAAAAAGGGGATCTCTCTATACCCTCTAAGTGGGACACTTAGTCCCACTTTTATCAGGTCTTCTGGAATGCTTATGGGTTGGGTGTGAGGTGGTAGTGGTGTGGGGGGGGAGAGCAGGTTTTCCCCTGCCATGTGGCCATTTTTCACCTGTCTGCTATAGGATTGCATGCCTATGCTTGCAGACGTGTTCCCCTTTCAACAAGACCAGGAATTCTTCAAAGGTGGTGTGTTCCTGATCGCTTGGAGAGGGATGTGGGCCGACCGAAGACACCCCAGTAATGTGCATGCAGTGAAAGGGGGGGTCCTGCAGCTACGATGCTTCTCCCAATCATACGTGATGCGTTCGTTAAATGTGTAGAGGGAAGCCCATACAACTGTACTCCACCTGCACTGCCGAAATGCTTTATTACTGCTATTAAAGGTAAAGGGACCCAGTCATGGCCGACTCTGGGGTTGCAGCGCTCATTTCGCTTTATTGGCCAAGGGAGCCGGCATACAGCTTCCGGGTCATGTGGCCAGCATGACTAAGCCGCTTCTGGCGAACCAGAGCAGCACACAGAAATGCCGTTACCTTCCTGCTGGAGTGCTACCTATTTATCTACTTGCACTGGTGTGCTTTCGAACTGCTAGGTTGGCAGGAGCTGGGACCGAGCAACGGGAGCTCACCCCGTCGCGGGGATTCGAACCGCTGACCTTCTGATCAGCAACTCCTAGGCTCTGTGGTTTAACCCACAGCGCCACCCGCGTCCCTTATTACTGCTATTATGTAATTTTAAATATCACTTTTCAAATAAGCTTCAATCCTATTACTGTTAAGTGTTCAAAGTGGTTATCAGATACTTTCACAGTATCCTTACCACAGCCCTGTGAGATAGGCCGGTATTAGTAACCAGGTACTTCTTTACAGCAATGAAGAGTAGATATTTGTTTAAGAGCTGCAGCAGAGCATAAATGTACCAAACTGTTTTGCTACAGGTGATTATTAAGTGCTCTGTGGCCACGCAGATTCCTGGGCCCCTTTTTGACTTAAGACATTTGCTGCTTTTAGCAAAAACTCACGTAAAAAACCTAGGCTCTGATGGAAGAAAAGAGGGGTATGAACGTTAGAAAACAAATGCATAAATAAAAAGGAGACGCAGAGAGGGTGTGCTGGAGGGAAAGCAGAATTTCCAGTTTTGAAATCTAACTTTGCTCTGGAATTCTTAAGTATAACCAGTATATAGCCCGCTCTATCGCATTCTACCAAAGTAGCCCCCGGTTATAGTTCCTACACATTTATCCCCTAAAAGGACAAATATCTACACTGCAGATTCTAAAGGGAAGGAATGTTATACCGAAAATTTACCAAAGCTGCCAAGAGTGAGGACACAGACACTGCAAACTGTGAACAACAGAAAGGGAAAACGGAAAACTCCGCAGAACGACAGTAGAACAGAAGGCAGTTACTGTAGCACCAAGGATTTCTGAAAATAAAAAGCTTCCCAATGGATAAAAGCAAAGGATTTTACTTTTAGCAATCTTAAGCACTCACGTCTCACTACGTATTACCAGAAAAAAAAGTTAAACCGTACAGCAGTCGTTTTCAATGCTTTGGGCCTCTATTTTAGTCAAGACACCTATCCCAAGTAAGGTGAAGATTAGAACAGGATTTAAAAGTTACTTGAGCACCCTGGTTGTTGCTGGTCATGTAGTAGTAATAGTAGTGGTGGTAGTAGTAGTAGTAATAACAATAATAATAATAATAGTAATATGCCACACATCTGACTGGGTTGCCCCAGGTATTCTGGCCAACTCACAACAAATTGTAAAATATCCAAAACAGGGCTGCATTCAGGTGTCTTCTAAAAGTCAGATAGTTGTTTATTTCCTTGACATCTGAAGGGAGGGCATTCCACAGGGCGGGTGCCACTACCAAGAAGGCCCTCTGCCTGGTTCCCTGTAACCTCACTTCTTGCAGTGAGGGAACCCCCAAAAGGCCCTCAGAGCTGGTCCTCTGGGCTGAATGACAGTGGTGGAGACACTCCTTCAGGTTTACGGGACCGAAAGTGTTTAGGGGCGTTAAAGGTCAGCACCAACACTTTGAATTTGGCTTGGAAATGTACTGGAAGCCAATGCAGATCTTTCAGGACCGGTGTTATGTGGTCCTGGCAGCTGCTCCCAGTCGCCAGTCTGGCAGCCGCATTAAACTAAAGAAGCACATTAAATTAAGATACACGTTAGCAGTGGCACAAGGGCTTTCCACATTATTGCTTCATGGTAGTGTGTGGCATTTGGCAATGGAAAATGATGATGCCCCCATAGCAAATGAACTATCTCTTGGTTAATAAATCTTCAGCAATGAATTCCACCAGGTGAAATGCACAGTGATAGCCACAAATGCTGCTCAAGAGGTAACCAGAAATCAAATTTATGAACAAAGTTTTTAGTCTCTGTTTTGTCCTGCTGAGGGCTGACGCTATCGTAAGAAGGCGGGAAAGCTTCTTTAAGCAGAGTCAGACTAGCAAGCAATCAGGCTCAATATTGTGTCTACCTTGACTGGCCGCGGTTCTCCAGCATTTTACAAAAGAGTCTTTTGGAGACCTGGACTGAATCTGGGACATTCTGCATGAAGACTTTCACTAAGCAAGAGCCAAAATACTATTTCCGCATCTTTAGGAACCCTTCACAGGTCGTTGTGCCATGTTGACAAATACCTTAGTCGTTTTTTTTTGCTGGCTGATACACATCAACAGGCAAACGGGCATTTGACTAACATCTCTCCTCGTGTAAAATATAGTTAGTGGCAGACTCATGAAAAATCAGGCAAGGACTGCCTTGTTTCTGAAGCTATCTACTGGCATTGGGAGATTTAAACACTATCAATCTGACACACGATTAGTAACCAGCAAATTGAAATTATAAACTGAGTTGTTCCTCTAGTGCAGGCTTCCTCAACCTCGGCCCTCCAGGTGTTTTGAGACTACAATTCCCATCATCCCTGACCACTGGTCCTGCTAGCTAGGGATCATGGGATTTGTAGGCGAAAAACATCTGGAGGGCGGAGGTTGAGGAAGCCTGTTCTAGTGTAAGTGCAAAAAGAGAACGAAAGGTATCTCTGCACGCTCTGCTGGACCGCAAAGCCGAGAGTAATAGCCCAAAACACTTTTACCTCTATTGCATGCTGGAATTGTTCGTGTTCGCGCTGCAGCTGCTCAGCCTCTTGTAGCGAGCTGGCAGTGATCAGTCCGGCATTTAACATGGACTCTCCGTTTCGGATCCAGCCCAATACCTGAAATGCAGCGGGAAAGAGCACAGCTTAGGACAGTGGTTCTCTTAGGATAGCAGGAAGATTCCAGGAAAACCAAACATTTCAACATTTCCATATAGTATAATACAGTATAGTATCAGAGTACAGTGGTACCTCGGGTTACATGCGCTTCAGGTTACATACGTTTCAGGTTACATACGCTTCAGGTTACAGACTCCGCTAACCCAGAAATAGTACCTTGGGTTAAGAACTTTGCTTCAGGACGAGAACAGAAATTGTGCGGTGGCGTCGCAGCGGCAGCAGGAGGCCCCATTAGCTAATGTGGAGCTTCAGGTTAAGAACAATTTCAGGTTAAGAACGGACCTCCGGAACGAATTAAGTACGTAACCAGAGGTACCACTGTATTTATTTATTTGCAGAATATGGATGGGTGATACTGAAGACAATTTCAGTTGTGATCCAGAAGCACCATTCTAACAGTGCTGAATAAAACTCATTTATCTTTATATTTTGGGAATGATACATGTTCTTATGTACCTGCATTCTTTTATACTTTATTGATGTCCCGCGATCATATGATAAAGTAGTTGTGCTCTATGTTATAAACCAAGCACCGCTAGGAATTGTTTCTTTTGGTTTTCCAATGTACTTCTTAACAACATAAAATTCGGTGCGGTGAAAGCAAATTCTTATTCTGAAAGCGTGGCCGGGGGGGGGGGGGGGAGCTTGAGAACTGCTGGTTTAGAACGTTCTCTTTACGTCTAGAGCAGTTTCTCAAACTTGGGTCTCCAGCTCGTTTTGGACTACAATCCCACCATCCCTGACCACCGGTCCTGCTAGCTAGGAATGATGGGAGTTATAGTCCAAAAACAGCTGGAGTCCAAAAACACCCTGGTCTAGAGCAATACATCTGAAAACGTTCCTATTGTTAAAGAGCAATACTCAAAGATGGGGGAATTTGTTTCAGGCTGCAATGTTAACAATGGTGCCAACATCAGACCATTCCAAAGCTCAGCTTTCACCAGCTTATTATCAAACATACTTTGGTTTTCTGTTCTTTTCCGTAGAGGAAACAGCATATTTCTTGGTTGGGACTATGTCTTGGGGCTGTGGACTCCCATCCCTCCTCCTGCCTCCTCAAATCCTGGCTTACCATACATTTGATTGCTATGAATGGAAATTTAATCAGGATTCTAAAAGGTGCATCGTGGGCCAGGGTTAACAATTTTTCAGTATCACAGGGCGCCCTAGCAGAGGAGGGAGACGATGTGCAAGGGTGGAGCAGGGTGAGTTGGTTCACACCTGTTCACTCCATGCTAGTAAGTGTGGCAACTGCACTAGATCTTGAAAGCACAATTGCACCTTCGCAATGATGGACCAAGTGCTACAGAGATCACCATTTTACAAAAATGGTCGCAAAAGTACAGAGCCTTTTTCTCTGCAAGGAAGATTAAAAAGAACAAAGGAGATCAATCCCATAGTGTCCTGTTAATGGATGCTTTGGATAAACTCAGCACTATCTAGAAAACAAAGCCACAACATTCTTATTAGTGGCAGCTCAACATGTAGCTGCATTTTTTTCTGGTAAGAGATAAAACACCAACTGCAGATATGTACTTTATTAAAGTAAGATTAACATTAAAAATAGACTGTCTGGAAAAACGTCCAAGGGAGACAGAAACCGTAATATTATTGTTGTATTTACAGAGCATGGCTGCTTTTACCTTGACTGCACAGAAGAAACCTAATTCAAAAGAAATTACGCCTGCAAAAATCGTGAGCCTTAAAGGGTAAAGTTAGGGACACGCTTTAAAGGGCACAAAGAACAGAGGGAAATGTCACACCAGAAATACAAAGTGTTCAACTATCAACCGCCTGCATCTTTGTACAGCAAACTTTTAAAAAATAGTGATGCATGTCTCATCAGATTATTCGTACCACCCGCCATTTTAGCGAAGCCAAAGTTTGGTGTAACCAACTAAGAAAGTATCCTTTTGTCCCCTAGTCCAGCAGCAGCAAATCTGGCAGGAAGTTGCGGTCATTAGCTAAAGGAACTGTGGATCAAGTGCCGCAGGAAGCCAACACAACAAACAGCAAACACGCGATTCTCTCTGTCTGGCTGAACACCTGCCGAGCTGCAAAGCTTTTTCTATCTCAGAGGAAAAACAGCAAGACATCTTCCTTCCTGGCTTAAGAATGAAATGTGTATTTCTGCATCAAGGTCACTTATGTCAACAGATAAAAAAGAGCTTTCCGCCCCCCAAAAGGCTTACAACGTAAGACTTGTGGAGAAGAAACTCAATTCAGGAATCCTTTTCATTGGGAAGACTACAGAATTGGGATCAATGTATCTGGTTTGGGGGTTTTCTAATTCACTGGTCTTTTGTGAGTAAATTCCACCAATCCAACTTCATGAAAATTGATAAAAGAGGGGAAATAGAATTATTTTGGCCTCAACTCCTAATATGTTTAAATTCACAATGCAAACAGTAACTTAAGAGCTTTTAGCACATTGACTGAGATAAATCAACATGAATATGGAACATATCTATGAGACAATGCAAATGTGAAACACTTGACTAGTTTATTTTAAATTTCCTCCATCTAATTTCCTAATCTAAGTTTCCACCAGAGCCCCTGTGAATGAAATTTCTTGAGAAGGAGCAAACATGGAAACTCTGCTGGCCATGTTGAAGTTTATAGTGAATTTCCTTACAGATTACACTCATAGAGGGTAGTAATGGTTGCTGTTGCTTTTTGGCATTTGGTTTTTATTTTATACTGATGACTTTTAGCTTTTGTCAGCTGCCTCAAACGCATCTGCCGGAAGGCAAAATCAAAATGCTAATAATAATAATAATAATAATAATAATAATAATAATAATAATTCTGACAACGGGGGCAAAATTTACCAGATGCATCAGCTGCATATATGTCCAGATGTCCCGAGTGCTCAAGCTGGCCGGCTGATAAGCAACAAACTTTTCTTTTAAAAACACCACCACTCAAAAAGACTTCGCAGGAAGGATAAGATGAGATACAGTGATACCCCAGCAGTTATTAAGAGCATCAATTTAAGCAAAAGAGTAAGGCAATTTCGGTGCCATGATGCATACAAAGCAATCTGCTGAGAACAGCTCCGACGTAAAGTTTAAGAACGTAGGCAGAGCTCTGTGGGATCCCTTCAGCTAAAAGTCGCTGCACTGTCGTAATTCTTCAGCTCAGAGGTTTCCAACCTTTTCAAGTCCACGGCTCCCTTGACCAACCACATACTTTCTGCAGCAGCCCTGTGGGGCTCAGGGGCCCAGTTATGTCACCCCTTGCCTGCAGAGCTGGCAGCCTCTCTCCCTTTTCCAAACACCCTCCCCTTGTGGGGAGTTCCCTCGGCCTTCTCTCATCTCCCCTCTGCTTGGGAGTCCTTTGGGCAACCACCGCCACTACCCTGGTCTGCCCAAAAGAGAGGTGCCCCCGCACACTGCCCCACAAGGACCTGGGACGAAGATGCGCCCCCAGCCTTAGCAGCCTGACAGAGACTGACCAAAGATTGGGGAGGCAGTGGCCTACATGGCGGAAAGGCTCCCCTTCAGCACCGGGCACTCAGCTCCCAGGCAGGCCTTGCACACAGCAAGCACAAGAAAGGTCAGCCTGCTTGCCCGGCCTCCCACTTATCTGTCCATTCCCAACAGCAAGGGCTGGAAGACTGACTGGCTGGGCTCCCTCACCAAATTGCTTGCCTATTCCGCAGCTGCTTTCAGCTCCTGGCAACCAGAACCCACTGGCCAGCTCCAGAGGCACCATTTGCCTGCGGAGCTTGTAGTCAGGGCTGCTGCAATAAACAGCCATGCAAGCCTTTGGGAGGCAGAAACGCGAGAGGGCATCAGAGGAAGGGAGGAAGGGAAAGGGGGACAGAGGCCAGTGTTGCTGGCGGCACCCCCCACCATCATTCAAGGCACCCCAGGGTGCCACGGCACACTGGTTGAAAGCCACAGCTTCAGCTGAATACCACCTTCTGCTTCTAGCAGTGGCTAGCCAGTTGCCTCTGGTTTCATTCTGCCACACTGGTTAACAGCATAGCTCAGTTATAGAAACGAGAGGTCTCTATGTTTCTTTAGGCGCCAGGTGAAAACACTTCGCTTCTCCCAAACCTCCGGCTATTTAAACAATCTATGGCCTTTTAAACCATTTGTGTACTGTTGTTGTTTTGGGGGTATTGCTTTGTTTGCTATTCCGTTTTTGTGGTTTCATACAGTAAACCACCCTGTGATTCTTGGATGAAGGGCGGTATAAAAAAAATAATTCATCATCATCTATGCTACAATTCCCATTCATTTCGATGGAACTTGCCCGGGGGCAGCTTTCTACAGACAACTCCTATACCTTTTATGGAGTCCAGTGTCATGTTTTTGTACATAAAAAGTACTGTATTGTTCTGTGTTTAAGATGCCCCTAAGTATAAGATGACCCCTATTTTCTGAACCAAAAATTAAGAGCTTTTTTTTGGGGGGGGGGGAGAATATCCATGTATAGCACGCTCCCCAATTTTGCAGTAAAAAAAATTAAGCAAAAAAACATCGCCACACAGGGAACAATATGGTATTTTGGTACTTGTGGGGGAGGGACCCAGACCCAGAAAGGTATTTGATTTTGAGAGTGGAATGATTAACACGAACTGCTGTTGTGCCATGGTTGCTGCTTCTCCAAACAGGCTTGTACAACCGCTATCCCCGTGACCATTTTATGAAGAAGGTTGTGTACCGAACAGATTAGGCACGTAGCGCAGCACTGCCTCGTACCTGCTTGACTTCGGCCTGCAGGTGGCGCAGCTGCACGCACTGCTCCAAGTGCTTCCGATGTTGCTCAGCCGCCAGGTCCAACTCCTGCTGCTTTTCGTGAAGGAACTCCAGCAAGTCTTGAACCCGCGTTGCCATGTCTACGTCTCTGTCACAGAGCAGCTCGACACCTGCAAGCACCATTCGCAAATGTCACCTCGGCAAACACAGGTACCATTTGAAGTTCCTTCACAGCATCACACAGCAATATCTCCACCCCCCCCTTCCTTGAGCTTTCAGTTTTACAATTACAGTGGTGCCTCGCAAGACGAAATTAATTCGTTCCGCGAGTTTTGTCGTCTTGCGATTTTTTTCGTCTTGCGAAGCACGGTGTCGGGAAAGTTTTGGAAAAGCTTCAAAAATCACCAAAGTCTTTAAAAACCTCAAAAAAGGCTACCACACCGCGTTCTATGAGTTGCTCCTCGAAGTCAAGTCGCAACTGTATTAACGGTGTTAAGAAAAAGGAAACAAACTTGCAAGATGTTTCCGTCTTGCGAAGCAAGCCCATAGGGAAAATCGTCTTGCGAAGCAGCTCAAAAAACAAAAAAACCCTTTCGTCTAGCGAGTTTTTTGTCTTGCGAGGCATTCGTCTTGCAAGGTACCACTGTACAACATTTCCCATTTTTTCGCAGCAGTTATTTTGGGACTTCCCACTACTTCTTTCTCTCAGGTCTTGACTTTACCATGCACATTTATTTGTGTGCATAATATCTCAAGTTTATGCCTTTTTAGAGGTGGGTGCATAGCCCTAGTGCCTGAAAAATTGGATTTCGACAAGTGTGGGTAAAAAAACAAGGGTAAAAGACCCCTGTCAAAGGTGACTATGGGGTTGCGGCGCTCATCTTGCTGTCAGGCTGACGGAGCCGGCATTTGTCCACAGACAGCTTTCTGGGTCATGTGACCAGCAGGACTAAACTGCTTCTGGTGCAATGGGACACTGTGACGGAAACCAGAGCGCATGGAAACGCCGTTTACCTTCCCGCCACAGCGGTGCCCATTTATCTACTTGTACTGGCGTGCTTTCGAGCTGCTTAGGTTGGCAGGAGCCGGGACAGAGCAACGGGAGCTCACCCCCTCGCACGGATTCAAACTGCCGACCTTCTGATCGGCAAGCCCAAGAGGCTCAGTGGTTTAGACCACAGCGCCACCCAAGCGGGTACTATTTGCTGGCATATCAGAAGGAAGCGGCACAAGGAAGGGGAGACGTGCTGTGTGGTGCTTCGGAGCTCCACCTAAAACACTGCCTCTATCAACAGCAGAAAACAAGATGCTAATTCATACAGGTTGTAAAATCTGGCTCTTGATCAGGCTAGGTGCCAGTGAAAGTTTGGGGCCTTTTGTGGGGGTGTGATGTTATATACCAGGGTTTGGCAAACTACAGCCCGTGGGTCGGATACGGCCCGAGTGGGTCGTTAAACTGGCCCCCGGCCCTTGCCACCCACTCAGTCAGTCCCCGCGCTGCGCTGGTTGCTCTGCAAAGGGACTAATTTCTGGGATGCAGCCACGGCTTCCTATTGGCTGCAGGAAGCTCCTGCAGCCAATAGGAAGCTGCAGACACCTCCTCCCACCCCCCGCCATGGCTCCAAAAGCCAGCGAGGAAAGAGCGATGGACGTGTGTGCATGCGCATGGGTATGCGCGCTCTTGCGTACAGGCGATCTGGCCTGCAGATGGAAAAGTTTGCTGACCCAATATATAAAGTTGTACCCTGGAAGTTGAACGGAGTCCGTTCCACTTCCAAAACGTTCGAAAACCAAATCGCGGTTTCTCATTGGCTGCAGGACGCTCCTCAGATCACCAGCAGACCACACGCTTCATTCAGATTGTCCACGTTGTGTCCATGCATTTGTGGCCAAAAACGCCAGACAGCACATCCATTGTGTTAAATGTTTGTATCTGTTTTTAGCTACATTTTTACCGTTCTTTTGTTTCTTATATTCTATTTGAAATCGACGGAATTTAAATTTAAAATTAATTTAATTTTAATTGCCATATTTCAAGAAGTAAAACTCCGGACACAAAAAGTTGTGGAGTTTTTTTGGGGGGAATTTCAAAAATCCAGACATTTTGCCAATTTCCAACCCCCCCCCCCCCGAATGCTAATTCTGTCCTGGCCAGCCCTGAAAATATAAAAGTGCAATTAAAAATCATACAGCAAAAGATTGAGCATCATTTCAATCTTTTTCTGCTGGAGACACGCAAATACATCAGCTTTGCTGTTAATCACCATTATTTTGAACAGAGACACGACTTGACTTCTGGTCTTGGTGCTTGTAAGCAGTACTCCCCTTGGTCTTTTGTTTGGTTGTCCTTTGTGCCTATGACTAACCAGCTGATACCACAAAACCAAAAACAGCGGGAAAGCAATGAATGCAAGATTAAACCAGAGAGAAAAGGGTCTCTTAAGTGCCCAAAATATTTTATTACTGTCTGACATGAAATTCTTTCCTTAGGGGCAATCTTGCCTTTCAGAACTCTGCAAAAATATACTACTGTAGGCTTCTCTTTTGCCAACAGCAAACCACAAGAAGAAATGGCAGACTGCTTTTGGTTGCGGGGGGGGGGGGGGGAGTTTTAAGGGAAATGGGATACATTCAAAAGGCATTTGTTAAAACATACTAGGTCCTTTAAAAAGCAGCAGCAGGGTGTGCTTAAGCTATTGGATTCATCAAAGGGCATTGGATTCATCTGTGCTTACAGTTTCAAGATTACATTAGTTAACGTTTTCGCCAGGAACTTATTCAGGGCAGAGCTTAGTAGCCGAAACCGCTCAGCTGAAAAGCCCTGACCGTGCCTGTCTATATTTAAAAACAGAATATGTGTTAATCCATACTGAAATGTACCGTATTTTTTGCTCTATAAGACTCACTTTTTGCCTCCTAAAAAGTAAGGGGAAATGTGTGTGCGTCTTATGGAGCGAATGCAGGCTGCACAGCTATCCCAGAAGCCAGAACAGCAAGAGGGATTGCTGCTTTCACTGCGCAGCGATCCCTCTTGCTGTTCTGGCTTCTGAGATTCAGAATATTTTTTTCCTTGTTTTCCTCCTCCGAAAACTAGGTGCGTCTTACGGTCTGGGGCGTCTTATAGAGTGAAAAATACGGTATTTTAATAAATAGGTATTTCCCCCCTCTAATGTGCAGAACCTGGTGCGTCCTAATTCTCAGAGATTCTTTCAGTTCAAGAGTCAGCGGAGCCCTAGGTGCCCTAAATCAGCTTAGATAATCTCTATAAATCCATTAACCTGGTTAAGGTGGGACGCATGCATCTTACCAGAAGCCTGCACTTCATTGACGTACTGCAGGAGATCCTGTCCTTGGTGGATGACATCAAAGGTCAGGTTATTCATGGTCAAAGCTTTGTCCGCATGGTGCTGGAGTCTCTGCTCAGCGATGGTGAGATCCTCGGTGTCAAAATCGTTCATCTGCTGAGAGAGCTCGTCGTTCCAGGACTCAAGGTCTGAAATGATCTAAAGCGGGAGAAGTTGAAGAAGAAGAAAACACTGAGCACATGAGTAAGAACAACAAAGGCCGTGGCTATCCAGTGGAACTCAAAAGGCATCAAAGGATCAATCACTTTGTTTAAAAAGTAACAAAGCAGTCTACTCTCCAAGAACAAGTTTGCTTTTTTGTAACACCTTGGCGGTGGGGATCAAGAGAACTAAGGAACCCACATGAGAATCTCAGGTACACTGGAGAGATGCAAACATTGTGGACAATGAATGCCTTGAGAACAGGAGACCGTCATCGTGAGATGTAGGAAGTCACTAACAATAACAAGCCGTTGTCCTTTTCCAAGCACTTTTGGCAGGAGCTGGTAGCCATGGTATGTGGTATACCAAAGACAATGGGAATTGTAGTCAAAGAAGCCTAGATATCAGACCAAGATTATTAGATGGAATGTTCTTGTTTCATGTGCAGGTCTAGTTAACAAGACTAAGGTCTCAATGTTGTGAATGGGGTTGATGGGTCAACGAGAAGCTTTTAGACTTTGGGTAGCATTTTGGGACAGGAGAAACTGTATTTGAAAAGGTGGGGTCTCCTTGAACTGGAATCAGACTGCTGGCACTAAAAGATTGTAAGAGACATTTTGAACTTCACTTCCGAGGGAAAGACAAGTTCCATGGAGCACACAGATTGGACAGTTTAAAGGGCAGGGGCTGATTACAAGCTGACAAATGAAAACCAGACCCGAAGTCTATATAAGCCATATATCTCAAAGCGGCTGTTCATAAACTCATAGTGAGAAGACTTTAGTTTGCAGTCAATGTTTGAAGGAGGACAGAGGCATCCATTTGTATGTTCAACAGCTGGCTGGAACACAAATCAAGGGACATGAACTGAAGAAGAGAGGCAGAATCGGTGGGCAACACTGATATCAGAGGAAGACAGACTTCACACTCGCCTCAGCTGAAGTTTTAAAATGGATTTAATGGGAAGCATGGAGTATGTGGTTGGGGATCATCTGCTCAGAGGTTTTTAGTGGGGGCAATTAGAACAAGTCCTATTATCTGATTATTGATGTAAACCCTCAGAATGTATTTTCTATTGTTAAGTTTTTACCTCTATCTTCAATACATTTTATTTTATTGCTATGGCTAGTGGCAGAAGCAAATAAAGATTCTTCTAATCTATGCAAGTCACCGTTTCTGAACATGGATTGTGAAAGAGGGGCTGAACTAAAAACAGTTTAAAAATGGGTGCTGCACAATGCATGGCATTAAAGGTTTTGTGCTTGCAATTTAAAACAATAGAATGAAGAACTGCCAATGTCCGTGGAGCTTTCCAAAGCTAAATCATATGGAGCATCAGAAGCATTTAAGCAGACATAAATATATTGATACTTAAGGGACTGACGTACACAGGAGAAAGGAGCAGATAACTAACAAAGCAACCTGTAATGAGTACCGTGTTTTTCGCCCTATAGGATGCACTTTTCCCCCTCCAAAAATGAAGGGGAAATGTGTGTGCGTCCTATGGGGCGAATGCAGGCTTTCGCTGAAGCCTGGAGAGTGAGAGGGGTTGGTGCGCACCGACCCCTCTCGCTCTCCAGGCTTCGCGCACCTCTCCGCAAGCAGTGGGAGCCCAGCGCTGGGCTCCCGCTGCTTGCGGAGAGTTGCCTGCATGCTGAAGCCTGCGCGCGCTGAGCTCAGTGCGTCCAGGCTTCGCGGACCTCTCCGCAAGCAGCGGGAGCGCTCCCGCTGCTTGCGGAGAGTTGCCTGCACACTGAAGCCTGCGCGTGCTGAGCTCAGCGCATCCAGGCTTCACGGACCTCTCCGCAAGCAGCGGGAGCGCTCCCGCTGCTTGCGGAGAGTTGCCTGCATGCTGAAGCCTGGCCGCGCTGAGCTCAGCGCGTCCAGGCTTCGCGCACCTCTCAGCAAGCAGCGGGAGCCAGCGCTGGGCTCCCACGACTTGCAGAGAGCTGCCTGTTTGGGGGCTGGGGTCGGGCGAAGCTTCGGCTTCCCCCGCCCCAGCCCCGCGCCTGGGGGGGAAATAATTTTCCCCCCTTTATTTCTCCCCCAAAAAACTAGGTGCGCCTTATGGTACGGTGTGTCCTATAGGGCGAAAAATACGGTACTTATATTTTCTCTCTCTCTCTGGTCTCAACAGATATATTCATTCATTCACACCACATTCCTGAAAAACAGGTAGAGGATGGCTGTAAATTCAGACTCCTTGACAGCAAAATAGATTGAACTTTCCCAGGGCTATAACTGTCTGCATTAGCACTGAGATTACAATCCTTAAGTACCCAGTCCTGTCTCTTTCTGTGGGGGGTTAAAGGAAACCAAATCAATCAATCAGAGGAAACAACCAACAGCTTCATATTTTTGCTCTTCTAGTGAAACACCCCATTTTAAACCCAGCCCACCCTTCAGGCGAGAAAGGAGAAAAAAACCACAACACTTCTGCAGAAATTGAAGGCTCACATCAATGGCGTCTCTCTCAAATATCCGCAGCTGTAAGAAGAGCTCCAGTTTTATTTTGCGCTCCTGAAACAACTCCTCCATCTGTGACTGGGCCTCATCCAGCTGCTGAAGGACCGTCTCTATGTGATTGATGGAGCTGTTGTGGGGGGTCTTGTTACTTGAGATGGCAGAATCCCTATTAAAAAGGGGGGAGAAAAACTTGTAAGTAGGAAAACAGGACCTGAAAGGAAACATGTGTACGTGAATAGTAGTCTCCACTGCCCTTCTTGTCCTGCGAGAGTCAAAGGGGAAGAGCCAGTCCTTGCCACTGGTTTTCAAACTCTCTTCCCTCAGGAAACCCTTTCCACATCTCCTCAAGGGCTGAGGAATCAGAGCTTGGGTGTCTATCACAGGATTCTTCAGCGCCACAACTATGACGTAATGAATTGAGCAGAACGGAAGGAGGGAGGTGGATTGGGGTACAAAATTTGGGGCTCTCACAGGGTGCCATTGGAATTTGAAAGCCTGTCCCTAAAGGCAGGGTGGGCACAGTGTCTGTCAATTTGCATTTCTTAATGCAGAAAGTACAGTGGTACCTCGTGCTGCGTAACATCAAGATTACGAAATCTTCGGGTTACGGTCGCAGCAAACTCAGAAGTGTATACTTCCGGATTTTGCCATGCGCATGGGCAGTAGTGCTCTGCACACGCAGAAACGCTCAATCACACTGCGCGCATGTGCACAAAAGCGCCTCCGGTTACAAAGTTTTCGAGATACGGCTAGGCCTCCGGAACAGATCCCGTTCGTAACTGGAGGTACCACTGTATTGATCAGACGTGTAGAGATCTTTCCTATTCTAATTACAGTAGTACCTCGTTTTGCGACCGGGATCCGTTCCGGAGCCCCAGTCGCTGGCCGAAAAGGACACTGGACAAAGTACCGCGTCTGCGCACACGGGCGGAGCGGTTTGCGCTTCTGCGCATGCGGCGAACCCAGAAGTAATCCATTGCAGTAGTTCTGGGCTTGCCACGTATGTTCGATGGAACAGGCGCTCGACGAAGCAGACGCTAAACGAGGTACCACTGTAATTCAAGAGGGTTCTGCAAGCTTCTCTGTGTGAAAGAAACAAGCAGAAGGTGCATGATGTTTGGGTTATTCCTTCAGGGAAGCTGAGTACAGCTGGCTTAAACTGGTTCTCTTATCCCTTTTTGTCAAGGTCATGCTGACTATAAAAGTAAGGCCAGAAGAAGCCGGTGTTTCACTTTCTCTTTCTATCTCTCTTGCTTTTGGTGTGGTGTTCTGTACATAGTATGCTTAGTGTTTAGGTTTTAGACTTATTATGTTATTGTAAGTTTAAGTTAAGTATGCTACAACTGGATTTCTTATGGACAGTGCCAATCCTGAATGTGATGGATTTGTGACCATTATGCTCATCTGCCTTCAGTAGCAGTAAAGCTCTGCTGGATGAAATTTTAATTGCCTCTGGGAATCCTGCAGTGTGTTTAAGGTTTTACTCTGCTAACTATATGCTGGAATCTGCTCTGGATCAATGCTGAGGTTACCAGAGCATAGACAACAGTAGTTAGGCTATCGCTGTCCAGATAGGGACACAGCTGGGCCACCAGCCGAAGCAGACGGAAGGCATTCGGTTGCACGTTACAGAAGGAAAGGCACAGAACACAACGCAGGGCTGCTCTTTCCAGGGAAGGCAACCTCTTACCTCAGCTGCTGTATCAGATCCTCGCCTTCCTTGATGACGTTCACCGTCACCTGAAGCGTGGTCTGCTGCTGCTGCCCAAACCTTTTGATCAGCTCCTGCACGGCCTCCACCGACTCCGCGTAGACATCGTCCAGCAGTTCCTTCTGCAGCTCTTCCAGCCACGTCCAGAGCTGCGGGAGGAAGAAGAAAAATCAGCAAGGAAAGAAGCCCCACGGGCTGCTTGAAGAAAACAAACCGGGAAACAAATTGGGTTTCCCAGCCCCCCTCCCTTTGCCATTTTCCTGCTGGCAGTTTACGGAAAATTGGTTGCGATGTGAATATAATGCTACTTAGCATTTATACAGCCCCCGAGTATTATTCAGTCTGTGCCGCAGATGGGAGAGGAGCGTTGGGGGGGAAACAGCGGCTCTCCTCCAGTCACCCAGTGAGTCTTCAAGAAAAGCTGAGATTTAAAACTGGAGACTCCTTGCTCACAGCTGGTAGAGAATAGTGGCTCCGAGTGTGAGCCAGATAAAGTCCCCAGTTCAAGTCTCACCTCAGTCTGAACACATTAGGGAGCCTTAGGCAAGCCATTGCTTTTCAATTCCAGCTCCCCACCCTCCACCTGCAATATTCAGATAGTGTTACTTATATTACTGTGTTTCTGAGGCTGTAAAGATTCTGAGCTATTCTTAATTAATTAAATTTGCATGCTGCCCTTGCTGAGAGAGGATGCTACCAGTTTGTAAAAGCGTGTAACCGTATACTTTGCACAATACCTCTATCTCTTTTCAGGAATCAAAGCACTAGAAGGAATTTGAATTTAAAGCAATTTAAGATTCATTTCCGAGTTACTTCCCCTACCTCAATGTTCAAGAGTTTGATATAAAGAATCTGAGAGCGGACACTTGTTCCATGTGGCAGTCTTGCACCCTGACTATTCTGACATTGCAAAAGTGCTGTGCCATTTCTGGTTTCCCATTTGCATCTTTAACGTAAAGCAAAAGGGGAGCAATGTCACCAAAAAAGCGGATTGAGAAACAGACTGCTTTGTGTTTGGCACAGCACCGTTTCTCTAAGTGCTAAAAACCCTTCTGATTGTACAGCTGTAAAATCACACGAGATTCGTTGCATGCGAGTGACACAAACACAGAAAATGTGGCAAGAAAAGCAAACGATAAATTTGTATTAGCTTTCTGCAGTGAAGTCTCATTTCTCAAGACTGCGAAAGCTTCAGACTTTTTTGGAACATGCTTGCTAATCCTCATCTAATGCCAATAAAGGCCTATATTCTTCCAATCTAGTCTGGACTTCTGCAGAAAAACAGGAGGAAGACACTTGCACCAACGACCGAGGAAGAAGCTGACACAGCTTTCTAAACACTACAGGCAGTTTGACACAAAAAATATTTGGACGCTCATTTCACAACACACCGAGGAGTGTGGTGTACCAAGTGCCACGAAAAAAATATTAAGGCACTTATGGGTCCATCGCTGAAATCTTCCACAAAGAGTTGACAGAGTTGATTTGTTCCCTGCGCTTTGGCACCGCTGCGCAAACACCTGGCCAGCGCTCGTTCCAGCTTTTCCCATTGGAGGAAAGGCAGTTATTTAAATGCACATTTGTACGGCTGACAGTCAAAAAGTTATGAGCGCAGACACATGCAGACATTACTCAAAGCACCTTTTGAACAACCTCCCGCCCCGACTTTGCATTACTCAGGGAATGTTGATAAGCGGTACTCTGGGAAATGGCCGAGGGTTTTCTGCCATTAATCCCTGCCCTGGGGTTTCCATCTAAGCAACTGTTGCTGTAAACAAGACTCCTTTTCCTACTCATATTTCTCAAGACAGAGTCTCTCACCCAGCTCCTAACTACAGGCACAAGGCAGAGCCAGACCCGTTGCAAGATGCTCAGTTCACGATCCATTTGAGCACTGAAGCTGAAAGAATAACAACCCATGAAAGGTCAGGGTTTTTTTCTTTGGGTTTAAATCGGTTTGTGAGCCTGCTCGCAAAAATGCTTTGAACTTTTGCCTCCAGGTTATGATTTTGGGCCACTGAGCATTCAACGAATATCAGCGCTAAGTAGGAGGTTACTTGTGAAGTTAAGTTCACCTTCCACATCTGAGGCGAGGAATTAGGGGCCTGGTCGATATGAACACCCCAAGAAACACAGATCTGTGAACGTTTGGGAATAGCACCCACTATTAATCTGGTTGTTGCCAATGTGCAGGACTGGCCCACCCATGAGGCAGACTGAGGCAAGCGCCTCAGGCGGCAGAATCCTAGGGCCGTCTCTGCTGGAGGAGACGCAGCTACAGCGGCTTCCAGGTTCTGGTAAGACCTCAGGGAGAATCCTGTGAAATTTCACAAAGTCCTCACACAGCCTTACTGAGGCACTAGGAAAATATTAAGTTGTGCTGAGCTGAGGTAAGGCGTGTGAACTTGTTTGAGTAACTATAGTGGCAAGGGGAGGGTGGGTGGCACGCAAACAAGGTGGTACCTTCTCGTTTCGCCTCAGGCGGCAAAAACAGGATGGGCCGCCCTCACCAATGTGAGAAGGTCCGTGTGCGATTCCCACTTGCATGTGCAAATGGATTCCATTGATAATATCCATCTTTCCCAATGACACCACAGGGTGCCATCACTTTTCTTGAAACACCTGGTCACGGCACAAAACCATCTTACAGTCGTACCTCAGGATAAATATGCTTCAGGATAAGTATTTTCGGGTTGCGCTCCACGGCAACCTGGAAGTAACGGAGCGCGTTACTTCCGGGTTTCGCTGCTCGCGCATGCGCAGATGGTCAAAATGACGTCACACGCATGCGCGGAAGCGGCGAAGCGCGACCTGCGCACGTGCAGACGCGTCTTATGTTCTGTTCAGGATGCGAACTGGGCTCCAGAACGGATCCCGTTCGCATCCCAAAGTACCACTGTATTGCAATCAAGCAGAAAGAACAATGCCACGATAGTTACTCAAACCGAGTTCACACGCCTTACCTCAGCTCAGCACAACTTCATATGCACAGAATCCTAGAATTGTAGAGTTGGAAGGGACCCTGAGGGTCGTCTAGGCCAACCACCTGCAACACAGGAATCTCAACTAAAGCATCCATGACAGGTCTCTGCTTGAAAACCTCCAATGAGAGTCCACTACCTTCTAAGTGAGTCTGCTCCATGTCAAATAACTCCCACTATCAGAAAGCTCTTCCTGATGCTCATTCAGAATCTCCTCTCCTGCAACTTCAATCCATCTGTTCAGGTCCTACCCTCCGGAGCAGGAGAAAACAAGCTTGCTCTATCTTCCATATGACAGCCCTTAAGATATTTGAAGATGGCTATCATATCCTCCTCTCAGGCTCCTGCCTGCTGACCGGTTGTTTATTTATCAACCACACCTGTATCCCTGTATTTCTCTTCCAAAAAGCTCAAAGCAGCACTGGGTTGCTCTCTACTGCCAACGATCATCTTGAAGGTTAGGTTGAGACAGACAAACTGGTCCCAGATTCCCTTGTGGACTGAGATTCAAACCTAAGCTTCCCTGATCCACCTCCAATATACTCATTCCGGTTATCGCAGGGGTTGCTAAAAACAGCACCAGGAATTCACATTAAATTACAGCTGCACTGTTGGTAGGTTAGATAGAATATTTCCTTAATACACCATGGAATATTGCCATAACTAAGACAAGGAATAGATGTGGAGAAATTGGAGGGGGCAGGTTTGAAGTCAGGGTATTATTTCTCTGCACTGGGGGAAAGCTAGGCACCATTCCAATACATCTGCGCTGGCTTCCCAACGTTTATGAATCACATCTAATTGTATCCTCCATCAAAGCCGCTTCCGATTTTTACTCAAGTAGTACATCTTAAGGCTTTATTTAAGATCCTTCTGGCAGGTGACCTTCATCACGGCACGAGCTCCTTTCAATCAATGCTTTCTTGCCAGAATTAGCTGCAAACCCTTTCAGAACCAAAGAACAACTTATGTCTTAGAACAAACACTAACAGATATGGACACAGGCAGACATCTACTTTTAGTTGCCACTGAAACCCAGCTTTTCCTCTCCCAAGTTTGCAGGAAGGCATGGACACATCTATGTGCAGTGGTACCAGTGGTACCCTTAATTTGTTCCGGAGGTCCGTTCTCAAGCCGAAACCGCTCGTAACATGAGGCGCGCTTTCGCTAATGGCGCCTCTCGCTGCCGCCGCACGACTTCCGCTCGCGTCCCAGGGCAAAGTTCACAACCGGGAGCATCTACTTCCAGGTTAGAGGAGCTCGTAACTCAAAGCATTCGCAAGGAGGACGGTAGGTAACACGAGGTTTCACTGTACACACATGCTGCATGCATGTAGAATCATAGAATCATAGAATCATAGAGTTGGAAGAGACCACAAGGGCCATCGAGTCCAACCCCCTGCCAAGCAGGAAACACCATCAGAGCACTCCTGACATATGGTTGTCAAGCCTCTGCTTAAAGACCTCCAAAGAAGGAGACTCCACCACACACCTTGGCAGCAAATTCCACTGTCGAACAGCTCTTACTGTCAGGAAGTTCTTCCTAATGTTTAGGTGGAATCTTCTTTCTTGTAGTTTGGATCCATTGCTCCGTGTCCGCTTCTCTGGAGCAGCAGAAAACAACCTTTCTCCCTCCTCTATGTGACATCCTTTTATATATTTGAACATGGCTATCATATCACCCCTTAACCTCCTCTTATCCAGGCTAAACATGCCCAGCTCTCTTAGCCGTTCCTCATAAGGCATTGTTTCCAGGCCTTTGGCCATTTTGGTTGCCCTCCTCTGGACACGTTCCAGTTTGTCAATGTCCTTCTTGAACTGTGGTGCCCAGAACTGGACACAGTACTCCAGGTGAGGTCTGACCAGAGCAGAATACAGTGGCACTATTACTTCCCTTGATCTAGATGCTATACTCCTATTGATGCAGCCCAGAATTGCATTGGCTTTTTTAGCTGCCGCGTCACACTGTTGGCTCATGTCAAGTTTGTGGTCAACCAAGACTCCTAGATCCTTTTCACATGTACTGCTCTCAAGCCAGGTGTCCCCCATCTTGTATTTGTGCCTCTCATTTTTTTTGCCCAAGTGCAATACTTTACATTTCTCCCTGTTAAAATTCATCTTGTTTGTTTTGGCCCAGTTCTCTAATCTGTCAAGGTCGTTTTGAATGCACACACGCCCAAAAACAGCCTAAATGGACACCATAAAACCAAATTCAACTGAACATTTCCTCCGCTACAAACGACGGAGAAACCTTCCCACCTCAAAGTGGAGATTGCCATTTGCAAATAATGGAAAGATAGACAACACTTTCTGGGGCAAACAAATCGAGCAATGCTATACCGAGATCATAAAAGCCATTCTGATTCAGAGCCAAGCTTGCTGTTTGCGTGTTACATCCAGAGTAAGGGTGAGAACACGACAGACAGGAAGTTGCTATGTAATGAGGTAAGAGAAAGTAGCTTCAAGTGCCAAGGGGAAGCATTTGAACTTCGAAAATGGCCTAATTTGCAGCTCAGAGGCACGACAGAGCAATGGGAACAATGATTTTGTTCCTGGAAAAAGGGAAACTACATTTTTCTCAATACAGTAAACCTTATGATTAAGGCTGCTGAAAACAACTGACTTTGGAGTTTAAGAACACAAAGCGAGATTTTCACCTATGTGGGGGCAAGCTCTGCTATGAGGCAGAGTGAGGCAGCTGCCACATGCCTTGCACCTCCAAAACTAGCCTGCTTTCCAAGGTATGGCGGGGTGGGGGGATGTTTTTCTGTCACCAACAATGAAGTAACATTCAACTGTCAGTCCAGTTGACTTCTGCACATGGAATGAGGGCATTCTTGGCCTTCACCTCAGGCAAAAAGAAAATGTATTGGGTCAGCCCTGCACTGAAGATTCATACTTTATGCAGAAGATGAGCAGATATATGCTACAAACTTAATGGCATGGCTTCAAACTGCCTCAAGCAATGGTAGGTTTTATGAGCTTGCTGAGAACGGTTTTCTTCCTTAAAATATCTTCAGGCCGCTTTTCGGGGGTGAATGCCCACACAAAGAAGCTGACAAATACATAATGGATAAAACAAAACACAAGCGCTAAGAGCCTGAGTGCTTCTGACAACGAGCTGAAAATCCTGGTCAGGCAGGAATTGCGAAAAGCACCAGGCCCTTCCTCGGCTGAGAGCCTGATCTTCTTCCTGACACACTTGTAATCAGAGATCAAAACCGTGGAAGCAGATTCAGATCCTGGCTTCAAATCTTAGTTAAAAGGTAGCCCTGGTTAAGGGTGGCAAAAGACATTGGGAGCCAGCGGAGGGGGAAAAATTGCAGTTCCAAAACTCCCAATCTTCTACTGCATGATCAGTTTTTTCATTTTTAACTGTGGATGGTTTTCTTGTAGGTTGCATTTAGGCTTGTTATGAGGTTGCATATTTGTCGTATTTTGCACCGTCTAAACTTTGTCCAGGCCGCCCTGTGTACTTTTGCAGAAATGTGGGATATAATTTCATAATAAATAAAAACAACGAGTCCCCTAGCTCCGGGAAATATGACTTAGGCCCAGGGAAAGCATTAGCTTGCCAAAGCGCACAGTCAGAAGAGGAGGTCCGCCAGAGGACAGTTTGCAAGGACTCCATCAAATCTGAAGTCATCCTTGGCAAGCCAGTTTGAAACTGGCTTACATTAAACTATGGTCCCAGAACTATCATTGACGTATACACTTTGCTGCTTACTTACCTCTTTAACGTGAGTGTGAAAAGACACGGACATGTCCAAGAGAATCTTGCGTTGCTCTACACGCCGAACAAAATCTTGAATCCGGTCTTCCAACTGGTGTGCCGCCTGATAAATCTCTTCGGGGTCACACTCTCCTGTCTGCGCCAGCTGCTCAGCTGCTTCTAGCAACTTGTCTGCATTGGTGTATGTATTCTACAGAAAAACCAGGGCAAGGGTTATTGCAAAAGGGAAATTTCTGCAGGAACCTACCGTATTTTTCCATCTATAAGACGCCCCCATGTATAAAACGCCCCCTATTTTGGGGGACTCTGATTTAAGAAAATGGTGGGAGAGGTAACCATGTATAAGACGCCCCCAAAATTTTGACATTATTTTTAGGGGGGAAGCCTAGTCTTATACACGAAGAAATACGGCAATCTCTACCATAATCTTACAACACATCCATAGGAAGAGATTCCCCCAAGTTTACAAAAAAAAACCAACAACCCACAAGCACCTGATCCACTGAAGTTTGTCATTTTCATAGCTAACTTTGTTCAGTTCCTCTAAATTTTTGTATCCAACGCATGGCACAGCCGTTCAACATTCAAAGAGCTCCTGGTTGCTGTTTCTATTTTTTATTCCACCCTGCTTTGGTTTCTGAACGTTTTGGAAGTCGAACGGACTTCCCGAACAGACTTCTGGAACGGATTCCGTTCAACTTCCAAGGTACAACTGTATTATGAATTGTTGGTGTTTGCAATGTTGTGAGCTGCCTTGGGCGGGTCAGCTCAGAAAGGTGGCCTAGCAATTTGGAAAACAAATCTCTGCCGAGAACACAAGACACAGACCAGGAGCACAGAACTTAGAACCCACTGACAAGAGCTATTTCCAAACTGATGGGATGTCAATGGCACATAATCCTAGATGAATAGTTCTTCCACACCGCCACCATGAACATCAAGAATGAAAGAAAGGAACTCCAGAACTGGCCGAATTCCTGGCTGAATTCCAGTGCTTTATATTTGAAACACAAACAGTTCTGATTAAACTCAATGGACCACAAAAGTAAAGCTCTGTCTTAATAAAGACGATCAGCGGTTTACAGATCTGTTTTTCGCTAGGTTGCTTGTGATGTCGTTAGCCATAGCTTCCTGTTCAGGGAACTACTTTTAACGTGGTGGGAATGTAAAAAAGTAAAGAACTTCTGGGAAATGATATATAATGAGATGAAAAAGATGTTGAAATGTACATTTTTTAAAAAACCAGAAGCATTTTTACTTGGTATTATAGGTCAGGACATTAATAGGCAAGATGTTAAATTGTTTTTACATGCAACAACTGCGGCAAGAGTATTGTTAGCCCAGAAATGGAAACAAGAAGAAATTCCAACGAAAGAAGAATGGCAGACGAAATTAATGGACTATGCAGAATTGGACAAAATGACAGGAAGGATTCAAAACCTGCAGGACCAGAGATTTACAGAAGATAGGAAGAAGTATATGAATTATTTGAAGAGCAACTATAATCAACAAATTACACTAGTAGGACTACAAGAAGTTTTGTAAGGAGAAATATACAAAGTGTTACAAAGTAGAAAAAGATAGAGATACTGGTTATGAGTTTGAAATGTAATAGGGAAGATAAGAAATGCATACTGAGAGATTAGATTGGAAAATTTTCAGACAGGATTGATGGAAGTCAAAAATTTGAATAAGATGTAAAAGTATGTTTAATTACTGTTGAAAATGATATGTTAAAAAAACTAATAAAAAATTATATACACAAAAAAGGGGGGGGGGCTACTTTTAACGGCTCCTAAACAAGCCAGGATTCAGAAGCCAACTTTAAAATCATGGTCAGCTGCAACTTCTTGGTTTGAGGTGCAGTGGCTGGGGAGCCGCGATGTACCGGCAGCTCAAAAAATTCGCGATGTGAACGCCATGCTGGTTCAGACAATGAATCGGAGTATCGCCCAGCTCTGTGGACTGCTGCTCTTTGCACGATATATCAGCCAAAATTCCAAACTATTCCATTATTTTTTTTCAAGGCTTGCAGTACATTATTTTACAAGTTAAGTTTCGACATACTAAAATGAACATCTCATGGGCGAGTCCTACCTGAGCCACTTCTTCGAAGTCTTCATGGCGTTTCTGCAGCGCTCTGGCTCGATGCAACGATTTACCAACCCCTGTGTGTTTGCTAAGGAAAGCTTCTCCATGGTTTTCGATCCAATCCAGCACCTGCAAGAAAACATCAGCATGAAGGAATCCCAATTATCTGCTTACAACGCGGCTCAAATGGCATCTACTGCTGCTGTAACGAACAGGGCAGATCAATTTAACCACAATCAAGTTCCAGGTTTATCTAAATTCCTTCTCCCCAAAATATCCCAAAAGACCAGGACAGGCAACATTTTGTGTATATAGATCTATATCCAAATCCAAATAAAAGCCAAGTAAAAATCAAATTAAAGCCTAGTGATTATTAAAACTCCCAACTCAGATTAATCTGCACATAAAAAAACCTGCTGCATAGAGGCTACATTAAAAACGATCCGCAAAGTGGTTGTCCACCACACAGATTTGTGGCAATTCTCTGGCTAAAGTCTGCAGTGACGTCAAAAAATAATAATCTCAAAACTCTACAGTGAGTCAACTGGCCATGCAAGAAGCTGCTGCAGACATGGACTCAGTATAATTCGGCAGCTGTATCGTGCGCACTGGACCTCAGACTGTCAAGTCTCCAAAGGGAGAGATACTCCTTGGAGGGTTTGAGAACCAAGCAAGAAAAATATTTCCTATGGGGTTAGGTGTCGCTTGAGCTACTGAATCCAATGTTCTGGGCTGCCATTCCTATAGTCCCCAGCCAGCACAGCCATAGTTTAAAACATCTGGAGGGCATGAGGTTGGCAATGGCTGATTTTTCCTAAGCTGCTTTGGGAGGATCTATGATCCTGAAAGGCAATATAAAAGGAACTTCATTCAATCAATCAATCAATCAATCAATCAATCAAATGTACTTTCCATAACTGAAAATCCCCCAAACATGCCAGGATTCTCAATTACATAGAATCATAGAGCTGTAGAGTTGGAAGGGACCCAAGGGACATCTAGTGCAACCCCCTGCAATGCAGGAATCTCAGCTGAAGCATCCATGGCAGATGGCCATCCAACCTCTTGAAAACCTCCAAGGAAGGAGAGACCACAAACTCCCGGGGGAAGACTGTTCCGCTGCTTAACAGCTCTTACTGTCAGAAAGTTCTTCCTGACATTTACTGGGAATCCCCTTGCTTGTAACTTGGAGCCATGGGTTCAAGTCCTACCCTCCAGAGCAGGAGATAACAAGCTGCGCCCTCTTTCATGTGATGGCCCTTGAGATATTAGAAGATGGCTATCTTCTCTCAGCCTCCTCTTTTCCAGGCTAAACATACCCAGCTCCGTCAACCGTTCCTCATAAGGCTTGGTTTCCTTTATCATCTTGCTTGCCCTCCTCTGCACACGTTCCAGCTTGTCAACATCCTTCTTAAATTGTGGTGCCCAGAATTGGACAGAGCATTCCAGGTGTGGCCTGACCAAGGCACATAGATGCTGCACAGAGTGAGAGCTGGATCTTTGTGAAGCAGCAAAAAGGCAACGGCCCCATCGAGTACTAACTGCATAACTGCTAATTCATATAAAATGTCCATATTACTCCTAAGAGATCTCATAGCTTGTTGTTGTGGCCACCTACACTACATTCTACTGATATGATGCACTAATTGCCCTTCGAAACGTACACACAGTTTGTATACAGTGATGGCAAGGTGTAACAGGCCTTGCCAACAAATATCTCATGTGAACTAAATGTGCACGCTACAACATTCCCCAGAATCCTTTGCACACTCCAAGGTCTATATGCAAGGCCTGCTTGGCAGACAAGTTCATACAAAGCCTTCCCTGTAGGCGTCACATTTGAAAACCAGTGAAATTAAGTAGAACTGTCTCTTATCCTGAGATGTTGCTTTGCATGTCTAACCATCAAATGCAGGGCTTTAATTGTCTCATCGGGCAAGAACTCTGCTTTCAATACACATCGGGCCCCAAAGTTTTTACTAATCAGAACCTACTCAGCAGCTAAACATTCTGGGTTCTGGAGCCAACAGACACATCACAATGCTATTGCAATTAAGACGGTAACAAAAGCAAGATGTTCCCCTACTCCACAAATTCTCTACAGATGCATCATACTGGCAGGCTCCAGTGCAACTGAAGAGCTCTTCCTTAAAAGCAAAGTTTAATTCAAGCCCGTCCAAGTAATATTTTCAGGAATTGCATGTAACGTTAAGAGCCAACTTCCACCCTGGAGTCTGCAAACACAGCGAAGCCTCATTCATCAGACATTCCGCTTCTGCTTATATTAGTCAGAGATATTATACAGCCTTCGGGCAAACATTCATTCTACAGATTCTTCCCTGGTTGACTATAGCAAAAGCCTTGAGCATTAGCCAGAAGTTCAACCATTGTTCAAATTAGAGGAAAAAAGAGAGCACTGCAGGTCTGCGAAGGAGGAAGAATGAAGAACAAAGGAAGCAGTTCTGCGCAAAGGAAGAAAGGATGTCTTCAAAAACTGCACTATAATTTTGAATCGAGCATGCGGTTTTCTATGATGGTTCAAAAAGACTAGTCCAAATGTAAATAAAGTACCTGGTCTCTTTACCATGGTTAAGAGGTCAGGAGTGTATGGAACAGCCATGCAGAAATTCTCCTCGTGCAGAAATTCCCACTGGCGTTTTAAATCATTGTTAAGGCTGCTGGTGGCGTTCTGACTAACCCTGGTTTTTTCTTAACCAGAATTTCCTAACCAGTCAACATCGTTAAGATATTAGGAGCAGGTCTCCCTGGTCTGCCCCCAAATCCTTCCACCTAAAAATTCCCCATTGCTTCAAAAGAAACAGATGTAGTTTTTATGAGTGTGTATATATCCTTGCTATGAGCATTTTCAGCAGCTTCCTGAATAGCTATTGGAACTTATATTTAGTTTTCTAAGCCACATTCGCTCTCCAACAACATGGAGCCAGATGACATCATTTGCTTAGGGACCAGGCAGCAGAAAAACCCATTGCGAAATAAAGCTTGTTCATCACGTACAATTTAAGCTTCAACTATTTTGTATAGTGTTTCATGTTTTTTTTTTTTTACTTTACAGGTCCCTGGCTGTAGGATGAAAAGATACGGTGCTTGAAAGCTAGATCTGGAAGAACTTATCATCTCTGCTAAATCCTACATGCTGAGAAGATGTAACCTATTTGCAGTCAGTGAGAATGTAGCGCAAACTTGATTAAAATTTGGTGAGCTATCAGGCCAGATAAAAATTGATCAAGGGGGCTCTGTGTGTGTGTGTGTGTGTGTGTGTGTGTGTGTGTGTGTGTGTGTAAGGAGGATATGAAACTCTCACACCTAGGGAATTCATGTAGGGTAGACATGGGAGCAGAAAGTGGCAAAACATTACAACAGATGACGCTTTTGCCCAAACAGTGAAATCACTCTGGGTCTCTGCATTCCTCGGGAGGTCAATTTTTGATGGATTCAAAGCCACCCTAATTCATCTGATAGTCACTGATGCAGATGACAGGCAACCGCTGCTTTCAACAAACTGGTATGTGCAGATCAAACGATATGACAGCAGTGCCACTTTCAAAATTACACCTGTCAATTTGGTGACAAAATAAAACCGTTTCCTTTCCTCCTCTCCCCACCCCCCTTTTAATCCACCAGTAGGAAATGCAGGTGTGAATGTGGGAGAAGCCATTTGTCAGGGAAGAGTTACAGCATGGGCTCCTGATGTAAACGAAAGCCGGTGAGGCTTGGGGAGGGAACAAGGAAAGGAGGCATCTCAGGTTAGTGGGTCACCTTAGTCATTTTTATAATTGTCAGAGGCTGCATGGCGCCGACAAATGATCTTGGGGAATAGGTCCCTAAAGGGATCTTTTGAAGCTGCCTGACAAGCTTGGCAGGGGCTTCCCCTCCATACTCCACCGAGAGGCCTAGACATGCCTCACTTACTTTGAAGAGGCTGGAAGGTCCTGGGAGATTGGCTGGTAAGGACGACGCAGTGACAGGTTCTCAAAGTACTGCTTCTTCCTCTGTCAGTCCAGCTCTGGTGGCTGACGCTCAAGTCTTTTACTTAACAGTCAAACATGCCCTGTCCATGCTATCTTCCTTATTTATTCCACTAACTTGTGTTGAGAGGTACAGAGTTTCTACTGCCACATCACCAAAAGCGAACAGAGGTGTGTTTCTGCGTGTGATCTCCCCCTTCACCCAAATGCAAGATCCCCAACTAGGCTTTTCTTTCGTCACCTGGCTGGGAATCAACTGTCTCCTCACTGAAAGTTTAAGTTCAGTCCTTTAATATTGCACCCTCCTTTTGGAAGACTCCCGGTTTCCTTCAACTGAGCGTGCTTGGAATTTTCCACACAAAATTTAGTTACTTGCTCTGAGAAAGGTTGAGGAGAGGAGGCACGCGAGGCCTTCTGTGGAAGCCAAGATGTAAACTTGTTTTTACAATTTCCCTTAAATTTAAACCAAATCTGCCTTCATCATACATGCCTTGCTGCTGTACAACTCAGAAAGTATAGTATTCACGTGCATGTTCTGCAATATGAAAGTACAATGAGGATGCACAAGATTCTCAGGTTGTAGGCCTCTAAACACTCAGCCAGAATCGGCCGCCATTTTCTTTTCTGCACTAATGGCTTACTGTATAGAGAGTGCCAAATATCCCCATCCATCAATAGTGTGCAGTAATGTTCTCCCTTCTCAGCTGGAAATTTAAGATTTGTTCTCGGCCTCGGTTTTCAATTTTAGCTTAGTTTTCAATAAACTGTCCATAATCGTTTTAGGTAAAAGGTAAAGGACCCCTGGGCGGTTAAGTCCAGTCAAAGGCAACTATGGGGTTGTGGCGCTTATCTCGCTTTCAGGCTGAGGGAGCTGGCATTTGTCCACAGACAGCTTTCTGGGTCATGTGGCCAGCATGACGAAACTGCTTCTGGTGCAACGAGACACTGTGACGGAAACCAGAGTGCATGGAAACGTTGTTTACCTTTCCACCGCAGCGGTACCTATTTATCTACTTTCACTGGTGTGCTTTCGAACTGCTAGGTTGGCAGGAGCTGAGACAGAGCAATGGGAGCTCACCCCGTCACGGGGATTCGAACCACCGGCCTTCTGATCGGCAAGGCCAAGAGGCTCAGTGGTTTAGACCACAGCACCACCCGCGCCCCCAATAATCATTTTAATCGCATCTCGTGCCCTTGGCTAACTGAAAGGGGTTCCAAAGCACACTGGCTGAGAACTCTAATCCCTCCCCCCCCCAGTTCTCTTCTTTTCTTAGTCAAAGGGAATGTATAGGAAGCGGGTGGTTTTGTAAAAATAAAATAAAAACCCCTTGCAAGCATCTGCAACAGAACATCTCCCGGCCCTAGGAGCCATGAACTGACCTGCTGAACGTCCTGTTGGAAGACACACAGCTGAAGCCGCTGATGCAGGCGGACCTTTCGATGCTGCCAGATGTTCTCCAGCTGCCTCTGGTGATGCAGCACTTCGTGAATAACATCTAGGGCATGGTGCACCGCCTTGGAGTAGTTGGCGGAAGCGGTTAAGGAGTCTGAACTTCCAGGAGTCAAAGGCCGTTGCAGCTTGTCGAGCAGCGACTTCCCGTCTTGGCTCACCTGTTCAGCGAGACAAGAATTTAAGAGCTCACCTGCAGGCTACGCAAATTTCCAGGATGTGGCACTAGAATTTCACAGTCGCTTACCCATCTAACGATGAAGGAGAATATCTCCACCTCAAGCACGGGAAGCATGGCATTACTTATTATGGATGGAATTAAAAGGTGACTATGTTCAAAGGAGGGAAGTACAGCTTTTCTCTTTCAGCCACAGTCCCATTCGCTACAATAAATTCTTCTTCCGGAGCAGGGGTGGAGAAACCTGTGACCCAACCCTCCAGGTGATGCCGAACTACAATTCCCGACGATGAGAGTTGTAGTTCAACAATGTATGGATGATGATGATAATAATAATAATAATAATAATAATAATAATAATAATAATATCATCTTAGGACCCACTCTATTTTTGTGATTGTAAGTTGCTCTAAATGTTGGATTTTAAAGCATTGCAATCCTGCTTGGGACCTTAGGGTGAAGGGCAGGTAATATATTAAATAATAATAGTAGTAACCAGTAGTTCTGTAATAGTAATAACAGGCAGCCTTGTTTAGGGAAGTTTTTAACGTTCAATGTTTTATTGTGTTTTTAATATTCTGTTGGGAGCCGCCCAGAATGGCTGGGGAAACCCAAGTAGGCGGGCGGGGTATAAATAAATAATAATAATAATTGTTGTTGTTGTTGTTGTTACCACCACCGGTTCCCCATTCCTGCTCTCAAAGACCCCCCAAGCAGCAGGGGGTTGGGGGGAGGGAGAGAGACACACACAGAAACAAGGAAGGTCTGTGGAGTATGGGGCGGGGCACTGGGTTGTTTTTATTATGTATTTTGTGTTTTTATATTGTGATTTTATGTTGTAACCACCCTGAGACCTGTGAGTATAGGGAGGTATGCAAATTTAAGTAGCAGCAACAACATATGGTCTCTTGAATCCAGTTGTATAAAAGCAGGCACCATTAACAACCCAGAACTTTTCAAACACAAATAGCTTTGTCACCCTACTTTTCCTGAATTTTTAAAAGAAACATTAATTGCAGGATTCCACCCCACCCCTTTTACGGAACACGAAATATGGTTATCATCCTACAGCCTTCATCTTACAAATGATTCCATAGATATTTTTTAATAACTTGTTAAAAGGTAATGGTCGTATTTAATTATCTCATCTACCATTGAAGCGGACCCAAAAGTAGAGGGGTGTGTGTGGATACAGTGGAAGAGTCAGGCCCTTTCCAAGACTCCTATTCCACTTACAATTCCCAGAGTTCCCTGGGAAGAGGGACCAATTGTTGAACCACTCTGGGAATTGTAGCTCTGTGAAAGGAACAGGCCTCTCCTAACAACTCTCAGGACCCTAAAAAAACCTACAGTTCCCATGATTCTTTGGGGGAAGCCAAAATTGTTCAAAGTCGTGCAATAATAGTGTTTTAAATCTACAGTGCAGAAGGGGCCTTAGTTTCAAGAACTCAATACTTTACATTCAATACATAATATTTAAGTCTGAGGAGCAACAGGCAGTTTAGATGCAGCATCACACAATTGTGGGAAAGTGCCACCATTGTCAAATAAATTTATTCGGCCAGTTGTTAGCTGTCATCAGATAGCTACACATTAGGCCAAGTGCAGCAAGCATTTCAGTGTGTTCCAGCTGTTGTATTATCGCTGAACTTTAGCATTAAATGGTAAACCCTCCAAATTGTCTTCATATGGTTAGAAGACAATTGGTTCTGACAAGTGCCACCACCAGCCGAACCCATACAAAGCACCGAAGCAGCTTCCTTTCTGCAAAATGAACCTGTATACGACAGGTGACCAAGCAAGCAGATGAGAAACAGCACACAAAAGATAGAGAGGGGGCACAAAAATGAGGCCTTCTAGCTGACAAACATCTCCCAAAAACAGAAGTTGCTACAGGCACCTGGAGGCTTTTGACTACATGGTGGGTTTTTAAGGCCTGGGCGTTAAGACATATTTGGCAAGGAGTGTCAAGAATCAAGATTGCCTCTCTCTGAATTTTGAAGCCATACAGGAACTGAGTCTGCTCGAAACCGATTTCATTGAAAAGTTTTATCGGCATCTAGCCTGACTAACTGAATGCATTTTGCTTAGCTAAGAATTCCAGCCTCACCAGGCTGAGTGCTTGAAGTGGCTTTGTCTGCAGAAGGACGGAAAGTCTTCAGTAAACCTGGTTCCTTTGCCCATCTATCTTCAAAGAACAGCCAAATATGAAGTATGACAGTGGTGGCAGCAGTAATTTTTCACTCAGTGATCAATCTGATGCTTGAGTGAACACATCTTTTAGTTACAATTTATTAAAGTTTATTGAACATGAGGAAAAAAACATGGTTGCCTTAATCTTCATAGCTCCTTTTTACATTATGTAGAAATGGGGTCTAATTTCTTTCTCGCTTCACGCCAATGACAATAACAGACTCTGTACCCTGACTGTACAAGCTTGCTTACTTCCCTCCCTCCCTCATGAAACACATTCTAACAGATTAAAGAATTGGTTTTTCAACACAACGTTGCTATCTCTTGGGAGTTTTTGTTTTTAATTGGGGGAAAATCCTCCCGAATTAACATGACTGAAAGAGCAATGTCAAATAGCTGTTTAATACTGAGAGAAATTACAGTCTATTACTGGATAATAGCACTAAAAACTGTAGCTAGGTGATATAAATGTCTGAATGTTCGTGCACAATAAAAAAAGGTGTTAAGATACAGCAAATTGTAGTCAAGGAACAGGGGTAGGCAACCTAAGGCCGGGGGCCGGATGTGGCCCAATCGCCTTCTCAATCCGGCTCATGGACGGTCCAGGAATCAGCGTGTTTTTACATGAGTAGAATGTGTCCTTTTATTTAAAATGCATCTCTGGGTTATTTGTGGGGCCTGCCTGGTGTTTTTACATGAGCAGAGTGTGTGCTTTTGCATCTCTGGGTTATTTGTGGGGCATAGGAATTTGTTCGTTTTCCCTCTCAAAATATAGTCCGGCTCACCACATGGTCTGAGGGACGGTAGACTAGCCCCCTGCTGAAAAAGGTTGCTCCAGAATATCTGGAGGGCACCATGTTGTTGAAGGTGAAAGGAATGGCATGGGGAAGATGTGGACCATAGCATTCTCCCATGTTTAATTTTATTTTTTACATCCTCAGCCATCGTAAGGACCTCCTGCCTGCTGAAATGATACAGCCTGATTTGTGTGGGACTGCCGATTCACAGTTTCACACCAGGGCTAGAAGAAGAAGAGAAGAAGAGTTTGGATTTGATATCCCGCTTTATCACTACCCGAAGGAGTCTCAAAGCGGCTAACATTCTCCTTTCCCTTCCTCCCCCACAACAAACACTCTGTGAGGTGAGTGGGGCTGAGAGACTTCAAAGAAGTGTGACTGGCCCAAGTTCACCCAGCAGCTGCACGTGGAGGAGCGGGGAAGCGAACCCGGTTCCCCAGATTACGAGTCCACCGCTCTTAACCACTACACCACACCGGCTCTCTATCGATGTCCTGTCAGCAGTAGGCAAACTGATAAAGAGTGCCGAGTCGGGTATTAGCGTATATCTGGAGCTCTTGCCCCTCTCAGATACAGAGGGAAAGTGTGCCTGATATTAATGAGGATAGTTAAGGTACGCCAGGGCTCACTGGCCCCTCTGCATTTGTCAAAGCCTTCTTTCTCTTGGTTCATCTACTCTTGAAGGAAGCTAAATGATCAAGGGCATACTCAGAGTGCCGGCTCAATTAAGCACCTTGGTAGCACCTTTTTGCCCCCAATTACACACAATGTGCTACCCATTCCTAGGTTCAAGCCCATAGCAGCTGATGTGTGTATTAAGGGGAGGGCTCTGCCCAAACTGCTTTTGCTGTAGACACACAGAGAGATGGGATTAAAAAGCCCTTCGCCTGGGCCTGTGCTTGCGTAGGTGTGAATGAGTGGGCAGAGCTTACATTTCTGGCCTTTCTGCCAATGCAGAGTTGAAAAACAGTGTCCCCAATACAGGTTAGCTGCTAACCAGCACATATGGCAACAAGTCGACACCACCATATTTCAGAAATATCCTGGGTTTTCGTTTGAAAACATTTTTAGAGACTTGACGCCTCCCATCTTTCACAAGACTCTCACTTTATTATTTTAAAGATGCTGTATGTGATATTTATCCAGCTAAAAAGCACAGTGTATCTGTTTTGCTTTTAAATATAAATCTAGCAGCCAGGAGAGGCGATGCACAATTAGTACAGATTTTATTTCGCTCCTTCATCTCTGCATTAAAAGGAACTGCAGTAAAATAATGGCGGCTTCGGAGGCGAAAACTTTCCCTTCTAAGTGACTTTGCCTTAACGGTAAACTGATCAGCAGTCGCTTGCATCTCTTAAGTGTTCTTCATCTGTCTTGTACACAGATGCTGCCATTTTGCATTCGGCACTGAAGTTCCAAGGATAGCACAGATGTTGGGTCCACTACTATAATTGGTTCATGGCTCTTGCCTCTGCTCTCTAAGACCACCCTCTCTATCTTGTGATTGGGGAAAATTGGATTGTCATACCTTGTTTGACTCAGTGCATCTGGAAAATCCCCTTTCCCTATGAGCGGCCAGATTCAAATTCACCTATCGCCTCAGATAACCCTTTCCCCCTCAGGAATCTAAGTCTTGAATTATTTGTCCCCAAGAGACCACATTGTTCAGTCCTCATGAGGGAAGATTGATCCAACCCCAATCATCCCTGTAAACCTGAAGAAGCATCTTCAACCCAGTCTTTCAGTCTGGACACTGAGATCCAGCTCTGAGGGTTTTCTGGTTCCCTCACTGCAAGAAGCGAGATCCCAGGAAATCAGGCAGAGGGCCTTCTTGGTAGTGGCGCCCGCCCTGCAGAACGCCCTCCCAACAGATAAATAACTATACAGCTTTAAAAAGGCATCTAAAGCCAGCCCTGTCCAGGGAAGTTTTTAATGTTTGACGTTTTATTATGTTTTTATATCTGTTAGAAGCTGCCCAGAATTAGGCTGGGGCAACCCAGTCAGATGGGTGGGGTACAAATAATAAAATTTTTATTCTTATTATCGCCCTTCCATTGCCTCTCCAATCCTGCTCCCTCACCTCATCTCTCTTCGTTGTTGTTTTTTGCATTAGTCAGGAACCTTAAAGGGACACAAAGCTACATACTCTCCTTGAGGAAACTTTTATTCTTTTGTAACTGTATAGGGTAGGTTCTTAAGAAACCTCGTTACTTACTCAGGGCAACAATCCACTTGTCAGAGTTGGTCCACAGGGGACATAAGGTTTCCACACTCTTGCCCTAGAGCATCTTCCTGCTGTGAAAGCTTACTACAGAGAGCTGCTTCTTGGACGGCAACTTCTGGAAACCCCACATATAGCCGACGGCACACAGCGCATTTATGTACTGAAATTATAGCAAAGCGGTGATTTCATCTCTGGCGCTGGGGGTGAAGGAACAGCAACTAGTTCACCCAAAAGGCTGGGATTTTGAGGACCAGGGAAACGTAAGTAGTTCTGCTAGAAGGAGCCACTACAATGGTTCTCACAAAAGCAGTGGGGTTTTCTCCCCTCTTTTGCCACCCCAACTTGCTCTAGGGGGTCGGGAGGACCCCCAGAACATAACATAGGGCGGAGAGGTCAATAGGAAATGCTTGTATTGAAGAACGTATGTTTATTCAGTGCAGACTTCCTCAAACTCAGCCCTCCAGATGTTTTGAGACTACAATTCCCATCATGCCTGACCACTGGTCCTGCTAGCGAGGGATCATGGGAGTTGTAGGCCGAAAACATCTGGAGGGCTGAGGTTGAGGAAGCCTGATTTAGTGCAACACTGAATTCCTTCCTGCATCTCCATCATTTGACTCCAGTAGAGAAACAGTGGCCACGGGGCTCATTTAAGGTGTTGGCTGCCTCTTCTAGAGGGGGGAAATGACTTCAGTTTGTATCAACATGCACTGTTAGAAGAAGTGTCCTTTTTCCTCTCTACCAAGATAGCTCCGAGTCAAAGGTGCAGCGTTCATATTTCAGCTACAGATGGCAAAGACTGACTGAGCAAAACTAGGGATTATTTTTGGTGCGCCTTCAGAGGCCAATTCTCTCCCTACTCTTCAAAGCCTCCAGGAGTTCTGAGATCGGGAGCAGACTGCAAACTCCCACCTAACTCCCTTCGCTGAAGGCAGATAGTAATGTGAGAGGTCACGTTTATAACTCACAAGGAGCAAAGACAAAATTAAGAAGGCAGGAAATGGGCTGGGGTTGAGGAAGGCCAAGGCCCACCTTCCTTCAGGTTTTTTGCTTTTGGAGAACAGGTGGAGTCATGATGGACCGTTATCCCAGAAGAATGTGAGATGTCACATTTGTATTTACACACAATCTGATTGTCTCTTGATAAACAGAAACCACTTTTCTCCTGCTCTGGATCTCTTGGGTATAAGGGTGGATGTTGTACACACAATATTTTTGTTTTTTCACAGGTTTGTTTGTTTAATATAACGGTTGGAGAATAGAAGCATGGAAAATACTTGTTTCAGTGTTCCTGCCCACACACTGAAGTTAATCGAAAGACAGGCAAGATGGATACTGAAAGAAATTGACTGGAACATTTCAACCTGAAAGGATAGGCAAGTGAGATTAGATCTATGCCTCCTCTGGCCAGTACAGTGGTACCTTGGGTTACATATGCTTCAGGTTACATACGCTTCAGGTTACAGACTCCTCTAACCCAGAAATAGTGCTTCAGGTTAAGAACTTTGCTTCAGGATAAGAACAGAAATCGAGCTCCGGCGGCGCGGCGGCAGCAGGAGGCCCCATTAGCTAAAGTGGTGCTTCAGGTTAAGAACAGTTTCAGGTTAAGAATGGACCTCCGGAACGAATTAAGTACTTAACCTGAGGTACCACTGTATACAGAAACAAGGCCAATAATTTACTAAAACAAGTCTTCAAGGTTATCATTGTCAAACTATATTGAGGGACACTAATAAGCTGACGGGTGTCTGAAATTGGTAAAGAGGATCACAACTACCCAATTCATGAACAAAACTATCATTCTACTTGCCTCTTCTCAGGCTTCCACAACAATTACTGTGAGGATTTAGGAAAAAGCAGTTGGGTGTGGAGGGAGGAGAAAAATGCAAAGAATGTTCTGTAGTCAAGAGCTAGAGAAGAAAAAGCACAGAATGGAAAGCTTTCCAAGTGTAAAGGTAGAGCACATTGTAAGGGGCGACAGGGGGATGGGGACTGAAGGCTGCCAGGAAGAGTGAAAAGTCTTACATTTTCCCAAAAGACCAATTGATTCTCCTACAGACCATCCTAAGTGTGAAGCTCAGCAGAAGAAGCTGTCCACATATCTCCACCAATCTCAGAAGTTCAAGGAGGGGCAGCCCAGAAGAAGGCTTCTCTCAGGTATCCCCCAAATTGTGAAATTTACTGTCTACGGAGGTTCATTCTGCTTTCTTCGTATCTCTTTACCCTTGCCTTTGACAGCTGAAAAGTATTTGTGACCCACCTGGAAACCGGAAATTAACCTGATACCCATTGTGCATGGTTGCTTGGTTTTATTTTCAATAGTACTGTTTTCGTTGCTTCTATCTGCCCTGGGACCTTATGGTGAAGAGTGGGTAACATCATCATCATCATTATTATTATTATTATTATTATTATTATTATTGACAGTAATAACAACAGCAACGTCCCCTAGCAAGGAAGGGAACCTGGGTAAATACTAAGTGAACCCATCACCTCAACAAATGCGGTGAAATTCACAGGTCAGCTGTTTTATTGACACAATACATCTAACAACTATAGCACCTCTTCCCCGCCAAGATAACGTGAAACAAAGCCAGCATTTGTTGTGAGACCCAAACCGAATGATCAAATCAATGCTGCATCCATGAGGCAACAAGTCAAATTAATTAATGGCATTATGCTTGCACACAGCCCACAGAAAAACAGCATGAAATGTCCCTAGTAGTATTCAGCCCTTAGGGCCTTTCACACAGAAGCAAATCTGGCTTTGCTACAGATGCACTCTCAACAGGGTGCTGCAGCCAATCCCAGCTCCTTCCCAAATCAGCAAATTCGTATCGCACACGTTTGCAAACTGTATGCCTGACATTTGCACTACGCAGCTGAAACTGTACACTTAAAGCATCTTTGTGTACACTTAAAAAGCGTAAACATTTCCAGAAGAAAAGCGGGGTTAATCTGTCGTAGCAAAAGCAGCAGAATACTCTCCAACGTAAGGTCCCCAGATTTACAAATCAGTCCCCATACAAAATCCACTGAAGTTGAAAAGTGTCCCGGGATTCATTGAAAAAAATCTGGTAACCTTACTCCAACACGTTTGTATTTATTATTAATATCATGAGTCTATTTGTATGCTGATAGAACCATGTTTGTGTTAAATACGTATTCTGTATTTGACCTCCTTTGTAACATTTTATTTTGAAATCTTTAATATTTTAGTTTTCTGTTCATTATGTTACTTTGAACTTGTATGCTTTATATTTTACTTTCTTCAGTAAAGTTTAATTCTGGATCATTTTGTTGATGTTTTAATGTGCTGTAAACCGCTTTGAGATTTTTCTTAAAAATATAAAGCGGTATAGAAATGAAATTAATAATAACGATGATAATGGTAATGATAGAACCATGCTCAATGCAGCACAGTGACATGCGGAATAAAAGTTAACAACATTTCAAGAAAATGAATCAACAGTTGCGAAACAGGAAATGACGTTAACAAAAACCCACTCTTAATATCAACCAAGAGCAAACCAGTATTTCATGCTAATGAAGGCTGAAACAATACCTAACAATAAAATACAGAACACCCAAGCAGCAACAAAAACAATGGGCCCTCCAGGAAAGGGAATGGGGCACAAGCTTTTGCAAACTAGACCCCATTTCATCAGCTGAACCAACTGTTATCCTCAATTGGAAATACAGGTGGCAACCATTTTGCATACATCCAATTGACCTGCGACTGACGTGTGGGACCCAGAAAAGGGCAGTGAGAGGGCAGAACAGGGGCATAAGGGGGCAGGCTTATGCTCGCCCCGAGAAAAGCATGCGGGGGCCAGGAACGGAAACCCCACACAAAATGGTCACTGCCTGCATATACAGTGGTACCTCAGGTTACATATGCTTCAGGTTACAGGCTCCGCTAACCCAGAAATATAGTACCCCGGGTTAAGAACTTTGCTTCAGGGTGAGAACAGAAATTGTGCTCCGGCGGTGCGGCAGGCCCCATTAGCTAAAGTGGTACCTCAGGTTAAGAACAGTTTCAGGTTAAGAACGGACCTCCGGAACGAATTAAGTTCTTAAACCGAGGTACCACTGTACAAGAGAAGTAAACAGCGGACATATTATTTCTTCTCTGCCCCAAGTACCTCTGTTTTCACGTGTGTGTGCCGTCGACTGAAGATAACACTGCATGTATCTAATGAAGCAGTCGCCAATCCCCACAAGCTTATGCCTTTATAACTGTTATTCTTTTGGGTGCTGCTTTTCGGTGCTAAAAAGTCAAATGTGTGAAGCAGCCCTTGCATTAGATTAAGTCCGACAAACAATCCACTTAAAAATAGGGGCAGCGGTGTTACCTACCTCAGAATATGCCAGAGTAATGTGCTCATATATTCCTTGGTGGTGATGGATGGAGTCCTCCAAGTCCTGAAGTTCTGAGGGGAGATCTACCTCTCCGCAGGCCTTGCACCAGGAATCCACATTACTCATGTACTGGAAGGAAAGAAAATCGTAGTTATTTGCACCAGAACGTAAATTGAGAGATTGCATTAGGCTTTGTGCATAACATTAGACAAACAAGGGTGAATCAAGGAGCAAACTAGCCCTCCTGAAGGCAAGCTTTTTATCCGCCTGCCTTTAAAACCCTGCACTCTTCTATCCAGAAAACGCTCAAGTCTACGAGGAATAACAGGAATGCCTTAGGAACCTCTTCGGCTAGCTACTAGCATGAATTCAGATTCGTTTCTGCCCTTGCTTAATCCAGATCAAAGAATAGGATGCCTTCAGAAAAAAGAAGGAAGAAGAATTACATATTTATTTTGCTATCCTCTGCAACGGAGAGACAGTTGTAAAAGAAAGGGGGGGGGGACATCGCTTGAGTAAAATGAGAGCTCTTTTGTTAAGCTGTGGAGGGGCTTGGGAGAGGAAACAAACACATATGGAAGCACTAAAGCAATCCGAAGCCAAACCTCAATTGACATGCGAAACAGGACAGTTCTAAATGCATCCAAAAATCTTTAAAGGGTTCAGCTGCAATTTCTGGCAGCAGAAAATCCTGTCGGATCAGGCAGCCCGATCATCCTCACTGTTAACACGCTCCCTAACATACAGAGTCATGGTGTTAGCTTATAATTCGTAGCCTGTTTTCCTGTGGCGAAAGCACTACAATTAAGCACACAGCAGAACGATGCATTAATAAGGCTAATTCAATTAGTCCCAGACTCCGCCTACATGTTCTATTTTTATTTCTCCTCAAGTTTACACAGAGGAGAACACTGAAAGAAAATAAAAGTCTCTCCCTCTTAATTATTTGGGCACTTATGCCACAACGACCAGGTGCACTTGGGGGACTGTAGACGCATCGTCCAATAGCAAGTTGGCTGCAAGCGATGCACCTTTTTTGTTCTGAAATTACGCAATGCCAACTTTTGCTTGTGAAACAGAAGCATGCTCAAACTGGCATTAGTACTGGGAGAACTTAAGGCAAGCACTATAACGCAAACTGGGAATGAGAAAGTTGGCTGGATGCCATGGGTAGGCAAACTAAGGCCCAGGGGCCGGATCCGGCCCAATCGACTTCTAAATCTGGCCCATGCACAGTCCGGGAATCAGCGTGTTTTTACATGAGTAGAATGTGTGCTTTTATTTAAAATGTATCTCTAGGTTATTTGTGGGGCATAGGAATTCGTTCATTTCCCCCCAAAAAATATAGTCCGGCCCCCCACAAGGTCTGAGGGACAGTGGACTGGCCCCCTGCTGAAAAAGTTTGCCGACCCCTGTCACCCAAATTCCTTATGGTGTTATTTTAATCTTGTAGGATCTACTAAAAAGCAGCAGCAGTAGCCAAGTACCGTATTTTTCGCTCTACAGGACGCACCTTGTTGTAGAGCCCCTTCCATTTCTCCTGCTGCTTTGCTGAAGGGGCGCTGCGCAGAGAGGGGGAGAATTTTTTTTTCTTGTTCTCCCCCTCTAAAACAAGGTGCGGTCAAGGTGCATTCACCCAAAGCCTCCGGAGCACAGCGGGAGTTACCGCTGCGCTCGGGAGGCTTCAGGCGGCTTACCTTGGAAGCTTGGAGAGTGAGAGGGATCGGTGCGCACTGAGCCCTCTCGCTCTCCAGGCTTCAGTGAAGGCAACCCGAAGCCTCTGGAGCGCGGCAGGAGTTCCCGTTGGGCTCTGCAGGCTTCAGGTTCCTTTCTAATTCCCTTCAGGTTCCTTTCAAATTTCCGCTGCGCTCCGCAGGCTTCCGGTTCCTTTTGCTGAACCCAAAGCCTGCGGAGCTCAGCGGGAACTCGCGCTGCGCTCCGAAGGCTTCAGGCGGCCATCCCTGAAGCCTGGAGAGCGAGAGGGGTCAGTGCGCACCGACCCCTATCGCTCTCCAGGCTTCAGTGAAAGCAACGCGAAGCCTCTGGAGCACGGAGGGAGCACTCCCTCTGCGCTTCGGAGGCTTTGTGTTGCTATCGCAGAAGCCAAGGTGCCTGCATTCGCTCCATAGGATGCAAACACATTTCCCCTTAAATTTTGAAGGGGAAAAAGTGTGTCCTATAGAGCAAAAAATACAGTAATCGTGGCCCAGAGCTGGGAAGCAAACCCGATCCTAAAACCCTCAACTATCTCCAGCAGAAGGAGGGGAAATTGACTGGCTTTACAGAGGAACCTGCCTCCTGGTAGACCGAACGCATCGCCAGTATCTGAACTCACAACATAGGTAAGCACTAAACCCCTTGAAGATGGCAGATGAAGAACCTGCCATTGGGTCCTGTCCAATGCCATCTACCTCAACTGGCAGCTGGCTTCGAGGTCTCTCTCTTTCCCAGTCTGGTGAGCTTTCTGCTAAAGACCCCAGGAACTGACTTTTTGCATGCAAACCATTTATCCTAAGCTATGACCCCTCCCCAAATACTTAGCATTTATCACCATCCCTATACAGCAGCCCTGGGCAGGTTGTGATATCTGAACTCAGGACCTCAGTTCTCTCTGCAAGAGATAGTGTACCTGCTCAGGGCTTTCCTTTAGGTGAGGAAAGATTTGAATCTAGGTCTTCCATGTCTTATTAGCCACTGCTCCACCACAAGCAAAATCAACCCAGTTCCATGTTCGGTTTTGGTACAATGTCGCCCAACTGCGCCACATTCATCCCTCTTTTGCTCCACCAATAGCAATATACTATTTTGGCAGATCGCAGCTATTTTATGTGCAGCTATTTTAAAAAGCTGCCCCTGCCAGAATTGACTATTCTTTTTTTTTTAAATATACATTTTTATTAGTTTTTACATATATTTTCCAAACAGAACATATCATCTCATCTCATGCAACATTTTGGCTATTTTAGCCTGAGACTTCCATCAACCACGTCTAATGATTTTCAAACCTCTTAATCTTACATTTGTTATCCTAACTATTACTTCTAATAACCCATAGCTTAAAATCCAGCCTCATAAATATTTTCTGCAATATTTCATATACTTCTTATAGAACTATATGAAATATTGACTATTCTTCACAACTACTGAAGGTATAGAGACGCCTGCTCTCCTTTAATCTGGTCCTCCTCACTGTTTGAGGGGATAAATCACTCCTACTAAACTAGCAAAAATGTATAGAACTGCTACAAACATGTGTTGGAAATGTAAAGAGAAAAAGGCACTTTCTATCATATGTGGTGGACATGCAAGATAACTAAAGCATTCTGGGAAATGTTTTACAATAAATTTTAAAAAATGTTTAAAATAACCTTTTGTGAAAATACCAGAAGCCTTTTGGTTAGGAATATTAGGTGCAGAAATAGCAAAGGAGCAGAAAAGACTATTTATGTATGCAACGACAGCTGCGAGGTTACTTTTGGCCTAGAGATGGAAGGAAGACAAAGTCCCTACCAGAGAAGAATGGCTGATAAAGATGATGGACTATGCTAAAACGGCAAAAATGACCGGGAAGATCAAAAATCAAGAAGACAACAAATTTAATAAAGAATGGGGGAAATTTATAAGTTTCCTTAAAGAACACTGTAAACAATTAAAAACATTGGCAGGATTTTAACAACACTTGTAATGTAACAAGAACTGTGTTAAAAATGAAAGTTAACTGATAAATGGAGAACATTATACAACGCAGTTGAAAAAAGACTTACAATGGAACCCAGGGAGGGGCAGAGGGAAGCTCAAGGATTCAGGGAATCCTGAATGTATGTTTATGATTTTCATTTGAATGTTAATCTTAATAAACGGAATAAAAAGAAAATCACATCTAGAGAGTCGAATACAAAACTTCAGCCGTAGCAAGTCAAAGAGAGCCGCTCCTTATATTTCACTCTTCCGTTTAGCTCAATAAAAGGACAATTAAGTAACACCACCAACTATAACAGAAACAAAACTGACGGGCAACTCAAAGCCGAGTTTGCAAGTGAGCAGCTCATTCCCTTAAGGAAGACACGCTCTACTTATAGAGACAGCCCTCCAGGGGATAAGAGGAACATTTATGCCTGCTTCTCACTAAATCAGGTTTTTAATTCACTTGTGGCTACGCATAACTTAGAACTGTTACTTTAAATAGCTGAGAACGCCTGCAGCTAGAGACCCTAGTCAAACGCTTGCCTCAGGTTAAACTTTTAATTTTAATCTTGCATCCCTGCGTCCTCAGCTTTCAAGTTATCCTCTACAATCCTTGCAAAACGTTTGATGGATAATGTAGACGGTGGAACTATCATGATGCCATTCAAGATGCTGGAACTTGATTGGGACAAACAACTACTTTTGCTTATGCTTTTTTACTCACCAGCCCACCGGCCAAGTTCCAAGACCAAGTTCCAAGACCACGTCGTACGTTTGACACTTAACAAGGCACCACGTTTTTTTAAAAAAGTTTATTTATGGCTTGTAAAGGTAAAGGGACCCCTGACCATTAGGTCCAGTCGTGACCGACTCTGGGGTTGCGGCGCTCATCTCGCTTTATTGGCCGAGGGAGCCGGCGTACAGCTTCCGGGTCATGCGGCCAGCATGACTAAGCCACTTCTGGCGAACCAGAGCAGCGCACGGAAACGCCGTTTACCTTCCCGCCAGAGTGGTGCCTATTTATCTACTTGCACTTTGACGTGCTTTCGAACTGCTAGGTGGGCAGGAGCTGGGACCGAACAATGGGAGCTTACCCCGTCGCGGGGATTCGAACCGCTGACCTTCTGATCGGCAAGTCCTAGGCGCTGTGGTTTAACCCACAGCGCCACCCGCGTCCCTATTTGTAGCTTGTAGTGACCACCAATTCCCAAAGCAGTTACAGGCAGGCTTGCCATGAGATCCCTCTACTTGCCCATGCTTTGAGGATGACCGGGCAGACCTATGCAGCTTGTGTGTGTTTTGCTGGAGGGAAGAAGAAAAACCAAAATCAAGACAAGGATTTCCTTGTTCCTTCTAGCAAAATATAGGAGGTGTTACGGCTACAGTGAGGATGTGTTGAGGAGCGATGGCCCTCGTCCCTTGTCCAAAGCAAGGATCTCAAGTCAAACGGACTTGGAGCAGGTTGAGGATCAACAGAACCTGCTGGAGCAATGGAGCAATGGAGAAACTTCTGTAACAACAATGGGATATCAGCTTCGCCCAAGGCATGACGGATAACAGCAACAACTGGGGGAAAGAAAGACATAACATCTTACAAGGACAGGAGGAAACACCACGGACAAGATAATTGCGACACAGAGGAAGAACAAGGATATAGTTTGAGCTCCTCACTTGTAGTTTTAGAAATCATTTAATGTGTCAACACAAACAGAAGTTATGAATACTGCAGTTGTTGTGTAAGGGATTATTATTATGACTGAAATGTAATGGAAATTTTGGAACACAGAAATAAAGCAAATAATCAAGCCATCAATTCTAGCTTGTGGGGGGGGGGGCACCTTATCTAAATCATATAATTTGGTATTTGAATTATTGGTATTAACAATTGCATTATCAGTTGGCATTGTTATAATGAGGCTATTATTGGGATGTAATTGAAAACTAATAAAAATTACTCTAAAAGAAAAAAGAAACCAGGAACTCACCCTGTCCCAAAGCCCCTTTAAGAGGCAAACATACAAACTGGGACTCATGAGAGGCAAAACCCATTTCAAGATTAAATGAGACCGTGCATGCTCAGTCTGCTGTTGCCGCCGTGCAGAATTACTGACCTGCTCCGATTTCTGGTGGAAAATGGCCGACATGTCCAATAACGTACTTCGCTCATCCAGCGCTGCAGCAAACGCTTTCCATTCCTGCTCCAACTGGCTAGCGATCTGCTTGATTTGCTGCGAGGCGTAGTGACCGGATTCCACCAAACGGTTGGCTACAGACATGATGCGGTTTATGTTTACATACACATTCTGGATAGAGAGGAAACAAAACACATTAGACAAGAACAAAAACACATTATACAGTGGTTCCGCTCCTTTCTCCTGGGCCGTGTCCAGAAAGTGGTGGTGGGGGATGAGTGTTCAGACCCCTGGGCTCTCACTTGTGGGGTGCCTCAGGGTTCTGTCCTCTCCCCCATGCTTTTTAATATCTATATGAAGCCGCTGGGAGAGATCATCAGGGGGTTTGGGTTGGGTGTTCATCAGTATGCAGATGATACCAGCTCTACCTCTCTTTTAAATCAGAACCAGTGAAGGCGGTGAGGGTCCTGTGTGAGTGCCTGGAGGTGGTTGGAGGATGGATAGCAGCTAACAGATTGAGGTTGAATCCTGACAAGACAGAAGTACTGTTTTGGGGGGACAGGGGTTGGGTGGGTGTGGGGGACTCCCTGGTCCTGAATGGGGTAACTGTGCCCCTGAAGGACCAGGTGCGCAGCCTGGGAGTCATTTTGGACTCACAGCTGTCCATGGAGGCACAGGTCAATTCTGTGTCCAGGGCGGCTGTCTACCAGCTCCATCTGGTACGCAGGCTGAGACCCTACCTGCCTGCGGACTGTCTTGCCAGAGTGGTACATGCTCTAGTTATCTCCCGCTTGGACTACTACTACTCAGCCAGATGGGCGGGGTATAAATAATAAATTATTATTATTATTATTATTATTATTATTATTATTATTATTATTATTAGAATGTCAAGCATGTCACAGACCTCTCTGAGAAAGTAAGAGTCTATCGTGTTGCAAACCAGCTTTTCGCTCGTATCCTTATACTGTGATAACGAGAGCCATGCACATTTTGTGTAAGTTCAGAATTCACTATCCTGAATTTGACATCCTGGGAAAGTCTGAACATCCATTATTATTTTTTTTAAAAATAATACAAGCGAGTAGGCTGAAAGGATGATAAATTCAGCACGTGGTGCAAAATTCAGAGCTTACACGGGCAATATTAAATCTAAGCTTTCATTAAACGCAAAGTAATCAGAACAGAGGAAAACATGGCTTACTGCTGCTCCCTAGCTACCCACTCAACCACAAAGGCTGTCACCTTGGCACAAAATTTGGCGCCACCTCCCCAAGCCAGATAAATGAGATAATATGCTTTGGGAAGGTGGCACAAGGCTTTGGCAGGGTCCTAGAGCCCTCCCATCTCCTTCCCAAAGTTGGGCAAACACTAACTAGGCTTTGGGAAGGAGGGAGGACTCTGGGATACTGTCCAAGCCACCATACTTCCTTCCCAAAGCCCAGCGAGGCGCAAGGGCTATGGGGAATGGGGACATCAAATGGGCAGCAACCCCTCCTGAGAACTATTCTTCAGAGAACACCATGGACTAAGATTGCAGGCCAGCCTTCCACAAACTGGTGCTTTCTAGGTGTTTTGGAGAGCAACTCCAGCCAGCAAGGGCACTAGGTTGAGGAAGGTTTTTTCTAGCCATTAGGCATACCACAAGACAGCCCCTCTTAACTCCAAGGCTTCTGGCAGAATTCAAAGCTTCCTATATTCCCTTTTAAAAACAGGAAGAAAGGGGTGTGTGCACTTAGCAGGTAAACAGCATTTGCTATTCCATCAGGGACAAAATGCAACTGACGGCTCACAATTTCAGCACCCCGTTGTTTTCTGGAAAGCAACAGCGAAATGCCATCGTACCAGCACTGCTTTCTCCATACCCTTTGCCGCGGACATGTTTTCAAAGCAGGGCAGAAAAATGAGCACCTCTCTCTCGAGCAAAAGCCTACTTTTATTTGATCAAGTAAAGCACATTGCAGAAACAGCAAAATCACCCTGTACCTTGGACTGATCTCATTTACACAGATTTCCATTAACACTGTGACTTTTGTTTGCTGCGGCCTTTGGGAGGGCTTAAAAACAGCTTATTAAATCAGCCTGACGGGTTTGTGAATTAAAAGGGAATATTAGAAGTAAAAAAAGAAAAGAAAAAGAAACCTTAAGCCTTCAGAAGGGCTGGGAGGGACTTTAATGGGGGTCAGGGTGAACTTCTTACTGCCTATTCTTGGACTGTTTGTTTATTTTTTTACCTTATCTGACCTCATTGCTTCATGCTGTATTCAAATAAGATTGCTAGGATGTGAGATTTTACCGTAGCATTTCCACTCAAATCCAAGGAGGCTACCAACTATCAGCCACAACAACACCTTATAGACCGGTACTATATAAACTCACCATTATACAAAGCAAAGGAGCCCCATTTTTCAAATAATAATAAGTTCATCAAGGACTGGACTAAATTTGTAAATTATTTGAAAGACAATTGTAGTCAATCAAACACATTGGTAGGATTGCAAGAAGCTTTGTAAGGAAATGTATAAAATCACTGCAGGGAAGAATAAGAAAATATGATGCTTTCATGTTTTTGATTTGAAATCAATGGTTAAGTAGTGAAAATGCAGAAATTTGAAATGAAAGATAGAAAATCATAAGGAAGGTTTGAAGGAAGTCATGGCCCTAAAAAGCCAAATTGTATAATATAAGAGGAGAGATTGCAAAGGAAATCATTATTGTAAAATTAATAAAAATGATATGGCCAAAAAGGAGTCCCATTTTTAGGGCTTTCTGCACAGAACTTCCTCCTCACTCTCAGGGCAGAGTTGCATCCCAGACTACTAGGTATCCACTGGGTCAATTTCAATGCCTCACTCTTTCAATTGTGCCACCTGTGCAAGCATTCCTGTTTGCCAGATGACATGTTACTCCCATTGCTCTGTATGATGTTCTGGGGGATTCTCCTGCCACCCAATGTGAGCCAATTTCAGGGGTGCACCAGGTGTGTGTGTGTGTGTGTGTGACCGGGGGGGGGGGGGAAGCTTCATTGCGTAAGTGTAAGTCCTTGAGCAGCGCTTCTGCTGATAGGACTGGCTGGCTGAATCCAAGTGCGCAGCCTGGGAGATAATAATAATAATAATAATAATAATAATAATAATAATAATATTTATACCCCACACATCTGGCTGAGTTTCCCCAGCCACTCTGGGCGGTTCCCAATCGAGTGTTAAAAACAATACAGCCTTAAATATTAAAAACTTCCCTAAACAGGGCTGCCTTCAGATGTCTTTTAAAGATAAGATAGCTGCTTATTTCCTTGACATCTGATGGAAGGGCGTTCCACATGGTGGGCACCACTACCGAGAAGGCCCTCTGTCTAGTTCCCTGTAACCTCACTTCTCACAGTGAGGGAACTGCCAGAAGGCCCTCGGTGCTGGATCTCAGTGTCCGGGCTGAATGATGGGGGTGGAGACGCTCCTTCAGGTATACTAGACCGAGACCGTTTAGGGCTTTAAAGGTCAGCACCAACACTTTGAATTGTGCTCGGAAACGTACTGGGAACCAATGCAGATCTCTCAGGACCAGTGTTTTGTGGTCCTGGTGGCCACTCCCAATCACCAGTCTAGCTGCCGCATTCTGGATTCATTGCAGTTTCTGGGTCACCTTCAAAGGTAGCCCCACGTAGAGCGCATTGCAGTAGTCCAAGCGGCAGATAACTAGAAATAACCACGCTGGCAAGACAGTCCGCAGGCAGGTAGGGTCTCAGCCTGTGTACCAGACGGAGCTCGTAGACAGCCGCCCTGGACACAGAATTAACCTGTGCCTCCATGGACAGCTACGAGTCCAAAATGACTCCCAGGCTGCGCACCTGGTCCTTCAGGGGCACTGTTACCCCATTCAGGACCAGGGAGTCCCCCACACCCGCCTTCCCCCTGTCCCCCCAAAACAGTACTTCTGTCTTGTCAGGATTCAACCTCAATCTGTTAATCCATCCTCCAACCACTTCCAGGCACTCACACAGGACATTCACTGCCTTCACTGGTTCACAGATAGGTCACTATGGCCTGCTGGACTGATGAATACTCCTGCTCTGCGATTTGTTAGTGACAACATTTCTGGGAAAGTGAGCGCTTGGCCCCTTTATTCACTGGACTCCTAAGGGCTGAATGTCAAGCCAGAAACACAAGCAGAACGCTCGGCTTTTGCATAACCCTCACCTAAAACGAACTCTTCAGACATGTCAGCATTTGTTTCCATCTCGATCTCAATCCCTATCCTTGGCTCAGACTGTCCAAAATGCTAATTAACTTCAGTAATTAGTGCCTTTTGATAAAAGGCAAGCCCATGCAGGCCTCTGCAACGAACCGCTATCATTAAGACGTTAGAAAACGATGTCAAAATAGGCCGCATTCGAATCCCTAATCTGAAACCAAAAGCAATGCAAGCAAGGACAAACCAAAACCACAAAAGCTTTAGCAAATCCTAGCTTACTGGTATATTAGTTCATTTCAAACTGTTTTTTAGAACTGCCAATGTCTCTTCTATCAGTGCTGACCCCTGTTTAAACATGAATCAAATTAGTGTTGGTTTCGTTTTATCCATGTAACACTGTCATGCGCCTTCATACAATCAGGGTGTGTGTTTGTGTGTCTGTGTGTGACGTAGTTGTCCCCATTCTCTTGAGTGCAAACAAAACTCCACCAGGCTTTAATTTACCTACCCTCATTTAAAAATGACAGCCTGGAAAATGGTTCCTGAAAGCTGAGCTGTTTCAGCGGAGTTTCACAACTTGCGGAATTATTACTATTAGCTAATCTATCGCTGCACAGCCATTTAAAATCCCTGTGGCAAAAGCACACATACACAGGAATGAGGCCTCCAACTTTCGCTGAATTTGGAAGGAGTCCATATACGTTATAATCCAGCTACTTCTATGCAGCATGACTCACTAGCCTTGGGCACAACTCCCTAGTCCTCATGCCATAATGTACAAAGTTATTTCTCTCTCGGTTTACTCCCTGCCTCCAATGAATAAGAAGATTACAGGCCCTCTGGGTAGGGGGACCTGTTCGCATGTCGCCTGCAAGTTGCTACCATGGCCGCTGTAATAGTTCTGCAAAACCCGAAGCAACTATGTTGTTCTCAGTCTCTCTTCCTCCCTTCTCTTCTCCTACCTTGTTTATTTAGATTGGATTCTGTTCTTTCCTCTCCAGTACACTGCATACTGACAGGGCCAGCACCTGGGGTCAGACTTTCATGAGTCTATGCACTGTGAAATACAAGATGTTTGCCAAATACAAAGTGCCGTTGCAAGTTCCAATATTCTTACCATACAGTTCATAGCAAAATGATTGTGCTGTGTCTGGAGCTCCATGGCATGAGGGTGGCTGGCTCCAATCTCTGTGTAGCTGTTCAGAAACAGGCCTTTGTTGTGTGTGATCCAGTCAAACATCTAAAAGAAAAGAGGAATTAATGCTCATCACAGGACAGGGCACCAGGTTAAACAATGACAACAACAACAACAACAACAACAACAACATATTTTTGCATGTTTACAAGCAAAGACTTTCCAAATTAGCAAAGCTTTAAGCACAGAGTTCTGCCAGCCGGACTTGTAAATATCCAATTGCCTAGTCCCCTGTGGCGAGGAGAGACACCACCTTGCCAACAAAGGTCCGTATAGTAAAAGCTATGGTTTTCCCAGTAGTGATGTATGGAAGTGAGAGATGGACCATAAAGAAGGCTGATCGCCAAAGAATTGATGCTTTTGAATTATGGTGCTGGAGGAGACTTTTGAGAGTCCCATGGACTGCAAGAAGATCAAACCTATCCATTCTTAAGGAAATCAGCCCTGAGTGCTCACTGGAAGGACAGATCCTGAAGCTGAGGCTCCAATATTTTGGCCACCTCATGAGAAGAGAAGACTCCCTGGAAAAGACCCTGATGTTGGGAAAGATGGAGGGCACAAGGAGAAGGGGACGACAGGACGAGATGGCTGGATAGTGTTCTCGAAGCTACCAGCATGAGTTTGACCAAACTGCGGGAGGCAGTGGAAGACACGAGTGCCTGGCGTGCTTTCGTCCATGGGGCCACGAAGAGTCGGACACGACTAAATGACTAAACAACAACAACAACAACTGTGGCGAGGAAGAACTGACCCCAACCAACCAGCTGGGAGAAGCTTTCGCAAAGAAATGAGTCGGCTCTTTTCGGCCATCGACATGCCCCAAGTGGTAAATGACTAGTGAAGCAAGTAGCAATTGTTGTGGACTACTAGTAATGTCCATTGTGTACCCATTTGCAAAGCACAAGTAAAAACAGAGAAACACTATGAAGAAGGCCGTATTATTTGGTGGATACCTAACTTGTGAGAGCACCACACTCCTCAACTTGCTCAACAATGGACCAAAACAGCAGGGGCAAGCATCAGGGTGGGCCTTATGGGTGTCTATCCTGTTCCAACACTTCAAATTCTCTGGTTTGAAAGGGAGCAAACAGGCACTCCCCAAGTGCATTCGACAAAGCTGGGAAGAAATGCCATTATCACAACTGAGGGTTAGGACAGGGTCCAAAGGATTCCTAGTAAACTGGAAAATTAGGCTGAAAACTGAGTGAAGGAAGAGATTAATGTAAGACAAAAACAAAAAACCTACAGCTAAAAGAGAGGCAGCGAGAAGGACATTAAAGAAATGCACAGTGACCGAAAGTAAGATGGCCAATTATGCAGGAATACTACCAACAAGCACTAGGTTAACTCAGGATAATAGCAGCAACAGCAACAGCAACAACAGCAGCAGTCATCAGAACTATTCAAAAAGCAAAGGAGGCCTCAGTTGCACTGGATATCACATTTCTAAGACATCTCAGAGGCCAGCACAGAAATAAATGTCATAAGGACTGCAAGGCAACTGTGTACATTGAAAGGGCCACAACAAGTACCGTATTTTTTGCTCTATAAGACTCACTTTTTCCCTCCTAAAAAGTAAGGGGAAATGTGTGTGCGTCTTCTGGAGCGAATGCAGGCTGCGCAGCTATCCCAGAAGCCAGAACAGCAAGAGGGATTGCTGCTTTCCCTGCGCAGGGATCCCTCTTGCTGTTCTGGCTTCTGAGATTCAGAATATTTTTTTTCTTGTTTTCCTCCTCCAAAAACTAGGTGCGTCTTGTGGTCTGGTGCGTCTTACAGAGCGAAAAATACGGTAATTGCTAATGAACACAGTATGAAAGTTCACACAGACCACCCGGAACTGCACTAGTTACAAGTACAGTTGGAATGCTATATCCAGTTCTCCGCATTTTGAGATACAGAGGGAAGACAAGCTGCAAAATAAAAAGGACCGGTCACAGCACGTCCATTTACTAGTTTTGTAGCTGAAATGACAGACCAACGTACATCAAACCGAGCATGGCTACAGCTGTCAGTCTTGCCTCTTCCGACATGCTTCAGACAGGCTGTCTGCTCTGGGCTTTTAAAGAGAGTGTCCATGCAAGTTGTCGTCTTGCTAGAAAACAAGATTATGTAGAGGATTGGAGGGGGGCAGAAGAGGGGTTTTTTGGCGACATCACAAGGGTTAGCCAACCAGCTTGTTTCTCAATGTCTGGTCCAGATACCAGGGAATGGAGGGTTCACAGAGGAAGAAAGCTACCCTCGTTTTATTTTGTACATCTGCGAATGGTGCAAACTTGGCAGACTGGGGAGTTGGAAGGTGAGCGCTTGTGGCACTACCTACAGAAAACCTAAGGCAGCTGCATCCTTGCCTGGCAGTCAGGAGCCCCTAGGACTGGCAGCAAAACAAAGCCTGCCTGGCTGAGCTCCGTGCTCACCCCCAGTTCCATCCGCCGTGGAAATGTGGGGAGCAGCAATGGCGGACGGGAAAAAACCAACACAGAAATTTCTGGGCCAACTTGGCTTCCGGTGGCGTTTGGCAGCCACCCCCAGCAACAGAGCTGGCCCAGCTAAGCTTGATTAAACATTTCAGCTCTAATTAATGGGGAGCAATATGTTCGCTACCAGCACAGATGCAGGCCCGAGACATTTCGCTGCCTGAAACCCAAGCACAAATGGTGCCCCTCACACCGCCATCGTTAATAGTTTGCACTCTTTGGGCATCAGTTACTTCCTTCGAGTATTTCATTGTGGCTTCTGCAGCAGGCAAAATGGCCTCGAAGACCTATTTAGACTTAGATCCCGCCACCAAAAAACCCCCTTCTTAATCAATTGGTACAGTTTGGCAAGGAACGGGTTAGCTATTTCCTTCAGTCACAAAATGATCATTTCTTCCTGCCTGCGTTAAAGAAGAGTAATTTAACAAACAGCATACATGGAAGACTGGCTTCAAGAGAGCCCTTGAGAAATTTTCAATTTAGATTTTTTAATAATCTACTTCACGGCATTTCAGAGTTCACCAGGTTTTTAAAAAAATAAAAATAAAGAAGTTTGCAGATTTGAAGTGAAATCTTCAGGGCATCAAATCGCGATTTTTAGATACGTCTAAGCTCCCTGCACTTCGCTTCCTGTGAAAATTTGACACTGACGCTTCCGCTTCACAAGCCAACCTTACGATTCCCTGTGCGTGCGCATCCATCTTAGGCATTAATCTTTGTTTTAATTTGGCTTTTAGCCTTGAATTACATTTGCTTCTTTGTCAGTAGTGCGCTTTAGATGGCACAGCTGCAATTTTATAGAGTTCTATAAAACATCCAATTATATTGTCTCGGCCGGCTCTTCCCCTTCACTATGTTTTTGAGCTTCACTACAAAACTCCAATGTTATTTGTCTAATTTCTTTTTCTTTTTGGTATGGTTTAGCAACAAGCAGGCTAACACAAAAACTCTTCAATACAGATCCCTTATCCGGGTTTGAGATTTACCACTCCGTCTCACCTGAAGTGAGCAATGTTGATGCTTAATCTATAACTAATTAGCGCTCTTTCTAAGGCCAGTCTAGAAAGGGCCTCATTTCCACGCAGCAAGTCTCCATCCCTGATCAGAAAGGACAACACTTGCCAGGTGATGCTTTCTTTGGTGAAAATTCCTCCCCAACCCCACTGGCATGATCACTAATGCACTTTGCTTGCACATGTTCGGAGTAATCATGGTACCATCATGCTCTCAGTGTTCCTAGATGTTATTACATCTCAGCCAGCTCTAAGATGGTAGAGTCTTCACACAAGGGCTATACCAGAAAGAAGGTTCGCATCACAAAGACTTTGCCTGCAAGTGCCCTCACGTCACAAAAATGTAGCACTTCGGAGAGAAGGCTTGCAATCTGACCCTAGATTCCAAGCAGATCTGCAGCCCATGCATTGAAGGAGGTTGGACTTACAGCATGGAAGAAGTTACGGAATTGAGATTTAAAATTTACAGCATGTTATACAGTGGTACCTTGGTTCTCAAATGCCTTGGTACTCAAGCAACTTGGAACTCAAACACTGCAAACCCGGAAGTAAGTGTTCCGGTTTGCGAACTTTTTTCAGAAGTCGAACATGCTCCGTTTTGAGTGTTAAGCTGAGGTCTGTCTGTTTTTGTTATTTTGCGTTTTTGTTTTAGCAGCTCCTTTTGTTTTCTTTTTGTGACTGTGTGGAACCCAGTTCAGCTACTGATTGTGTGACTGCAGTACATTGTTTATTGCTTCCATTTTATGGGTCAGTGGTCTCGTTAGATAGTAAAATTCATGTTAAATTGCTGTTTTAGGGGTTGTTTTTAGAAGGCTGGAATGGATTAATCCATTTTGCATTACTTTCTATGGGAAAGCATGCCTTGGTTTTGGAACGCTTTGGTTTTGGAATGGGCTTCCAGAACGGATTAAGTTTGAGAACCAAGGTACCACTGTACGTTGAAAGAAAACTATATGAAAATGATGTGCCGTTGGTATCTAACTCCCAGTAAACCAACAAAAATGTATAAAACAGGGTCAAATATATGCTGGAAATGTAAGAAAAAAGAGGCACCTTTTATCATATGTGGTGGACGTGTCAGGTTGTAAAAGTATTTTGGGAAATGATGTATAATGAATTGAAAAAAATGTTTAAAATAACTTTTTCTAAAACAAAAACCTGAAGCCTTTCTTTTAGGAATTTTAGGTGCTACATAGATGTTACTGGCCCAGAGATGGAAAGAAGATAAAGTCCCGACCAGAAAAGAATGGCAGATCAAGTTGATAGATTATGCCGAAATGGCTAAAATGACCGAAAGAATCAGAAATCAGGAAGACCAAAATTTTAATAAGGAACGGGGGGAAATTATAATTTATCTTAAAAATCATTGTAAACAGAATCGTTAGTAGGACTGGACTAACACTTGTAGTTTAATAGTGAATTTTGGATATAATGGAGATGTAAAAGATTTGGATTATTAGAAAAGATGCAGGAGGAAATAACTAACAATAGGACCCACAAAGGGGAGGAGGGAAGTCCAGGAGATCCTTTGGAATCTTCTTTTTATGGTGTATATTGGATATGTGATTGTAAAACTTTAATATGAAAAACCAAATAAATAAATTTATATATACATATACATATACATACACACACACACACACACACACACACACACATATATATAAACCCCTTTCCAACTCTGCTATGATTCTGTGTCTTGGTCGCCTGAGCCTATCTATAGCTACATGGAAGGTAGGAAAACGTTGAAGGACCAGTTGTCAGAACATTCCCCACCCCCTGTGTGAAAGAATCTGTCTCATTCCTTTGCCAATGTTGGTCTTTAGTCATGCTTTATTATTCATCACCACCCTGGTCCTGCAGATGGCTTAAACACCTGTGAAAGAAGCTTACGGACAAAACTTGAAATGTATGCGTAGACCGAAAAAGGATCTCTGTCACACACACAGGCCAGGCACACTGTCCCCCTCTCCTCCTGAGGTGATCTGTACAGATCAGCTGAGACATTTGGGCGGAATAGGGTGTTCTCCGATTCCCGTGATTTGCATATAATTTGCGCTGTACTCCACCCACCTCTGTACGGTGTCTACTTAATTTCCCCCTGCTTTTAACCACTGTCAAAATGGATGGCACTTCACGGGCAGGAACAATTTGCTCGGGGCGGGCAGGCACTGAATCAGGCCCTCGCATTCCCAACTTAATGAAGAGTGTCCGAACTAGTAAGCAAAAGTTCAATATAAATACCATTGTATATACACATGCTTTCGTTTAGGATAAAAACAGTAAAATCCACATGCATTTTCCATTCTAGCAACTTTCTTTTCTCATAGTTAATCCTCCACGGGTATTCAGCTAGAGGGGGGAAAATATGATGTCAGAATTGGCTCCGATTCCTGTTATCATCTCCTGTTGTCATTGGCAGAGAGGACGAATCTCTTATTTCCATATGCTGCTTCCCAGCCCCTGTTGAGCCCTAAATCTTGGGGGGAGTTCCCTGGCTGGGCGGAAGGGCTAGATGGATGTGCATATTCTAAAACAGGAAAATCTCTTGGGTTCGGCTACAAAACAGGTATGAGTACACCTGGAGCTTCTCAACTCTACTCTCTTTGCAGGAAGAGCCCAAAGGAAGTATTATAGCTTCGTAGCGCTCTGCAAAAAGGAAATCCCCTGCCAGTCATCGCTCTAACTGCAGCAGAAGCAAAGTGAAAATGTCCAGGGTTCTAACCTCAGGCTCGCCAATTGCATACAGATAAGAGAGAGGTGGCTTTCTGATTTTGGAACTGGTCCTTAGACAAGCAGGCCTGAGCTTTGAACAATATTCAGCTTTAACCTTTTAATACCCTTCCAAGCAGCTGAGGTGTATGCACACTTTACGGTGAAATAAGCCAATCGTTTTGCTTCCTCTAGGGCTTTCTATCTTAAATTTGAGGGTTTCGCTAAGGAGAGCGCACTGCGAGCATTTACACCCCCACTGCAACAGAACGAAAATGCGGAATTAAAAACTGCATATCTAAATTACTCGCGGTCCAAATGACCCCAAACATTCATTCCACAATACCTACTTTTTTGTAATAAAAATTCAAATATGCGCATTATTCATGTTTTTAATTTCTGTCTCTAGGTACCTTTTAGTTGGAGGATAAAATGTATGAGTAAGGTATGAGTAAGGCCCTACTGGAATTACTCTTGGGGGCTATTACAAACCCTTGATACCATCCCTATGTAGTTGTAACCCTGCAACATAAAGCAATAATGCTTAGCACAATTCCATGTTTCAATATTAAACTGGAGTCACTGTCAAATATACGTGGGCTTTTATTTAATCTACAACTTACTCAGGAGCTATTTGATTAGTGAAATGCCTCTTGCAAAGCCATGGTGGGAATCAAGATAGATTGGGGGGGTCTAGACTCATCCTTGTCTGCATATGTTCAGTAACAGCACAGAAGTTGTACCTACGCAGCCTGGCACAGGGAGACATAAATCAATGGCTACTAGCGATGAAACCTTTGTTCTACCTCCACTGTCAGAGGCAATATGCCTTGGAATACCAGTTGCAAAGAGCTGCACATGGGGAGCATGTAGTGATTAGGTTCTGTTTCCCCATGGGCATCTGGCTGGTCCCTGACCAGATCCGACAATGTCATGGACTGGTTGGGAGCAGAGGAAGGAGGAACCAGCTGAGGTACCACCAAGGGAAGAAGGCTCAGAGCCCGGGGATTGGTGGTGGGACAACAATGAGTGGTCAGAGGGAGAGGACTGGGAAGAAGAGGTATCAGAAGCTGAAGAGGTAACAGGTCTTAGTGAGCAGGGAGAGTCTATGGCAGAGAGATGTCCAGAATCAGGGGCAGAAGTGGAAGCAGGAGACTAGGAGGAGGGAGGCCAAGAGGCAGAGATGAGTCAGGAAGGCGAAATGTTACAAATTTCCCCCCATCCTGCTGGGACAAGCTCTCCTTCCTCTGTCCCCTAGAACCAGGAGAGGCATGAAAAGGGTGGAGAGGTTGGTTGCATGCAGGCACAGTCTCCGCTTGCTTGCGGAAAGCCACAAGGAGACAGGGTCTTTCAGCCTTGGCAAGTGATTTTCACGGAGGAAGATCAATGGAAATGAGCTGTTCTGCTCATTAGGCCTGACACTCAGCCAAGTCTGCAGAGACCGTGTTTTTGCTAATAAAGAGTTAACTCCATCTTTGAACTGACCGGCATGCTCCTGTGATAAGCAGGGTGGTCCGTACGTTCTTACTAAATAATCTGTACATCATTCCAACAACAAGCAGTGCTGGACACTTACAACTTAAGTGGCATGAAAATCCAGAACACTACAGCGTTGATGCTGTGGTGATATCTACTGCCAGTTTATGTAAATGAATAAACGCTTAAGTCAAGAAAGAACTTAGCATATGAAGTTGAATGTTTATAAATATATCAAAACCATGAGAGAGAATTTACTGAAGAAGCCCAAGACTCTTCATGGGCGAAACAGGTGACAAACGCCGGCACCCTGTCTAAATCTTGTGCGTAACATCACCGACACTTCGTTTGATCAAACTTACCTTTGTTGATATCTACAGGAGCCTGGCTAAAGGAATTTTAAAGACTGAATCTTCCTTTTGGACACAATTTGAATGAGTTTTCTGTTTGTGGCTTCTGTAGTAGATCTTGTACATTGTTCTCTCAAGTTTTGGATTATTAATGTAAGTTTTAGAACGCAGAATGGTTTGGTAGTGTTTTGTGTGCTCCTTACTTTATACTGGTCTACTATGAGCAAATATCATGGCAGAGGAGAAGGCCTGCTCTACCCCACCCCTGCTGTGAGTAACATCTGCTTCTGCAATTACTTCCAGAGAGGTTATTTACACTGGGCCCACCAAGGGTGGCAGGTCACCCCACCCCAAAGGAGCAACAACCTTTGTGGTGGTCACTTTAGGAGCAAGCTAGGGAAAGGGCATGACCTCTGGTTAGTTTATTCTCTCGAGAGTCAGGTCAAAGGTGTTGCTTTCAGTTGCCTGTATACCCCCCAACCCTTCTAGTGAAAGAGGAGTTAAGAGAAATTGGTAAAAACTAGAACAAGGAGTCTGGGGTGCTGGGATGTAAACCACAATCACTGCATTGAGAGGCTTGCTGTTTTATTAGGCTTTTGTTTGTTGCGTGCCAGATTTTAATTATCTGTTTCGAAAGCCGATCTGCGCTGAAAAGCAGTGTGAGCACGTAAAGCATCTCTCTCAAATCCCAGTTGTTACGATTAATTTGCCTAAATCATAGAGGTATCTGCATTAAATAAGTCATTAGGTAAAGGTAAAGGGACCCCTGACCATTAGGTCCAGTCGTGACCGACTCTGGGGTTGTGGCGCTCATCTCGCTTTATTGGCCGAGGGAGCCGGCATACAGCTCAGGGTCATGTGGCCAGCATGACTGAGCCGTTTCTGGCGAACCAGAGCAGCGCACAGAAATGCCGTTTACCTTTCCGCCGGAGTGGTACCTATTTATCTACTTGCACTTTGATGTGCTTTCAAACTGCTAGGTTGGCAGGAGCAGGGACCGAGCAACGGGAGCTCACCCCATCGCGGGGATTCGAACCGCCGACCTGCTGATTGGCAAGTCCTAGGCTCTGTGGTTTAACCCGCAGCGCCACCAGCGTCCCACTAAATAAGTCATTACGGCAACGGAAAAAAGGGGCCACCAACATGAAACTGCACAACGCCACGCTTAGCTAGGGGCAGATCCTATGTGTGTGTTTTATCTGGAAGTTGAAGCATGCAGAGTTCAAGAGGACTTACTCCCCAAAGTGCGTGACGGCAGTCTGAGAGGCCCAATCCTAAATTAAGCATCCTAAATTAACCTAAATTAAGTCTCAACGACTATAGTGAGGCTTGAGGCTTCACGCCTATGAAAACTGGAAGCTAGTTTATGCTTGCCAATTGCCCCCCTACCTTTTTTAAAAAAGATAAGCATTCAGAATTCCATTTTAGCATGACTTAAAGGGACAATTGATGGACCACATCTGGTTCCTGGAGGTTATGGGCTGCAGGCTCTGGGCAACACCACACCGGCTCCATACAGGAGCAGCCAGCTCCTCCTCAAGCCTGAGCGGTCACACAGGCACTAAATCCAAGGCTCCTAAAGGGGAACACGTCCAGCCATACTGGGTGTTCCAACAGCTGTCCATTGCACAGAGCAATCAATGGGTATCTGCATGGCGAGCAGTACAGAGGGGACAGCTCTACCACGTTTCCCGATGAACCAAAATCCGCCAATCCCAGGTTTCATTTTTTAAAAACAGAAAGTTTCTAGCATTTGTAGAACCTGAGATGCGAGGCAAAATGTACAGACATCCTCCTTCACATTTCTATTCTGAGAAAGTATCTTTTGACTGCTTTACTTGGCCCCTTCCTTGGAAAAGAATCCTGCGGACCCCCACAGTGCCACTGGGTGCTGACGCATAAAGGTACAGGGACCCCTGACCATTAGGTCCAGTTGTGGCCGACTCTGGCGTTGCGGCACTCATCTCGCTTTATTGGCCAAGGGAGCCGGCGTACAGCTTCCGGGTCATGTGGCCAGCATGACTAAGCTGCATCTGGCGAACCAGAGCAGTGCACAGAAACGCCATGTACCTTCCCACCGCAGTGGTACCTATTTATCTACTTGCACTTTGACGTGCTTTCGAACTGCTAGGTTGGCAGGAGCAGGGACCGAGCAACGGGAGCTCTTCCTGTCACGGGGATTCGAACCACCGACCTTCTGATCGGCAAGTCCTAGGCTCTGTGGTTTAACCCACAGCACCACCCGCATCCCATCAACTTAAGAAGTTGACCAAGAAATACCCCCACCCCCTGCCGCCATTTTACCTTTTCTGCATCTTGTTCAAAAAGCCTGAGCTGAAAGCATTGGTCCAGTTTCACCTTCCGCACATGCCACATCTGGTGCAGATGCTGCCGCGTCGAGTGCAACCTGTCTAACATGGTGGACACTTTGGGCAAGAGGTTCTGCAGATCCGCATTTCCAGACCCAGAGTTCTTTTTGGGGAAGGTCTCGCTGCTCTGTATCCTCTGCAGCAACTTCTGCCCTTCCAAGTCCAGGTCCTCAATGGGCGCTTTGATGACCTTCTTCTTCAGCTGCGAGTGCTCTTCAATCATACTCCGAGCCGCCTCCAAGTCCTGAGGCAAGTCCTTTTTGGCCAATATGTCCTGCAGCTCCTCCAGCCTGGAGAGCATGTGTGTGGCATTGCTAATGTAATCCTCAAAGGCAACTCTGATTTCTATCCATTCCTCGTGGTTATATTCCAAGCAGCCGTCAAATTCGGGAGTTAACTGAGAAGGGTCGACAACTTTGGTAAGGCCTTCCAGAGACACCATGTTGGTCTGAAAAGCAGCAACGGTTAAAGGTTAACCACACAACGAGATGCATTTAAAGCGCTGGAAACGTACAATTCCATTGAACCAAACTCCAGGGAGCTATGGGGGAGCTGTGTTGTGCCCCCAAATCGCAGTGGTTAACCATGTAAAGAGATCTGAACCTCTGCCTGTAGGGATCACCTAAGCTTTGGCATGGCTGGGCCACTGAAACTGATGGTCTGATGGGCATTATGATGTCATAAGTATGTGTTGGTGCAGAGGGAGTTTTGCTATGTGTCCATAGCAACCTGAGTTCATTGGTTCCTTCCACGTGTGAGCAACATATGGGCATCATAGCTGTCAACTTACAGATTTGAAAATAAGGGACTAGCAGCCTCGAAAATAAGGGATCAGCAGCCAAAATAAGGGATTTTCCAAGCACAAGTATGTTCAGCTTCTGAGCCCCTCCGAGCCAAAGGCAGAAAGCCCAGCCAGCAGCCAAACAAAGCCTCAAGCGGTGGTTCCCACAGCGCAGCAACCCGGCAAAGGGGATGCAGCAAGGAAAACCACCCTCACCTCTCCGCTGGGAAGCGCTGAGCAAAGGCGAGTCCCCCGGCAATGCGGCCGATTTGATCGGCACAAGGCATGCAAGCTCCACCCCCCAGTCGTTCTTAGACTCCTTATTGGGTGTGCAATGCAGCCAAGCAACACAGTTGGAGCCTCCTTCCTCCCTGGCCGGCAGGGAGGGAGGGAGAGGAGCTGCTTCCTTTGAAACCCGGAAAATTTAAGGGACATCATCAATATGGGACAGCAGCAGGACACGGAGCTGGGATAAGGGAGTTTCCCGCCAAATAAGGGACTGTTGACAACTATGATGGGCATCATCGCTGACACAGTCATCGCTGACACAGCCAGCATTCCCAGGGCTACTGAGGAATTATTTCTAGTTTGCTTGTTTTGCCATTTGGGGTTATTTTTCCCGCCTGCCCTCTTGAGCATCAATGGAGGAGTACAGGAGTTTAAGCTCCGTAAGTTTCCTCAGCGACGTTGAAATGGAAGACTTTAATGTACCAAATGCTAGTTTTACAACATTTCCCAAAACACTGTTCAAATGCCGGGTTTCCCTGCAGCACTTTGGGCACCCAACATTGGTTATCGAGAAGTTTACCTCAAATTCAAACTTGGAGCTGCCGAAGTTAGTCCGCTGTTTCTGCCAAAAGTTGTCTGGCTTGATTATCAGTGCAACATGAATGCAACAGGGAAAGGATTCCTGCAAGATCTTCAAAAGTGGCTTAATAGAGTCCCATTTAGATCCACGCATATCTACAATAACGGTGAAACCTCGTTTACATACTTCTTCACTAGAAAGCAAACAAGACAACAGTTAATAGAGGCAGGAATGGTCCCCAGGCGCCAACCTGGCTACTCTACCTGCCAATTCTATTCTCGTTCCCATCCGTCAACTCGGTGGGAGATTCACCTGTAGAAGAGGGACATCTCACTGGGATTTTGCACAACCTGGTAGGATTAAGCACTAGTGCACGGCCAGCCCTAGATGAATGAACATTTTACACATACATAATGTACATCACCCAGGCAACCAGATGCCAAGATGTCTCGATGCATCTCCTCAAACATTCAGGGGCACTCTCTTCCCTCTTTCCGCAGAACATCTGAACGTATGCAACAGGTATTCATAGCTGGACGGCCATCTGTCTTGGATGCTTTAGTTTAGATTCAAGCATCAAGGGGTTGGACTAGATGACCCTTGGGGTACCTTTGAACTCTACGATTCTATGACTCTACAATTCCCTAGGCACCTGCCTAGTTTACCTCTATTATTGGAGTGCCCCTGCACTAGTGGATAAAGCACAACATAGGTTTCAGTAAAATTTTAACAGTTCATTTAAAACTCAGCACAGAGGCAACCATAGCGTCACAGAGCCAGATATCAGTGAGACAATAGTTCTGTTTTGTTAAGATGCCCTCTAATTCAAACCCTTCCTACATAGTCTAACAAGGACCTATTGACTTCAGAATGTTGATGACACTTAGCCTAGGGAGATTCAGAAAACAAAAAACCAATTGTCTGTTGATGGACTGTCCTAGTTCCTTGAAAACCTATTTATCTCTCCTCTGGGATTGCCAGGGCTGAAAATACACTGCAACGTTTCGTCCCCTAGGTCAGGGTGACAGCACTCATATTCCCCATGCTCCCCAATAAAAATACGCTGGGGTACCACTAAGTATGTGTGCAGCCAACGAGGTCTTGCTTTCTCCCGCCTTCCTCCCTCTGCACCACCCCTCCATGTTATATTGGTTGGGTGAAGAATTCGGAAGAGGCATCCTTGCAAGCTGCTTGTTTCACAAGACCTTCCACAGACTTTTGCTACTGCTTCAACTCTCTCAGCCATCTGCTATAGGGCCTTGGCTCCATGGTGGATGTTTCTCCTTTAAAGATCAGTCAAGGCGGAACTGCAAAGCAACTACTCTATTCCGAAGTTAAAAATGGAAAGCGCAATGCTGGTGGTCAACAAAAGAGGTTTAAGGACTCTCTCAAAGGCAAATCTAAGAAAATGTGGTATAAACACTGACAACTGGGAAATACTGGCCTGCGAGCACTCCAGTTGGCGAACAGCCTTTACCAATGGTGTCACGGGCTCAAACTCAGGATGCAAGGGAGAAACGTACTAAGAGGAAGGTATGCTTGGCAAACCCTCACCGTGATCAACTCCCGCCTGGAATCCTATGTCCCCACTGTGGAAGGACGTGTGGATTCAGAATTGGCCCCACAGTCACTTATGGACTTACTAATAAGACTGTGTTCATGGAAGACAATCTTACTCTGCTACGAATGATCACCAAAGAAGCAGCAACGATGTTAATGCTCTACTTTTTAGCTTAAACTTCAGATGTGCACAGGCGGAGGGGTGGGTTGTATCCAGCGCAGGGGTTTCCACTAGTCTAGCAGGGCTTCCCCCTCCCTTTCTTATCCCAGTGCCCTGCTAATCCTGTTTTGAGTTCCCCCTCTAGCCCTCAAGAGCAGATTCAGGGGGTCGAGGGTGGGCAGAGGGGAAGGAGGCAGGGAGGTCTGGTTGTGCGAGTGGACCTCATCCTGTGTATGCAACAATTTAGGATGAATCTACTGGACCCGGCCAATGGCCCATCTAGTCCAGCATCCTGTTCTTACAAGGGCTGGCCTAATCTTATTAATCTCCCTAACCCTGTTTTAAAGCCATCTAGGTTAGCAGCTATCAGATGCCTCCAAATGAGCGGCTAAAGCAGCTGCCCAAGTTTCCAATGCTGACAAAAACTATTCTCTAATGTTCGTCAGCTATCCCACAATGCTCCCTCCTTCACGAAGGTGCCTTGCTGACTTGCCTGTTGTCCAAACAACCTACTGAAGTGGCAAAAGAAAAAACAAAGAGCTGCGTACTTGACTACTCGAGTCAAATGCTACCAGTGCCTAAATTCAGCCTGGCATTCGGTCCACGCCGAGTCTTTTGGAAAGCTCTGAAGCCCCACAATTCATAGCCAGATACAGTAAGGCCAGCTGGCCCTAAGGAGGAAATTTACACTTCACTCAATATTATTCTGACCGACTGAAGGAGAGGCAGCCAGCTCAGATGTGAGCTATTTCTGGGTTGAAGAGCAGTCTTGCAGAGTCATGTTCAGTACCATTTATAAGGTGCAAACTTTACTCTGGAATTAATAGTCGGTTCAACGAAACGTCCTCCCCCTGTGAAACTGGCACTTTTAAAAAAGAAGCAGCAGCAGCAGCTTCAGCCTAGTGTGAACCAGGAAAAACATCTTTTAAGTGTTGCCACTTTGCCAAAGCACCGAAACTGGCCAAAGTCACAATTAACTCTCAACAAGGCTGGTCCTCAACAGTGCAGCAAGAAGCGATGGTTTGCAAAAAGCCATTTTCTTCCTTTGCCAAAAAGCTCATAAATTCGGAACAGCTTATAAATCCACAGAATCAAGTGGTAAAGCTCTTCCCGGACTCTGCCACTTCAGGCAGCAGGTTTAGGTTGCACAGTCCAAGGCTAACACACACACACACATTCCCACCCCCAGGAAAAATTACGTCGAAGAGATGACTAGGCTGAACCCTTTCCCTGACATGCTTTTTTCAATTTGTGTGTAAATGTGGAATAGTGTACAACTGCCCCACCACCACAAACCCGCTGCAGGAAGTGGTACAGTCCAGGGATAGGTTTGTTTTTATCATCTGAGTTTATCACCAGTTGCATAAACTGGTCTTGCAACCTGAAAAACGCTAGCAAATGCAGCAATAGTGATTCAGGCTCAATTCACTTTGCACTCCTGGTTAAGGGCAATCCTCTTGGAATAATGCATTTGCTGTTGTTGTCGTTGTTAATTGCAGCCCCGATCATTCAGGGCGAGATGGTGCAGAAAAACAACCTTACTCCAACTTTATGGCGATCTGCTTCTTCTTTGAAAGCATTCTGAATTCTCCAGAGCAGCATGCCTGGTTGCTGCGTTACATCTCCTTAAACAACTGGAAGGTTAGAGGAACATGAACTTGATATGAACCCACACAGGACTCCCTTTTAAACTGTTTTGACACAGCGAGGCAAAGTAGCACAGCTTCAAATCATAATACAGGGAAGATGCCCTTACCTAGGAATACAAGCTAGGTATGAAATGAGCCTCCTAAGGTCCTCTTGTCGTATTCTATCATGGTTGCTGCGAGCTGGAAATGTTAGAATGGGGCCTCCGCGCTTATCTCTTCCACCTGAAAAAGAAACATATTGAGTGCCAACTGCAGGCTACGGTGTGCACTGGCGATAAGAGCTTCTGCCCAGGGGAGGGATGAAATCTGACAGTACGCATTTGAGAAGACAGCACGGGATTCTACACATGTTCATTTCTACAAGCGTGGCTTTGGCTCAATAAAAAGATGTTGCCAATATGTTTTAAGATCTTGCTGAAAACAAAAACACACACACACCACCAGGGGACAAGCAGTTTACAAAAGGTCTTGTTTTCAGGTCTACAAGAACCATGCTAAACATGCTGGAAGTAAATATTTAATATTTATCTGATCACATTGGCATTCCAGCCTTTGTCCCAGGACTCAAGATCAGCATTCACAGAGCAACCCTTTGTTAATTCCCCAAACAACCCAGAACATTTATTTTGTGCTTTATTTTATTGCATTTGTATCTGGCCTTCCTTCCATCATGGAACCAAAGGCAGCGTAGATGTGATTCTCAAGCAGTGACCCATCCAGCCACGGATCAGACTACAATTTGCTTAGTTTTTAGCAAGATGGTGGCCTCATGTGCCTTCAAACCGTACCCTGGGACCTTGTACCAATAAGCTTGGAAGGTTAAATGGAGATTTGAACCCAGATCTTCCACTCCCAATGCCGACACTATCTATTGCTCACACCTGTGAGCTGCAGCTCAGCATGGAGACTGACCTGCAGTAAAGTTGATTCTTTATTCAAGGAAACAGAATACACAGAAACCTACTGCAAGCAGATGCCAGAACTGACAATCCAGCCTCCCACTTCCCCCTAAGTCTCCTCCCTGTCCGGCTGTTTCCCTTGCAGTCTTAAAACTCCTTCGGGGAGGGGGCACTGAGACCTCTGTGCTCGTCGTTCTGCTACATGCAAAAGTCTCCGACTTCCCGGAGACAAGAGGGGAGAGGAGCGGAATACAGTAGGACTGGAAGGCTCCTGTGAATTTGTTGCAGCCTCAGCCTCCTCCTCAGCTACCTGTCCTACGTCTGCAGTGTTTTCTGCCTCTTCTTCCTCTCTCTCACTCAAGCCTGTTACTTGTTCAGCATCCAGCCATTCTGACCCCGCTTCATCCTCTGATCTGTCTTCCTGTGTCCCACCGTGTCCTCTTCTGAAGCTTCCCTAGGGTGGCTCCTCCTACAATTCCTCATTGTCCAGCCAGTCCCTGACCACACCCCTCTGTTGTTCCCTCCATCTCTCCCTCCCGTCCCCACTGGCCAGTCTCGACGGCAAGCTAACTGGGAGTCTATAAACCACTTTGCACACTTACACTGATAGATACAATTACTGGTACTCCTAATAACACTCTACAATGCCTCTCATACCACTTGGAAAGGCCGAGAACAGAAAGCTACTCATTGGAGCAACATGACCACTACAAAAACATGCAGACCAGGATTGTTCTTCAAAGCCAGAAAACCAACAACCCTATCCCTACTTCCAAGGACTTTATAGAAAAGGCTGCATGGAGTTCCCAGTTAGTCTTCCATGCAGACACTGGCCAGATCCCGGAAACCTTAGCTTCATAGCAGCAACTATGTCATGTGCCTTTTGCATCCATTATTGGGGCTCTTGAAGGCTACAAGAGATAGAAGCTGAAGCATTTGCAAAAGACAGCAAAACACTGAGCCGCAATGAACACATGGCGGAGTCAGCTGCATGCACAGTGTGAGAAACGACACGGAGCCAGGACTGGCTATGACCTCATCAGACGTTCCTTCATCTCCTACCTTGGCCCCCTTTTGAGAAAGGACAAAGGACATGTGCCAAACCTGACAATGGAAAGTCTGTGGCCACTGCTGTGACTATTTCCTTGACGTCCAGGGGACTATTTGCATTCCTGGTGATGCTACGTGCTTAACTTAAAATCCAATTATGGGGAAGTAAAGGCATCCATCACTAACATCGGTATTACTATACCACTTAAAACAGGGGTTGGCAAGGTTTACCTCGTCTGGGCTGGTTAAGTCCAGCGGAGACCCCTCCTTGGGCCAGATTACACATGCGCAATTTCTGGAGTCTGCATAGATGCGATTTTCAGCGTATGCGCATGTGCGATTTTCAGCACCGCGAAAGCGAGTCACTGCGCTGGTTTAGCGCAGCGGGCGGCTTGGTTCGGGGGCAGCTCGTGGGCCAGTTAAACAGCCCCCATGGGCATCTTGTGGCCCATGGGCCTTAGGTTGCCGACCCCTGACTTAAAAGGAATGCCAGAAAACAATTTTTGTTGGACTTACTGCAGTGGAGCAAAGGCACAAAAAGCAATCTCATCAGTTTCAACTCCTCCCATAACTGCGCAACTTTACCTGTTTTTATTATCTCCCCCAGGACAATTTTCCAGCTCACTCTAGTTAAATTAGCCAATCAATTACGGCACGTCCATGCTATTTGTAGAGATCTGCCATGGAGACTCACCCACTACTTTAGCCTTTCGAAACCAGATGAAAGCCTGGTTATTCAACACAGCAGTTTGTGGACTTTGGTGCCAGTGCTGAGGTTTATTTCAGCTGGCTTCTTAACCACCTGACTTGCTTTTTAGTACCTATAGCCAGAATTGCTTTCATTTGTAACCTGCTCAGGAGTTGTATTTGCAATGAAAAACTCATAATAAATGTTTTAAATTAAACAAACCTATCTATACAGTTACACCGCCTTTTTTAAAAAAGGGGGGAGGGTATTTTTCTTCTTTATTTTAACGCTATTGCAAAATTATAATCTCCAGGAATGTAGGTTTGGTGGTGGGAGAAAAGGAATGTGCAACCGTTAATGAACCCAAACCCAATAAGATATTGATCTCTCTCCAGCACTAATCTTTGACAGTCATCTCTGATTAGGATTCACACATTTTGGGGGTACAGTAAACCAAGAAAATATGGTCTCACCCCGTTTTACACGCATGGCAACAACACCTCTGCCCTGAAACATAACAGCAAGAACCCACTGGGGTCTCCAGGGGTCATGTAGAAGCCCAGATTAGATGGGTGCTTAGTTATTCCAGCTTCACTGCAGAAACTAAGGGTATTCTAACACAGGAGAGAGACATTGTCAATAGATACCAACACTTACCGGGGTGAAAGCATTGTTGGACTATATTATGAGAGGCACTACCAAGATAACAAAGCGAAACTTTAAACTTCCAAAGTCTAACTACCCATCTGCTCCACGCTGCTCCGTTAACTTGGTTTAGCAGAGAAAGACTTACACCTAGAGCGAGTTGAGCTTAGTCAGACTCTCCCGGATGAGAAAACACAGTCTTGTTTAACCAAGAACAATGAACAAAAGAACCACAGATCTGCAGCCGAAGAAACAAAAAGAGAAAAATGGTTCTAGCTCCATATACTTTCACCGGCTGACATAAAAGGCAGGTAGGCTGCCTCTTACGCAGCTACAGAAGATCTGTAGCAAAAGGCAGGCATTTTGAGTAAGAAATCGAAGCCCATCTTGGTGAAAGATGTAACATGGAATCTAGGGCGCGTATCTTCTGCTAACCATAGACCAAACTACCCTGACTAAAGCCTAGGCTGTACAGTCGTACCTTGGATCCTGAACGCCTTGGGAGTCTAACATTTTGGCTTCCGACTGTCGCAAACCCAGAAGTGAGTGTTCCGGTTTGCAAACGTTCTTTGAAACCTGAACGTCCAACCAGGTCCTGCAGCTAATCGGAAGTCACACCTTGGTTTCTGAATGTTTTAGAAGTCGAACGGACTTCCGGAACGGATTCCGTTCAACTTCTGAGGTACAAGTGTGTGTGTGTGTGTGTGTGTGTGTGTGTGTGTGTGTTTGTGTGTGTGTGTGTGTGTGTGTGTGTGTGTGTGTGTGTAGGTTGATTTGAGAGCTCAGCTTGATTTGGGAATAGTTCCCTGCTATAAGACTGACTGATTGACTGACTGACTTATTTATAGAGAAATTTCTATCTCACACTTCGAGGCCCCATACAAGTCTAGGCTTGTCCTAACCAACACACAAGCAGTGCCTGGAGTAAAACAAAGGTCAACAAAAATGGCCACCTTGACTTTTAGAAATTGAGAAAGACGGAACCATATTCCTAACACTCAAAATGTCTACAAATCGGATACGCCACTGCCAGCCCCAAACTTGGTGAGGGGTACGGAGATAACTTTGACCATGTAGCACTCTGAAGGTTCTGAGTCCCCCCCCCCAAGTACAGTTATGGGGTTGGGAGGGAGTGTGCGTCTTGACTTACGGCGTCAGTGCTTTTCTGGGCTCCTGCACAACGGTCAGATAAATCATGCTTGAATTTGGGATCTCAGAAATCTTCTCTATTGTTTTGCCTCCACTAAAAGGTGGTAACTCGTGTCGGGGCCACTGCTCACGGTGGCAGAACATGCAACACATGACCCTTACTAACCTTAGGCACCATGAGCTAAGTGTCAAGCAGAAATAAAGCACTTATTTCCACAAAAAGAGCTGCGAAGAAAGGGAGCAAACCAAGACTCAATGAATACTACATGAAATATTATCAGTCCCCTTTCCTGAGCTATCGTTCAGTTTCTGCTTCTTCATATTTGTTATATTTATCATTGATTTCTCTTGTCTTAGGCCTTTGGCTATTAACACAATCTATGTCCTTTTAAATTGTCTGTGTGGCACTGGTGTTACTGGTTTTGTTACTTTGTTGTGCATTATTGAGTTTTTATATTATAAACCACCCTGCCACCCTGTTATTCTCAGATGAATGGCAGTAATAATAATAATAATAATAATAATAATAATAATAATAATAATTACAACTGAAGGCTTGCCCAGACTGAAACAAACTTCTCTACCCTTTCATATGTCATAGTCCAACATTTTTCAGTTTTTAGGGGAAAGGGAGGGGGCTCCCTTTTTTTTTTGCATCCCCCCTTTCAAAAAAGGAGCTTCATGTCTCTAATCAGAATAATTATCCTCATAACTCAGATTTGGAATTTTCATCAGGCTACCTATGGCTAAGATTAGACTCAAACCAGATATTTCCAAGTTTGAAAAGTATTATACAGCGCTAAATGTATTCCTATGAGCACAATAATACATCTATATAAGCAGCATTCACTTTTTTTTTTTGTTGGGATGCGTCAAAGGGGAGGGTGCTGTTTTGAGCCCAGCAAGTGGGTTTTTCAAGCAAATCTGGGCCGCGGCGATAGGACTGAGTTAAAACCCTTTTTTTGCATTCTGCAATTTCACACCGTTAAACCAAACAGAGCTGGGAGGCAGAACACATCCTTTTAAGTAGTCAGTTGCTTAGGGATTGTGGGCGAAAAGACTGCTCCACGATAATCCCAACAGCTTTTAAAGTGTTTAAACTTGAAATAATGTCACAGACGTAGTCTATTTAACAGCCGCAAACCATTAAAGCACGTTGCGTGCTGCTCTCTGGAAAGTTACCTAGTGACGTATGGGGCCGTAGAAAGCTCATTTCAATGTTTAGGGTCCGACTGGTTTTCAGTTCCAGCTCTTCCACAGATTTAGAAACTAGCCTGTTTTGAAATGCCGTAACAGCTTCAGGCACATGTGGGTGGCGCTGTGGTGTAAACCACTGAACCTTGCTGATCAGAAGGTCGGCGGTTTGAATCCCCGCAACACGGTGAGCTCCCGTTGTTCTGTCCCAGCTCCTGCCAACCTTAGCAGTTCAAAAGCACACCAGTGCAAGTAGATAAGGAGGTATTGCTGTGGTGGGAAGGTAAACAGCGTTTCCGTGAGCTCTGGTTTCCATCACAGTGTTCTGTTGTGCCAGAAGTGGTTTAGTCATGCTGGCCACATGACCCAGAAAGCTCTCTGTGGACAAATGCCAGCTCCCTCAGCCTGAAAGCGAGATGAGCATCGCAACCCCATAGTCACCTTTGACTGGACTTAACCGTCCAGGGGTCCTTAACCTTTTTTTTTTTTTTAACCAGTAAGGCAAACCCATCAGAAACTGTTTAGGATGTCTCAACCTGGCTCTTGGATTAATAAGCCCAAGACAACAAATGAATACACAGACTGTCCTATTAACCTCTCTTAAAAAGAGAAGATTCAGAGGAATAAAGAACAGTTCATTACATTTACAGCCCGCTTTTCCTCTAAGGAGCTCAAGATGGTGTTTCTCCATAGGGTTAGGCTGAGATACCCAGACTAGCCCTGGGTCACCCAGTGGTTGAGTGGGGATTTCAACCCTGGTCTTCCAGGTACTAGTCTAAAACTAATGGCTAACCCCAGATGGACATCCTCAGAGGTAGCACTATGGAGTATATATATCGGGAGAAACAAAAAATATATATCCTTTTTTTAAGTTAAAAATTCCTGAGCAATTTTATGCAGGAGTGATCCACTCTTAAATGAGTATTTGGAATGCACCCCCTACCTCAAAACAAAGAAAGACAAATAATATTTGTTAGATAGGTAAATTTAAAAACAGGACAACACTTCTAAAGATATGAAGTTGTTTGAACTGCTTATACAGTGGAACTTCGGTTTCTGAACGTTTCAGAAGTCGAACAATTCGGAACATGAACGCCGAAAACCCGGAAGTAATTGCTTCCATTTTCGAACACGCCTCGGAAGTCGAACGACTTCTGAGGCGCGTTTCTCCATTTTTTCAATGGATTCTGCCGACCGCCCACTGATCCTTGGGTATTCGAACGGATTACGTTTCGAACAGATTATTTTTGAAAACTGAGGTTCCGATGTATACAAATTAAACACATCTGTTAATTACATGGAAAGGAGAACGACTTGAGAAAAACCTGGTTAAGTTTTTCTTCAAAGCATCTTATATTTTATTTTGCCGCCAACACCTCATTCATGTCCTAGACTGCAAGCCCAACACACGTTCCCATGCGGGTAAATTCAACTGACCCAACTGAGCCTGACCGCTGAGTAAAAATGGACAACATTGTGTTGCTGGTGAGCACTGAATAAATATCCATGAAATACAGGTCAGGATTGTACACAAAATGCATCTCCTTACCTGACAGGTATGCAACTTTCTCCTTCAAGATTGGAAGGACTTCCATAGCTTTCATTTCATCATTTTTACGAAATCCTGAAGAAATAAATAAAATGGAGGTTATTTGGCTTTAAAATCAATATGCGTTTCCCAGAAGAGAACTGAGCTATACATATTCAACAGAGACAAAAGTTTCTGGGACTATAGCATTTCATGGTATAGCTTTTTTTATGGATTGTACCATTTCATATTACACTGCGGAGAGCGAAGAAGACTGCTTATTGGACAGTTCCCCATGAAAAACTCTACCCTATTCAATGCAACTGTAGTAGAACAGCAGCCCTAAAATCAGATTTTTTAAAAAAAGCTTAGTTTAAATGTCATCCACATGCAAAAAAACATACTCTAACAACTGCAGTTATAAAATCTTAAATCTGAGTCCATTATCCTCTCACATATATTTGAGTTAAAAGCCCGTAAGAGAACATAAACAGGTCCAAAATATGAGCCGAGAGGTCAAGCACTATAAGTATGACACAATAAGTATTGCCACATATTTATCATTGTGCTGCAAATATTTAGGCTGCAATCCAAAAACACACTTAATAGGAACTAAACACCAATGAAGACAGTGTGACATTCTTCAGGGTAAGCTGCAAAATTGTTATTTATTATTATAATTACATTTATTAATTGCGTTCTAAATCACCTTCTCAATGCAATTTACAGGTAAGATAATTAATAACAGTTAAAACACAAGTATATTTAAAGCTAGACTAAAACCCTAGTGGTAAAATCTCTTTTCTCCAGCTGGGTAAGCTTGTCAGAACAAAATGTCTTCAACTGTTTCCAGAAAGTGCAGATAGTTGATTAAAATCATTATCCAAAACAACGTGGACATTTTAGTTTTCACGACAGGCACATTATACTGCCCAGTTAACCAACAGCCTTTCCTCATGCAAACTTTCGGTCCTTTAGTCTGCGAGTAAGTGATCTTGCTTAGTGTCCTTAGATACCTATAGAATGGCAAACACAACCTCTTAATCTCACATTTACTTCCCTAAACAAACAGTGCTGGTTACGGCTGGCAGGATAAACTAAAGCCAGGGAAGGCGAGGAGAGTGCAATCCCATCGCCCTCAATCTTCCGTTGTGCGATTTGCTTTTTAAAACCTCTGCTTGCTTTTTAATTTGTTTGGTGTTAAGGTTGCACAGTTCATCTCTTTTGTAAGCTGCCTTGTGAATGTCATGATCCTGTAAGCAGACTCCCTTTTCTTCAGGGAACGAAACTAAGGACCAATGTCAGACGGGGAACGGCATGCGGGGCAATCCCCGATGATGATGATGATGATGAATTATTTATACTCCTCCCATCTGGCCGGGCCACTCTGGGCAGCTTCCAACTGAATATTAAAAACACAATAAAACATCAAACATTAAAACAGGGCTGCCTTCAGATGTCCTCTAAAAGTCAGGTACAGTGGTACCTCTAGTTGTGGACTTAATTCGTTTTGGGGTGCCATCCGCACCCCAAAAAGTCCGCAACTAGAGCGCCTCTTCCGTGTGCATGCACGAAGTGCGCAGATCGCTTCTGCGCATCTGTGCGTAGCAAACCAGGAAGTAAACACTTCTGGGTTTGCCGCGTTCGTAAGCTGAAAGTCCGTAACAAGAGCGGAACGCAACTAGAGGTACCACTGTACTTGTTTATTTCCTTGACATCTGATGGGAGGGCGTTCCACTGGGAGGGCGCCACGACCAAGAAGGCCCTCTGCCTGGTTCCCTGTAACCTCACTTCTCGCAGGGAAGGAACATCCAGAAGGCCCTCAGTGCTGAACCTGTGTCCGGGCTTAACGATGGGAATGGAGACGCTCCTTCAGGTATACTGGGCCGAGGCTGTTTAGGACTTTCAAGGACAACACCAGCACTTTGAATTGTGCTTGGAAATGTACTGGGAGCCAATGAAGATCTTTCAGGACCAGTGTTATATGACCTCGGCGATCACATCTGCGAGATGAGCCTATGATATTAGTGCACCCCTCTGGCCCAAGAATGTCACACTGCCGACTTCCTGGTTGGTCACGTGGTATGGCAGTCATGGAGTCTTTCGGCTGAAAGAATTCCAGCACTTTGAAGAAGGGAGAGACTGAGAGAGCGACACATTAAAACCTCAGATCGGGCGTTCTGAGGACTTGGTTTATCCGGCAAGCCTTATCTGCGACTCCCCCAGTCCCCGGTAAGCTCGTCACACTGCCATCCCTCAGAGGACTCCATCTCAGAAGCCCCATTGCCACCGGGATATCCCTCACTCTGTTAACATACATGACTGCTGGAGCAAGCTGGGCTCCTCTTCAGTAAAGGTGGAACTGGCAACAAGGAGAGGACTGCTGCTCCGTCAAAGCAACATCAAAGCTTGGCTGTCTTAAAGCTGCCGGACTGAGTCCTGCACAAGGCTTCACCTATCATGAGGAGAGTGCTTGCATAGCAACAGCCTCATTCTATATCAATTCCTCAATTCCAACACACTTTCATTCCAAGGCACAAAAGGGAAACGGGCAACACGACCAGATGTTCCGATTTACGCTCCTTGGTTTATTTAGCTGCAAGAAAATAGATTTCAACTCTTCTAGCAGCCAATTAGTACGCAGGCTTGTTGGGATAATGTATGAGTTTGGAAATGCGAGAAGCGGATGGAAATTGCCGATGATTTAAAATTGATCCGATCCAGACTGACTTTGTACGAAGCTGCTGTTCGCGAATAATCCTGCACCGTGTAATATCTTTTATGAGGTGTTGCCTCTCACATTCCAGATACCCTGAAATGCTGAGCAAAGGAACCTGGGAGGTTCCTACATGTACAGGTAAAGATAAAGGGACCCCTGACCGTTAGGTCCAGTCGTGACCGACTCTGGGGTTGCGGCGCTCATCTCGCTTTATTGGCCGAGGGAGCCGGCGTACAGCTTCCGGGTCATGTGGCCAGCAGGACTAAGCCGCTTCTGGCGAACCAGAGCAGCACACAGAAACGCCGTTTACCTTCCCGCCAGAGCGGTACCTATTTATCTACTTGCACTTTGACGTGCTTTCAAACTGCTAGGTTGGTAGGAGAATGGAACGAGCAACGGGAGCTCACTCTGTCACGGGGATTCGAACCGCCGACCTTCTGATCGGCAAGCCCTAGGCTCTGTGGTTTAACCCACAGTACCTCAGGCTAAGAACAGTTTCAGGTTAAGAAAGGACCTCCAGAACGAATTAAGTTCTTAACCCGAGGTACCACTGTACCCCAGAATGAGATACGTTTATGCAACACACAAAACAATTTCAGACTTTTCTGCTGGAAATACTTTGAAAATCATTGGGGGGGGGGCACACAAATGCATCATGTGCACCATCCCCTAGCCTTCAGACTTTCCACCCAACTATCTGGAGTTGGACCCAGAGAGGATGGTCAGTAGCAAACCAACGAGCTTTAAATCTACACACGTCTCTCCTCCCTACTGCATTACTCTCAGTGTTACCTGTTAATTCCATTCCCCCTCTCAGCTTCCTTTGTTCTGGGAGGCAGCCAGCTTTTCCATACTTGCATTTTTGTGGGCAATTCTTCTGACCAGCTTTTTACATTTGGTAAAAGCATGTAAGTCCCGGTCCCCATCCCCCCTTTTTAAATATATAGCTCGTTTATTCCAGATATCCAAAGAAATCAGTATCTCCCAACTCTTGAGGAATGCCTTAATAAAATACAAGAATACCCATTTATGGCCAAATTAACATGTTCTACACATGCTGAAGGGGAAAGGAGGGGTGGTTTTGTGGATGCCCTTTCATTAAATTCCAACAATAAAATAAATATATCAACACTCCATGTCTTTTAAAAGGTGGCCTTAAAATGATTCCCTCCAGCATGGATTCCAGCCCAGGTGAGCAAGAACAATTACCAAATAAAGTAGTCCGCATTTCATTGTTGGTTATTTACCCAGAAACAAATCGTGCCTCCTTCCCCCCTCTAAGTGTGCCATGAAATTCACGCCAAGCACCAGCCATTTACAAGGTTGTTGTTTTTTTAAAGTAAATAACCCCAGAACATCTATAGCTGAGGTCTGAACAAGGAGGGTTTCTGAAAATTGCTGCATGCGTGTACAGATCCATAAATATCTGCATCCATCTCTACTCACACACTGGCTCGGCATCCCTCCCTCCAGCATCCTCAGCACCGCACATTAATAGAGATGATGTCATCTTTTCAAAATCAGGGCAGTCTGCAGCTCCTGCTGCCACTGCAATGCCTGCAGTATTCGCCGGATTTGCGAGAGTGCAAGGCAGCGCAGCCGAGATCCGAGCTGGGGAGCTCAGAAAGAGCTCCTTTATTTGAATCCCGCTTGCACGCAGCACACGAGGGAAATTATTCTCTCATTATTCCGTGCAGACGCTTGAACCGTATCGATTGACAAACTGGGCTTCACGTCGTTCCTACCTGACCTAACAAAGCCGTTTATGCTTTGACAAACCTGAATTTAACAGGGCCACAAGATTTCCGCAGGAACAATGAAACAACTAATTTGCTTCATGAGTGTGGGGAGAATTGCCCATTTTTGCAATGCTTCTTTTCTGTTTATCCTCGCAAACCACAAATGTCATAGATAACAAACTCTCTCCTATAAATAGCCAAGATAATAAACCCCACTGTAGGCAAGGAATAATACTTTTAGGCAACACCCCCCCCCCCCAGGAAGTGATCCAAACTTTGTTTGATCTTATTTGATACTTTGTCCCCACCCCCGTTATTATCATTTTATTATTATTTATTGAATTTATATACCGACCTATACCCAGGGAGGGGGGTCTCAGGGCAGTTCACAGAACAAAATCAAGATATAAAACCACAAAATATACAATCAAAATAAAAACAACAACCCAATAGCCCCTCCTCACAAAAAAAACCCACCACATTTTAAAAGGGTATAGGAAGTCAATCAAATCAACCAAAGGCTTGGTTAAAAAGGAATGTTTTTGCCTGGCGCCTAAAGGTGTATAATGAAGGCACCAGGCGAACTTCCCTGGGGAGAACATTCCACAGACGGGGAGCCACTGCAGAGAAGGCCCTTTCTCGTGTTGCCCCCCACTGGACCTCTTGAGGGGGCACACGAAGGAGGGACTCAGAAGATGACCTCAGGGTCCAGGTAGGTTCATATGGAAAGAGGCGGTCCTTGAGTTATTGCGGTCCTGAGCCGTTTAATGCATATAACCTTGAACATCACATACATTTAAAAAAATCACAAAATGTATGCCTTCATATACCCATATCTGTACTCTATAAGGAACTTTAACATTCTAGCATGACATTCTTATCTACCATTAAAAACAAGTATAATAATTCCTTAAGCATCCCGCAAAAGATTTGGCTAAGGGATCTCTACAATACAGTGCAGCCACTCCAGCCAGTATTTTCTAAGGCTGCATTCACATGCCAGTTTATTCCAATTTCCACATTTTATCTGCAACTACAGTGAATACATTTAGCACGCATGTCTGTACTATTTGCAAATGGGTTGTTTCTGGAAGCAAGTAACAAGGAAATGAGCACTACAGTTCCAGAAATGGCTTTTACGTCACGTGAAACCTCAAATACAACGAGGAACTTAACAGCTAGGCTGGGGGAAAGTCGTGAAAATGGAATAAACTGCCCTGTGAATGCCTTCTAAGCTTCGTTCTACGCACTGTGTCCATATTTCACAACAGTAATGTTGTCGGACATAAAAGTCCAAGGAAATAGTAATTCTTTTGTCCATTTGCCTTGCCATCTCAGGAGGATTTGAGCACAGGGAAGCACCTGGAGGAAGCATGGATAATCTCCTTGCCCATCACTTTACAGACGTTTTTGTTCTGCTCCCATACAATATTATAGCATATATCCTGTTTGTTTTTCACCCCTTTGGCTGGCTTCTCCTCTTTCAAGTTCTATCACCTGCAAAGCTGTCCTCCCAAGCCCAAAGTTTGGAGGAACAAAAAGAGCAGGGAAGCAGCAATCCACTCTAGGCACTAGATCAGGCATAGGCAAACTCAGCCCTCCCGATGTTTTCGGACTACAACTCCCATCATCCCTAGCTAACAGGACCAGCGGCCAGGGATGATGGGAGTTGTAGTCCCAAAACATCTGGTGGGCCAAGTTTCCTATGCCTACACTAGATGGACTGGCCTCTGGTTTTGTTTTGTTTTTTAAAAACAACAACAACAACAACTGTGCATGGGCTTTTCCTCTACCCTCCATTTCAGGGGTCTGGCTGCTTTTTGAACTACAGTGGTACCTCTGGTTGCAAACAGGATCCGTTCCGGAGCCCCATTTGCAACCTGAGCAGAATGCAACCCGTGTCTGCGCGTGTCACGATTTGCTGCTTCTGCGCATGACATCATTTTGAGCGTCTGCGCAAGCATGAGCGGCGTAACCCGTTCCGTTACTTCCGAGTCGCCGCAGGACGCAACCTGAAAATGCTCAACCTGAAGCGTCTTTAACCCGAGGTATGACTGCATGCACTTTCCAAGGACTCATTTCTAAAACTTACTCATCACATCTCATGTCAAATCTCTATTTCAGAGAAGAAAGGTGCAATTGCAATTGAGAAGCTATACTTCAAGGGTGCTACACTCAACTCTCTGAAATACTAGTCACTTCCGCTGAAAGACAGATGAGCCGATGCTCAAAATGAGGATCCCCTAAGAAGCCAAGCCTGAAAAAGCAGAGAAACCATTCTGTGGTGTCCAAGAACTCACAGCAGATGAACATTTATCTTCACTGTTTTAAACCAGTCAGATCCCAAACTTTCCTCTTTTATTATTGTTGATTTGCTACTACTGTTGGGTATTTTATAATTTTTTAAGATGCATTTTAGCGCTTGGATTGTCATAAGCCGTTCTGAGAGGCAAACTCGCTGCCCACCTGCAAAAACCAGGATAGAAATATAGTCAATGAACTAACATTTCCATTCCGCTAATGAAGTATTTCAGTGGCCAAACTCAAGCATACATTCCTTTACCTACATAGATGAAACTCCTGTCGTTGTTTTATGTGAAGGAGTGTTGCACCCATGCATGTGCAGCCACGCCAGAGCAACTAAAAGTATCAGCAAAAATATTTAACTCATCTCTGTGGTCTTCAAAGCTTTTCAGACAACTAAAAGGAAAAGGTTAAGATCTATAAAGCTATAATCTCCTTTAGGTATATGAAATCAATGCTAATCCTATGTACATTTCAAAAGTGAGCCACTAACACTGTAATTCTTAATATCCCATCAGTATGAGGGTTGCCATACATCCAATATTTCCCAGAATTTTTTCCTTAAAAATGTTCAACAACTTTGAATTTCATTTTCCCCCAAAAGCTCCATTTTACTTCTAGAAATCTGGCAACCCTAATCAGTTCACTGTTGGGTACAAGCATGGGTGGCGCTGCGGTCTAATCCACTGAGCCTAGGGCTTGCTGATCAGAAGATTGGCAGTTCGAATCCCACGACGGAGTGAGCTCCCATTGCTCGGTCCCAGCTCCTGCCAACCTAGCAGTTCAAAAGCACACCAGTGCAAGTAGACAAATAGGTACTGGTGTGGCGGGAAGGTAAACAGCATTTCTGTGCGCTCTGGCTTCCGTTGTGGTGTTCCATTTCACCAGAAGTGGTTTAGTCATGCTACATGACCCGGAAAGCTATCTGAGGACAAACGCTGGCTCCCTCGGCCTGAAAGCGAGATGAGCGCCACAACCCCATGGTCGCCTTTGACTGGACTTAACCGTCCAGGGGTCCTTTACCTTTACAAGCTGCAATAATGGTATGAAACAAGACTAACCTAAGAAGAAGACTAGGAGAAAGCTTTTTAAGAACAATACTTGGGAGTTTCACCAAATACTGAATTTATTGAACCATCTAGAAAAGTCATGCCCTATTTTTGTATCAGTTCACTGAGCATCTTGACAGTGATGCCCTAATGGAGGGCAGTGTCCCCACTTCACAATAAAACAAAAACACCCAAAAGAGCCTAGTGGTGACCCATCTAGTCCAGCACCCTGTTCTCACAGTGGCCACCAGATCCCCATGAGAATTATTCTATATGTTAAGTCTGCAAGCTGCACATATTCTGTCAGCTTAAGTTGCCAATGTCCTTCTTTAGTTGGGACCTCGCTTGTTTTCCATTTCTGGGCTAACAAAACATGGGCCGCAGTAATAGCATACATAAATAACCTTTTTTGGCACCTGGAAATTTCAGTCTGAATTAGCCCCAATGAAAAGGACTCTGGGTTGGTGCAGTTTTTTTGGAAAAGTACTTTTAAACATTTTTCCCAATTCATTATGGATGGATTCTATGAGATCTTTGCAGGGGCTTCTTACCAACTCCAGTTAAGCACTTCCTGATTTTACTCACCACTCTGGACCTGGGACTGAACGCAGACCCCCACCTTACAACCTCCCGCCTTCTCTGGTAAATGACCAACCACTCCAAAGAAGCTACATAGAGAAAGCCATACAGATCACCATCCTGGGTGCTCTGTGGGCGCATTTTCAATAACATACTCTTGAGAGTAGATGGTATGGACTGGACCCGATATGCTCAGTTGAATTTGAACGATTTACCGTATTTTTCCGTGTATAACACGTCGCCGTGTATAAAACACCCCCTATTTGGGGGGACTCCAAATTAAGAAAATGGGGGGAGATTGCTCAGCGTTGTTGAGCTTTTTCTTGCGGGGGGTGGCCCAGAGTTGTTGAGTTTTTTTTAGGGGGGATTGCCAAAAATCGCTCACCAGCTTGACGTACACTGCCACTCATACATGTCGCAAAACCCACCTATCACCTGTCCCCGCGCCGGCAGAAGCCACCAATCGCCCGCCCTATTGCCGCAGCGACAGCCAATCAACACAAGACATTGACAAAGTCACCAATAGGACACCAAATAGCCACTGACAATCCATGTATAAGACGACCCCAAATTTTTAACATACTTTTTTATTTAAAAAGTATGTGTACATGGAAAAGTACAGTAATTTAAAACTTGAAAAGGGGAAGGACAAATAGCCATTGCAAATTTTCTTGGGGCGCCCAAAGTCGTCTTCTGCCTGTTAACCAGCCCTAACAGAAACCAGCTCTGGAATACTCATGCCAGAAAAGTCTTATTTTTTTAAGCCTTCTTTTTTCATCTTCATTTTTGATGGTGATGCTGGGGAGAAGGAACATCGGGGACAAGGGATCAGAAAATATGATTAATTGGATTTCTTAATCAGTTAATTTCTGTTTTTAAAAAAAGTTTTAATTTGCTTGGCTGCCTTTATTCCCCAAACTCTTTAAACAATTTCAGCTACCTAGAATCTTAGAGGACATAAAGTGGTGGTGGTGGTGTAACTGGTGTTTGAACTTTGATACTACAGCCCAAACTCATTCAAGAGTCACAAAAGACAGAGAACCACAGCGACTTAGTTTGCATACAAGGTGCTATCAGTATCACACTTTGAGGATCAGGCTCAAAGTTAGTCCAACATATTGTTAGGTTGGGCTGAAGCAGTTTTTTCTGATGACAAAAACCTGCAGGAGGCTGCATTCCTGCTGCCATCTATAGTTCCATTTACTCATTGTGACTATCACACAACTTGCATAGCCACAAGCTTGACCAGAAGGGGACTAGGTGTGGACAGCAGCGAAGAGAAAGTAGCGGTGATAGCAGGAAAGGATGAATCAAGAAGGGGGACAGGAATCTACAGGCAAGGCAAGCTTTCCTAAGCAAAGAGAGAGAGATGGCAACTTGGGATGGTTGCCCTGGCTCCACACAAGAATTGGAGTCAAAGTTGGAGAGCCAAAAGGATAGGGTGGAGGAGATCACCTTTAGGTAGCTGTTAACAAGATGTCTCTTAATCAGAACTAGCCAAGGTTTATATTCAGCAGGAAGGTTGAATCTGCAAAGAATCACTAGCTTCAATAGGCTGCTGGTTCGGATGAAGATTCTGTTATGGACAGAATCTTCACTTTCCATCTGACTCTGGTCTTGACTGACCCACCATATTTAAGCAAGAGCCAATGGCACAGCACATGTGCCCATTTTACAAATGGAGCAAAATACCAAACCTTTAGGATGAAACACACATGGAAGGGTGGAGGGAAGAGGCAAGAATCTTGGTACAGTTCCTTGCATCTCCGCAGAGCTACCAAAACCAGGATTATGCAAAGTGAGGACATAAATTTACCCCACTGTGCCTAAAAAAATATACATTCTGTTTTTCTTGGAGCTGAATATGCATTGTCTAAATGCATGGTGTTCTTTTTTATGTGCAATGAGGATATTGCACCATACACGCCAGGCTTCCTCCAACTTGGCCCTCCAGATGTTTTTGAGACTACAATTCCCATTATCCCAGACCACTGGTCCTGCTCATGGGAGCTGTAGGTCAAAAACATCTGGAGGGCCAAGTTTGAGGAAGCCCAGTACACGCAGTTCCTGCGAATCTCCTCCCCACTTTGATATCAAATGACTGTAGTTTCTAGCAGTTGAGCATGCCGCCATATTGCCCTTTATATTATTTCTAGCTTGCTGGCTGTGCAAACCCATCAGCAATGGCCAGATCAACATTAGGAGTTTTGAAGTTGCAAACCTGCTTGCTTTAGCGAGAGGAAATGCTCAGCTTACCAGTAGCACTGGGACCAGAGCATCACACTTTCCTGTTATCAGTCAATTACTGTAATCGCCACAATGTAAAGATAAGTCCACAGAATGGCCCCAAATACAGATTTATTGCCCATTTTCCTTCCTAAGGAGCATCACTGCTGAGAGCCAGTCCTTCCAAATTCGTGATTTATACAAGAGAAAACCAAGACTAAACTGTGCCATCTGAGTGAATAATGCCATCTCGACCTCAAACAAATTAACGTAACGTAACATGCAAGTCAATCCAAACTTGGGACGCATTCCAACTCTTCTTGAGCAAAAAAAGCCAAGGAGACCACTACTGCCAAAAGCAACAACAAAAAAACCCACCAAGCATAATATTTAAAATAATCCTAGCTCATCTGAAAGTCAGGATAAGAGCGTGCTTTCTCATAATGCAGCATCTGACCAGGATGAGATCATTTGGTTCCAGATTGTATAAAAGGCACACAAAATTCCACCCACTATGAAGTAGATACACAGAGCCTTTTAAATATTACCTTAGCTGGAAAACAAGTTGGTGGACCACAGGCGGATTAGAGGGAGGGTTGGGGGGGGAGCCGCCCACACAAAAACAGAAGCCAGCCCACTCCTCAGTTTTGCAGTCAGTCCTTTTAATCCGTCAAACCCCCAGAAACTACCAATGCATTTGACATTTACCAGAAAATCTTGACAATTTTTAAAAACTGTTCTCTTTCAAGCCCCTACCAAACTTTTGAGGATTGTCAGTCATCCTCTGAATAATAATCTGCGAAACTGCAGCTCCCATTTTCCAGGTAAGAAGGTGGATAAATCTGAATCCAGCAAACTAGATCCAGTTATAATAGTCTTAAAAGGTAAAGGGACCCCTGACCATTAGGTCCAGTCACAAACAACTCTGGGGTTGCGGCGCTCATCTCACTTTACTGGCCAAGGGAGTCGGCGTACATCTTCCGGGTCATGTGGCCAGCATGGCTAAGCCGCTTCTGGCGAACCAGAGCAGCGCACGGAAACACCGTTTACCTTCCCGCTGGAGCGGTACCTATTTATCTACTTGCACTCTGACGTGCTTTAAAACTGCTAGGTGGGCAGGAGCAGGGACCGAGCAATGGGAGCTCACCCTGTCACAGGGATTCGAACCGCTGACCTTCGGATCAGCAAGCCCTAGGCTCTGTGGTTTAGACCACAGTGCCACCCACGTCCTAATAGTCTTAGTTTCATCTAAATATGGACAAGGGAAACAACGAGCATGGCCCTTACTCCTTCCGGTCCTCATCTCTTGGTCAACGCCAGCTACCTTTTCCCAACAGGATGAACCAAGACAGAGTTCATTTGAACATAAAGAGAATCAGAGTTTCTCAGTTTTCTGAGAATTTTAGAAGGCCATATCCTCTCAGCACTAGTTTTGAATTTACATAGCAGTAACATAGTGAAATACCCCAAGATGTAATGGGACGTGGGTAGTGCTACCATCTAAACCACTGAGCCTCTTGGGCTTGCAGATCAGAAGATTGGCGGTTCAAATCCCCACGATGGGGTGAGCTCCTGCTGCTCTGTCCCAGCTCCTGCCAACCTAGCAGTTCGAAAGCACGCCAGTGCAAGTAGATAAATAGGTAGCGCTGCAGCGGGAAGGTAAACACCGTTTCTGTGCGTTCTGGTTTCCGTCTCGGTGTCCTGTTGCACCAGAAGCAGTTTAGTCCTGCTGGCCACATGGCCTGGAAAGCTGTCTGTGGACAAACACTGGCTCCCTTGGCCAGAAAGCGAGATGAGCACCACAACCCCATAGTTGCCTTTGACTGGACTTAACCGTCCAGGGGTCCTTTACCTTTTAATCTTTTCTTCTTATTTTCTTATCCCTTAGTAGTAAAGTAAACCTCTGCCGCCTTGTGGGATATCTTCAGGAGAAGATAGGCAGTAAATCCTACACAAACCCAGAATGGAATCCCTAATACGATGCCCCCATGCCCTCTTCCGGCAACTCCTGCAGCCAAGCAGGTGCCAAACGTGTTGTTCTGCTTTCCTTTGGACCACATCAGTGAGGCAGAGAGGAGGGCTTTGCCATCTGGGCAGCCCAGGAGCTCCAGACACACTGATCAGACTCGCGTACCACGGAAGATCACTTCAGTACTGCCAATCCAGTGGTTTGACCTCACCCTTGGAGGTGCCCTCTTAAGACAGATGGATGTCAACAACAACGAAGTACTGAAGGCACAACTAATCAGTGTTAAATGTTCCTTCACTTGCTTTCTTTGTTACCATGATAAAGAGTTCCTCAACGGATCAGATTAAGGTCCACCCAGCCCAGCAATCATTGCAAGAGTCCCGGCAGCCAGCAATCCCAAGTGGTCCGCTTGAAAATGGTGAATTTTGTAGTTTGATAGTAAATTTTGGACACAATGGAGAGGTAAAGGATTTTGGATTATCATAAAAGATGCAGGAGGAAATGATTAACAATAGGGGAGAGGGAAGTCCAAGAGAATCCCATTTTATGGTATTGATATTGTTTTTGTGTATATTTTTCTTTCTTTGTGGTGGTGGTTGTTGTGTTTGTTTTTGTTGAAAATTTAATAAAAAAATTAATTAAAAAAAAGAAATTGCAAACACACCAACAGGTCGAAGATTATGGGAAAATGAAGAAGTGGAATTATGGTTCTAGGTGAAATTTTTGTGGAGAATAGTGCAAAGGACTGGGTCTTGGGTGAACAAAGTTAAATCCTACTTGATGCATAACTAAAATTTTGGAGCATCTTAAGAGGATGAAGCAGGTGTCAGATGTCAGTGTTTGATCCAACTTCAAAACACAGCAACCCAGATAATTATAAACACTACACTTCATAAATTCATGAGTTCAAATTCTAACCCCTTTTGGGGACTATAAATGTTTCTTATGTGATCCTCAGCTACATAACTGGCAATCTTTTCCCAATCATCCGGGCTGTGCGCTCTTGAAATTCCACACCAAGAAGAGTGCAGTTCTGCAACAATGGATCGTGTGAATTACTACCTTCCGATTTTTGTGATTTTCTTTTATACGTCTCCAAGTCCTAAGGTGGACAATAGCATCTCATTCTCCAATCACTAGAAAGCTTGCTGGCCATGCCGCTCCCTGCTTAAGAAGTTTCACCAAACACTGTCCAAACAATTAAAAACTTATTTCTGTCGTAAGGACCAAAGGAAAACATCCTGTCTTTTTTTTGACTAGGGGAGGGTTGAAGCATTGTCAGATTTTTATAAACACCACCCAAAGCGGTGCAGCAATTAAACCACTAGCACGTTTGCAAAGCTAAGCAGGGTCAGATATGGTTTCAAATTGGATGGGAGACCATGTGCTGAAATGCATGCATTGCAGAGGGTTGGGCTAGATGACCCTCAGGGCTCCCTTCCAACTGTTTGATTCTAAGTCAGTGTGCCAGCTCTGCTGGAAAAATGCCAACTCCCCATATAATGCTTTAGGAAAGACCCACCCTACTGAAAGTGGTATTGGGAACGGTTAAAAGCAATTGCAAAACTGAGTAAGAGAAGCACAATCATGTAACTGTGTTAAGGAGCCCTCCACCCCGATTTCAATTGTAAAGAAACCCAATTTGATGCTTGAACTCTTCCCCCAATTTGCTCATTTTGCGCTAGCTCATCTTCCTTCTTATCAGTTTTTTTGCTTCCCTCCACTACGATTTGAAGAGTTTTGGTGCTAAACTGCAGAATTCCTTTCAAACCACTCCTGGAAAATTACCACCCCAATATCCCTATCTCAAAAGCACCATCTGAATCCCCATAAAAAATGCATTGGTTTAAAGAAAAACACATTTTTATTGCAAAAAAAATAAAAAAATCCAGGATTTTCCTGCAGTGAGCGCATATGTGACATGTTTTCAGATCCCAAGAAAAATGAGCTACACACAAAAGAGGAAAAAATGCACTTTTATGTAGGCAAGTGGTTGCTATGAGCAATCCATATTTCCTCCCCCGCCTCACCCTAAGGCTGAGGATAAGGGCAGCATGCAATCCCCAAGCAGATGTCCCAAAGATTCCATGTTGACAGTGGCAAGTTGTGAGGACAAGAAATAGCCCTCGCCTCCCTAATAAGCAAACACAGCCCTGCTAGAAATCAGAGGCGACGCAATGCTGGAGATCATTCAAAACTCCAAAGGGAAAGGGGCAAAAATCTACCTGCCTTTTACGATAGCTCTGAAACCACTCTGGATAATGAAGCAGCACAATGCCACGGGTATCCGTGCAAAATGCAGCAACAGAACATCTACCCACAGTCAGCAGCCCTTGCAGCAGAACGGATTACATCATCGCTTTGCAGAGCTGAGCCAGTGAATACGCTTAAACCAAAAGCACCCAGCCAGATGGAGCTGCTTTGCCTCTTCTGCTCCTGCAGTTATCACCTGCCTCCGCCTACCTTTGGAGCTGGAAAATGTCACAAAATAAAAAGAGAGAGAGAGGTCCACCTTGCCGTGATCCCCCTCTTCTTACAAGGGCTTCCAGATGTCAGAAAGAACTCAGTACACACAAAAAACACACCTGTTTTTCCCTCTCCCACCCCAAACAAAGCAACCTGATGAAACCTGCTTTCAAAACCTCAAGCAGGAGCCACAGATGGCATTAAACTCACAGCAAAACTGGGACGGCAACCTGATTTCTGGACGAATTCAAAGGGTGGGGTTTTGTAAAAGGAGGACAGGAAGGTCACTCCCTTTTCCATTTGTCATTAAAAACAAAAAACAAATTTCCTTCCTATGGGTGAGGCAACTCCACTGCACTAAACACTCTTTTCCCCAGATGTGCATTAAAAACACACAAACACAAAAACTGGTGGCAACTCCCTTTGTTGCTCAGCCCAGCCGGCTCCTTCACTCACATTGTGCTTTGCCTATTAAGTCAGCGCTCTGTCCAGTGGTGAACACTAGTGACATAAGCCACACTAAGGGAACACCCATTTTTTCCAAGCTCTTGCTGCCTGCCTGAATTCAGTCGGCTGTAGCCAGCTCCCTGCTCAGAGAACACACAAATCAGCCCTCTCATCAGTATAAAAACGCAGCGCTTACCTTTTGTTTAACCATGTGGCTCTTACAAGGTCTGCATGGTCTGTGCTAGTTTCTTAAGATCCACCTCTGCTACGCAAAGCACTGTCTGGAGATGAAATCGTCTGTGTGCATTTTCCTGCGTTATTCACGAGTGAATGCACCACACACACACACACACACACAGACGTTATGAACCATTCCTTCTGCAAAACTTTAACACCGTTTTGCCTCTGTTTGTACCTCTTAGGTTATCATCAGCAACCATAAATGTCTGAAGACCTTTGTCTGCTAGGCACTAGGTCAAGAGTTACAGCTATAATAACGGATCGATAGATAGAAATATAGCTCTCTTCTATAAATATGTGAATGACCCGCTCCACAGCAAAGAGAGGGAAGAAAGCCACAGCAGCCCTGACTATAAGTGAGGACAGCCACAACTGTCAGCTTTGTAAATTGCTTTGTAAATTATCAGCTCCTAATGGTATTTGAAATTAGCCAGGCGCTTTTTACACCTGACTATTGGCCACCTGCGACCAAGATGCCCAGGTGCCAGAATGGTGCCTGATGTCTCCAACACCTGGAGGTGCATGCCTGGGAATCACTGGATCTTGACTGTTTTCACACACAAGCAACACATCCTGTAGAAGTCTATCAGCTATATTTTATCTGCACGCATTTCAGGAACCAAAATGCTGCTTCTGTGCAGCCTGAGCGGGAGCAGGAAACAATGTTATACAGTGGTACCTCGGGTTACATACGCTTCAGGTTACAGACTCCGCTAACCCAGAAATAGTACCTCGGGTTAAGAACTTTGCTTCAGGATGAGAACAGAAATCGTGCTCCGGCGACAGGAGGCCCCATTAGCAAAAGTGGTGCTTCAGGTTAAGAACAGTTTCAGGTTAAGAACGGACCTCCGGAATGCATTAAGTACTTAACCTGAGGTACCATTGTAGTTAATTGTTGCAGCTTGTCTTCACTTATCCCCACCCCACCCCACTGCCCTGCTCACAGTTGTGAAGAATATTCCTACGTTTTGAATGCTCTGTGCAGACATTAAGAGGTAAAGGTAAAGGGACCCCTGACCATTAGGTCCAGTAGTGACCGACTCTGGGGTTGCAGCGCTCATCTCGCTTTATTGGCCGAGGGAGCCGGCGTACAGCTTCCGGGTCATGTGGCCAGCATGACTAAGCCACTTTCTGGCGAACCAGAGCAGCACACGGAAATGTCGTTTACCTTCCCGCCAGAGCGGTACCTATTTATCTACTTGTACTCTGATGTGCTTTCAAACTACTAGGTGGGCAGGAGCAGGGACCGAGCAATGGGAGCTCACCCTGTCGCGGGGATTCGAACCGCCGACCTTCTGATCGGCAAGTCCTAGGCTCTGTGGGTTTAACCCACAGCGCCACCCGCGTCCTACCATTAAGAGGTAGGAATAGGCTAATATTTGTGTGGACTCTCCCTGGATCAAGTGACTTTTCTTCCTTAAGTTCTCCAAGTTCTTAACCTAGCTCAAGGTTGTCATCGGAGCTAGCCAGATGTTTAACTCAGAATCGATCGCAGTCAGTCCACCCTTTGAAAAATAAGATTTGAAAACAGTCTTGCCCAAAAACAGCAACTAGACATTCCGTATTGGTGACTGTGACCTTGTTTTAAGGAGCCATGTGCCCTCTAGCTATACACCTGAGTTTCTAACACTGCTTGCTTCCTACTATTCTCATGCTTTGTAACCATATTCCCCTCCCCACCCCTAAGCCTCCCACTGGCTGCTTCGTTCAGATGCAAATGTTAAACCATAGTTCAGCATTACAAGGATGGAGCCTCCATCCCAGGCTCAACCATTCTCCTCTTCATCTCTTAAACGGGCTCCAGGGAGACCAGAAGAATCTCCTTTAGATTAAGCGCAATTTGGTGCGCCGCAACCAGTGGGTAATCGTCATGAAAACAAGCCAGTTTCATAAGCGTGTCTCTGCTAACAGCAGTTAAGGTGAACCATGGTTTCTCTGGGTTCGGACAAACTGTGGTTAATCAAAAATGGAGGGAGAAACAGCTGAGCTCCTCCTCACAGCAGCATCGGAGAAGAAAAGGGGAACCCGCAAAAGCCAGGAAGGTTAGGTTTGTTCCCACAGAAAGTTCACAGACTGTTGGGGCACTGGATTAACATTTAACAGGAAAAAAAGACTGCTGAAGACTTCTCTTGGAAAGGGCAGAAAACTTCTCCTGTGCTTGCTCATTACTCCTATCTGAGAAGAGCATCTTTTCACCTCGCTTTAAGGGGAGAAATCCATCCCATACCACCTGCCACACAGGAACTTGCATAAGCTTTCCTTCCTGTTAGCTGCTAATCCAGGAACTCTCTCTGGGTCTCAAAAGCACCCTGATACTAACTCCTAACCAAGCTAATAACCATTGCTATAGTGCCAAGGTAACATATTTTTCACTTGTACAGCACTGCTGAAAAAAGCTTCTTTTAATCCTTCCTTTTAGGCGATGCAATCTGATTCCAAACCAAGACAAAAAGTTTGTGACATCCTGAAGGAAAAGGTTGCCTTCTTGGGGAGCCCCTAATCCAACAAACCCAAAAGCTTGCCTATGTTGGTACGTCCCCAAATGGAATCCATTTAGGACCAATGCAGCAGTGAGTAGCGAGACTTATTCACTTGTTTGTGCTTCGATGGGGGACTTTGCTCAGTGGCAGAACCCGTGAGTTACATGCAGATTCCTGCAACACTGGGGGGTTGGACTAGATGACCCCCAGGGTCCGTTCCAACTCTTGTTGTTGTTTAGTCGTTTAGTCGTGTCCGACTCTTCATGACCCCATGGACCAGAGCATGCCAGGCACTCCTATCTTCCACTGCCTCCCGCAGTTTGGTCAAACTCATGCTGGTAGCTTCAAGAACACTGTCCAACCATCTCATCCTCTGTCGTCCCCTTCTCCTTGTGCCCTCAATCTTTCCCAACATCAGGATCTTTTCCAGGGAGTCTTCTCTTCTCATGAGGTGGCCAAAGTATTGGAGCCTCAGCTTCAGGATCTGTCCTTCCAGTGAGCACTCAGGGCTGATTTCCTTAAGAATGGATAGGTTGGATCTTCTTGCAGTCTATCGGACTCTCAAGAGTCTCCTCCAGCACCATAATTCAAAAGCATCAATTCTTCTGCAATCAGCCTTCTTTACGGTTCAGCTCTCACTTCCATACATCACTACTGGGAAAACCATAGCTTTAACTATACGGACCTTTGTTGGCAAGGTGATGTCTCTGCTTTTTAAGATGCTGACCATTAAGTTGTCATAAATGGATGCAGCCCAAAGCATCTCTCATCCATACTGGAAGCTATTGGCAATTGTACTACAATGAAAATGGAGACCAGACCTATTATAAGGGGCTATTGTTTATGTTTTTAAAAAAGACTAGAGTACAACTTTGATCATAAACAATGGAAGCAGATGTCTAATTCCAAAAGTATACAAACACCTGGAAACTGTTGAACCACTGTACTTCTATCCACAAGAAAAATAGAGTGGATTGTGGACCTAACTCAAAAGAGGTAACAGCTAACATTACCAAGCAACAGGTAAACTGCACGGTGATGCTATAGGACTGTGGCAAGACAAGAAGTTTTGACAGCTATGCCTGTTCACAATGTGCCACCGGAAGGACTATAGCCAGGCTGAACTGCCAGGTCATAGGGAAAGGAAAACTACCTAGCTACCTAAATGTCCAACAATCGTACAGGAGGAAAAGGAAAGCAACAATCAAGACATTGGGGACATGGTCCAGAACCAAACATAAGCTATGTGTCAATACTACTGCTAATGTCTGGGGCACTGTATACGATGGCTGCTTTAACCTGACCTCTGGCCTTCCTTTTTGTCAATGGAAAAAGACTCACAATAGAAAAGTTAAGGACGCTGTGCAAAATCACCAAGATCAGATGCCATTAATCCACGACAACACAAAATTGCAGAGGCAATTCACTGTAGCAAAATATGCACGCTACCGTCAAGTGTAATACAGTGGTTCCTCGGGTTACAAACACTTTGGGTTACAAACTCCGCTAACCCGGAAGTAGTACCTCAAGTTAAGAACTTTGCCCCAGGATGAGAACAGAAATTGCACGGCAGCGGGAGGCCCCCATTAGCGAAAGCACGCCTCAGGTTAAGAACGGTTTCAGGTTAAGAACGGACCTCCGGAACGAATTAAGCTCGTAACCCGAGGTACCACTGTAATAGCACAAAGAGAAGCAAAATTCACACCTCTTGCCCCCCAACTTCAGAACAGAAAGGAAGCAGGTTAAATCATCACTCAAAGGACCCCCAAATACGCCTGCCATATGAGAGAAAGGAGATGAGCGCTCACTAAAAAGGCCTGGTGGTCCCACTGAACTTCAAATCCCGATGCAAAGTACTAGCCAATGCCCCCCAAATCATTTGCTGTGTCTGTACAGATGCATACAGCTTCGTAATAGGACTGTAATCACAACACAACGGTAAATATCATTTAAAACCAATAGGTTGAGATCACCAATATGAGCCTGTGGCTTTGCAGCAGGGGTGGGGCAAACTGAAAGTATAAAGTTTGAAGTACACTTTCCAAAGCAGGATACAACAGTTGCACACACATCACTTAGCAAACTCCTCACCTTCCACCAGGTAAACAAATTCTTGCAAACCGTGCTGCTGGGCTGCACCGACAGTCAACATAAAGAGAAAGCCTTGCACTGTATCAAACAATGGGCAGGGCCTGTAAGCAGCTGCTGCTTGCTAAGCATCTAATAGGAGCAGCTGAATTATCATTAAAACACGTTTGAATCCTCCACCTGAGCTTGCTTTTCAAGCAATCACTTTGGAGACTATCAGAAAAGCCCTGAGGTTACTCCAATCATGGTAACATTTGACCACAAGCACGGAAGCATAGATTGTGTGTTTTTTTTAATGTTAGAAGTTGCCACTTACAGTGTGTGGTATATCTTCAAGTTGATTCCTTCTTCTAGACAAGGAAATAGTTTTAATTCCTAATAACCAGCAGTGGCATGTTTTGTTTTGCTTTTTAGCACACATCTCTGAATATTCGCCATGCTGGTTACAGCTAATGGGAGTTGGAGTCCAACAATGCTTAGCCTAGATACAGATGCATAAAGGAAGTTGGGAAAGGGGGGGGGGGAAATCTGTCTGAAGATCTATGTTCACTTGAAAATATTTGCATAATGAGACAGTAAAGAAGAGCAGAGAGCTGCTAAAGATCAGTCGATAGGCAGGAACACACGCACGAAAAAGACGAGGACCTGACTGTGAAAGCCACAGAAATTTCGCACAGCATCTGATGCCAGTAATATTTAGCACAGGAATCCCGACTGCAGTTTTTCATGTTATAATATGTATTAAGGCCGGGACTCAAAATGAAAAGATTAAAAAGTAAATTGCATTAATGCAGCCTAGTGGCAAAGTCAATATTTTTATTCAGCATTTTCATCTTCCAAGAGTCTCCTTGGCTGGGAATTTTCCGGCTTAAGTGGCCACTCCAACAAATATCACATCTGTATTACTCGTTTTCAGACCTATGCTTTTAATATCCATAGAAGGTTATCTGATGGCAAAGATGAAGCACGTATCATGCCAACCCCCGAAAAAGCCATTTATAGGCTTGATTACTTCCTAGCTCTTTTCTGCCTGGAATATCAGATTATTAAACCTGTAGCCATTTCCATCACACGACCAGAGTCCCGTTATTATTATTTTTTCAAGAGACTCTACAGTGTTACATCTGGAAACAGAAATGGAAAATGAGGTCACATACCAGGCATTTTCTCGTGTAACTTTCCTTCTCAAATGCCTTTCGAAAGGATCAACAAAAAGGTTACCAGGAAACAGTGTCAAGTAAGAATGCTGCCATCTTCTAAAATTAGACACGCATTGACACCTCTTAGGCCAAACCAAATGCCGTCACCGGGCCAGGGTTCTCTTTTTTCTACGTTTTTAACAACAAAGCATTGTATGGTCTTTACAGTTACACACACAAACACCCTGCACCAAACTGGAAATGATGTAGGCATTTGTTCATTTGCTCCTCTCCGTTTGTCAACACTTAAATTGGAAACTCGTTAGGGTTTTGGCTTGTGGTACTCAACAAAACGACCTGTACATTGACAGCACTATATTTTTTTAAATGGCTCATCGAAATGAATCACTGTTCAATTAATAATAAGGTTGATATACTATATAGAGCATGTTCTATACAGCATATAGGAATGAACCATTCCTATTTGGTATATTATAAAATCACCTGCAGAAAATCACCAAGACAATGGATCCTAGACTGCAGCTGAAGAAATGATGAAACACTAAATACATTTATTTATAGGTTCAGCAAGCTACATGACTATTAACCAACAAACCAGCCTGCCATTCTTAGAGTATCACCAACCCTCCATTTTCTTTGGCTTCCATTTGGTAAAAAAAAGAGTCACATATTTCTAAGAGAGAGGAAATTATACCAAACCCTTTAATGCTAATTAGCATTCACACACACGAAGCTAAAAGCAACAGCTGAGTACAGGGCTAAATCTCGAGCATAATCAAAGCAACAACTTTAAAAACGGGCTTTTTAATTTTAAAAAAATCAATATACTTGCTCATAGACCCTGAAGCTCACTGCTAAAACAAAACGGTCCCCTCTTAAAAAGGGAAGACAAGGGCAGCTTCAGGTTCTAGGAATTCACTGCTTCAATGCAAGCACAAACTAGGTCAGCGCCAAACGTCTGGCTAGCCAAAGCCAATTCTTGCTGAACTTAAATTACCTCCCCTCCTTTCTGTCTTGCTCTCTTCCTGAAACAGCAAATCTTGAAGATACAGTATTTCTTCCACCATGGCTGTGCGTTAAAGATCGGGGTCTTCACAACACCCATTGCCCTGCGCACGACGTCTGCTTCGACATCTTCCTCCCAGACCCTGTGAGGACGTCAGCTTGCTCAACAGTTGCTTTGACTGGATTTGCTACCAAATAGGCTTTGGCAATGATTGCTTTTAATCCCCTGGTAATACCAAGCTGCAACTGTTCACAGCTAACGACAGGACATGGCCAGTACTGCTATAGGGAAAGGTCCCAGACCGGGGTAGTGAAAGGGCTGCAAACAAATCTTCGCAGAAAGAGGGGTTGCTGTCAGAATTGCAGGAATTAAGAATGCTAACCAACATGCTAGAAAGAAACTCGCTTAGGTTTAATTTGTGTGAGCTGAACTTAAAAAAGTACTATGCATGCAAGCATTTTACCCACTGGTTGGTCTGCTGTTAATGCTTTGCCTTAAGCTAAAACTTTCGGTTATCATTAATATTACTGCTTTGGAAAGGAGTGCTGGTCAGTGTTTATCTGCCCGCGGCATGCCAACAGTACGTGCTTTATTCAGCGCTACACACACACACACGCGGTTAGAAACTCAAGACATAAAATCTAATCGCCAAATGGCACCTTAAACCTGGGCTGCAGTCGCCACCATAGCAAATCTAGACCAGGGGTCAGCAAACTTTTTCAGCAGGGGGCCGGTCCAATGTCCCTCAGACCTTGTGGGGGGCCGGACTATATTCTGGGAAAAATAATGAACGAATTCCTGTGCCCCACAAATAACCCAGAGATGCATTTTAAATAAAAGCACACATTCTACTCATGTAAAAACATACTAATTCCCAGACCATCCGCAGGCCGGATTTAGAAGGCAATTGGGCCAGATCCGGCCGCAGGGCCTTAGTTTGCCTACCCATGGTCTAGACACTGTTCCCCTTTCCCTAATATTATTATTATCATTATCATCATTATTATTATTGATTCCATTTTTATACCGCTTTATATTTTAAAGAACAAACCCCAAAGCAGTTTGCAACGCATAAAGAAAAAAAATCAAACAAAACAATCCAGAATAAAACTAATTAAAGGAAAATATTTCAGATCCTTCTCTAAGTGACATTTTGCTTTCCCTAGTCACCAACCTGGTATTCAGAGATCTCCACGTGGTCTCAATTGGACCCACATTAGTAGCAAAGCGCATATATGTTTTCCCCACATGCAGCTTCATGTTATGCAAAACAGCTTCTAAAAGCTGACGTTGGAGAGTTTTACAGTAAACGTAGGAGACTTTGCTATAAGGTACTTGCAGGAAATTGACAGACTCCCCCTCCTAGTAAGGCTTGGGCGCCAAGCAGTTGCCAATTTCAGGACAATTTGGATCTTAAACTACACAATCCTTAAAACGCTACGGAAAGCAGGAAGGTTCAGACTGGTTGGACCTGTACTATAAAAAAACCAACCACACACACATTGGTTTAAGCAGCTTGTTTTAAAACAAAGCCTGGACAGGGGAGAAAGTTAAACATTTTGTACTAAATCATTTCTACTGAAGGAAGGCAAGTAGCAAAACCGCCAAGATTAGCTTATAGACTTCCTCCGCTCATTATCTGAGCAGAGTCCCAACTGCCCCAAGAAGGCAAAATAAAAATTATAATAATTCTAACAGTTTTATTATTTATACCCCACCTGCCTGGTAAGCGAGTAGGGGGACCAGGTGAGAGTTATTAGCAAACCCCCGTTCCCCTCACAAAGCTACAGTTCCCAGAGTGGTGTAACAATAAATCCCTCTGGGAAATCTGGGAATTTTAGCTCTGTGAGGGGAACGGGGGTCTCCTAACAACCCTAAGCACCCTTAACAAACTACAGTTCCCAGGGTACTCGGCGGCGGGGGGAACCACAACCATTTAAAGTGGTACGATGCTGTTTTAAATGCTTCGTGCAGATGGAGCCCAAATGCAGAAAGCACTTAATCCTATAGCTGTTTCCCACAGCTAGTGTCTTATTAAGACTTTAAGAGGCTCTGTCCAACACAAACGGCGCAGCATGCAGACTGCCTGGGTCACAGGAGGATATTCCACTGGTGCAGAAGCAAGTAGCCCAGCACCCACAGCAAGCAACATTTAAATAGGGTGGCAGCTTCATGGAACACCTTTGCGGGTGCTTTACTTTCTTGGGCTCCGTGATTACTGCAGATGGTGACAGCAGCCACGAAATTAAAAGACGCCTGTGTCTTGGGAGAAAAGCAATGACAAACCTAGACAGCATCTTAAAAAGCAGAGACATCACCTTGCCAACAAAGGTCCGTATAGCTAAAGCTATGGTTTTCCCAGTAGTGATGTATGGAAGTGAGAGCTGGACCACAAAGAAGGCTGATCGCCGAAGAATTGATACTTTTGAATTATGGTGCTGGAGGAGACTCTTGAAAGTCCCATGGACTGCAAGAAGATCAAACCTATCCATTCTGAAGGAAATCATCCTGAGTGCTCACTGGAAGGACAAATCATGAAGCTGAGGCTCCAATACTTTGGCCACCTCATGAGAAGAGAAGACTCCCTGGAAAAGACCCTGGTGTTGGGGAAGATGGTGGGCACAAGGAGAAGGGGACGACAGAGGACGAGATGGATGGACAGTGTTCTCGAAGCTATGAACATGAGTTTGACCAAACTGCGGGAGGCAGTGGAAGACAGGAGTGCCTGGCATGCTCTGGTCCATGGGGTCACGAAGAGTCGGACATGACTAAACGACTAAACAACAACAGCAACAACAACACCTCACCACTACTGAATCGGGGGGGGGGGGGGTTCCTTATGCTCTTACCCAAGGGTCGGCAACCTAAGGCCCATGGGCCACAAGCGGCCCACGGGGGCCATTTAACTGGCCCACGAGCCGCCCCTGAACTGAGCCACCCACTTGGTGAGTCCCCGCGCATTGAGCTAAAATGGTGCAGCACGACGCGGGGACTTGTTTCCGCAGGAAGCAGAAATCGTGTCTGCGCAGGCGCCAGAAATCAGGCCCATGGAGGGGTCTGCGCTGGAGTGAACGGGCCCAGGTGAGGTAAACCTTGCCAACCCCTGCTCTTACCTAAGGAAAATGCAATGCAAAGCAGTACAACTGACCCAAAGCAATCCTTGCCCCACTCCCTATCCCTAGAGGCCTGTTCAGGAAGAGAAGCAGATTCTGCTCACATAGCTCATTATTAAGAGGCAAACGCGGCAGCCAAGCCTTCAGTTCCAGAAGGTTTTGAAGTGAGCATCTCCTTCCAAAAGAGTCGAGAAAAGGATCTGAGTCAGTGCTGAAAATGACTCATCTATGGCGTACAGATTTCTCCGCCTAACTACAGACAGATGAGCTTGACCAGTAAAAAAAAAACAACTAATTTTTTTCTGGTAATGATAGGTTACAGAGCATGCAAGAGGAAGCAATTGGAGGACGTTTTTGTTATTACACAGAAGCATATTCTCGCCAGATTTCAAAGGCAATTTCTGAAATCTCAGCCAACACCAAGTTAAAGTCATCAAGTGGCGCTTTTTACTGGAGTATTTGGTATCCGAAAGCATTCCCCCCCCCCCTTTCTTCCTAGTAAAACATTTGTACTAGAATAGACGTTTTCACCTCCTTTGCAGCAGTGGCTCAGCTTCCTTATTAACTTGAACTTCCAAGCACAGAAATTCAGGTATTTCACCTGAAGCATTGAAGCTAAGGAATGCACACGGCAGACAGTTAACTCTTTATGGTCAAAGATACCACAGTCGTTTCTATAGCTCTGGGTGGCTACATGCACCAACCTAGTGTCCGGGCAGCTACTTCCAGGTCTGGGCACTATGGAGATGTTGCAGCAACCACCTCCACCAGTTCAAGTTTTCGTAAAATATGCAGGGATTTGTGATATGTAAAATGAACCATGGAAAGAGAAGAAGGGAAGTCGTTGATATCTTAAGGATGGAAAACAGAGTATTTTAAATTGTAAAACAGAAAACTTAATAAAAAATTATAAAATAAACATTGCCCACCACTGAAAAACTGCAATGCAAATATGGCAGGAAGCATTGTGTGTGCTCATTCTCACAGAAGGCCACCAAGAGGCCTAAGCCTGGCCAATTTGCCACATGATATGCGTTGGAATTACCCAGAATCCCCTGCAATGCTTGAGGGGTCCTTAGCTATAGAAAGTTTGAAAACCAGGTGCATTTGTTGCAGCATCATAAAGACATCACAAACAGGTTCAAAGCAGTGCTTCTGCTACGGTTGTGGAACTGGCGTCATCATGAAGCCAGTTTGCGTGTCACAACATTGTTTTATTTGACCAGGAAGCACTGACTAAGTGACCTGTTTCTCATAAGAAAGCCTATGTATGTGTTTGTGGTGCTGGGGGGGGGGGAGAGAATCAAAGCCCGGTGAAGCAAGTAATATTCAATTTTCAAAAACAAAGCACCAAACCCCAGCATTTGTCATCTGTCTGGAGAACATGCACTGACAGGCTGATGTGGTGTCAGGGAAGCAAATATAATGCCAAGAAAGGGGACCAAATCAATTTGCCCCAAAGAACGTCCTCTCTAATGCCCCGGCCAGCTGTGTCTCCCCAAATCATGGGATGTGGAGGAAATCCTGCTCGGCAGATTTTAAAAAGTAGGCAGGCCTATAGGGGGGAGCTGGTCCTTTAGCTACCTTGGGCTCAAAGCATTTTAGGTCTTTAATGAATTGTGTCCAGAAACCTACTAGAAACCAGTGCAGCTGTTATAAAATGGACATGACCTTCTCCCAAGAGTGTACCTAACAAGGCTTTCTCTCTCAGTTTCAGAAAAGCTGCTGATATTCTGAATCAGTTCTGGGAAGCAAAAATAGACTAGTCAAAGACTAACAAAACGAAGCCTAATCAGGAAGAACAAAGGACGTCAACTGATCTGGGAGCAGAGGTTCAGCCTGTCTTGTATGCCATTGTGTTCCCCTCGAAATTAAACGTTTCTGGTCTGGGAGTGCTCTTGGATACTCCAGTAGAAGTTATGGCCAAGGATGCTGAGGTCCAGCATCTAAATAAACCCACTCCTAAGAAGATCAGACTTGGCCACAGTGAGACATACCTTTGGTTACCTTTAAATTAAATACCTGCAATGTGCTCTGCGTCGAAGAATATTTGACATGTGGTGGTGTGACAGCCATGCTCAACTGAAGGTCCAGAATATGTACCTAAAAGACTATATCTTCCCATGCAAGCCTTCTTGCTCCTGCAGTTAGCCTTTCCCAGAGCTAACGGCAATCCAGCAGGAGTACGCTACCAAAAACAATTAAATTGTTTTTCTTCTCTAGCATGTTCTCTAAGCTAGTTTACACAATCACAGAAGCAATATCCCAGTTCCTAAGTAACCGGCGCATTATACAGAATCTCTCTCAATACAGATATTATAGGGCCACCTGTTAAGAGCTGAGCAGCCACTTTTAGAGACTCCATCCTATCTTTTATGTATCCATGCAAAGCAGGAAACAGTTCTAATGGAATAGGATAACCAGCCGTTTCTTTTTTTGGGGGGGGGTCCTCTCTTTTTTGTGCTGCTGTCAATAGTGAAGTTTGAGAGATTGTGGAGCATTTTTGAAAGCGTGAAGAATTCGGTACAGAGACAAAGAAGGACCTCTAAGCATTAGCACTTTCATGATGTTACTTGTGATCAAGATGAAACGGTCCTGGCAGAGCAAAAACCACATGACAGGTCAGGCTAGCTCAGTTGGTTCGAGCATGGTGCTGATAATGCCAAGGTTGCAGGTTCGAACACTGTGTGGGACAGCTGCATACCCCTGAATTGCAGGGGGTTAGTGTAGAGGGTTTCATCCAACTCTACAATTCTATGTTTCTATGATTCTGAAGTAGAGGGCCTCACTGTCTTGGCTCTCTGTTTAATGAAGCCAGGTGAGATGGCTGACAGCAGTTATCGTTCCACAAGGGCCGATATTGATGCCAAAATCCAGCATCGCCTGAGCTCTGCGACTGCAGCTTTCTCCTTATTGAAGTGCAGAGCGCTTGAGGACCAGGACACTCACAGGAAAACCAGAATGCCTGTTTACAAAGGTACTGTATTATCAACCTTACTGTATGCTTATGAAACATGGACCACTTAGAAAAGCCATCTCCAACTCCTCAAAAGATTCCATCACTTGGGAAGACGGGCATACTAATGCCAATGTACTGGAAGAAGCAAAGATCACCAGTGCCAAAGAAATGATTCTTCAACATCAACTTCATTGGACTGGTCATGTTGTGTGGACACCTGATTATCGTCTTCCAAAGCAACTACTCTATTCCAAGCTTAAAAATGGAAAGTGTAATGCTGGTGGTCAACAAAAGAGGTTTAAAGATTCTCTCAAGGCAAATCTAAAAAAAAATAAATGTAGTATGAACACCGACAACTGGGAAACACTGGCCTGCGAGTGCTCCAGTTGGAGAACAGCCTTTACCAAAGGTGTTATGGGCTTCGAAGACACTGGAACTCAGGACGAAAGGAAGAAACATGCTAAGAGGAAGGCATGCTTGGCAAACCCTCACCTTGACCAACTCCTGCCCAGAAACCTATGTCCCTACTGTGGAAGGACGTGTGGATCCAGAATTGACCTCCATAGTCACTTACTGTTAAGACCGTGTTCATGGAAGACAATCTTACTCGGCTACAAGCGATTGCCAGAGAAAGAAAGAAGGGGGTACTAAATCTGGTGGGGAACATGTCGTGCCCCATCTGGGCTATTTTGTCCACCTTTGGTCCACTTTTATCTGTGGCTCCTAGAAGCTGTCAGCATGTGACAGTGGCCACAGCACAGGAACGGCTTCAACCGGGCAGCTAAACCAGGACAGGGTAGCCAAGTTAGGGACTTGCTCTGCATACAAAGACAGACCCTGGCGGATTGAGCGGACAAGACCATTTGTGGGTCACAAAAGCAGTTTCTGCACATGCTGTATAGGAAAGTAAGGTGCAGCAACCTGGGAAGGCAGCCCATCCAAGAGAAGGAAAACTCTGACCCTAAATCTCTGCTGCTTTGCAGGGGCTATCTTTGGAAGAAGGAAAGGAGAAGTAAACCCTACAGAAATCCAAAGTGGAATATCTAACACGGTTGGAAGGCACCTTGTAGGTCTCCTTCCGTCAACTCCTGTGGACAAGCTGGCGCCAAATGTATTTCTCTGCTTTCCTTTGGACCACATCAGTTAGGCTTGGAACGGGGTCTTGTCATCTGGGCAGCCCAGGACCTCCAGACTGTGTGCCTAGGCTTGTGCCTCAGGGAAGGTCACTCGGCCAACACAACTGTTGACTTCAGCCTGAAATCTTGTGATGAAGGGCAGTACAATCAATCAATCAATCAATCAGGATTTGGAACCAGCTTCAAACCTTGATTCCATGATGTCAAAGGAAACCTAACACTGTACAACAGTTAAATGGAGGGGAGAGTTGGAGGAAGCAGTTTTGAAGTCAATCTATGTTACATATAAGATGGATTTACTTTCATCGAACAAAATTCTTACATATGCTCAACTCAGAAATTTTAAATGGGAGTAATTATTCAGTGCACACCCCTCAGGCATTTTTTTCCTGTAAGGCAAGGTGCTATGCTGGCAACTGGGATGTGGGGAAGTATTGTTTTTAGTGTGTTTACAATCAATTGAGCCACTGAATTGCAGTGCAATTACGAATCGGGGGCAATTACTAATGCGAAGCCTTAGAAAATGCCAAGCTATGCAATTTTCTTGCTACTAGGAGTCGCGTGTGCAAAAGCCAGCACAGCAGCGTCAAGTGAAAATGCAATGTTTCCTGTTGAAGAAAAAATTGCCACCTTTCGTTGATCAGCAGACTTGATTGGCTCAGAATATTATAGAGACCTCCTGATTTGGAACAGGTTACCGTATTTTTCGCTCTATAAGATGCACCAGAACACAAGACGCACCTAGTTTTTGGAGGAGGAAAACAAGAAAAAAAATATTCTGAATCTCAGAAGCCAGAACAGCAAGAGGGATCGCTGCGCAGTGAAAGCAGTAATCCCTCTTGTTGTTCTGGCTTCTGTGATAGCTGCGCAGCCTGCATTCGCTCCATAGGACACGCACACACTTCCCCTTACTTTTTAGGAGGGGAAAAGTGAGTCTTATAGAGCAAAAAATACGGTAACTCATTCCTCTCAGCTTTGGCTACACCAAATTGTTTTTCAGATTGCTTTTGATTTTGGAATAGCTTCTCAGAAGGAGTACCATCGGTCAAAATGATGCAAGTATCCTGCTCCTCCCCCCCCTTTTAGCTCCCGACTGCTGTTAAGAAATGTGAGTACTACCTTGGATATGCTTACCCAGAAGGAAGCATCATTGACTTCAGTGGGACTTATCTCCAAGTAAGTGCATCTAGGATTGCAGCCAAAGACCTTTGGCAATGGGCAAAAGATACTCAACACACAATTATGCGGCTGACAACCCATCCAGCTTCCTTGGTTACACCAAGATATTTCAGGAATGCATTAGGGTGCCAACTGCTTGTGTATCACAAACTTAGGAGCACAGAAAAGGTGAATCCAGATAACTCAAAGGCTAACAATAAAACATGGGAAACGAGATATTTAGAAAATGCTTCAGGGTTGAAGAAGCACATTGCTTAGCAGGTTTTGTTTGTTTGTGGGGGTTTTTAATAAAAATAAAGGTAAAGGACCCCTGGATAGTTAAGTCCAGTCAAAGGCGACTATGGGGTTGCGGTGCTCATCTCGCTTTCAGGCCAAGGGAGCCGGTGTTTGTCCACAGGCAGCTTTCCGGTCATGTGGTCAGCATGACTAAACTGCTTCTGGCACAATGAGATACCGTGACAGAAGCAAGACTGCAACGAAGTGCCTTTTACTTTCCCACCAGGGCGGTATCTATATATCTACTTGCTCTGGCGTGCTTTCAAACTGCTAGGTTGGCAGGAGATGGGAGCAGAGCAACAGGAGCTCACCCCATATCATGGGGATTCGAACCGCCAACCTTCCAATCGGCAAGCCCAAGAGGCTCAGTGGTTTAGACCACAGCGCCACCCGCGTCCCTCTGCTGCCTAGCATGCAGCTTTAAGCATCAGCAGTACGCATTTAATATATTTTAAATTCCTTAGAGGCTGTCTTACGATCAAGTGGTATATATAAAATTTGTTTTAAAAAATAAAAATAATTCAAGTCTCATTGCTGCTGACAGGAGCTTGACTTCACTGGGATCAGGGCCCAAGCATTTTACTACCATTTATATCACCATCATTATATTAAATGAGATATTATTATTTATTAAATGATATTTTCATCCGCAGATGTCAGGGTGGTTCACAGCATAAAAATACAAGATGAATTAATACAAGTTCTTCCAAAGAAATTAAACCCAAGTACATGGCAACACTGAGTACAAATCAGACACCAACTAATTAGTGTCCGTAATACCTAACAAAGAGATACGGAAGATATTAGTTGTGCAATTGATAAAAGCAGCCCATATCTCATTGCATCACTTTTATACCTACAATTTAACATTTACCCATCTTAACCTAGTTTTTGTTGCATTCGTACACAAACACACACAGAACCTTTACTATGAAGAGGGGAGGAAACCCTCCAAGTCAGTGGGTCTATCTCCTCAGGCGTAACACAAACTGGATGGTACTAGACTAGAAACACGAGAGACATGGGTTCAAATCCCGACATCCCTCACTGGGGTGACCTTGGACCAGTCGCTGTCTCTCAGCCCAACCGACCTCACAGGGCTGTTGTGAAGAAAACATGAGGAGGGAGACACCCTATACACCACTTTGAACTTCTTGGAGGAAATAACGAGATAATGTAACCGTCAAAATAATAACAATACTCATCAGCCCTGCTCCCCGCCTTCAAGCGTTTTTTGCCTGTCAGGAATGCATCCCTGAACCGCGAACATGTTTCTTGCTTGCTTGGATAAGGGCAAGGAGAGATGTGTCTCTCTGTAGAAATATCTGACTCCTGCATAGCTGGAAAGTCGCCTAAAGGAGGAGTTGCATCTGTTGCTCAACCCACTGTTTGCCTGTGGCCACAATGCACCACAGAAATGGGCACATGAAGGAACACGGCCCTCAATTCAAAAAGGTTCCCATCCCTCGTAGAGCCCGATTTGTCTCATTGCCTCACGGGAGGCGTTTTCATGAAAGAAAAGTCTGAGACTCAAGATTTCCCCTTGGACGCAAGGCCTGCTGTCCTCCAAAAAGTTTCAGAACCCACCAACTTCACTGAACGCCACCAACAGACAATGGAGTCTAAACATGCATACACAAGCACACTTCCTTTCATTGTTATTATCAAAATCTACCCTTTTCGGAGCAATGCTACGCCGAAAGTTTGATATTTCCGTTTTCCTTACGGCTGTTCGTCAAATTGTGCCGCCTCGTTGGAGATACTCAAACATACCCAGCATTGATTATTTCACGAAATGCCAAACAGACAATGCTTCTTTATGAGGAAGAGCAGAAGCAAGGCAAATAAGCAATTATTGATTCAGAGGATTTTGCGAAAAGAAAGATTCTTTCACCAACTCAAAACAGGGAGAGTTTTGAGCATGGGTTTGATTTTTGTTTTTTAATCTCGGGCACAAAGACTTTCTCTAGGTCTTTACAAGCAAAGTTTCAACACAGACCAGATATGGAGAGTTAACAAATGATGATTCACAGCACCAGTCACACTTTACTCATGTATAAAAACGAGCGATTCAGCCATCCAGGGAGCAGCAGATACAGGAGGCAAAAGGTTTGTGTTTTTAAAAACAGACGCCTTATTTAGGAGAGAGCTTCTGATTCAGTACTTCCCTTATGACCCGTGTCTTGGCCGGGTCTCAATACTTCTATTTATCGAACAGCAAGCCCAACGTCATTTGCCTCCACCCACTCCCAAAAACACAAGACTCAGAAGTGAGGCGACATGTCAAAGTGTACGAAGGCGGCCGTTTTGGAGGCAGCAAATGAGCCTTTTCGGAATTCACTTCTGCTTCAAGTTCCAGAGGTCATAAGGGAAGATTCTGCCTCACGTTTGGTTGAAAAATACAAGTTAAGGGCAAGCTTTCAGTGCAGGGATGCAGTTCCTCCTCCCCACACAAATGGACCGTTGGTGGGTTGGGGCCTTCACTGATATTCTCATCTTATGATTTAAGAACCCGGCTATGAATTAAAGGAGAAAGCCAGGGCTTTCTGAAAGGTGTCTGGGGTTCCAGATCAGCCATTTCTTCCCCTAGTAAGAAGAACTGTCTCTCATGGGTGGTATTCAACCAAGATGTTCCACCAACGCAATATTTCAGCTTCCATAACGTTATCTCCCCTCCTGCAACCTCCCTAAATCTACTCCAGAGGGTTGCAGCAACCTCCAGAACAGATTTCGGGGGTGCCAGGGGTAAATGTAGACTAGGGTCACGCTGCCAATAAAGTGGTTTTATACACACACACACACACACACACACACAGGGTTTGAAGTATTACTGTTAGCTTAGTTGCTGCAATGGATTTCTTTATGATTATGTTTCACCGTACAGTGGTACCTCGGATTAAGAACTTAATTCGTTCTGGAGGTCTGTTCTTAACCTGAAACTGTTCTTTACCTGAAGCACCACTTTAGCTAATGGGGCCTCCTGCTTCCGCTGTGCCGCCAGAGCACGATTTCTGTTCTCATCCTGAACCAAAGTTCTTAACCTGAGGTAATATTTCTGGGTTAGCGGAGTCTGTAACCTGAAACGTATGTAACCTGAAGCGTATGTAACCTGAGGTACCACTGCAATTGGGGTGTTTTTACTGCATGACCCACCCTACCCCTCTGTGAGAGGAAGGGTGATATAAATAAATAAGTATTTCCACCCTGGAACACAGTATGGAAAGATTGGGAGTGCTGTTTCTTTGAACCGCAGAAGGAAGAAGCGTCTTCTGAAAAATGTTTAAAAGTACCATACTTTCCCCCCAAAAAACCAGAGTCCTTTCTGTTGGGGATAATTCAGACTGAAATCCCCAGGTGTCAAAAAAGGTTATTTATGTATGCTACTACTGCGGCCCGTGTTTTGTTAGCCCCAAATTGGAAAACAAGCGAAGTCCCAACCAAAGCTGAATGGCAACTTAAGTTGACAGAATATGCACAATTCGCAGACTTAACATATAGAATAAGAGAACAAGAACAACATACGTTTAAAGAAGATTGGAAAACATTTATTGAATATATAGGAAACAATTGTGTACAGTTGCAAACGCTGGCAGCATTAAGATAAATCCAACAGTGTAAACAAGTTTTGATGGATGCAGTAAAGGAATACAGTGGTACCTCGAATTACAAATGCCTCAAGTTACAAACGCTTCAGGTTACAAACTCCCCTAACCTGGAAGAGTTCCCTCGAGTTGAGAACTTTGCCCCAGGATGAGAACGGAAATTGTGTGCTGGCGGCGCAGCGGCAGCAAGAGGCCACATTAGCGAAAGCACGCCTCTAGTTAAGAACAGTTTCAGGTTAAGAACGGACCTCCGGAATGAATTAAGTTGGTAACTAGAGGTACCACTGTACTGAATGGTTTAGTTTTTGTAAAATGTTTACAAAAAAGAGAGAGAAGGAACATCTTCTGGGCCACCAGGTGATGCCAAGCAAGACATCATTCAATCTCATTCCTCTATTCATTAACCTGAGAATAGCAGTGACCTACTTTGCAGGGCTGTTTTAAGGATGACTGAAGTGAATACCAAGTGCTTTGAGCTCACTTGATTAGAGTGTGGTGCTGGTAGCGCCACACGTTCGTGTGTTTGATCCCTGTATGGGCTAGCTGCATATTCTTGCACTGTAGGGGTTGGACTAGATCATGGGTAGGCAAACTAAAACCCATCACCTTCTAAATCCGGCCCACGGATGGTCCAGGAAGCAGCATGTTTTTACGTGAGTAGAATGTGTCCTTTTATTTAAAAGGCATCTCTGGGTTATTTGTGGGGCCTGCCTGGTGTTTTTACACGAGTAGAATGTGTGCTTTTATTTAAAATGCATCTCTGGGTTATTTGTGGGGCATAGGAATTCGTTCATTTTTCCCCAAAAAATATAGTCCGGCCCCCCACAAGGTCTAAGAGACAGTGGACCGGCCCCCTGATGAAAAAGTTTGCTGACCCCTGGACTAGATGAACCTTAGGGTCTCTTCCAGCTCTACAATTCTATGAACTAAACACCAAATATTTTTATCACAACTTTTTAAAATAATAACAATAAAAAATTCAAACCAGTTCGCTCCAACCTAAGTCTCAAAAGACAACTGAACCCACTGCTTCTAATCATGAATCAAAAGAACTAAAAACCTCAGTTACCATGCTGTAACATAGCTGGTCTGCTTGATCAGATGAGATGTTATTTAGCCCAGCACCCCATAGTTACCCATAAGGTGTCTCAGGATATGGTCACAATAGCACTTTCCCACTCTAGCAACTGGAATTCGAAGGCATACTGCTTCTCAGCCTCAAGAGGAACTTGTTGTTATTGACAATATCATCCTCCATGAATCTGTTTAATCCTGTTTTAAAGCCATCTAATTGGGGGCCATCACCGTATTTTGTGATGGCTGAGAGAAGGCATGAAGGGAACAAAGAAGATGTCCCATTTAAATGTTCTCTTCTCAGGCAGGATGGAATTGTCCCATCTTCCGCTTCTCCCATACGTACTATCAGAAGTGGGGGTTTTTTGCTGTCACAGCAAGTTCCATACATTACAAAAACTCTTTCTCCCAATTCCTTTCCCTGCTTTCCCTGGGTCCTTTTTTTCAAGCCCATTCAGTAACACAGGTAAGTCAGCCTCAAAAGTTTCAATTGCAAAACAGATAGCCTGGAAAGGAGAGAATGTTGTTTTAAAGCTACCTATTTATTAATAGATAAGGTGTCTTTTTCTGCCTTTCATCATCATGCCTCAGGGCAGGTTGCAATAATATAATACAGTAGTACCTCGGGTTATGTACTAAATTCGTTCCGGAGGTCTGTACTTAACCTGAAACTGTTCTTAACCTGAAACACCACTTTAGCTAATGGGGACTCCTGCTGCTGCTGCGCCGCCGGAGCCCGATTTCTGTTCTTATCCTGAAGCAAAGTTCTTAACCTGAAGCACTATTTCTACGTTAGCGGAGTGTGTAACCTGAAGCGTATGTAACCTGAAGTGTATGTAACCTGAGGTCCCACTGTACAGTAATTAATAATAATAAAAAAATACAGCTAAAGGAACAAGTAAAACCATTCCAGTAAAAAGAGAACAGTAGGCACATGGTGTTAAGAGAAAAAATGGATTTAATGCAGAATAAGTTTGACAATCTGCATCAGAGAATTAAGTGGGCAAGAAACAGGGCAAGACAGACAAATTGTGTGGGAACAGCAAAACAACTGCACACACAGAGGATTGAAAGCTAATTAAAACTCACCCCCGGTTGAGTGATCAAAGCGAGTTAATCTAATTAAACTGTTAGCCAGGGGTTTATGGTGCTGACCCTCATATCTGAAGCTACCCCACAGGAAAGAACTGGATGGCACACACTTTGTGAGGTTTACATGACCCCAGGTCCACCTACCCTGCCAGCCAGCGGAAGGGCTGAAAACAAAACTGTGAGGGAAAGATCGATGAGAACAGCGCTGAAGTGAAAGGTGCAGAAGAACCACCTTAGTGGGGAACAGATGCTTCTGCCCCGGAAAGGTTTATAAGGTTTAAAATGTATTCTGAGGCAGAGGAAGCTTGGGCTGCACACAATGAACGCTGGTTGCTCCCAGCAAAGGTGTACTATTGCTGTCCCAGGTGTGCAATAAAGAGAAACGTGGGTCACTGTGCTGTTAGTGTGGGGATTCTGTGCGAGTGACCCCAGGATGCCACTTCAACGACAAATAATCTACAGCAGGGGTAGGCAACCTAAGGCCTGGGGGCCGGATGAGGTGCAATCGCCTTCTCAATCCAGCCTGTGGACAGCCCGGGAATCAGTGTGTTTTTACATGGGCAGAATGTGTCCTATTATTTAAAATGCATCTCTGGATTATTTGTGGGGCCTGCCTGGTGTTTTTACATGAGTAGAACATGTGCTTTTATTTAAAATGCATCTCTGGGTTATTTGTGGGGCACAGGAATTCGTTCATTATTTTTTTCAAAATATAGTCCAGTCCACCACATTGTCTGGTGGGCAGTGGACCGGCCCATGGGTTAAAAGGGTTGCTGATGCCGATCTACAGCTAATGTACCCACTTCTAAGAGTCCACTGCAAGAACATTTGCCTCTTGATCTAAAAGGCCAGCATCCCGATCCAGCAATGGGCATTTGTGACCACAACATCCTATCTCCTTGATGTCCAGGTATATAACTAAATAAAGGACCCCCTGGACGGTTAAGTCCAGTCAAAGGCGACTATGGGGTTGCGGCGCTCATCTTGCTTTCAAGCCGAGGGAGCCGGCGTTTGTCCACAGACAGCTTTTCGGGTCATGTGGCCGGCAGGACTAAATTGCTTCTGGCACAACAGAACACCGTGACGGAAGCCACAGTGCACAGAAACCCTATTTACCTTCCCGCCACAGCAGTACGTATTTATCACACACATGGGGAAAGGGGGGCGCTGTGGTCTAAACCACTGAGCCTCTTGGGTTTACCAATCAGAAGGTCAGCGGTTTGAATCCCTGCGACAGGGTGAGCTCCTGTTGCCCTGTTCCAGATTCTGCCAACCTAGCAGTTCGAAAGCACTCCAGTGCAAGTAGATAAATAGCGGGAAGGTAAACAGCATTTCTGTGCACTCTGGTTTCCATCACAGTGTTCCATTCCACCAGAAGCGGTTTAGTCATTCCGGCCGCATGACCCAGAAAGCTGTCTGTGGAAAAACACTGGCTCCCTCGGCCTGAAAGCGAGATGAGCACTGCAACCCCATAGTCACCTTTGACGGTCCAGGGGTCCTTTACCTTTACCTTTTATAACAAAATCAATGAATGATTACAAAAATAGGGCCACACCCAACAGATGCACATCATTTACACTTAGGCGTTCAAGAACGATGTCAAAGTCATTAGTCTACAGTTGCAGCTGCTCCCTTTCTCTCCATCTCTCTCACACAAGTTTCCCTCTTTTGAATGACCCGTGTAGGACATGACTCAAAGAGAAAGTTGGCACCCAGAGTGTCCTATTTTTAGCAACGCACAAGGTTTGTTTGGGCAAAGCTGGATAACAAACTAACGCTCCCAACGCCCAAAAGGAAATGAAAGAATACAACAGTCCTCGGCCATGATGAAATCAGCCAGAATCTTCAGAGAAAGGCAGATAATGGTCTTTTTCATATAAACCAGTAAGCAATAGCATCAGTGAACAGGAAGAACCATCCTCAAAACCTCAGGTTTCAGGCTACTGAGTTAGACGAAACAGTAATTAAATAAATGTACTAAGCCAGAACATGGAACGTCTTGAGAAAAACGCTTCAATATTTCCTCTCGTACAAAGGCCAGTACACATATAAACACAAGTGATGATAATCGCAATCGGCACATAACCACTTCGTGAAAAAATTATCGCAAAACAGCAATCACAAATGGCGTTCGTTCCAGTGCAACAAGGCAATCAAAGGATTGCTGATATATTTCTGATTGGAAACTTCTCCCAGAACTAATACCCCTTACCTTCATATCCCAGGCCATAACCTCTGTCCTGCAAGGCTTCACTTCTGAAACTCATTCCCCAAATGAAACGAATCTCAATATGGTGTAACTGAAGTTGCTCGTTTCTTGTTCCCTCACCAATTTCTTAAATTTCCTCCTCCCACCCCACACCCACTTAGGAAATTTAAGTTGTAGCTTACAGGGCCATTTACAGAGTATAAATATCCATAAAGAAACTGTTGTTGGCTGCTTCTTCCATAAAGCAGTTTTTAAATATACATCCTACATCTGCATTCTGAAGTGGTACAGGAACAGCTTTTTTCATATGATGCTCCATTTATGTAGGCAGGCCAAAGTCATAATCCAAGGTACAGATTACTGTTAGGGGAACTTTTGTTCCAGCGCGAGTCTGGTCAATCACCCGATTCGAATGTGATGCTAAGCTGCTGTTTCATGTTATGTCTCTGGCTTGTGTGCTCTCCACCCTCCCTGTTCTTCTGGTGGAACCACAAGTGGTGTTTTCATTTAACCGCAGTTTACTGTTACACCCTAAACTGTGGTTAATATTAACAAGGGTTTGTTAAAACAAGCCAAACTCTGTAGATCCTAGTTTGAAGTTGGCTTGTTTCAGTAAGCCATAAGCAAATACTAACCACAGTTTTGTCTACGTTTGGACATAACACAGAATTGAAGTTAATTAAAAGTAGACACAAAAGCTTTCAATATCCTTGTTGTGGGCAAACTAGAGGAATGGGGGAGCACCTAAGCCTTAGGCTTGTTCATGTTAACACTAAACCACAGTTGACGTTGTGTTGCCACGCAGCCATAATGTTCCCCCACCTCCCCATGCAGTTTTAATACCAGCTAAATCCAGACGGGCATGTCAAAGTAACCTAAAGAAGGTAATTCAGTTTCCAGATAGCATTTATGTACCTCAGCCACAAAGCACGTAAAATACAGATGAGAGTATGCATGCTTCACCCCCTCCATTTTTTAAAACACAACAGAAGTTTGGATTCTGCTCTGATTAGAAGCAGCAAAACTACAAGCCAAAAATAACTGAATGAGGTCCAAAGAGAATCCTCAAGTGCCTCTCCTTGACATCAACTGGGAACATACCAAGAATCTGGATCATATTCTCCTTACTGTGGTTCAGAACTGGGAATGGGGCAGAAAATTCCCAGGATTTTCTGTTTGTTCACAAAGATGAAGTAACTTCAGGAAGGTGAAAATCACAGTATTAGTCCAGTTTTTACATGGTCAAACAGTGCGAATCAATAGATAACAGAGCAAATCTGTCCCAGAAGACATGGAAAAGCCATTATTTTCTAGTTCCCTCCCTCCGGAATAAAAAGGGGGCAGTAAGGTCATACATAAACAGCTTTTGTCAAAATTAAGCTATGCTAAGGAGCTTAAGAAGATGGTGTATTTCATTTCAAACGATCTGCCACCTGTACATAAGCAATTTTTACACATTTGAACACACACACACACACACACACAGGCTTTGTTCCCTTCACGTTTCTTGTTCCTTAGGAGGAAGCCAGCTGCAGGATGAGTGGGCATTTTTAAAGAACCGGTTAGTTACTAAAGAATACTGAAACAAGAAATACATTTTCTTGAAATAGGGAAATATCTCAGGAAAGTACAGAAACCATTTCAAAAGGGGAACGCAAGAACTTTCCCCGTTTCAAGGTAGAGAATAAAAAATGGGATCTACCTTCTAGTCATAATGCCATTGGGGTAAATGGGAGAGAGATGTACCAAGTCTGACATACACCCCCTGCCCCATATGCCAGGGAGTTGCTCACGTCAAATTAAGAAAAAAGGACTATTTTACAGCAAGACTAAGCTTACAGCACAAGTCTTACTCCTTGCCACAGCTGTTCAGAAGTGGGTCTCACTGATTTCTATGGGGTTTATTCCCAGGTAGGTCGGGCTACGATTGCAACCCCAGTCACAAACCTGTAGCATTTGGTGCCTGTTCTGTATGACTGCTACTATGTCGGTGTATATGGGACTTTATAGATTCAGGAGCAAAAACGTACAGCAAGCACCAGACACTCAACATTTCAATAACAAAGGAGAAGAGAAAGGGTTGGAGAGGAAAGCAATGTTTTAGTATCTAAAACATTCCATATGTAAATGGTGAGTGCATTAAAAACACATTGTAAGCCTGGAGATTGGTCATGTTCCAGAAAAATGGTTCTTATGTCCGTGACGTGAAATAATTTCTACAAACACTGGTTCGCAAGGTAGGGGTAAGCAGAGAAAGAAGACAGACATGCCCCCTCCCCTCTCTCTTTCTCTCTCTCACACACAAGCATCCTGGTATTCTTTTTGTTTTATTCCCCCAGACACTCTCATCTCTAGTCGTGTAGCTATTTGGCAAGCCAGTTCCGAAAGCCATTAACACACAAAAGCTATATTGTCTCCTAAACTGCACACTAAGCATCCGAGACATTCTTCCCATACAGTTGTCTTTACTGGACATATCGCACTAATGGATGGGCTTGCAACTTAATAGGGACTAGCCTGGATAAACAAGGCTGGTCGCTTCAGAATCTTATCTCTTTAAACCTTTCATCTCACGGTAAAACACTGCCCATCTTTCATAATCCTTTTGCTTGCTGTAGGTATTCTCCCAGACATCTAACAGGCAAGTGGGTGGGTTGTGGGATTATTATTAATATTATTATATTAATCTTTCCAGCAGCTCCTCCCCCAATGCCTTTAATGCTTTCGTTCTACATTCCGCAGTCCATTTGTGTGCTCTGAACCACATAACAAGCAAAGCACAGCAATCAGAGCTAACAGCTGAAGTTCAAGGAATCCTCATCTCCTTTTAAACCTTAGTAGCTATTTTCATTCATCAAGCCTAAATGGTATGTTTTACCCGGCGAAAACCTTTCCACACACTGTGGCAGGGAAAGAGGATTTCTCACACTGAGACAGACTGATCCCTGTAGGGGAGTTAAATCTCCAGGGACCTACCTTCTCTGAGCCTCCTGAACACAGATTTGTCTTATTGTATGGAGAATGAGTTGCTGGCCCTGGTAGTCCGCTAAAACTTACGCTCATCACGAACCCTGCCACCTCCCCACCACTACTTGAGAAAGGGACAAAGTCTTCCCCCTAGATGCCATGCTGAGATCTAGAAACTCCCTCACTACTTCACTGCTATTTTGGAAGGAAGATCCCCTGCCTTTCTCCAAAGTCTTGAGGACAAGAACTCTACCCAATGTTAGGGCTGGGCGATACACCAATATATCGTCCAAAACTGGTCTGAAGTCCATATCCTGATATCGGTTTTGAAATTCCTGACCTGGCAATATATCACGAATCAGGAAGCCAGACAATGCATCTACATAGCTCCATCCTTATTTCAAACACTGTGATATACCAGTGGATCGTGATGTTTAGCTGGTGATAGATCGCAATGTTGAAAACCAGATATCGCCTAGCCCTAACCAATGTTGCACTGAGCTCATCGCACCAGATTAAAAGACATATTCACCAGTAGCAAGCTGGTTGAGGACATTCACGGGCCCCTGTGTGGTCCAGAAGAGACATGAAATCAAGAATGGAAGGGTTCTGTCCTAGGAAGATCACCACCTCGAATCTGGAGCCCTCCATGTTTCTTGCTGCAAAGTGGAATGTAAGAACTGCTTGACAGACCAGGAAAGTGGCCCATCCTGAGTTGACAAAGGAAGAAAAAGAAGAAGAAGAGTTTGGATTTGATATCCTGCTTTATCACTACCCGAAGGAAGTCTCAAAGCGGCTAACATTCTCCTTTCCCTTCCTCCCCCACAACAAACACTCTGTGAGGTGAGTGAGGCTGAGAGACTTCAGAGAAGTGTGACTGGCCCAAGGTCACCCAGCAGCTGCATGTGGAGGAGCGGAGACGCAAACCCAGTTCCCCAGATTACGAGTCTACCGCTCTTAACCACTACACCACACTGGCGTAGATGACTATAGGAAGTCCATTAGCAGGACTCAAGTGCAACAGCACTTTCCTCTCCAGACATCAGGCAAGAGCTAATGTCAAGTAACAGTATTCCCACCCACAGCAGATCAATCTATCAGGAAGAGATCCTAGAAAGCTCATCACTGTAGGGAGTTCTACCTCAACACTTCCCCTAAAGGGGTGAAGAGAACAAGACCTGTCCTTAGGCAGACAAAGGGGCTCGTTCCTGGACCACATCTCACCTGGCTTTTCCACCTCCATGGTCAAAGCGACGGAGTAGGCACTTAGCTGTAGGAGCTATGAAACTATTTTGTTTTCCCCACACCGCCCTTTTATAGTTGGAGCCAGACTCTTGCTTAAAGTCATGGACACAGGACAGTAGTTTGCTCCTATCTGCAGCTAACCTGGTGAAGAAATTGCTTTCTGACATGAGCGACCAGATTAAAGCCAGACATACATTATGTTCCTCTTAGTCAGACCAAATGCTGACGTTTTCGTCGCATGCAAAAAGGGCAGCAGACAAACACACATATACAAATGTATTCTGTTCCTAACCTGCCCTTTCTACAAGCTCAGGGAAGTGTCCAAAAAGATTGTCTCATTTTAGGCTCACAACCATCAAGGTACGTCAAGCCATGAGACGGTAGCTGGCCCAAAGCCACTTGATGAGCTTCATAAGCCCCCTTCAGTCATTACAGTGGTACCTCGGGTTAAGGACTTAATTCGTTCTGGAGGTCCATTCTTAATCTGAAACTGTTCTTAACCTGGGGTACAGTGGTGCCTCGCAAGACGAAATTAATTCGTTCCGTGAATTTTTTCGTCTAGCGAATTTTTCATCTTGCGAAGCACGGTTTCCCATAGGAATGCATTGAAAATCAATTAATGCGTTCCTATGGTCAAAAAAAGGCCAAACAAAGCCAAATTTGGTACAACAAGAGTTTATTAAGTGCTCTTTAAAGTCACACATACTGTAAAGAGCATTTCAAAATTCAAACCCAGATTTTTTTTAAAAAAACCGCAGAGTTGCCCAATGGTCACAGAAAATCATAAAAATGCAGGAAAAAAACACAAGCTTCCAGATTCTTGCAAACCCCTCCCCAACTGTTCCCCCAGCCACCCAGCACACATAAATTCTAATCCAGAATTTTTTTAAAAAAACAGCAGAGTGGCCCAATGGTCACAGAAAATCATAAAAATGCAGGGGGAAAAACACAAGCTTCCAGATTCTTGCAAACCCCTCCCCAACTGTTCCCCCAGCCACCCAGCACACAGAAATTCAAATCCAGAAATTTAAAAAAAAAACAGCAGAGTGGCCCAATGGTCACAGAAAATCATTAAAATGCAGAAAAAAAACCACAAGCTTCCAGATTCTTGCAAACCCCTCCCCAACACCAAGTCCTTGAATTCCAAACACCCCAACCCAAAATCCAACCCCCCCAAAAAAAGTTTTAAAAGCTTAACTTACCAAATGGCTGCAAAAGAAGTTTTGGAAAAGCTTCAAAAATCACCAAAGTCTTTAAAAACCTCAAAAAAGGCTACTATGTACACTGCGTTCTATGAGTTGCTCCTCGAAGTCAAGTCGCAATTGTATTAACGGTGTTAAGAAAAAGGAAACAAACTTGCAAGACGTTTTCGTCTTGCGAAGCAAGCCCATAGGGAAATTCGTCTTGCGAAGCAGCTCAAAAAACGGAAAACCCTTTCGTCTAGCGAGTTTTCCGTCTTGCGAGGCATTCGTCTTGCGGGGCACCACTGTACCACTTTAGCTAATGGGGCCTCCCGCTGCCACAGCGCCATTTTTGTTCTCATCCTGAAGCAAAGTTCTTAACCCAAGGTACTATTTCTAGGTTAGTGGAGTCTGTGACCTGAAGCGTCTGTAACCCGAGGTACCACTGTATCTCCTCAAGTTATCACAATCGTGTAATGGAGCAAACAGGACCCAACAACCAGGCCAAGCATGGCATAGTGGTTAAGAGTGGTGGACTCGTAATCTGGTGAACCGGGTTCATGTCCCCGCTCCTCCACATCCAGCTGCTGGGTGACCTTGCGCTAGTCACACTTCTCTGAAGTTGCTCAGCCTCACTCACCTCACAGAGTGTCTGTTGTGAGGGAGGAATGGAAAGGAGATAGTTAGCCACGCTGAGACTCCTTAAGGGGAGTTAAAGGTGGGATATCAAGTCCAAACTCCTCCTCCTTCTCCTACTCCTCATGAGGTGCAGAAGATCTGAAGGAGGGAGGCTATTCTACACAATAGAACCAGATCGGATGGGTGGGAGATTGCGTGCTCTTAATGGGGTTATCCTTCCTCTAAAGGAGCAGGGTTCATAACTTGGGGATAATCCTGGATTCTTTGCTGTCACTTGAGGCTCAGGTGGCCTCAGTGGCCTGGAGTGCCTTCCATCAGCTTTGGCTAGTGGCCCAGCTACACCCCTACAATAGCCTAACTATTGTAGTCTATGCTCTGGTAACCTCAAGGTTAGATTGCTGTAAAGCATACGTAGGACTGCCTCGGAATATGGTGTGGAAACTTCAGTTACTGCAGAATTCAGCGGCCAGGTTCCTCACCAGAGCAAGATGGTTTGAGCATATTACACCGATCCTGGTCTGACTGCACTGGATACCAATTAGTTTCTGGGCCCAATTCAAAGTGCTGGTTTTGGCCTATAAAGCTTTAAACGGCTCAGGACTGCAATACCTCAAGGACCAGCTCTTTCCATATGAACCTACCTGGACCCGGGACCCTGAGAACAAAAGGCTAAATTAATTGTTAATAACGTGGTGACGGAGGAATTTAAGATAGAAAAAGGGACACGACAAGGTTGCCCAATCTCCCCATTGCTTTTTATATTGGTCCTGGAGGTCCTGCTGAACATGATTAGAAGGGACCAATTGGTTAAAGGTATACAAGTCGGAGCTAAACAGTACAAATTGAGAGCATTTGCAGATGACTTAGTACTGACATTACAGGAGCCAGAATCTAGTACCAAAAGAGTTTTGGAACTGATTCAAGAATTTGGTCAGGTTGCAGGATTTAAACTGAATAAGTCCAAAACAAAGGTTTTAGAAAAAAATTTAACAGCGATTGAGAGAGAGAGGTTTCAGAATGAGACAGGCTTAACAGTGGTTAAGAAAGTGAAATACCTGGGGATTAATATGACAGCAAAAAATGGGAATCTATTTAAAGACAATTATGAAAAATGCTGGACTGAAGTGAAAAAAGATTTAGAAATCTGGTCAAATTTGAAGCTTTCACTGCTAGGCCGTATTGCTGCGATAAAAATGAATGTATTGCCTAGAATGTTGTTTTGGTTTCAAACATTGCAAATTTTGGATAAAATGGATTGCTTCAAGAAGTGGCAGAGAGATATTTCTAGATTTGTCTGGCAGGGCAAGAAGCCTAGAATAAAATTTAAAATACTAACGGATGCAAAGGAAAGAGGTGGATTTGCCCTGCCAGACCTTAAACTTTAATATGAATCAGCAGCTTTTTGCTGGCTGAAAGAGTGGCTACTTCTTGAAAACACAGACATTTTGGATTTAGAAGGTTTTAATAATGTATTTGGATGGCATGCATATTTGTGGTATGATAAGGTCAAAGCACATAAAGCATTTAAAAATCATATTGTCAGGAAAGCATTGTTTAATGTCTGGATAAGATACAAGGACTTACTTGAAAATAAAACCCCAAGGTGGTTATCACCGATGGAAGCGAAGGCTCAGAAAAAGCTCAATATGGAGGCCAAATGGCCGAAATATTGGGAAATTTTGGAACAAGAGGGAGACAGATTGAAATTGCAGAGTTTTGAAAAACTAAAAAATAAAGTGCGAGATTGGCTTCATTATTATCAGATAATAGAGACATATAATTTGGACAAGAAAATTGGCTTCCAGGTGGAAAAATCAAAATTGGAAACAGAACTGTTAGAACCCAAAACCAAGATTTTGTCAAAGATGTATAACTTGCTGTTGAAATGGAATACTCAGGATGAAATGGTGAAATCTGCTATGATTAAATGGGCACAAGATGTTGGACATAACATAATGATGGCTGACTGGGAACAGTTATGGACCACAGGTATGAAGTTTACGGCATGTAATGCCTTAAGAGAAAATATTATGAAAATGATATACAGGTGGTACATGACACCAGTCAAGCTTGCAAAAATCTATCATTTGCCCGATAATAAATGTTGGAAATGTAAAGAAACCGAAGGTACATTCTTTCACCTTTGGTGGACGTGCCCAAGGATTAAGGCTTTCTGGGAGATGATTTATAATGAAATGAAAAGGGTATTTAAATATACCTTTCTGAAGAAACCAGAGACCTTTCTCCTGGGCATGGTCGGCCAAATGGTGCCAAAGAAGGACAGAACTTTCTTTATGTATGCCACAACAGCAGCAAGAATACTTATTGCAAAGTATTGGAAGACACAAGATCTACCGACTCTGGAAGAATGGCAGATGAAGGTGATGGACTACATGGAATTGGTGGAAATGACTGGCAGAATCCGTGACCAGGGAGAAGAGTCGGTGGAAGAAGATTGGAAGAAATTTAAAGACTATTTACAGAAATACTGTAAAATTAATGAATGTTAGAATGATGTCAGAATGAAGTTAAGTGGTTTTAGCAGTAATGTTATAAGGTGTATGTAAAAATGGATTGTTAACAGGAGAGAACCTAAAGCTATAATATATTAAGTTAAAGGATTAAGATAAAAACAAAGAGGGAAAGGAATTGCTGAATTAATTAACAGAACTGGAATACAAAAAAGGGAGGCGTGAGGAGGTCAGGGAAACAAGTAAATGAAATGAAATGTAAGGCATGGAAAGATTGATTTGTTTTTTAAGTCTTTTTTTATTTTTTCTGAATTTTTTCTTTTTTTCTTTTTTTTATATATATGTAACCTTTCTTTTTGGAAACCTTAATAAATATCATTTTTTTTAAAAAAAGAGAGATCATCTTCTGAGGCCCTTCTTCATGCATCTCCTTTGTGAGGTCCAGAAGGTGGCAACATGAGAACGGGCCTTTTCTTCAATGGCTCCCCATCTGTGGAATGTTCTCCCCAGGGAAGTTCACCGGGCACCTTCATTATACACCATGTGGGGAACCTACAAGTGCAAAGCAGGCGCCCCCAGGTGACAGCAAAGTGCAGGGTGGGGACCAAAGGTGGACAAATGACCCCAGAAGGAGCATGACATGTCCCTCAGTAGTTACTACCAATGTTTTTTTCCAGGGGGTACTCAAGGGTAAAAGGTATAAAAGTAAAGGAGTCTTGGACGGTTAAGTCCGGTCAAAGGTGACTAAAGATTTGCGGCTCTCATCTCACTTTCAGTCCGAGGGATCCGGCGTTTGTCCGCAGACAGCTTTCTGGGTCATGTGGCCAGCATGACTAAACCACTTCTGGCACAATAGGAATGCTATGATGGAAATCAGAGTGCACAGAAATGCTGTTTACCTTCCCGCTGCAGAGGTACCTATTTATCTGCTTGCACTCGTGTGCTTTCAAACTGCTGGGTTTGCAGGAGCTAGGACAGAGTAACGAGAGCTCACCCCATCACAGGGTTTCAAACTGCCGACCTTCTGATCGGCAAGCCCAAGAGGTTCAGTGGTTTAGACCACAGCACCACCACCAACTCAACTCAACGCAAGGGTATGCAGCAACAGTCCCTTTTTTTTCCCCTAGAGCAAAAGCACTGCAGCTAGTAGAATTTAGGACCCACCCTAACCTAGCACAAAACACTAAAAAAAAGAAAGCCGGAAACACGTGTAATAATAAAAGCCCAACCCAAAAAAGCCATCTGGTCTGCAAAAATCACAGTTCTTAAGACACTCACATTATTGAAAGGTGGGTTGGTGTCGCAGATACACTCCCACTAGCCAAAAGTCAGCTTGCATGTTCCCTACCTGGCTGCACTGACTCATTTCCACCCCCGTGTGAAAGAAAGCGTTGCCCACTTCCCCCAGCAAGAAAAAAAACAGAATAGCTCGTGCAGTCTAAAGGCGCAAACTGGAGTCTCTTTTTCTTTTTCTTTTTTAAATAATATTTATTAAGAGTTTAGGAATTACAGAAAGAAAAAAGAAAGTTAAACAAAGCAAAACAACACAATACAATACAATACATATAAAACAGAAAACACTACTTATTTTAACAAAACAAAAACAGAAATAATTAAAAACGCATCCAATATTTCCATATCTTATCTTTCATTTACTTGTTTCAACGACCTCCTCACATCTCCCTTTTTTGTATTCTTGTTCAACTAGCTATTTCAGCAAATCCTTTCCATCTTTCTCAGTTTTTGTCCCATAACTTATCTTAACACAATCTAACCTTATTTTTTTCCCCTTTAGCCCATTAACAGTCTATTTTTACTTAATTCTTTATAACATTTCTGCTAAAGCCATATAACTTCATTCCAGCATCCTTCTAACATTCATTAATTTTACAGTGTTTCTGTAAATAGTCTTTAAATTTTTTCCAGTTTTCTTCCACCGACTCTTCTCCCTGGTCTCGGATTCTGCCAGTTATTTCCGCCAGTTCCATGCAGAACTGGAGTCTCTTTTTCAACCCAAATTTTCCTCCCCTTCCAGTCCCCCCTTTTCTCCTTCTATAACAGTGAGCATCTAAACCAGAGCTGCAAGGAAGTCACCAGCACTATGAATCACTTCCTAGTCATGCCGCATTTTTCCTGAACAAAGTGATTCAGCTTTCCAGGGGCTGGTAGCAAACTGAATCACAGTCCTTCTTCCTACCTACTTCCATTTAGAACTTCAAGTTTAGCTGCGGCAGAGAACTCCCTACCTATGTTTCACAGAAAACAGGCTGGGCAGGGAGGGCGAAAATTGAGGGCCCTTAAGCTTTTGAATTATGGTGCTGGAGGAGACTCTTGAGAGTCCCATGGACTGCAAGAAGATCAAACGTATCCATTCTTAAGGAAATCAGCCCTGAGTGCTCACTGGAAGGACAGATCCTGAAGCTGAGGCTCCAATACTTTGGCCACCTCATGAGAAGAGAAGACTCTCTGGAAAAGACCCTGATGTTGGGAAAGATGGAGGGCACAAGGAGAAGGGGACGACAGAGGACGAGATGGTTGGATAGTGTTCTCGAAGCTGCCAGCATGAGTTTGACCAAACTGCGGGAGGCAGTGGAAGATAGGAGTGCCTGGCGTGCTCTGGTCCATGGGGTCACGAAGAGTCGGACACGACTAAATGACTAAACAACAACAACAACAACGCTTTATTCTTTTTGCATCCCGTTGAGAAAAGTGGTACAATATGCAACAGAATCCTTCATTTTCACAATGCTTTTGATTGGGTGGCTTGCCAGTAAGCAAAGTATCCATAGGAAAGACTCAACCTAGACGCTATCATGTGGGAGAAATAAGAAAATAGTTGCTACCGATGACGGCAAATTTTGGAAGTGGGAGGTCCCATTATAAACTGAGCCTAAACTCCTCCTAAATTTTAGTTCTGACTTGCAATGGGTTGACTGCCAATTTCCCTATTCTTCTCAAGGCAAGTGGGATGGGAGACCGGCAGAGAGGGATAACTGGAGCCAATACGGACCTTGATGGTACAGTATGGCTGTTGTAACTCAGATGCTATCTAATATTAAGATGCAGGGAGCTGTCATTAGGAGATTTTGGAGTACAGTGGTACCTTGGTTCTCAAACGCCTTGGTTCCCAAATGCCGAAAACCCAGAAGTCAGTGTTCCGTTTTTCGGAAGCCGAGCGTCCAATGTGGCTGTCGGCTATTGTTTCCGGGGTGCCTGCACCAATCGGAAGCTGCGCCTTGGTTTTCGAACATTTCGGAAGTCAAACAGATTAAGTTTGGCGCTTTTGTTTTTGCTATTTATTTTGCGCTTTTGTTTTTGAGGCTTTTTCAGTTAATTTGTTTTTGTGACTGTGTGGAACCCAGTTCAGCTACTGATCGATTGATTGTGTGACTGTAGAAACGGATAAAAGCCCCCCATCCAAACAATAACTATCATCAGTGCAGGTAAGAAAAAATAACAATTTTTATTTTTATCATCTACAATACTGTCTTATTTATTTTATAGTGCAAGACACTGATAATTGCTTTCATTTTATGGATCAACGGTTTCATTAGAGGGTAAAATTAATGTTAAATTGCTGTTTTAGGGGTTGTTTATAAAAGTCTGGAACGGATTGATCCGTTTTGCATTACTTTCTATGGGAAAGCATACCTTAGTTTTGGAACAGACTCCTGGAACGGATTAAGTTTGAGAACCAAGGTATCACTGTACAATGATGCAAGACTAGAAACTCAGGTATATAAGCTAGACGCCAAAATACGCCTGGTGAATTTTGAACGTTGCACTGATGACAACCAGTTCTACTTGTCCAAAACAAGCTATGCGTGACCTGAATTGATGCCTAGAAATAAAGGAGATTGGACCTGGAACTTCTGCACATAATGAAACGAGCTAGAGAGCTTCCCAATGACCATACTGTGGGGGGGGGGGTTTCTCCAGGTTCCACTATTATCACTAGGAAAGGAGAATAGATGGTCACCTTTGGTTGACACATCAACTGCCCTTTCTTGAACAGAGAGAGCTTAGCGACTGCGGTCGCACACTGGGAACTCTGCAACTGGAATACTGTTTATGAACTCCTGAGCATGGTTTGGAAACTAGAGCTAGTTCAGAATGCAGTGGCTTTTCAAATTAGTTTTACAATCACATCTTCAACATACAACATAAAAACAAGATTCCAAAGGATCTCCTGGACTTCCCTCCTCCCCTTTGTGGGTCCTATTGTTAGTCATTACCTCCTGAATCTTTTATAATAACCCAAATCTTTTACATCTCCATTATATCCAAAATCCACCATTAAACTACAAGTGTTGTTCCAATTCTACTGACAATTTTAACTGTTTACAATGGTTCTTAAGATAGAGAATGGGGAAATAATTTATCATTTATTAAAATTTTAGTCTTCCCGATTTCTGATTCTTCCGGTCATTTTTGCCATTTCGGCATAATCCATCAACTTAATCTGCCATTCTTCTCCGGAGAGGACTTTATCTTCTTTCCATCTCTTGCTAGTAACACACACGAACAACTTGGAACCAGGTGATTGAGTGGGACCACCTTCCCCAAGAGACACCTTTGTGGTCACCCAGATCATCAAAGGAGATTCCGCTAACTGTGCCCATCTAGAAGCAACATGGAAGCGGGTCTTTGCTATGGCCCCTGTTCTCTGGACAGCTCTCCCACCCAGGAAGAACCCTCTGCAGACACCTGAAGAAAAAGCAAGAAGCAATTTTCCATGTGGAGGAACATTCTGGGATGTGAGAACTTTCAGGCTAAAGAAGACATACAAGACCAGAACCAGGATACAGATGAACATTACCAGCCAGATGGATCACAACAACAGCACATCTAGCCTAGCATCCTCCTTCTCACTGTGGCAACCCCTCACAGTAAGAAACAGGCCCAAGCTCTGCTCTGAAGATCCAAAATGTTTTCCCATATTGGTAATGAAAACCACAACAGGTTTTTCTTCCTAAAGAGTTAATGTTTTTGGAAGGCATCCACACAGATATACGCTTCCCAGAAATATAAAAATGAAGTGCTAATAATTCTCTGCAGGAGATTTCTGGTAAAACACAACTTGTCGTTTCAGAAGCATTAACAGAAGCACCATTTTATTTTTATTTTTTCCCCTCTCGCAGTTCCGACTCACACACCAATCCCTGTTTTAATTAGGGGTGGGGGGAAGCACCTCAAGCTTTCGAAATAATAAAAGTTACACAAAAAGAACTGGCTTTAGATTTCTGTTTAGAACTTAGAAATTTCCCTTGCTGAATCAAACACAGAAATGCACCAAGGCTATCGAGGTAACCTATTTATTTAGGGGGAAATGTATATGTTCCTTAATCCGCCGCTGCCGGCATTGCAAAAGCCACCTATCCTCTGTCCCTTCGTCAAAAAAAGAAGCAAATCGACCGCCCAATTGTCACAACGACAGCCAATCAACACCAGCCCCTGGACGCAGCCACCAACAACATTCTCCAACTTGTTGCAGCCACCAATCCCACATCCCCACAATGCACAACCCATGTATAAGACTATCCCCAATTTTTAACATGGTTTTTAAAGAAAAAAACCTCGTCTTACAGACAGAAAAGTACGGTATTTGTCTGGGACTATTGTAACCAACAGCCACCGACAGAACTGAACAGTTGTGTACGCTTAGAATTCCTGGGTAGGGATTGCTAAGCTATGGTGAGCCATACTCTGGTGCCCACCCAGTTGGACTACTGTAATGGGTTACGCTAGGGGCTGCCCTTGAAGATGGCTTAAAAGCTTCAGTCCATCCAAATGTTCCTGTGCATAGATGGGGCTGTGTAACCCCAATTCTCAAAGAATTAATCTGGGTGCAAATCTGCTTCCAGGAGCAATTCAAAGTGTTAATCATTCACTTTAATGTCCTAAACAGCTTGGGATCCCTATAGCTCATCCCATGTTTGTCCTACTCACGCATTAAGATGTTCAGCTAAGGCCTTTCGCCAGGTTCCATCGCTTGCTGAACTGCAATACGTTCCCAACAAGGAGAGGACCTTTCCTGAGATGGAACCTCAACTCTGGAACACTCTCCCATAGGAGGCTCAACTGGCAAAAATATTACAATATTTTAGATGCCAGGTTAAGATTTTCTCGCTTACTCGGGCATTTTAAAGGTGCTCCATTTGTCTTGAGCACAGTGCTTGCTTTTTGCTGCTGCCTTTTAGCTTTTATTGTTTTATGATGAATCACATTTTGCTTCTATTGAATACTTATTATTGTTCACCACTGAGGGAATCTGTTGGGATGAAGAACCATTTAGAATTATTTCAAAAAGATATCCAAGCCTTTCCTCGAAGAAGAAAATAGGTTAGAAATAAACTATGCAATACTCACATTCGCTAGTTGCGCAAGACGACTGCAAACCAAGCATGCAAGCAGCTGATCTACGTAGAGTTTGACCCAATGACCCCCTAATCTAGTACTACCCTACTCTGAACAGCAGTAGCTCTCCAAGGCTTCAGGAACAGATTCTGCCCATTCCCACTTCCAGAATGCCTTTAAACAGAGATGTCTGCAATTGAGCCTGAAAAGCATGTGCCCCTCATTGAAGTACATGGTTCCTTGGTGTCTTCCCCGAGTATCAAGTCAGCAGTAGCCCTGGTCCTTTGCTGGAGTGGTGAATCACATGGGGGTACTTCACCTCAATGTAAGCAAGTGACCAAGTGCTCAGTAGGCTAGAGAAAGATGGCTGAAAAACTCAACCTGCTGTAGCCCCACCCACTCCTCTTGTGATGCAACAGCCACATGGCTAAGCTCAAAACTCCACATGGTGATGTAACGGTCACATGACTGGGCTCATAAAAAGTAGGCTATGCTTTCCCATAGCTCCTCTTCCAACCCATCCCTTTTGCCACAAAGAGCTCCAAGAGCCCAGTCAGGCAACAATCTGGCTCTACTCATGAGCAGCGTAGCCTTGGAGGACAGGAATCCCGCAAAATGGCGGCTTCTCCTCACTTCAAGAATTGGAAAAGTAAAATTACAAGGTGCCCAGTGACCTTATTTACACTCTAGATTAATGACACTGCTTTTTTGTTCTACCCTTCCTCCATAGTTTAGGGTGGTACACTTGGGGCTGCCTTCACAGTTAGTCTAACACAGCCGCATCCCAATTCTTTCCAGAGTTTTCTTACAAAATCACATGTTGGTATGGTCTGGGTGATCCTTCCCAGCTTCACAAACCAGTTAGTTCCTCAGTATGTGTTTTGTCTGCGTTGACAAAACGCTCAAGTGCTGTTCCTGAAGCTAGGAACAAGTTTTGGGTTCAAGTGCTCTTCCCCTTCACTCGCGTATCGGCTGACATCCTGGTTTGCTACCCAAGATTAAGGAATAGTTCACAGATCAGATAGTAACAGCAACCCTGGATTAATAAAAGTCAGGAATAAAGTTCCAGAACGTGAGGTGGAGGATCATGAGAGAAGCACTTGGTCCTGATGCTTGTTCCCCACTACATAAACCATGGTTCATGAAGCTGCGAGAGATCAAAATAATTGCTCCACCACCTCAAATCTCTCAAGACTTGTTCAACAGCAGTTTTGGTTTCTTACCATTTACTAGAAATTCCCAATTTGTTTGCACTAGTGTGACATTTCGTGGACACTTCTTTCTTGAGCGTTATCATTTTTGGTTGCACTTAGCACATCCCTGCAGAATGTCCCTCGATATACAAAAAAAATTCCCTGCACATTCAAGAAAGATTCCAGCATTATTCACCCACCTGAAACCTTTAGTTATAATGTGCTAGAAAGAACTATAGCATGACATTTTGCTAAATATGGCACCCTACTCTAACCTTCTCAGGATTTCCTGATTTTAAAAGCTCTTCTAGAATTCAAGTAAGGTAAAGGGACCCCTGACCATTAGGTCCAGTCGCGGACAACTCTGGGGTTGCAGCGCTCATCTCGCTTTATTGGTCGAGGGAGCCAGCGTACAGCTTCCGGGTCATGTGGCCAGCATGACTAAGCCACTTCTGGCGAACCAGAACAGTGAACGGAAACGCCGTTTACCTTCCCACCGGAGCGGTACCTATTTATCTACTTGCACTTTGACATGCTTTCGAACTGCTAGGTTGGCAGGAGCTGGGACTGAGCAACAGGAGCTCACCCCGTCGCGGGGATTCGAACAACTGACCTTCTGATCGGCAAGTCCTAGGCTCTGTGGTTTAACCCACAGCACCACCTGCGTCCCTTAGAATTCATGTAACCAAGCGCCAAGTTGTCCTGTGACTAAAAGCCCACCCTTTATCTCCAAAAAGGCTCAAAAGCTCAGAAGAGTTGCAAGGACAGGAATATCATAGTGAACTGCAGATAACGCATTGGTTGCATTTCATATTTGGGCGGGTCAATTTCTGCTTTTTTGGCCCAAGTAGAAAATTCCATTTGTAGTTTAGAAGGGAATAAATCAGCAGTTTGCAAAATGATGTGCTGTATTAATATTCAACAGTGGAATTTGATGGCAGAGTGGATCTATGACATCCTGGTAATTTTAATTTCTTAGCAGTATCAAGGGTGACATGTTCAAAAAGATTCAATTTGGATAAATTGGAAACGTCATTTTTAAATACGGTAAAATATGTTCAGAACAACCATTCCAGGCACAGGAAGAGGCCAGAGAAGAAAGGATGTGGAACACGAGATCTTTGCCTTAACAAGAAAAGAGCCACAGTCAAAACTGAAACCTAATGAGAAATCAAAGGGGAGCTGAATCAAAGAATGTTAGAATGCTGCTTTGTGGGGAATTTCTAAAAGGCAGGACGCAACCATGTAAACTGAAGAACCATGTAAACCAAGAAAACAAAACAAAACTGGATGTCAGTGATTAGAATAAAAGAGGGAAGTGACATGAGAGTGACACACACACTTCTTTACCCAAAGAGCCCTGAAATATAAATGTTTAGAACCCACCCTATTCTTGTGATTGTAATTTGTTTTAAACCATTTTTTGTGTTGTATTCTTTAAATTGTTGCAACCCACCCTTGGAAGTAAGAGTGGAGGACAGCTAATAAACTATTGTTAACTAATAATACAGTGGTACCTCTGGTTAAGAACTTAATTCGTTCCGGAGGTCCGTTCTTAAACCCGAAACTGTTCTTAACCTGAGGTACCACTTTAGCTAATGGGGCCTGCCGCTGCCACCGCACAATTTCTGTTCTCATCCTGAAGCAAAGTTCTTAACCCGAGGTCTTATTTCTGGGTTAGCGGAGTCTGTAACCTGAAGCGTCTGTAACCCGAGGTACCACTGTAATATTAACAGTAATAGAAGCATCTCATGGTGAGCAGGACAAAGTGCAGAATTGCGGACGAAAGGTTATATTGAGGAAGGAAGTCGTTGTCCCCCCCCCCCCCCAAAAAAAAAGAATCATGAGGGAAGAGACTCCATCAGGCAAGGCCTCCTTCCACCTGCCTTAGTCTACCCTCTAGTCTCTGCTTCTCAATGTGTATTGTATTGTTTTATGTACTGTGGCTTGCCGTTGTTTTATTGACCATAGTTTAGATATTATTTATTGTAACTGTTGAGTGGATTTCTGTTTAACTTTTATATGTTGATATTATTATTTCATACTATTCTAAGGATTGTTGAATGTTACTTTTTTGTTGTTGGTTGCCTATTTTAAAGTTATGTTTTATTATCACATTTTTGTATTGCATTAGATTGTATTGTATTGCATTAGATTGTTGTAAGATGTACATTTTTTGTTTCTTCAGCTTGTAAACCGCCTTGAGTATTGTAAGATAAAAAGACGGTATACAAATTAAAAATGATGATGATGATAACCAAGATGAGAAATGAAAGGTGAACAAAAAATAAGAGCTTCTGAAATAGCAAAAAATAATGCCAGTATCTGGCAACAGAACTGATGTCCTGGGGAAATAACCAAGGACAGAACGAAGACCAAAGATTTTCCTTCCTTAATCAGAAGGAATGTTGGTTCAATTCACAAGCAGTGGCTTTCAAAGTTATGTTTCAGGGAATCCCAATGTTTCTCAGAAGCTTACTCATTTGGAAGACTGGGAATGACCCAAGAAGCATATATAGCTTTGCACAGAACCACCGAACTTCGCCTGCAACAAGCAACCTCAGACAAATGTTGTGTATATCTTGAGTAGCAGTCTTCAGCTGCACCGAGTCCAGGGTTTTTGGGTTGCTTTTTCCACACAGCACTATGGTCTGGTGTTATTTCTGAACCAGCTGCAACTCAATCCAACTGGGCATGCTAGAATCCTCAGCAATATGCAGCATTTATTTGAGACAAGATGATGTTATCTGAATGTAGGAAGTTTGATTGTTAGTGGCCTAGAAAGTGTCTGGGCAAATATTTACTTTATATCCAGGAATCAAGAACCCAAACAAGAGTTGAAATGCGCTGTGTATTTCAAATGTTTGGGCATTTTATTTTGTTTTTTTTAAAAAAAGGTTTAATAAAAATATACTAATTCCATTAAAATGGCCTGTTTCTATGCAGGTGGGGAAAACCCAGAGGGAAACAAGGAGGGTGGAAAGGAAGCAAAACTGAAATGGACTGAAGGACAAAGCTCTCTGCAAACTCTCACTTCAAACCTCTGACCTTCTGCATGCAACCAAAAGCGTTGGGGAAGAAAAGGGAAAGATATGGGAGGGGGGGAGAGAAATGGGAGCAGCCCTGACCGCAGCCAACATGCGGCCCCAAATAGATTACCCCACAAGAGAATGTGGCCCCCAAGAGGGAAAAAACCCTGCTTTCAAAGTAGTTCAAATTACCCACTGAAATAGCAAAAGAACTCTTAGCGTTATACAACTTCCTCGATCTAGTTTGTTTCAAAGTCATCCCTTCCCTCTATTTTTAGGAGGCATTTAAAAAATGTAGACCACGAAGTGCTATACTGCACATCAAACCGAGTGGGCCCAGTTATATAATTGCAGGGAACGAGAAAGAACGAGGGAAGAACGAGAGCACAGGAAGTCTTCGCTTCTCCTGGTCCCGCTTACATCACAGCAGTGTATATGAGGCTCGAAAAGTCAACGCATGAAAGGCCCTCGCGCCGCCTTTTTAATATGGAGGGCAGTATCGTGCTACCAATATTGATCTCTGCCAATAAAAATAAGGAAATTGAAAGTGGCAAGAACGGCGCGCATGCCAAAGTATTAAGCCCACAAGCTCAACAACATCCGTTCAAATTGGGCCAAAAGTGTTACTGTGCCTGTTATTTCAAGCATTAAGGAAACATTTCCACCCAAGTTACAGCATGCTGAGAAATACGTCTACCCTTTCCAAGAAAGCAGGAAGCATTGCATTGCTTTGAAGTGCTTCTTTCCTTTTGAGGTACCACACTTCTGAAAAGCTAATGGCAATGAGCTGAGATCAGAGCTCTGATCTGTACAAAGCAACCACGCTGGACCGGGGCTGTGGCACTGGGAAGAAGGGGAGCTATCCCTTTTCCACTCATGCCACTATCCTGATCAATAAATTGCCCGCTTCCACAATGCCAAATATGCTATTTGCCCAGCTGGGAAAATCACACATGCTTCCCACAGGCGGCAAACCATGCTCGAAATTCGCCAGGCGCATTTTGCACCTGTCTATTGACCGTTTGAGGGACGCGGGTGGCGCTGTGGGTTAAACCACAGAGCTTAGGACTCAGAAGGTCGGCGGTTTGAATCCCCGCGACGGGGTGAGCTCCCGTTGCTCGGTCCCTGCTCCTGCCAACCTAGCAGTTCGAAAGCACGTTAAAGTGCAAGTAGATAAATAGGTACCGCTCTGGCGGGAAGGTAAACGGCATTTCTGTGTGCTGCTCTGGTTCGCCAGAAGCGGCTTAGTCATGCTGGCCACATGACCCGGAAGCTGTCTGCGGACAAACGCCGGCTCCCTCGGCCTATAGAGCGAGATGAGCGCGCAACCCCAGAGTCAGTCACAACTGGACCTAATGGCTGTTTGTGACCAAGTGAAGATGCCCGGGCGTGAGGATGGCGCCTGACATCTACACCATCTGGAGGTGCCTGCCTGGAAATTCTTGGATCTTGACTGTTTTCACACACTAGCGACACACCCTGTGGAATTCTATCCATTATATTTTATTTGCACAATCGGAAAGAATTTCAGGAACCCAAAAGTCGAACTGAAAAATACAACTTCTGAGCCACCTGGCCCCAAAACGGCAACTAGGCATTCTGTTTTAGCGACTGCAACCCATCTGGCACCCAGCTTATATAGCTGAGTTTCTAACCCTGGAGACAGACTGGGTAGGGGGCAAAGGAAGTCAGAAACCCCTTCTCCCCAAGAATCCAATTTTGAGGATTTTCCACCTTCCCCAGAAAATTTATGGAAATCTAATCAGAGAGCATCTCATATAGTTTGGACACAAAGTCTGTAGTTCCTATAGCTCAAGAGACCAACATTTTAAGGCTAAATAAAAAGGTCATTCCTATATTATAGGCGAAACGAGGCATTCCTACCTCCAATATGCAACACAGCCATCTGATTTTTTTTATTTTTTAAAGCATGATTTTAGTTGCTTTTTTGGATTCTCCCCACTTCCCACAACAAGCAAACATCATGGGAGTGATGTACCATTATTAACTGCACCAAACCAGCCACTGTACAGCATCCCAGCCCCACCACATTCCATTTCAGGCTTTATCTTAATAGGTCCTCAAGCTATTCAACAGCACCTACAGGCCTCAGCATTGAAGCTCCGAGGACCTATTTTGATTTGTTTGTCCAGTGGAAGCAACCAGCAGTCCACAGTTAGTACATTCCACACCATAAAAAGTTCACCCATCCCAATGACTCAGATACTCTTCCATAGCAGCTGCACCATTCCAAAATCAAAGGCCCCCTCCCTCTTTGCCGGTCCTGGAAGACCAGTCATGGTGCCCGCCCAAAGTCCTACTTGCATGCTTGAAACGCCATAATGGTATTCCATCCACCCATCCCTGTTCTTCCCAGTCCCCCCCCTTTTTTTGTCTCCTATTGCTGCACTTTCCACCCCATTCATTGTCTATTATTACCCATAACACCAGGACTTTCCTACAGAGACATGTATTTATTTGAATGCCTTTCCCAATTTCCCAAAGTCAATGGCTAATCGACACAAAGAAAGCCAAATCAGGTCTTTTACCAAAAAAAATTAAAACATGATTTAGGTAAAGATAAAGGGACCCCTGACCATTAGGTCCAGTCGTGACAGACTCTGGGGTTGCGGTGCTCATCTCGCTTTATTGGCCAAGGGAGCCGGCGTACAGCTTCCGGGTCATGTGGCCAGCATGACTAAGCCGCTTCTGGCGAACCAGAGCAGCGCACGGAAATGCTGTTTACCTTCCCGCCGGAGCGGTACCTATTTATCTACTTGCACTTTGACATGCTTTCGAACTGCTATGTTGGCAGGAGCAGGGACTGAGTAATGGGAGCTCACCCCATTGCAGGAATTCGAACCGCTGACCTTCTGATAGGCATGTCCTAGGCTGTGTGGTTTAACCCACAGCGCCAGCCGCGTCCCAAAACATGATTTAGGTGGGATTAAATCTAACACACAGCCCAAGTCAGTGTGTGTCTCTGCATGCCTGATCTAAGTGGATTCTAAAGAGAAGGATTTGTCAATGATTAGCTCCTGTGTTTATTGTTTAACAGCCTTTCCAATTCTCCCAGTCTTCTCACTACCAATATTCTCAGGGATGCTTTCACTGCAGAGTGGCTCAAAGTGGGTAGCAATACAGGTGAATCAGAAATTAGATAAAACCTGAAGCAGAACCACTATGGCATAACACATTCTGAACAAGGTTTGCAAATACTGTAGTCACTTCTCTGAGGCAAGAAGAATCAACTCAAGGTAGCCCAGGGCAGGGAAATCATATGTTGCCTTTGTCAGGTTTCAAATCCTGCTGAATTCAACAGTCTTATCCCCAGGACAGGGGATACAGGATTGCAGCCCCAAACAAGTATCTATAGACAGGTATGAAGGCCAGTAAATTTTGCTGATGAATTTGAAAGCCTGTCTTGAAGAGAAGCCAGAACGCTCTGACATAACCCCAGTGCAGAAAGTCTTTTCAACAGTAAAAAATTCACTTATGTCTCGCAACGGGCACACACCAGAACATCTTTGTCACACAGCACAGATCAAACGTAGAGAAAAGCAACCTCAATCGGTCTGGTTAGTGTACCTAGGCAGCAACTCACCCAATTCCCACGACGCCAGAAATGCCCAGGAAAGCAAAACACTCACCCTTGAAGCCAGGCAGAATGAATGGGTCTCCCTGTAACTCAGCGCTGCGAGACAATCTAACCACGGCAGGGATGTCCAACAGGGATTATGGGTTCCTGAGGAACATGATCCATGCAGTCTATCCTGGGAGCCCATTTCACACAACAACAACAACAACAACAACAACAACAACAGAGCTAAGGAGAAAACCAGCCACCTGTCCACACAGCCACCACCCTCAAGGATCATATCTGGCCCAGATTAAGGGACTGTGAGCCGAGAAGCTTGTGATCACCCTTGTATACAAGTTCCCTGACTATAACCAACTCGGGGAGTGGGGAGGAGGAGAATAAAGAGGAGACCCAACGACTGACAGTTTTCATCCTTCCCTTCTCCATATGCCTCCGCCCGCCCCCCCGCCACTGCCCCAGTTCTTCGTCAAACAGGGCAAACGCTAGCAAACGAACACTTATTCCATGCAATCATGGTTTACTCCTTCACTAATAGAGGCAAAATACCTACCTAACTCAGACGCCCCTTCGGTTCTCCAGAGATGAGTCTGCATTTCTTCTCCTTCTCCCCCCCCCCCAACCTATCCCCACTTCCTAGGCTCGGTCCTTTTAAAGGCATCCAGATGAAGCAAGCGAAGAAGCCCGCTGCCCTATCTTCCCCCCCTCTCCCCACCTCCTTGGAAGGATGGTGGTGAGCAGCATATCAGCAACAGAGGAGGAGGAGGAGGAGGAGGAGGAGGAGGAGGAGGAGGAACCAAACAAATTCTGGCAGGAGGGAGGAAAATCCAAAGCGAGAGCTTCTGTCTAAAGCGGTGTTCAGAGTCTGACAGGCAAGCCGTTACAGGGGGCCTTTCTGCTGGGCTTCCCCTTCAGCCTCCTCCCCCTGCCCTCCCAACAGCAGGCAGGCATTGGTTGGGACAACCCCATGCCTTTTCCCTCCCTCCTTCCAGAGATATCCCTCCCCACCTGAATTCACAGAGCCTCCTTGCTTTTGCTTGGATTTGTCATAACCGGGTACGTTTGCTCCAGAAGGAAAGGGATGTCTGTGACTTGCATATATGACCCAACAACCACCCTTTCCCTCACCCCATTTTCTAAGGGGAGAAAGCGGTTTTTCAGTTCAGCTGCAAGCCCAGAAACATACAGGCCCAGCTAACTACTCCTTTCCCACCCCTTACTGTCTTATACAAGTCCACAGTCCCTGTGGCCATAAGCAATGGATTCACTGGGAGCCTTGCAACATGGCAGTTTCACACACATGGCAGGCATCAGTGGCGTAGCGTGGGTTGTCAGCACCCGGGGCAAGGCAAGTAATTTGCGCCCCCTAACCTGTGGATTTTAGTAGGGGCAGAGAGCTGCGAGTGCAAGCACCCCCCCCAGATGTTGCGCCTGGTGCGGCCGGCCCCCCCTGTACCCCCCACGCTACGCCACTGGCAGGCATCATTAATGTACAGGTTACCTTTCTGCACTTGTAGGGTTTCTGGAACAGGTCTGTTTTGGAGGAATCGCCTGCCTTCTGCACCTTATCCATTCTGTTCCCCAGCTGCAGCCGTTACCCCATCTCAAGCACTCAATAACGAGAATAATAATAATAAAAGTTTTACCACCCTAGGGTAACAGGATACAAGGAGGTTTGGGCAACAGCTGGAGTGACCATGTAAGGAGAGGCTCCCAGCACCTGCCTTGTGTCAAAGTATTTCCCTTACAGCTTAACTATGCAAGATGCATGTCTTCCTCTGCCAACAGCCCCCCCCCCGAAATCCGACCATCTACCAAAATCAATGCACAAAGACAATCAACTGTCCACTCCTTAGGCCAGATTTGTATTAAAAATAAAAATAAAAACACTCGCTCCCCGGAAAAGAAAAAAACAAACAAAGCCAACTCTATCTTAGCCTCTCTGTAGATTATTTACACCCTGCTCTTCCAAGACTTGCATTTGAACCGCAAAGGCAGGCAGGCAGAGATGGAGAGAGAAGCTTTTCATTTTAATAGAAATAAACACACACCCAGAGCTGGAGCCAAAAGCTAGACAAAAAAACAAATGCTCGTTCCCCCTCCCCCCCCCCATGGAGGAAGGAAAAGATGGGGATGCGGCTGGGTTGCCATTCCTTGGTTACAGCAGCTGTCTAGAAACAGTGACAAAGGCTGTGGATTATGACACCCAGACACATGCTACAGTCCACAGATAGTCTTGGCCTTCTGTAGTCTATTGACTTTATCAAGGAGGGGAAATCTAGTCTTTAAAGGAGGTGAGGCGGCTCTGAAGAATGGGGCGCGATAAGGTACCCCGACTGGCTAAAAGAGAATCTATATCGGGGCTTTGGAGTTGACAGCCAGATCCATCGACCAGATATTAAAGAGAGCCTGTAAAACGCATACAGCGATACATATGGCTGGTCCGGGAACACTTGGCCTTTTCCAACGCACGGCCATAGAAATCCTGCAAAAATATGAGGCTTGCCGAGGCAAGGATTGATACCTCCCCCCCCCCTTTTTTTTTTTTTAGCTCTTGGGCACGGAAAGCAGCGACACTCCAAAGCGCACAAAACCACCGGACCGGGGAAATCAAATCGGAACGACCGAGATTTCCCCCTCGCTTCCTTCTCCAAACTCCTCGGAAAGGCCAACCCTCTCCTCCCCAACGCCAGACCGCCTTTCCCCTCCGGCCAAGCGGAGCGCTCACCCGATCGGAAGAAAGCCGCGATGTCCGCGGAATCCTTGGCGGCGTCCTCCGCCCCTTCGCCGGCCGCGTTGCCGCTGGTGGAGGAGGCGGCGGTGGAGCCGCTCATGGCTGCGAGACGCGGTCGGTGGCTCCTCCGGACCCGAGCGCGCTGCCACCGCCACGCTGACCGGGCTCCTCGCTCCCTTCTCGGCCTGGATCGCTGACAGGAGCTGGGGGGTCGAGGAGGAAGAAGAGGAGATCTAAAACCTCGGGGGGGCCCGGGTCTCCGGCTTCACCTTCCAAGCAAAAACACCCAGGAAGAAGAAATCCATCCAAGAAACGCGGCGGCGGCGCTGGCAATGACGATGGCGCAAGGAGGGAGGGGGAGAGGAGGGGGGAAATGGGGGGGGGGAGAAAAGAAAGGGGCAGCTGGATGGGTGGATGGATCGATCCGGTTGCACCGGCGGCAGCCAAAGGATCGCAATAATAGATGGAGGCGCGCGCGCGCGCGTGGAGGGATCACAGCTCTGGCAGAGCCTCTCCAGAGAGCGCGTGCATAAGCAATGGGTGCATGCAGGATAGGGGGGAGGAGAAGCAAAGACAATTGCAGGAAGGAGGGGAGGGAGGGCGCATGGGGGGAGAGGGTGGGGAGGGAGGGATGCAATCCGGGAAGAGGGGGGCAGCGGGGCGCGCTGCGGGGGGGAGCAAGGGCGCCGCAGCCTTTGGGGAGCAGCTGCGCTTTTTTAACAACAGCGCCCTGGGAGGGCGCCGAAGCCGCCCCGCTCCTCCATCTTGCTTGCCATTGCAAAGGTGGGTGGGGACAGCGAAGGAAGGAAGAGAGGCGATTCCCCGCCCAGGGAAGCCGGGGGTTGGCTGGGGGAAGAGAGAAAGCAGCCTCGGAGCGGGGCAGGAGGGAGGGAGGGGAGCGGCAGCCTGTCGGGAAGTTCCGGGCAGCTCCGTGCGCGCTCGGCGAAGCTGCACAGGAAAGAGGCAGTTGGGGCGCGGAGCGAAAGGAAAGATCGTTTTGCTATTGGCGGGGGGGGGGGTGCATTATGTGCAAGCGGGGAAATCCCCTTTAATGCCTCGGCGCCGGAGTATGCATTTAATGCGCCTTGATGGCAGCGGGGTGGGGAGCAGAGCGCGCCCTCTCTCTTGGGGAGGCCATTGGAAGGTGTGGTTCCTCCTCCCCCAAATGGGGAGCCCATAAAGCGAGGCCGCAGGTCAAGTGCCCTTTCCTTTATGGCAGAAGTGAAACTCTTAAAGCCGAGAGCAGTGAGTAGCGTTGAAAGGTGAAAGTGCTCGCAAGAAGTGGCCTCCCCCGCTTTCTAACCTTTCATTATTAGCAGGAGCCTCGTTTGAGGAAGATGCCCGAATCAGTTGTCAACGTGTGCAATTACAATTACGGGAGTAAGTAGCAGTTCGTTTATTACTGCCAACGGGCCATTAACACGAAATGCAAAAATCACAGCCTCAAGTAAAGCAGATTAAAGAGAGTGACAAGCTACGTGCTGGCAAAGTCTGAGAGGAGCGACAGCGGCCTTAACAAATTTTGCCACCTGCGGAGTGATGACAGCTTGCCGGAAATCTTCCCAAAATTTATTAACCCAATTCTCTTTTTATCAGTCTTAAAAGGTCATCTACACACTTTGCTGGCCCCAAAAACCCCCACTTTGCTAATCTGATTTATTTCACCTTAAAGGTCCGGTGGCTTTTTTAAAGGAGTGTTTACATCTGTACATTGGGATGCGGAAGTTGGGGCCACCCAAATGTTGTTGGACTCCAACTTCCATTAGGCCTGTGGATAGCTCAGCCGGTAGAGCATGAGATTCTTAATCTGAGGGTTGTCAGTTCAAGCCCCACCTTGGGCAAAAGATTCCTGTATTACACGGTTTGAACTATATGACCCTCCCGGTCCCTCCCTCCCAACTCTACAATTTTAGCATGACCAATGGGTCAGTGATGATGGCTGCAGTCTATCGGGAGGACAACAGAAGTCCCTTCCCTGCTCTTCTTCAAACCAAGATTGGGGCAGCGAAGGTTGCAATTTAAGTTGGCAAGAAAGCTCATCAAGCGTATTTCCTGCATTAGAACCAGTTGCATGACTTGTAGAATTACCACTTTAAATCCATCATTGGACAATTCATTATATCAGGCATAGGCAAACTTGGCCTTCCAGATGTTTTTGGGACTACAAATCCCATCATCCCTAGCTTACAGGACCAGTGGTCAGGGATGATGGGAATTGTAGTCTCAAAAAACATCAGGAGGGCCAAGTTTGCCTATGCTTGCGTTAGATGTTGGCTATTGCAAAGTGGTCAGCAAGCAGAGGCACATCGAAGCATTCAGTGACCATCATGGACAAAGCCTGTGCAGAAAAGGGGCCATCTACCACAACACATGCAGTTAATCCAGTTTCCCGTAAGTGTTGCAGAGGATGTTGTCCATATGGGAAGTTGGACTTAACTGCCTGGGGGGTGTTGCATCCAGTCATCGTCCCTTTTCTGCACAGGCTCTGTAGGTATCCCACCTGCCTCCTATGTACTCAAGATGGGGAGGAGTCTCCTACAATTCCAGCAACAGGTGAGTGCCTCGCTTGTGGTCCTAAGCAGGGTAGCTTAAGACCTGTTTGCTTCTTTCTAATCTTTCCATCCTTACTCTTGCATTTTATGTTGGGTTCCCTTTCACCCAAGCCTGCCTCGTCTGCTCCTGGCTCAGTGACTCTCTTATTCCCTTCCTTCTCGGTTTCTCCCCATTCTGCTTGGGTGGGTGGCTGTCCTTTAAAATAAATAAATGTAAAGGACCCCGGACCGTTACATCCAGTAAAAAATGACTATGGGGTTGTGGCGCTCATCTCGCTTTCAGGCCAAGGGAGCCGCCGTTTGTCCACAGACAGCCCATGTGCCCAGCATCACTAAACGGCTTCTGGCGCGAGAGAACATCATGATGGCAAGAATACTATTGGCCCAAAAATGGAACCAAGAAGAATTACCAACGATGGAAGAATGGAGGATGAAATTAATGGACTATGCAGAACTTGATAAACTAATGGGAAGGATCTGAAACCGGCGGGACCAGAAGTTTACCGAGGACTGGAGTAAATTTACCGATTATTTGAAAAGTATTTGCAATGACCAAACGACGTTTGTAAGTTTGCAAGAAGCTTTGTGAGGGATAATATTAGAAATATTGCAAAAATGAAGAAGGAGATGGGATATGTTAAGAAAGTAAAGGCAATATTAAGTTAGGAAATGCGTAAGAAGTGAATAAGACGGAGGATTATCAGAGGTGCTGATGGAAGTCCAATAAGAATGTATTTGTGATAAATTGTGTGGTATGTTTTATAATTTTGTATTTTAAAACCAATAAAAATATGTTTTTAAAAAAAAAGAGAGAGAGAGAGAACATCTTGATGGAAGCCAGAGCACATGAAAACGCCATTTAACTTCCTGCCGCAATGGTACCTATTTATCTACTTGCACTGGCTTGCTTTTGAACTGCTAGGTTGGCAGGAGCTGAGACAGAGCAACAGGAGCTCACTCTGTCACAGGGATTTGAACTGCCAACCTTCCGATCGGCAATCCCAAGAGGCTCAGTGGTTTAGACCACAGTGCCACCCGCATGCCTTAGACCTGTCCTCTACTGCTTCCTTTAACTCTGCTTCCTTTCTGCAGCACCGACCACTGTTTGCATTCAGCTGTGCTTTTTGGCAACCCTGCCCCTTCTTCAGTACTGAGCAGTAGCTGGGTTCCTTCCTAGTTCCTGGGTTGGCGTAGCAGCCAGTCAAACAACCGGCTCCCCTGCTGTTGGGCAGCAGCCAAACTCGCATCCAGCTCAAGGGAACTTCAGCAGAGACAACATTGGGGCAGCCTGCTCATCTGGTGGCAAGGTACCACTTCACACAAGAGGGACATCAGGCCGTGTTGGTTCTCTGCCAGGAAAGTGTCATCCCAAGATCCTTGACAAGTGGAGTGGGCTGGTTGTGAGCCTTTCTGATGGGCAATAGTAAAGTATAGAGCTGCAATGACAAATACCACCAAGTAATGTGGGGGTTTGCATCTTTCCTCCATTGAAGGAGGGGTGTGGTCAGCAACTAAATGGAGAATAATGCAGGGAACGAAAGGCCCAATTTATGGCTAGGGCCTCTCATTTTATGGTGGGAAGTTTTTGTTCACAGGGAAGTAATTGGTGACTTAAATATAGAAGGGGGTGTTCTGGTCCCTCGCAGTCTTCTGTGAGGATGGCACCTGAAGGCTTCTACCAGAGGCCTCCGTCTGAAGGATAAAGGGTTGAGAAAAGCCTGGCATTTTAAAAATGGGATCTTAAGAATGACAAGACTTCTGGAAAATGAACGAAGTCCCAACTAAAGAAGAATGGCAACTGAAACTGATGGAATATGCGCAGTTTATGGATCAAACATATAGAATTAGAGAACAAGAAGAACATACGTTTAAAGAAGAATGGCAAATGTTTATTGAATATGTGGAAGAAAACTGTGTATTTGAAAATGTGGGCAGCATTAAGATAACTTCAACAGTGTAAATAAGTTTTGATGGATGTTATAATGGACTACCAAATGGTCTATACAAAATATGCAGGGATTTATGTTGTGCAAACTGAACCATGGAAAGAGAGGAAGGGAAGTCACTGATATTTTAAGGGTGTTTAAGTGAATATTCTAGAATGTAAAACAGAAATTTAAGAAAAAGTATAATTTTAAAAAAGAAAGGAATGACAAGACTTTAGCCTATAAAAGGCAATGCCGGCTTGTTCTGTCCAGGTCACTTGTGGTGGTATTTCTCATGAGATCTGACATGAAATGCAAAGACAGCAAAACGGAATTATGATAACCGCTGAGAGATTGGATATGAAACCAAGTGTTTAGCTCTGTGTTTCAGTGATAGCAAGGAGAACAGTGCTATAGGGACTTGGAAGGAGGAGGTAAGGTGGAATACCTGAATCCTTTCCAATATTTTTTTGAAACTATCACCACAAGGGCAGGTCTGAGCCGGGTACAGAGGAGGGTTCTATTTATCTGCCTAAATAAGTGTATACATATAAATAAGTTTATCCATATATAAGTTTATTTGGCCCAGATATATCTTAATTATTGGCTCTGAATTTATTCTCCTGCCGCCTCCAAGTCACTGGGAGTTGGAAGGCTCTTAAGTGTCTACATGTAAATGAGTTAACAGGGAGAAATGCCTTGCTTCCTTTCCCTTTTGTTTGTGTCGGTGGATTTGATGCAAGCTAAATGTACAGTGGTACCTCGGGTTACATACGCTTCAGGTTACACACACTTCAGGTTACAGACTCCGCTAACCCAGAAATGGTACCTCGGGTTAAGAACTTTGCTTCAGGATGAGAACAGAAATCGTGCTCCGGCGGCGTGGCAGCGGCAGGAGGCCCCATTAGCTAAAGTGGTGCTTCAGGTTAAGAACGGACCTCCGGAACGAATTAAGTACTTAACCCGAGGTACCACTGTATAGCTAAAGAGAAAATTAAAACAAGGGATTTGCAGAAGCTAAGTACATTAATCAATGGGTCATATTTGGCAGTCACAGGGCGTGGCTTGGGTCTACTCTTGAATATATGTCTTAATGTTTTTTAATCCGTACCTAAATACAGAGAAGTGGGACATGGGTGGCGCTGTGGGTTAAACCACAGAGCCTAGGACTTGCCGATCAGGAAGTAGGCGGTTCGAATCCCCGCGATGGGGTGAGCTCCCGTTGCTCGGTCCCTGCTCCTGCCAACCTAGCAGTTCGAAAGCATGTCAAAGTGCAAGTAGATAAATAGGTACCGCTCTGGCAGGAAGGTAAACGGCGTTTCTGTGCGCTGCTCTGGTTCGCCAGAAGCGGCTTAGTCATGCTGGCCACATGACCCGGAAGCTGTACGCCGGCTCCCTCAGCCAATAAAGCGAGATGAGCGCCGCAACCCCAGAGTCGGTCACGACTGGACCTAATGGTCAGGGGTCCCTTTACCTTTTTTAATACAGAGAAGCCATTATATTGGCCCATTTTAATAGTTTAACTTCAAACCTTCTAGGTTGTAGATTTGCTGCTGGAGTTCCTTCAGATGTTGCTCTCATAGCTTTTTTTTTCTTTAAAAATGTTTAAGGGTACTCTCATTTTGACTCAAGAAAAGCACCATTTTATAGCTCAAATCGGAAAAAATAAATACAGTAAATGGACAAAAGTACAAAGATTCACAAAAATGTTTAGGGGTATGCGTACCCCCTGCGTACACCCAGAAAAAAGCACTGGTTGCCCCTATAATTTGACTGTGGTGGAAATGGTCACCTATATGTTCTTTTGCTAGAATTATTATCACAGGGTTTGGGAATGTATCATCGGTCCTCGCATGTGTCTGTTTACAAGCTGATCTTTAGAGATTCTCTTGAGTATTTTTTCTTGAGGGTACAACAGGTCTTTATTATTTGGTTCAAAGTAAGCCCCTCTCATAGGGACGTGGGTGGCGCTGTGGGTTAAACCACAGAGCCTAGGACTTGCCGATCAGAAGGTTGGCGGTTTGAATCCCCACGACGGGGTGAGCTCCCGTTGCTCGGTCCCAGCTCCTGCCAACCTAGCAGTTCGAAAGCACGTCAAAGTGCAAGTAGATAAATAGGTACCGCTCCAGCGGGAAGGTAAACGGCATTTCCGTGTGCTGCTCTAGTTCGCCAGAAGCAGCTTTGTCATGCTGGCCACATGACCCAGAAGCTGTACGCCGGCTCCCTCAGCCAATAAAGCAAGATGAGCGCCGCAACCCCAGAGTCGGTCACGACTGGACCTAATGGTCAGGAGTCCCTTTACCTTTACTTTAAGCACCTCCCATTGGTGTTGCAGCAGGCTGTACAGGGAGCAGCTCCCGATTTTATACCCTGTATAAGGTACCTGTATTGGGGAATGACGCATTAAATCAATTATATAAAGATCTGATAAACTGTGTTACCTCCATGGGAGTTACCAGAGAAAGGGTTTTGCAACTGTTGACAGCCTGAAGGCAAGAGATGCTGTAGCTGGCCCATGCTCAGGGCTGGATTTAGGTTTGAAGAGGCCCTAAGCTACTGAAGGTAATGGGGCCCTTTATATGTCCAGCTGTCCTTTGTCAACAACAAATTGTCGCTGGTTTTTGTGTTGAATATATGCTAGATGGAATTTATGGACCTAATTGGTATCTAAAGCCATTTGCACATGTTGCCATGCCACCAGTCCATGCAGAATGTAAGCACCCTATATATAGAAATGAGCAAACTAGTGATATTTTAGGGAGCAGGCTAGCAGGCAGGGCCCATTACTTACATCATAGGAGCCTACACAACACAAAACACTGTTGCTGTATGTAGGTTTTATTTTTATTTTTTTATCTTCTATTTTGGAAATGTACATCCAGTTCCCCCCCCCTTTAAATCTTTTGGGGCCCCCCAAGTGAGTGGGGCCCTAAGCTATAGCTTGTTTAGCTTATACTGTTTATCTCTCTCACACACAAATTCAGCTTTCCAGAACACAGGTCTCTTCAGTCTTCATTGTTCAAGCTGTAAAATTGTACTTAAAAAAGAACAAAAGCAAATCTTAATTTATTATGTTGCATATAGAAAGCCAGACCATATGGCAGCCTTACTACATTTTTATTTGTAGATGATCTCATGCAACATTAAGAGGAACATTGTCTGGGTGTAGCTATGGAGAGAGATGCACAACAGATTTCCTGTGGTTACCTGCTGTGACTTTTCAGTGGGGAAACAGAACTGAATCCACTGCTGGTACTCGCTCGAATTCTGCTTCTGATTTAAGAACTTTTCAGATTGATGGACCAGCTTGCCACAGAACATTGAGAACACCACCTTGTGGTTTTGGAGCTTTCCTGCTCATATGTACAATGTTGTTTCTCATGCCATACTTTAAAGATGTGGTCCACATAATGCAAATTTATATTTGTTCCGCTGCTAATTCCCCCTTCCTTTATTTTATACTCGCTGCAATTCTGTGTCCTGCACCAATTTCAAAGGATAAATCACTTTTACCCCCCTTTTAAATATATACTGCAGGGGTAAGGAACCTCTAACTGGTGAGCCTAATTAGTCCCAACAAGAGTACCAATTTGGCCCACAAATTTGGCCTGTCTGGTTCCTTTGTAAGCAGCACTTTGCAATAGCACCAATCAGCCTCACTGGAATTGACTGCACTCAGGAATTCCCCAAGTGGAAGTTCCCTGCCACAGCCAAGGGAGCTCGCTGTCAGCACTAGTCAGTGATCATACAAAGCGTGTTCTTCATGAAGAGCACGTGTTGCGGTGGGGTCTAACAGGATACCCCCTCTTGGTTACTGGGCGGGACCGTTTCGATGGCCATGATTGTTATTGGGCCAATTTGGGTTGTTGGGGAGATTTTGATGTTACCATTTAGAGGGTTGGCCCGAAGGTTATATATTCTTGGCACACAGCTTTCTTCAATCTCTTTTGCTGAATGCATCAGATCGCTTGCCCACCCTCCCTAATTTAGGGCTGTTGCGTTTGACATTGCTATGCCTGTCATGGGGTTGCCTGCTTTTGGGGCAGGGGCCTGGTAGGAATTTTGTCCATTTGGCAGATTGGCTGGTGCCATTTGGTTTTTGCCTACTGCGTAGCAAATCGTCACAACTTGTAAGGTTGCGGTTAGGCATTGGTTAAAATTTGGTTGGTAAGGGTTGGCTGGGGCAGAGGCCTGCTGCAAGGGAATTCCATTAAAGGAATCCAGGGGTTTGCCATGTTTTTGTCCGGATCCCCGGCAAGGGGCTAGGTGTTATGTACTGAAGTTCTCACCCTGGGCCAGCAGGGGGATACTGTAGATAGTTATGCAAATAAGGGATCGAAAGTGACGTTCAGTGATTGGATAGTTTTAGAAAATTGTTACAGTTACCTTGTACTGGAGGAATCCTTCAGTTCAGTTCTGTTCTGGCCTGTGAATAAACAAGAGCTGTTTGAAGAATCGCTGTGTCGTCTGATATGTTCACCCACAACTTAACACTAGGGCCGTGCAAGTCCCTGGGAGCATGCAGGGAGGGGTGACGGTCTGCTGCCCAGCCCCATTCTCTCCCCAATATTATTTTCCCTTACTGGCTTTCACTGGAATCAAAGTCAGTTCTGTCCCGGGGCGGGGACAGATAGTTGTAACCAATGCCTAAGCAACCACTCACATGTATTTTAATAAAGTTTTATTCAAAATTATGCCAAAAACCTTAAACAAAAATTTCTGTGTGAATTGTGATTTATTTAGGGGGTGGCTTGGGGACCTCAACATGCAGGGATGAGCTGCATTAAGTAACTCCCCACTTAATTACAGCACATCCCTTTGCAATGGTGGTTTGGATTCATACCACCCACGCATGCAAACAAACAAAATGGGGCTCCTCGATAGCAAGCTCCACTTGTATCGGCTGCATCAAGGAGCTGCCCATTTGGAATTCTCCATTGCAGCCACGGGAGCTCACTGCCAGCACCAATCAGCTGATCTGTGCTGTCAACAAGTTCTGCTTTTTCCATTTGCAGATGCATTTTGAATCCAAACCACATGTGCTGGTCCTGTGGGTTACCTGAGGCAAGGTCCAAGTCCGGTCCATGGTCAAAGGTGCAACGTGGTGGCAGTCCGTAGTAGCTGAAGCTGGGTGCAGGGCAGGGAGTCGGGTGAAGTCAGGAACAGGCATGCAAGCAGGGAGCCAGGGCGGGTCAGGAGCTCAGGCAAGAAAGCAGGACAGGGTTCAGGCAGGAACTAGCAACCAACAATGTTGCTCCTGCAACTTGGGACTGGGGCTGGCCAACTTTTATCTGCCCCAAGGCATAGGGCGGCCCGATCCTCTGGTGACTCACCTTTCCTGACCTGGAGGCGAGCACTCGTCCTGCAGGAACTTAGTTCCCTCCGCCTCTCTGCCCTGAGCCTCTGCAGCTCAGGAGAGGCTGGAGGGTTACCGGACCCAGAGGCAATCTCAGCTTCCTCTGACGGGGCTGAGAGTGGAGTACCTGCAGGCAATGGGTCCTCCATCACCTCCGGAGCCAGAGCAGACTCAGCTGATGCCTGCACCTGAGGATCCAGCACAGGTGAGGACCCTTCAGGCTCATGCCCCAGCCCCGGCTCAGCTGGTTCTGGAGGCGGGGAATCCTGTGCAGGCTGGGATCCCTCAGGTTCAGCATCCGAGTCCGAATCCCAGGCCATCACACCACGCCTGCAGATGGACTTCAGAGGAGCTGATTGTAATGACTGCCTTCACCTGTCAAAGTTGGCCCATGGGGGTGTTACAAATCCAGTCTTCGGCCAGATCCAATTCTCCACCCTTCATTTACCAGAACAATAACGGTTCAAAAATAAACCTTGCCAAAATCATATACAATGAATTGAAAGGGATGTTCAAAATAGCTTTTGTTTTTTCTTAAAAAAAAAAACACAAACAAAAAAACAGAAGCTTTTCTTTTGGGAATTATAGGGGCAGAACTACCTAAATTGTATAGAAATTTATTTATGTGTGCTACTAAAGCAGCAAGAATGTTACTTGCCCCAAAGTGGAAAGAAGCAGAAGTCCCAACAAAGGAAGAATGGATACAAAAACTTATGGAACATGCAGAAATGGTGAAACTTACAGGAAGAATAAGAAATCAAGATAACAAACTTTTAATAAAAGAATGGAAATGGTTGATTGAATAGGTACAGATAAATTGCAGATAAAAATATTGTAATAAGCTGCAGTTTCCTAGGAGTATATATTTAAAGTAGGTAATTAAATGAGCAAATAAAATGACTTTGGATATGCAGAAGATATTAAAAAATAAATTGAAGGAACCGCAGAAAGAGGGGGAAGGAAGCCAAACTTTGAAATGTTGAATTGATTGTAAAACTAATGAATGAACTTGAAAAGTATAAATAAAAACTTTTTAAAAGAAAAAAAAAATTGCCTATTGCATTTTGTGAAATGCTGGGCTTTTCAATCCCCAATGCATCTGTGATCATGGAGAGTGTTGCATCTTGCAAATGCTTCTGTCTATTCCAAGCTCAGATGTTTAACATCTGGAGACCTGCGGCAACAGGCTAAATCTGTATAAGCAGGAACTTTCACATGTTTACAAGGCTACCCCCCAATGCAAAACAGAGTGATTCACCAGAGGGAGACCACTTTAAAAGCTGGGAGCCGTGTGTGATCATTTTCTGTTGTTCCTATTGGTTGTTAAAGTGAGCATAGCTCTGCCCACCATATTGAAGGTAGATTATTTGGCGCATGAACGCTGCCTGCTATAAAAGAACAACAGGGGTAAGAGTATACCGGAATATATTATAGGTCAGGACATTAATAGGCAAGATGTTAAATTGTTAATTAATAGGCAAGATGTTAAATTGTATATGCAACAAATGCAGCAAGAATATTGTTAGCCCAGAAATGAAAACAAGAAGAAATTCTGATGAAAGAAGAATGGCAGACGAAAATAATGGACTATGCAGAATTGGACAAGATGACAGGAAGGATTCGAAACCTGTGGGACCAGAGATTTACAGAAGATTGGAAGAAGTATATGAACTATTTGAAAAGCAATTGTAACCAACAAATTACGCTAGTAGGACTACAAGAAGTTTTGTAAGGAGGAAGATATGAAGTGCTACAAAATAGATAAAGAATACAGTGGTACCTCAGGTTACATACGCTTCAGGTTACATATGCTTCAGGTTACAGACTCTGCTAATCCAGAAATAGTGCTTCAGGTTAAGAAGAAGAAGAAGAAGAAGAAGAAGAAGAGGAGGAGTTTGGATTTGATATCCCGCCTTTCACTCCCTTTAAGGAGTCTCAAAGCGGCTAACATTCTCCTCTCCCTTCCTCCCCCACAACAAACACTCTGTGAGGTGAGTGGGGCTGAGAGACTTCAAAGAAGTGTGACTGGCCCAAGGTCACCCAGCAGCTGCATGTGGAGGAGCGGAGACTCAAACCCGGTTCCCCAGATTACGAGACTACCGCTCTTAACCACTACACCACACTGGCTCTCTTAAGGTTAAGAACTTTGCTTCAGGATGAGAACAGAAATCGGGCTCTGGTGGTGTGGCGGCAGCAGGAAGTCCCATTAGCTAAAGTGGTGCTTCAGGTTAAGAACAGTTTCAGGTTAAGTACGGATCTCCGGAACGAATTAAGTACTTAACCTGAGGTACCACTGTAGAGATATTGGTTATGAGTTTTAAATGTACAGTGGTACCTCTGGATACAAACGGGATCCATTCCGGAGCCCTGTTCGCATCCAGAAGCAAACGTAACCAGCGATGGCACGTCTGCACGCGCGTGTCACTTTTCACCACTTCTGTGCATGCGCGTGATGTTATTTTGAGCGGCTGCGCATGCGCAAACTGCGAAACCTGGAAGTAACGCGCACCGTTACTTCTGGGTTGCTACAGAGCGCAACTCAAACGCTCTCAACCCGAAGCGCATTCAACCCGAGGTATGACTGTAACAGGGAAAATAAGAAATGTATACTAAGAGATTAGATTGGAAAATTTTCAGACAGGACTGATGGAAGTAGAAAATTTTTTTGAATAAGATGTAAAAACATGTTTAATTACTGTTGAAAATGGTATGTTAAAAAAACCTAATAACAATTTATATATATAAAAAAGAGTATGCCAGAATAAAAGAATTGTAGAGTTGGAAGGGGTTCTGAGGGCAATCTAGTCCAACCCCTCTCAATGCAGGAATCTCAGCTAAAGCATCCATGACAGATGGCTATTCAACCTCTGCTTAAAAACCTCCAATGAATGAGAGATCACGTGTAAAGAGAACGAGGGCACATTTTACCGCATGTGGTGGAATTGCAAAATAATAAAAAACTATTGGGAAACAATTTATAATGTAATTATAATAATAATAAACTTCTATTTATATCCTGCCCTCCCCGGCCAAAGTTGGGCTCAGGGCAGCTAACATCAGATATATAACATTAGTATCAAACAATAATTAAATTGCCTCCTAAAAACAGGTCAAAATCAAACTAAAGTCTAATTAGATGGCTTTCCGCAGGGTTAGGGTTGGGAACAGTAAGTGCTCATCGGCCCAACTGTTTACGCTGATCTTATATGGGCCTGTGAGAAAGCTGGGAGCCCTCTTCCATATTAGTTCTTATACAAAAAGAAAAGGGGAGTCAGGCTGAGCCCTGACCAAAGGCCTGGTGGAACAACTCCATCTTGCAGGCCCTGCGGAAAGATGTCAGATCCCTCAGAGCCCTGATCTCTTGTGGCAGAGTGTTCCACCAGACCGGGGCCAAGGCCAAAAAGGCCCTGGCCCTGGCCGAGGCCAGCCTAATCTCTCTGAAGCTCGGGATCTCCAAGGTGTTATTATTTGCAGACCGTAAGGTCCTCCATGGGGCGTACCAGGAGAGGCGTTCCCATAGGTACGAGGATGTTTAAGATAACTTTTATAACTTAAGTTGCCATTCTTCTTTGGTTGGGACCTCACTCATTTTCTGTTTTGGGGCTAACTATTTTTCTCTCTTTCCAGAGCTCAACGCTCAGCCTTCTGTATCTCAAACAGGCTATGCCTTGCAGCTGCTATGAGAGATTTCCACTTTTACCTTCCCCTGCAGCTTCACTCTCTTTCAAGCAGAGAAGAAGCGTTCCAACACTCCATTCAACTTAGCAGTGTTCACAGTGGATTCTAAAACACCGTCATACTGCTTCAAATAAAATGGAGTCTCTCCTTCATTAGATACCTCCCCTGTGACCAGTGTTAGCCAGTTGCACAAGAACTCTAGAATTCCGTTCTTTGGAAGAAAATTGATTGTCAAAATGTTTGGTTTTTTGGTTTTTTGTGTTTTTGAATGTATTAGTTTATTGGTAACAATGAATTTTAGTTTATGTTGTACAGCTGTAAGTAAGTATAATAAAGCATAACTTAAAAACCAATAATAATAATTCCGTTACCGACCAATCAAATTTAAAAACATAGTAATGCGTACAAGCGTTTACAGTTTCAGTGAATTAAATGACTATACTCAACCTCCCTTCCCCCCCCCCCCGATCTACAAAATGGAATGCTTAATTTCAGTGGGACGGTGACAATTTTACCAACAGAAAGCAATGAATAATGAATCCCACAAGGACCGAACTCTACCATGCGGAAATGCATAAATTCCATGTAGCTGCTCTTAACAAGCTATATCACTTACTTTATGCTGGCAAGAAGCCTGCGGAACAAGTTTCTTTACCTCTGCTAACTTGTTCAAGTATAAAAGCCTGTCCAGGCAGGTTTTTGTTAGGCTCTTCCTAAGAGAATCGGAAGGCTAAGTGATGCTACGCTAAATGCTAGAAAAAAAGGTTTGGCTATGCCAGATATTGAACTGTACTATGAGACTGCCTTACAATGGGATAATGGAAAGAGCACATGATAAGTCAAAAGACCAATGTAGAAACTGAACAATGACTTTTGTTAATTTACAAACCATACTTAGACTAAGTGGAATGTATGTTTGCAATATAAAATGTCTATATGTTTTTTTTTTAATTGTATGGGTTTATGCATGGCATAATGGATAGAGTGCTGGACTAGAGGACCTGGGAGAACAGGGTTCGAATCCCCGCTCAGCCATGAAGCTCACTATGTGATTTGGGCCAATCACCACCTCTTAGCCTAACCTACTTCACATGGTTGTTGTGAAGATGAAATGGGGAGGAGGAGAACCGCCTTGAGATACTTGGAAGATAGGTCGGACAGAAACAATGTAAATTAAAAGCCTTTGCAGATGACCTGGTTTTGACCCTGCAGGAGCCAGAGTCTAGCACGAAAAGAGTATTACAACTGATTCATGATTTTGGTCGGGTGGCGGGATTCAAATTAAATAAACAGAAAACTAAGGTTTTGGGGAAAAACCTGACAGATACAGAGTCAGAACGGTTTCAGAAAGAGACAGAACTTAATGTGGTTAAAAAAGTAAAATACCTAGGGGTAAACATAACAGCAAAAAATCTAAGTCTATTTAAGGACAACTATGAAAAGTGTTGGGCAGAAATTAAGAGAGATTTAGACAGTTGGACAAAATTGAAACTTTCTTTGTTAGGCCGAATTGCTGCTATCAAGATGAATGTATTGCCAAAGATGTTGTTTTTGTTTCAAACACTTCAGGTTTTGGATAAGACGGAGTGCTTTCAGAAGTGGCAGAGAGATATTTCTAAGTTTGTCTGGCAGGGCAAAAAGCCCAGAATTAAGTTTAAGATATTAACTGATGCGAAAGAAAGAGGGGGCTTTGCCCTGCCAGATTTAAAGTTGTATTATGAAGCCGCAGCGTTCTGCTGGCTAAAAGACTGGCTACTTCTTGAAGACACTGACGTGTTGGACTTGGAAGGGTTTAACAATACTTTTGGATGGCATGCATACTTATGGTATGACAAGGTTAAAGCAAATAAGGCCTTTAAGAACCATATTGTCAGAAAATCACTGTTTAATGTCTGGACAAAATATAAAGACTTGTTGGAAAACAAAACTCCAAGGTGGCTTTCACCTTTGGAAGCTAAGGCCCGAAAAAGACCCAATATGGAGGCTAAATGGCCAAAATATTGGGAAATACTAGAAAAAGATGGAGACAATTGGAAATTGCAGAGTTTGGAGAAAATGAAGGATAAAGTGCGAGACTGGTTACATTACGCTCAGATTAAAGAAGTCTTTAAAAATGACAAGAAACTAGGGTTCCAGGTGGAGAAATCGAAACTAGAAACAGAACTGTTAGAACCAAAGTCTAAGGTACTTTCAAGGATGTATAACTTGCTGTTAAAATGGAATACACAAGATGAAATGGTGAAATCGGCTATGATAAGGTGGGCGCAGGACATTGGGTATAATATCATGTTTGAGGACTGGGAAAGGTTGTGGAGTACTGGGTTGAATTTTACTGCATGTAATGCTTTGAAAGAAAATGTAATGAAAATGATATATAGATGGTATATGACCCCAGTCAAACTTGCAAAAATATACCACCTGTCTGATAATAAGTGCTGGAAATGTAAAAAGAGTGAAGGAACATTCTTCCACCTCTGGTGGACCTGCCCTAAAGTGAAGGCGTTCTGGGAAATGATTTATAATGAACTGAAAAAGGTATTTAAGTATACCTTCACAAAGAAACCAGAGGCCTTTCTTTTGGGTATTGTCGGCCAAGGGGTGGTAAAGAAGGACCAGACATTTTTTATGTATGCAACAACAGCAGCAAGGATACTTCTTGCAAAGCACTGGAAAACTCAAGATCTACCCACACTGGAAGAATGGCAGATGCAACTGATAGACTATATGGAACTGGCCGAGATGACCGGCAGAATCCGTGACCTGGGAGAAGAGAAGATGGAGGAGGACTGGAAGAAATTTAAGAATTACTTACAAAAACATTGCAATTTGAGTGAATGTTAAGCAGGATGCTAGATCATAAATAATTGAGCACCACTAACTTAGAAGATTTAAGATAATAAGTGAGATTGAGAAAATATAAACCTTTTTGAGAATTATAAGATTATAAATACATAGATGGGATATAAGAATGCAAATAAGATAATAAATTGCTGGTAAAAAGTTATAATGATGAAAGTGGGAGCGGGAGATGTGAGGAAGTCCAAAGAAAATGTGAAATTATGTTAAGATATTTGTTATACTGTTCATTATATTTATTTTTATTGTAAACCCCAATAAATATTTTTTTTTTTTTTTAAAAAGAGATACTTGGAAGATAAAGGTGGTGATAAAGGTAACAAAACACACAAACAAACTGTTCTGATATGTATTTATTTTATTATTTTATTAACATATAAAACACATACATATACATATACACAATACATGTACACAACACACTACCTTATTTTCATAACATAAAACATACCTACATTACTCTATATAAGATCTACCTATACTATACATATCAACATACCTACACACCTACCCCACACGGACACGCACCAAGTGATTTGACTTCCAGCCGTTCCAGCTGATATTTTAAATTACAGTGGTACCTCGGGTTAAGTACTTAATTCTTTCCAGAGGTCTGTACTTAACCTGAAACTGTTCTTAACCTGAAGCACCACTTTAGCTAATGGGGCCTCCTGCTGCGGCCGCGCCGCCGGAGCACGATTTCTGTTCTCATCCTGAAGCACTATTTCTGGGTTAGCAGAGTCTGTAACCTGAAGCGTATGTAACCCGAGGTACCACTGTAATACCTTTTTTATAAATAAAGTATTAGAAGTACACACTCTTGATTAGTAATTTTTGAAACACTTGGGATAAAACAGAGGTAGAGGTAGTCCAGGATGGGAAACAATTTTGATCGCTCTCTTGTCTCCACCTGTTTTAGTTTAGAAAAAGGGATAACTAAACTGGTACATAGTAGGCACTCATAATGATGTGAATGTGAGAAAGTTACTGGAAATAATTTTCTCCCCTTATAACCCTACAACTCAGGGTCACCCAAATGAGATATATTGGAAAGATTCAGGACAGATGGGGAAAAGTACATTCCCCACCCCCACAAAGATGTAATTGATGCCCAGAATTCACTGTCCAAATATGTACTGATTGGCTGCCGGTTTATAGCTTTGGATTGGATAAATTCATGTTGCAACAGGTTTTGGCCATGTTGGCTAAACTGAATACAGTGGTACCTCGGGTTACATACGTTCCAGGTTACATACGCTTCAGGTTACAGACTCCGCTAACCCAGAAATAGTGCTTCAGGTTAAGAACTTTGCTTCAGGATGAGAACAGAAATCGGGCTCCAGCAGCTTGGTGGCAGCAGGAGGCCCCATTAGCTAAAGCGGTGCTTCAGGTTAAGAACAGTTTCAGGTTAAGAACGGACCTCCAGAACAAATTAAGTACTTAACCCGAGGTACCACTGTAGCCATGTTTGGAGGTAGACCATCTCTGAATGCTGTTTGATGGGGAACAAACAGCAGAGAAAGCTGTTAGTGGACTTTTCAAAAACATCTGCCTGGCCATTCTAAGAAACAGGATGTTGGTTAGATCAGGGGTCAGCAACCTTTTTCAGCCGTGGTCCAGTCCACCGTCCCTCAGACCATGTGGTGGGCTGGACTATTTTTTTTTGGGGGGGGAGGAACGAATTCCTATGCCCCACAAATAACCCAGAGATGCATTTTAAATAAAAGGACACGTTCTACTCATGTAAAAACACGCTGATTCCCGGACCATCTTCAGGCCAGATTGAGAAGACGATTGGGCCGGATCCAGCCCCCGGGCCTTAGGATGAACCATTAGTCTGATCCAGCATGCTTAGGATAACAGTGATAAAGCATCCTTGAGATCCACTCATATTTTTGTTGCTCTGATCACAATCTCCTGTAGCTATCCTGCCTTTATCTCGTATATAATTTATATAATTCATATTAAGGAATTTATTTCCTACATGACCAGAATAAGGCTGCAGTCCTACGCAGAACTGGAAATAAGTCTCAATGAATTCAGCGGACTTCTGAGAAAATATGCATAATATTGCACAGTAAGCTACATAAAACGGACGCGGGTGGCGCTGTGGGTAAAACCTCAGCGCCTAGGACTTGCCGATCTCATGGTCAGCGGTTCAAATCCCCGCGGCGGGGTGCGCTCCCGTCATTCGGTCCCAGCACCTGCCAACCTAGCAGTTCCAAAGCACCCCCGGGTGCAAGAAGATAATTGGACCGCTTACCAGCGGGAAGGTAAACGGCGTTTCCGTGTGCTGCGCTGGCTCGCCAGATGCAGCTTGTCACGCTGGCCACGTGACCCGGAAGTGTCTGCGGACAGCGCTGGCTCCCGGCCTTTAGAGTGAGATGAGCGCACAACCCTAGAGTCTGTCAAGACTGGCCCGTATGGTACCTTTACCTTTACCTTTAAGCTACATAAAATGCTGGAATTTAAACTCCCTGAACGCCATCCTGTTGAAATTGCCTCCATATTAAGTCAGGAGATGGAAGGCAATAATGAATCACCTGGGAATTTGCTTACTTTTATTCATTATTGGCACAAGAAGACATGTCAACATATTTGTGTGCTTTTAATTTAATGTAGCCATCTTGTTGCTTTTTTATATTGAAGAACAGATTATATATGAACTTGACATGTATATCCTGTAAAACAGTTTACGAAAAGATGCAACACTACTGCTAACCCTGATCTCGCAAATTGACAGTTCCTTCTCTGCTTTACAGGAATAATTTTCCGTCATGTTTGCTACTCTCCCCGGGTTTGATGAAAGCACCAGCGTGTAAATTAAGAATGGGCAGCTGTTTGGCCAATTCTGGCAGGACTCCTGCCAGAATTCATCCACATTTGGTGCACATGCAACCTCCTGGATATCTTCAGACAGGCCCATCTGCTAAAATGCCTTGATTCGCATGTACAGTTGATGAATACAGCTCCCCAAGGGCACAAATAGACAACCCACCATTGTGGCCAAGCTGGTGTTAGCTGCAATAAAGAAAAAAATGCATCTTGGGTGCAAGGTTATTTTTGTGTGCTGTTTAAAACACCAACACCATTGGATTAGACCATTAATTTTGGAATTTCGAGCTAGTTGTAGCAGTGGAGGCTACCCCATTAAGGAGAATGGGGCACTGCTCCACTAATCTCAACTCTGCCCTCAGCCTGCTTTCTTACAACCAGCCCAGGAAGTGGAACTACATATCAGCTTCCTTCTCTTTAGCCTCATCGTTCCCCTCTTGTGACTCAGCAGAGAGGCGGATGGGGACAAAACTAGAATTAGCTGGATCTGGTGACAGCTTCTGTTGGTCTTCCTATCAGTGCTGTCCACCCTCTCCCAATAGGCTTCAGCCACCACTGAGATGGACGACTCATGATATCATGGTGACAAAAGCCAATCAGACTGAGGGCAGTGTTTCTTGTCCTCAATCTGATTGGACGCAGATGTTTGTCCTGTTTCACAGACCGCCCTCCCCCAAATTGGGGGCCACATTTTTCAGTAAGCTACGATTTTAATCAGATGCTTCCCCACATCCATCCCAATTTGGTTCACCTCTAGTTGCATCATGTGTGAGGGTAGGTAGGAACTACCTTTGGAAAGAAGCAGAAGTCCGAGCAAAGGAAGAATGGATACAAAAACTTATGGAATATGCAGAAATGGTGAAACTTATAGGGAGAATAAGAAATCAAGATAACATACTTTTTATAAAAGAATGGAAATGGTTTACTGAATATTTTCAGATAAATTGTAAACAGATAAAAACATTAGCAAGATTAATGTAATAACCTGCAGTTTTATAAGAGTATATATTTAAAGGAGATGAATAAATGAGCAAATTAAGTTAATTAGGATATGCCAAAGATATTAAAACATAAATTGAAGGAACGGCAGAAAGAGGGGGAAGGAAGTCAAACTTTGAAATGTTAAATTGATTGTAATACTAATGAAAAGTATAGATTTAAAAAGTATAAATAAAAAAACTATTAGAAAAATAGGTAGGGACTTTTGCAGACATTTCAAACCAATGCGTCTTTAACAGTTTTAAAGTTCTGTTCTAACTTTTTTTTGTTTTACCCTTTTTGAACACACTTTCAGGTTGGTTGGTTGGTTTTTAAAACAACAACAACAATCAAGTGGCATATAAATTAAGGAATTAATTATAAGTATAAGATAAGTATAAGATAAACACCTTAGTAGGATTTGAGGTTTTTTTCCTGGTCCACTTGTTTAGTAGGGATGTGACTGAAATGGTGTTGTTTGTCTCTGTCCCAAAGTCATGGTATCTGCATGCCCCATACTGTATATTTCCAGGGTGTTTGCCCACCCACCCTGAGTCTGTATTTTGACATTTGGGTTTGAAATTGCACTGCAAAATGGGCAAAGCTGAACCAGCGAGAGAGATCACAAATTCAAAATTGTAACTGAAACAAATTAAACAGTTTATCGAAGCTGAAAGCTCAATGCAGATACAGTAGAGAAATCATAGTGTGTGACTAAACATTGTAACTCGAATGCCTATTTAATAAAATAGAGATAATAGAAATGATAGATTATTTAGTCACACTGTAATTCCTCCACTGTCTCTGCACCAAGCATTGTGCTTCGACAAACTGTTTAATTTGTTTCAGCTACAGTTCTGAATTTGCAGTCTTTCTTACTGGTTCGGTGTTACCCAGTGGAGTGTAATTTCAAACCCAGATTTACAAAGACCGCAGCTCCCCGCCCTATAACCTCTTGCAGAACCTCTTGTTGTCTACTGTGAATTCTTGTCATTACACTGATGTGTCATCTGTGCCTCTACGCTATGGCAGAGAGCCTAGCGTCTGACAATCTTGTCCAAATGATCACTGCTTTATTGTCACGTTCTGGGGAATGGAGAGACATGATCTACTCATTACAGAGAGGCTACTTTCCCAGAGCGAATTGTGTTACCGAGTAGCTCAGTTCGGCTGGAACTCTGTACATGCCCCCAAATGATGTGAGTAATTCAACTTTGCCCCATTGTGTACTTCTCAAGGGAAAAAAATCAGCTTATTTTTAACCGAATTGAGAGAATTCTCCATAAAGAAGGCTGATCGCCGAAGAATTGATGCTTTTGAATTATGGTGCTGGAGGAGACTCTTGAGAGTCCCGTGGACTGCAAGAAGATCAAACCTCTCCATTCTGGAGGAAATCAGCCCTGAGTGCTCACTGGAAGGACAGATCCTGAAGCTGAGGCTCCAATACTTTGGCCACCTCATGAGAAGAGAAGACTCCCTGGAAAAGACCCTGATTTTGGGAAAGATGGAGGGCCCAAGGAGAAGGGGACAACAGAGGACAAGATGGTTGGACAGTGTTCTCGAAGCTACCAGCATGAGTTTGACCAAACTGTGGGAGGCAGTGGAAGACAGCAGTGCCTGGCGTGCTCTGGTCCATGGGGTCACGAAGAGTCGGACACGACTAAACGACTAAACAACAACAAGAGAATTCTAAGGAAGCCGAGATGAAATAAAAGGAGCCTAATTACAGGGAGTGAGCATGTTAGACAGCAGTCTCCCTGCTCTGCTCCTTTTCTACTTGCAGGGCTTCTCTAATATAGAGGAATCAATTCCCAACCTGTAACTTGAAGGTCGACTTAGATGTGTACTACATGAATAGGGCTATAACCATGTCTACCGCTTGGGTCTCTATCGTCCCATTTCTATCTGATTCTGCCAAATACAAAGCACCACTCTGGCGAGGATGTCTTCAGTGACTCCCTTCAGCGTTCAGTGCTCCCAAAGGAAGCAGTGCGTGTCTGTTACTTTACAATATTCACTGTAGGATTGGATGTTCAGGTCAAGCAGCTGCCGTGGTTTCAAAGCAATGTTTTGAGAACCTCAGCAGTCTGGCTCTTGTATAACCCATGGGCTGGGGGCGGGGGGGGGGGAATAGGAAAGAAATCCGAACATCCAGTGGCACCAGACTGTTAAAGCGTTCCATGCTAGATCAGCATTCATTACATAGAGGTTTATTCATTTTTCCACTTGAATTCACCTGGGATAGCTGCACAGGAGGGGGAACTGAAAGCTCCAATTCATTTTTAATTTGCCTCTTTGGTTATACACTCAACACTGGAATGCAACAGCAAAGTGGCCAGAATTTTAAAATTCATGAATATAATCTCTGATCAGGTAAAATTGGAAGTACATGGCGATTTCACTTCTGCTTCCTAACCTAGCAGAACAGTCATCATCCGCATGATGAATATGTACATTTCTTTTTTCATAAGCTTCCAGGCTCCACAAAAATTAAACCACATGGTTATGTAGTTCTTCTTGTCAAAATGCTGTTGCTGACTGGAGGGGCTCAGTCATCTGACAATCAAGCTTGGGTTTGTTCTCTCGGCCAAGCATCCTCAGAGAATGGAATTCCAGCCAGAAATTCCAGAGAAAAACTTAGCTACACATTATTCAGAAAGACCAGCTGTGAAAGGGAGAGGGGCAACCATGGTAACTTCATACAGACTCCTTATAGCCTTGGAATCGTAAGACGTAGCTTTTAAGTTGCACAACACCTAGATGAACGAAAAGATACCCTATATAGGTTACCCAAGACAAACTAAGCAATGATTATGAGCAAAAAATGTTGCGGTGAGACCTGGAAACTGACCCCCTGTGTTGTGGGCGGGTTGGATGGGTCAGCCACAACACCCGATTGGTAGGTCCCTCAATGTTGGGTTCAATCCAGCCAATGAGGTGCAGTCTAAACGGATTGAGGGACCTATATATACTCATGCACGAGACCCAGAGCTTCCTCTTTCGGCTCATGCATTCGGAACAAGCTAACAGCGTGTCCTCTGTGCAGCCGACAGACTTACCTTTGACGGATCGACTTGGTAATTTCTTTCCATTATTTCCCCCCTTTTCATTACTGCTTTCTTTATTCTTCCCCTTTTTTGAGTTGTCCTCTCCACCCCCCTTCTCTTTCCCTTCCTTCTAATGGGGCTTTGGCCCACAGGGGCTCCAGCCCCTGAGCGCTCCCAGTTGCAGAGCTTGCCGCTGCCTGTTGATCTTTGCCTACTCGGCTCTCCTTGCAGCAGCTGGTGTCCCTGGCTGCGGCTGCAGCTTTGGGGTTTTTAGTTAACGCAACTTTGGGCAATTTGCGATTGTCGCTCTCTGGGCACTTTCGTTAAGCGCTTTGAGTAGTTTCGCTGCATTGAGAATTCCCTCTCCTTGCAATATCGATTTCTGTGTGTTCCCTTTTGAATAAGCCTGGTTGGGTATTGTTTAAGGAAGGGAAACCCCCCTTCTTTTATTCTGGCCGCCATTTTGGGTTCCTTTTGCAAGGACAGGTTCGTCCCTGCCTAGTTTTGGCGGGAGCGCCATCTTAACAGTCTGGGTCCTGTTGTGTGAACGTTGATTTAGTACACCCCCACCTGGTAAGGGATGCGGGTGGCGCTGTGGGTAAAACCTCAGTGCCTAGGACTTGCTGATCGTAAGGTCAGCGGTTCGAATCCCCACGGCGGGGTGAGCTCCCGTCGTTCGGTCCCAGCTCCTGCCCACCTAGCAGTTCGAAAGCACCCTTAAGTGCAAGTAGATAAATAGGTACCGCTTTATAGCGGGAAGGTAAATGGTGTTTCCGTGTGCGGCACTGGTGCTGGCTCGCCAGTTGCAGCTTCGTCACGCTGGCCACGTGACCCGGAAGTGTCTTCGGATGGCGCCGGCTCCTGGCCTCTTGAGCGAGATGAGCGCGCAACCCTAGAGTCGGTCACGACTGGCCCGTACGGGCAGGGGTACCTTTACCTTTACCTGGTAAGGAAGAGATCATGATGCCTATTAAAAGGTGTCCCAGTCCCGCTCTCCCTTCTAAGCGGGTGATTAGAGGTCTGTCTCAGTCACTGCGTTCAGCGCCGGCCCCTGCGGTCCCTCAGCTTACGCTGGATCGCTTGAGTGCAATTATGGCTATATTGGTTCAGACCCTGCTGCCATGACTAGGTTCAATTCAGAACTTGAGTTGTTGGCCCAACAATTTGGGAGGCAGCCTGACGCTCAGCCGGGCCCCTCCATGTCTTCTACTGCTTTTGGGGCTCATGGTCCTTTGGATGTGAGCGAAGGGAGCAAGATTTATGACCCTTTTGGGGCCTTGCTCTCCCAATTTCAGCCTTCCAGAATCCCAGTCCCATAGAGTCCTAGGGGTCGTCCTAGGAGTATGGGTGCTTTGGTACAGCAGACCTTTCGGTCAGGGCTACCTCGTTCGCAGTCAGCACCCCCAGGTTTTGGGAGCTCAGGGCCTCAGCCAGCACAGCATGTGGGAGGGGGAATTTTCTCCCAGCCAAGCTCCTTACATGTTTTTAGTTCTGTGCAGGTCCGTCTGTACCTTTGAGGGAGGCACTCAGTGTCCAGTCTTCTGAGGAGGATCTCCCGGTGCCTAGAGTCCCTCCATCTGGTGGCAGGCAGCAGAGGAATCATCGCTCCAAACGCAGGACGAAGAGTCGCAGAGATGGAGGCGCGTCCAGAACACAGTGGCCAAGAAGGTTCTGGTGATCCATCACCCGGACATTACCTTCCGTGATGCATCCCTTTACAGGCTTGATGGGGTTCATCTCTCTGTAATTGGGAATGATTTGTGGCTGACCTCCGTGTCAGTGGGGTTAAGGGATTGGTTACAGGTGTGAGTGGTTGGTGGCGAGCGCGGTGCTCGTGTGGCGGATAGGCACTGGTTCAGGTGATAGGGATGGGAGAGCAGTCTTGCCATCCCTATGTGAAGGGTATTCCGTTAAAGGAATCCAGGGACTCAGCTGGTTTGGTCAATCCCTGAGAGGGGGTTGTGCCTGTGCCTGAGTCCAGGGGTGCATCTGGGTGGTGAACACAGTCTGTTCCTGGCTTTTTGCCTACCCAGGTGTTCACCCTTGGCTGACCTATGCTGGTGCCCTGGGTCAGCGCTGCCTGCAAGGGTGCAGGGAGCTAGTTGAACCAGAGCTTATGCAACCACTCACATTCTGTAATCAATAAAGTTGTGGCCTAAATTCTGCCAAAAACCAAAACTAAAATTTGAGTCATGTGTGAATTTATTTAGGGGGGAGGTCTCTGGGTCTGAACACGCAATCAATGATTCCTCAGTTCACAATGCGAAACTAGGTGTGAAGGTGGAGGTACACGAATGGAAACTACAGTTTCCAGGTTTCTCTGTCTGCATACCAATTCCACATATATTCATTTATAAGTTCCTTCTATCCTGCCTGCAGATTATTAAAATGCACACAGCAATTATTATTTGCGCATTGTATTTCAGTGTATTCGTGTCTAGCCTTATTTTATCCTAAAACATGCTTTTTAAAAACAACAACACATTTTTGTATGTTTTTTATTTGATTAAAAAAAGGCAACGTTTTATTCATTTTAACAAAAACAGTACGGCATGTAACAGGCAATTTGGATATGTTTTTGAGCTGAGAACTGCATCACAAAATTTGGAGACGTGTGAAATCTGGAGGATAATTATGTTCTTATCCGTGTCTTCATCTGGGAGGTGTGAATTAGGTCAGTTTGTTTCAAAATGTGAACCAAACAGAATTCTCCTCTGGCCTTGTCTCTAAGGGGCTGATGGTTCCCTTCCTCCAGGCAGGCTCCTGTGGCCTGGTAATAAGCTCTGTGACAGACAAGCGAAAGGAGGGACATTGGAGCTGGACCTTGTATAGAGCCACTGTTCAAGGCACAGGAGGAGTGGAAAGACTGGTTGGCAGCCACATATCCTTGTCTTTCCCTTTCTGAATGCTATTTAATAATCACCTCCCCCTCCCCAAGAAAACACAGTATCTGCAATATGGACCCTTTGCTAGAATTTACCGTATTTTTCGCTCTATAGGATGCACCCGACCATAGGACGCACCTTGTTTTAGAGGGGGTGAACAAGAAAAAAAAAATTCTCCCCCTCTCTGCGCAGCGCTCCTTCAGCAAAGCGGCAGGAGAAACGGAGCCCCTTCCATTTCTCCTCCCGCTTAGCTGAAAGGGCGCTGCGCCTTAGCTGAAGGGGCACCTACCCTTCAGCAAAAGGAACCCGAAGCCTCCGGAGTGCAGCGGGAGCTCCCGCTGCGCTCCGGAGGCTTCAGGCAGCTATCTTTGAAGCCTGGAGAGTGAGAGGGGTCGGTGCGCACCTACCCCTCTCGCTCTCCAGGCTTCAGCAGAAGGCATCCCAAAGCCTCTGGAGCTCCTGCCGCGCTCCAGAGGCTTCAGGTGGCTATCTGGAGAGTGAGAGGGGTCGCTCTCCAGATAGCCTCAAGTTCCTTTCGCTTGTGGGGCTGGCGGTGGGGAAAGCCGAGCTTCCCTCACCGCCAGCCCCGGGAAAGCCACCACCAGCCCCAAAGAGCAGGTTGGGGAGCAGCGGAAAGGCTGTGCGCAGCCTTCCCACTGCTCCCAGAGCTTGTCAGGGCTGGCGAGGGAAGCCCGGGTCCCCCCCCCCCTGCCCCAGGGACCACACATTCGCTCCATAAGACGTACAGACATTTCCCCTTAGATTTTAAGAGGAAAAAAGTGTGTCTTATGGGGCGAAAAATACGGTAATAATAGAAATGTTGCAACTGTACTTGAAACATAGTCACATTAAGACACCTTGTTTTTCACTCTGAAAAGCGCCTTGCCCTCATTGTGGCAAATGTGGGCATGTGATGGACTCTCCAACATGGTGCATTGCTCCAGTCATTGAGTGGATATTCTACTGCAGATTGCCTTGTTATGAAGAATACGGGAGCAATCATTCTGTCCTTTCTGTCTGAAATGTAGTATTCTTATCTAAGCTGTATGGATGTTCTGGGATTGCTGGAGGAAATTACTTGTCAAAATAGTGCATTGTCTGTTTTCACCATTTAATAGAGTTAAGCAGTTTCCCACAGTATGTCTAAAGAGTTAATGTCCCACGGGAATCTTTTTTGGGATGCTCAAACCTTCATCGCAGGTACAACAACCAGCTGCTGCTTTATTCTGTTTAATAATAATAATAATAATAATAATAATAATAAAAATAAAATAAAAGAATAAATTTTTATTTATACCCTGCCCTTCCCTGTTCAGAAATCTGTTCATAAAACTAAGCATACTGTTGCAATCATTCCATCAAATTATTTTATTTTAGCACCACTCGCCTTTTGCAATGTACCAAACATACAAAAAGAAAGAGGAAAGTACCTGGTCTATCTCTCAAATAAGCCAATACTTCAGTATCACATGAGGATCTCTCAAACTGGCTTATCTCCCGACAGCATAAAATACATGTCAAAGAAATAAAGTACATCATTTAATAAGCCTCTGTCTGTATCCCACCTACTAACAGCTACTTCCATTCTAGATGGAAGGAGGGAGCTCAAACAGTTCCAGTCCTAGGCCATATAGGAATTTGCTAAGTTATATTTTTAGAATTGGGAAGCAGTGCCTTACACAAAGGCTGAGGATGCATATTGATGTGATTTTGCTATCCACTTTTGTTGGCAGGAGTGCAACTCTTCAAGAGCCAATATTATGGTGAACTATGTGAGTGTGAGCAAGCTTATCTGTAGTTTAATGAACAACCCACCAACTGCATAGAACTCCTTAGGCTGTGGTCGACGCATAACATGGTTTAGCACATGGGTAGGCAAACTAAGGGCTGCGGGCTGGATCAGGCCCAATTGCCCTCTGGATCCAGCCTGCGGATGGTCTGGGAATCGCTGCGTGGATCGCCAGCCTGCACGTTCTTTCCCTCTCCCTCCCTCCTCTTGGCTTCTCCCCGCCCTGCCTAGAGGAGGAAGGGGGCTGGGCTTTGTTGGTGCCAGCAACAGCAGCGCTCGAGCGGCCACCATTTTAAGCAGCCCCTCTCCGGAGCCCTTTCATGCGCTGTTCATTGTCCCTCCGCCGCCGCCAGCCCTTGCAAGACCCTGGAAATAATCTCTTTCATCTCCTGCCTTCTGGAAGAAGGTACAGGGTTATAAAGACTAGGACTAGCCGCCTGAGAAACAGTTTTTATCCAAATGCAATTTTTGTTTTAAATGCAGTGTAAGGTAGTCTCTGTGGGAGTATATTGTATTTAATTATGGGGTATCAGAGTTTTTAGGGGGTTAACCAGGCTGGGATACCTGGGCTAGCAGGCTTGTTGGTTTTTGCATGTCTGATGTAGATTTTTTCAATTTCGTTGTTCTGTATGGGACAATGACAATAAAGATTATCGTATTGTAAGCAGCCACCGGGGCTCGTGGTGCTCTTGCATAATTATTATTTTTTCAAAATATAGTCCGGCCCCCTACAAGGTCTGAGGGATAGTGGACCGGCCCCCTGCTGAAAAAGTTTGCTGACCTCTGTTCACTATGAGTCTTGGCATTATGAATCCCCCCATCCCCTTTATTTGTGTAAAGAGGAGACCAAAAACATCCAACTTTAGAACTAACCATTGTTCCCTGTGATATCCAAACTCAAGGAACTGTGGTTTGTTCTGTAGCCAAAACAGATCAGGATCATGTCATAGTTTGATACCCTGGTTTGTTAACTGTGACAAGCCACTGTTTCCAGAGCTCACAATTCACAGGGAAAAGGGCTTAGTTCTAAGGTGGAAACAAAAGCTTTCAATCTCATCCTTATGTGTTTTAAAGAGGAGAGGAGGCAGTGCATGGGGCCAAGGCATGTGCACACTTGTTCCTATAACACTAAACCATGGCTTAGGTCACAAACTGGCAGGACAATGGGGAGGAGGAAGAGCATCTTGCCAAGGACTCAAGCACACTGGGGCAATCTGGGGATTGGGAAGGAGAAGTTGGTATAGGAAGTATTCATGGGGCGATGGAGGATGACGAGGGGATGAGGGTCAGCTCACAGGAACCAGAGCATTAGGACCCATCACCAAAGCCAGAGGTATCTCGTCTCCACAAACATGGCGGGCTCTGAGGCATAGGGAGCAGCGGGCAGGGCTCTCCAGGAGGCTGAGGCAGGCAAGGGCCCACATAATAAATAAATAAAAATAGGTACTATCATTTCATTTTTAGGATGGATCATACAGGGGCAGAGGAATATGAGGGGAGCTATTGGTTTGTTTTTGTTTTAATATGTATTTTTGTGTTTCTAGGATGTGAATTGCTCTGTGATCTTCGGACGAAGGGCAGTATACAAATTTAATTAACAACAACAACAACAACAACTGCTCTCAAAGTGACTGCATCCATCTAACATCCATGTCTGAGCAGCCTTCCCCAGAAACATCTGAGCAGAACGGCTTTAAATTCAAATTGGTATAAGGGTGAGGAAAAGCCTCTTGAGGGCAGTGTTGGACCAGGCAGAAGAGTCTCATTCCTTCAGGATGAGCTCAGTCCAAGTTGAAAAACGAACTGATATATCTATAATTCAAAAAGGCTTGAGTAGCTATTCAGCACTGGTTTCTCTTGGCAGCTTCTACGCGGCGTTAATGTCATGCAGAATATGGGGAAAACCATGAAACAAATTAGCAGTTTATGAGCTCCATTTCAGAGAAGCTTTCGCTTCTCCAGGCCCGTTCTTGTTTAACACGACTGCCATTAACGGCATGCCTTCCTTGTCAAGAGACATCAGGGAAGCAACAAAGGCAAGGCCATCCCCTCGGCTCATCGATGATGGTTAAGAGTTTGTGGTATCTCCTTAAAACAGTGCTCAAAACCTTTTACTCCTCAACTGGGCCAAGTGCAATAATCTCTAAACAGTTGTCTTCCATCTGATTCTGCCTCATACCTTCACGTAGGTAGCTGTGTTGGTCTGACACAGTCAAAATAAATAAAAAATTTAAAAAATTGCCCAGTAGCACCTCAGAGACCAACTAAGTTTGTTCTGGGTATGAGCTTTCGTGTGCATGCACACTTCTTCAGATGCTCTGAAACAGAAGTCACCAGACCCTTATATATAGTGGGAGGGTGGGGTAGGGTATTTCTCAGAAGGAGAAATGAAAATAAATCTGACACCAGGAGTCACAAGACAGAGAAACCAGTAGGAGAACACTTCAGTCTCCCAGGACATTCAATACAAGATCTCAGAGCAGCTGTTTTATCACAAATGAATTTCAGAAATAGACTTGAAAGAGAAGTTGCTGAATTACAACTTATTACTAAACTGAAAGAAGGGACGTGGGTGGCCCTGTGGTCTAAACCACAGAGCCTAGGGCTTGCCGATCAGAAGGTCGGCGGTTCGAATCCCCGCAATGGGGTGAGCTCCCGTTGTTCGGTCCCAGCTCCTGCCAACCTAGCAGTTCGAAAGCACGTCAAAGTGCAAGTAGATAAATAGGTACCACTCCAGCGGGAAGGTAAACGGCGTTTCCATGCGCTGCTCTGGTTCGCCAGAAGCGGCTTAGTCATGCTGGCCACATGACCCGGAAGCTGTACGCTGGCTCCCTCAGCCAATAAAGCGAGATAAGTGCCGCAACCCCAGAGTCGGCCACGACTGGACCTAATGGTCAGGGGTCCCTTTACCTTTACCTTTACCTTTTTAAGCATAGTTGTATACAAGTAGGTTCTATTCCTTTCCTGCAATGAACACAGCAAAGGCGGCAGTGAGTAGAATCCTGCTCCCCCCCCCCCCCATCGAAAGAACAGCAGAAAAGGGCTACTATTGTCACTAAATCAGGAACTGTGGTGTTGAATTGTGACATAGCTACAGATTGCTCTCCTGCTGGGATCCTCTTCTCCCTCTAGTGGTTAGTCTGCAAAGTCTCTGAAATTAAGAGTTTCCCCTGTAACACCGCTTTTTAAAAACACATAGGCTCTGTTGCCTTTCTAGATGGACCTGAGAACCAGGCTTTTAAGAGGAACAATTTAGGGATCCCCAAATGTTTGCTAGGTAGCGTGAACTTGCCTTCAGAGGCTCCAAAGCTGGCCTTGAAACACCAAGCCACTGTGTCGGATGTGTCTATGCTTGTTGGAACAGAAGGGCAGAGAGATGATTTTTGGAGTGAGAGGGCTTAGTTTTCCTCCGTGAGCTTGCACTGGGATTGACAGGTGCTGACAAATGCCTGCTGTATCACCGCAGGCTGAAAAGCATAGACTTTCCCTGGACCTGAAATTGTCTACGTTGTCATTGCCATCTACTGCAACCATTCTATCAGGCTAGAGGAGAGGGAGGCGGGTGGAACTGTGGTCTAAACCACTGAGCCTCTTGGGCTTGCTGATCGGAAGGTCGGCGGTTTGAATCCCTGTGATGGGGTGAGCTCCCATTGCTCTGTCCCAGCTCCTGCCAACCTAGGAGTTTGAAAGCACGCCAGTGCAAGTAGATAAATAGGTACCGCTGTGGTGGGAAGGTAAACAGCATTTCCATGTGCTCTGGTTTTCGTCACGGTGTTCTGTTGTGCCAGAAGCGGTTTAGTCATGCTGGCCACATGACCTGGAAAGCTGTCTGTGGACAAACGCCAGCCCCCTTGGCCTGAAAGCGAGATGAGCGCCGCAACCCCATAGTCGCCTTTGACTGGACTTAACCATCCAGGGGTCCTTTACCTTTTACCATCAGCATGTTGGAATATCAACTCCATCAAGCTCCTCCCTTGGCTGTCATTAATACAGCAGCTATTCCATATGTTAGAATGCTCGATCAAATGACAATGACGGTACATTATGTTGATGTGATGAAACCAATAGATAATTAGATGTCTGAGCCTGAGGTTATTGCAAGAGAGGGACGTTGGTGGTGCTGTGGTCTAAACCACCAAGCCTCTTGAGCTTGCCGATTGTAAGGTTGACAGTTCGAATCTGTGTGATGAAGTGAGCTCCTGTTGCTTTGTCCCAGCTCCTGCCAACCTGGCAGTTCGAAAGCACACCAGTGCAAGTAGATAAATAGGTACCACTGTGGCGGGAAGGTAAATGGCGTTTCCATGCACTCTGGTTTCCGTCACAGTGTCCTGTTGTGCCAGAAGTGATTTAGTCATGCTGGTCACATGACTCAGAAATTGTCTGCGGACAAACACCGTCTCCCTCGGCCTGAAAGCAGAGATGAGCTCTGCACCCCATAGTCAAATTCGAGTGGTGTACAAAAGAGAGCCCTGGACATAAACCCACTTATTCTTGCAATTTAAAATAAATGCAGCAGTCTCAAGTTTTGTGCTTTTCATTTCCCCCCACAAGACATCTGTTTTTGAAAATTGAAATTAGCAAATGTTGGGGTGTGTGTGTGTGTGCAAGTAGATAGCTTTTTCCAGGGCACAAAATAGCCTGGTACTGAAGACATGTAGAATGTTTACATGAGTGCTCATCTGGTTTTTAGCTTATTAGAATAATAGAATTGTGGTTTGAAGGACCACGGGGGTTATCTAGTCCAAACCCCTGCAAATGCAGGAATCTTTTTGTCCAACGTGGGGCTTGAACCCACAATCCTGAGATTAAGAGTCTCATGCTTTACTGACAATTGTTGATCTTTTTATAAAAAAGGTTTTAAATTGTTGTTTTTAACTTTTTCTAAATTAATGATTTTATTTTATCCTTTTTATATTAAACACATTTCTTATGGCATAATATATTAATAATAATTAATAATACGGTAGATGGCTACTATATATTTATTATGGCATAATATATCATCAGATGTAAGGTCCTCCTTAGCTGGACTATCACACTTCTCCACCTGATGCACAGTTTTGCCACTTGAGAGGGAGAGATCTACCCTGGGGCAGTTACCGTATTTTTCGCTCTATAGGACGCACTTTTCCCCCTCCAAAAATGAAGGGGAAATGTGTGTGCATCCTATGGAGCGAATGCAGGCTTTCGCTGAAGCCTGGAGAGCAAGAGGGGTCGGTGCGCACCGACCCCTTTCACTCTCCAGGCTTCAGGAAGCTATCCACAAGCCTTTGGAGCGCTCACCCAGCCTGCAAGCTCCGGGAGCGGCGGCAAGGCTGCGCAACCTTGCCTCCGCTCCCGGACCTGTTCTGGGGGCTGGGGTCGGGGGAAGCTCGGGCTTCCCCCGCCCCAGCCCCACGACTAAAAACGAAGCCGCACGCAGCCTCTCCCGCCTGGAGAGGTTGTGCATGGCTAAAGAGGAAGCCAAGACAGCCAGCTGTCTTGGCTTCTTTGCTCTTTGGGGCTCGGGGGGGGGGATAAAATTTTTTTCCTTTATTTCCCCCTCTAAAAACTAGGTGCGCCCTATGGTCCGGTGTCCCCTATGGAGCGAAAAATATGGTAAGTTATCAGTCATAGGACCTGAAAATGTGGCCTCGAATACATCACCAAATCCTCTGCGCCGCACAGGAATCCTGGTGTCAGTGGTGTGCGTTTGTGTGTTCATTCTTCAGCAAATCAACACGGACCCTCCTCCTGCTAAAATGAAAAACATTAGGAGAGAAGGATTAAATTCCAGAGGCTTCTAATCTTCTTTTTAAGTGCTGCTTTCTGCTTTGTCTGGTGACAGCGCTTTGAAGAGTCTTGCATGTTTTGATTTCCAAAGGAGGTATGCAAGTTCCCTGTCTCTTTCTTCCTACTCTGTGGCTCACGCCTTCCTTCTGGGAAGAGTGAAGAACCCAGTGAAGTGTGCATTGATTTAAAAAACAAGAGACTGAAACACACGCTTTTGATCCCAACTAATCAATGAAAATTTTGACTTGGCTGGATTGTATTTCCAGTTCCAGGCCAGAAGGTACATGGAGAGCTGGCGCTGGGGGCGGGGGGGCGGGGGGCGGGGGTAGGTCGCTTTCAAAGCCTCCACCTGCAGCTTCCTAAGGGCTGGTCAGGACTTTGAAATCTCATTGATGTTGCTAAGCAGATTTGCAATGGGGAGGGGGCTGTAGTGGTGGCCAGAAGCAGCATGAAAATGTTGCAGGCGCATAGCTGGAATTCTTGCAAGTCTGTGGACAAAGCAATGGATGCGCTTGGTATAAGTTGACAGAATATGCAGAACTTGCAGACTTCACAATATAGAATAAGAGAATAAGGAGAACATACGTTTAAAGAAGATTGGACGTTTATTGAATATATGGGAAATAATTGTGCACAGCTGAAAATGCTGGCAGCGTTAAGATAAATTAAACAGTGTAAATAAGTTTTGATGGATGCAATAATGGAATACTGAATGGTACAGTTTTTGTAAAATATGCAGGGATTTATGGTTTGTAAAATGAACCATGGAAAGAGAAGAAGGGAAGTTCTTGACAGCTTAAGGATGTAAAATGAGTATTTGAAATAGTGAAAAAACAGAAAATTTAATAAAAATTATCTATCATCTATCTATTGCAGAGAGAATAACTGGGTGCACTCTTCCCACCTTAGATCAACTCTATGCTGCCAGGTGCCATAAGAAAACAGCAGAGATAGCACAGGATAGTACGCACCCCAGAAATGATCTCTTTCAGCTTCTGCCTTCTGGAAGAAGGTATAGGGTTATAAAGGCCAAGACTAGCCACCTGAGAAACAGTTTCTACGCAAATGCAATTCTGGTTCTAAGCGCAGCATAAGGGGTCTCTATAGTATAGTGTATTTTATAGTATAGTATAGAGTATTTTAAAATGGGGTTTCTGAGTTTTTAGGGGTTTTTATAGTATAGTATAGTATAGTATAGTATAGTATAGTATAGTATAATGTATTTTAAAATGGGGTTTCAGAGTTTTTAGGGGTTTTTGAATGTTTTATGTTGTTTTTCAATTTCATTGTTCTGTATGGGACAATGACAATAAAGATATCTATATCTATCTATCTATCATCTATCTATCTATCATCTATCATCTATCTATCTATCATCTATCTATCTATCTATCTATCTATCTATCTATCTATCTATAAAACACATGGATGCACTTGGCAGAACAGGCCATTTCCCAGGCTGTAGGTTCTCCAGCAACCTGGTGGGGAGAGAAATAGCTCAGAGGCAGGCAAAGGAATAATAAGAAATAGAGAAAGGTTGCATGTTTTTGTTGGGGGTGTGTGCAAGCAGCATTTTTAAAAAAAGGTTGCATTTGATAGACAGGCCTTTTTTGAGGATTCACTAGGAATGTTTGGGGAAGGGGCAGCTCAGAGGCAGGCCAAGAAAAGCGGGTTGGGGGAGAAGCAAGAAAGAGCAGCAGCAGCAGCCGCCGCCTTGCAAAGTGTCTGAGGATTCAAGGCTCACCATGGAAACAGCAGCGGCAGCAAACAGGCCCGGGTAGCTGGCGCTTCAGCCAAGTGGGCAGCGGCAGGAGGCGCTTTGCGCTCTCTCTCTCTCTCTCTCTCTCCCCAAGGCCAGCGATGGAGAAGGGGGAAGGGGGTCGCCAAGCGTCGGCCGCCGCCGCCGCGAGCAAGTTGGGCTCCCAAGCGCAGCATCCCAGACCAACTCAGCCCATCGCGCCGATGGAGAACATCAAAGAGATGCAGGTGAGAATCTTCGCGCTGGTCCTTCCTTGCTCTCCGGGATGCTTTTGCTGCGCGAAGGAGACCCTTCCAGGGGGACCCTGGAGACGCAGAGGCGGGGAAGCTGCTTCTGCACACGGATCGCCTAGCCGAGTTTGTTCCGGGGTCGTTAACAAAGCATGAAAAAAAAGGGGATTTCTGGGGGTACAGCTCCCTGCTCCCGGGTGGCAATAAGCACCTGTGGACGTGTAGGGTAGGGATTTCTTCTTGTTATTAGAACTGGGAAAGAGGTTTTTATTTTTGCTGCTGCTTGACATGCCAGGGCGCCAGAAGCTGCACCCGCAGAAACTCCTTCTCCCCATACCTCTTCGGAGTTGGTGCTGTTTTGCTGCGCGAGAACAAACTTTGCCTCGCTGCGAAATGTACTCACAAGGAAGGAGGTGGGGGGACGGAGGGAGGGAACTTGGAAAACAACATGCAAAGAAAGAAATGGGCATTTGAGAAGAAGGTTGAAGGATATTAACTGCATTCCGGCAATGTCAGCTGGGGAAGAGTCCCATACGCTATATTGCACACAATCTGCCCAGAAACGTGTAAGGAGAGGCTCTTACCTGTTTTGAGCGCAAGAGCACCTTGAAATTTGATCACTCTATTTCCCTGAGGGTGTTTACCTCTGCTGTGTGTCATATCTTTCCCAATTGCTTGTAGGAACTTTGGGGAGTTTAGAGTTTAGTGTATTCATTTCAGTATCTAACCTTTCTTCTAGCTTAAAGGTAAACGTAAAGGGACCCCTGACCATTAGGTCCAGTCGTGACTGACTCTGGGGTTGCGGCGCTCATCTCACTTTATTGGCTGAGGGAGCCGGCGTACAGCTTCCGGGTCATGTGGCCAGCATGACTAAGCCGCTTCTGGCAAACCAGAGCAGTGCACAGAAACACCGTTTACCTTCCCGCCGGAGCTGTACCTATTTATCTACTTGCACTTTGATGTGCTTTCGAACTGCTAGGTGGGCAGGAGCAGGGACCGAGCAATGGGAGCTCACCCCGTCACGGGGATTTGAACCGCCGACCTTCTGATCGGCAAGCCCTAGGCTCTGTGGTTTAACCCACAGTGCCACCCATGCCCTAGTTTCTAGCTTAGGGTTTCCCAAACTTATGTCTCCAGCTGTTTTTGGACCTCGCCCCTGACCTCTGGTCATGCTAGCTAGGGATTATGAGAGTTATAGTCCAAAACAGGAGCTGGCCACCCAAGTTTGGGAAACCCTGTTAGCTCAAGACAGTGGCCCTGGCTCTCTTCCTCCACCCCACTTTTTATTTTTATTTTTAAGCGTCACAATAATCCTTTGAGTTAGGTCAAGCTGAGAATGAGTGAGTGAGTGACTAGATCAAGGGCCCCAGATTGCCACGAGACTGCCAAGTATTTTGTGGAAGGGACTGAAGCCCATACCAGAAATTTAGATTTGTGCAGCTCACAGTTATGGAATAAAGTGCTTTGTTGCCCTAGTGCAAGTTAAAACCAGAACCACACACACAACATGGACTTTTTGCAGTTAGGAAAGTGACGGGGAAATGCCCTGAAAAGTGTGGAAAGAACAAATTATTTGTGGAAAGATGTGTAAACACCCTGCAATTTAAACAGGATGAATGCACATTGTTATATGATTACCCCACCAACAAAATGGATTCTCAGTAAAGACCAGATGTAGTCTAACCACTGCATAAGCTTGGTTGACAACAAATCAGGATTAATGCTCAGTAAGTTGGTCATCTGAAGGAACTCCCATTGATTGCTGCTGTGGCTCAGTGGTAAAGCAACTGTTCTGTGGTGTTTGCCTTGTGGGGTTCAATCCCTAAAGGATCTCTTCTTTGCCAACTGGATAGCTCAGCCGGTCAGACCATGAAGCTGATAATGCCAAGGTTGCAGGTTCAATTTTGTATGGACAGCTGCATATTCCTGCATTGCAGGGGGTTGGACTAGATGATCCTCAGGGTTCCCTTCCAACTCTACAGTTCTCTGATTCTGTGACTGAATAGGGTTTGAACCTGGCACTCTCCAACCCTGTTCCAATCACCTGACCACTCTACTGGCTCTAATTTTTAAACAGTGTTTGGTTTTTAAAATGAGAGACGCTATCTCTTAAACTTGCTTGCAAATAATACTTTGGGATTTAAAAGCCCCCTCCCACAAATCCATTTGATAGAGGTTGTCTGTGGTTACTTAAAAGCAGAAGAACCACCATTTTTTTTGGAAAAAACCACAGATGTCTATAGTTGAGCTATGTCCTATCCCTAGTCTTCTTCTTCTTTGACGATCACTCGTAGCCGAGTAAGATTATCTTCCCTAAACACGGTTTTAACAATGAGTCCATAAGTGACTGTGCAGACCAATTCTGGATCCACACGTCCTTTCACAGTCGGGACATTGGTTCACGGGCAGGAGTTGATCACGGTGTGGATTTGCCAAGTGTGCTTTCCTCATTTCTCCCTTGCGTTCTGAGTTCGAGTGTCTTCAAAGTCCATGACACCTTTGGTAAAGGCTGTTCTCCAACTATCCCTAGTACATCATTCTGGATATTGGGACAGAGTTGGTGGTTTCCAATCTCCTTTGCCAATTTTCTGACTAGCAACCCTTTTCTGCCAGGGGGACTGCTAGATGTTGCCAAATACCTCTGAATATGTGTGCACATTATTTACTTTCGAGAACAGCTTCTTGCTCATTTAAGAGCCCGCTTCCTTTGGCCCTGACCCAGCTGTTGTAAGGACAATATAATTTGGATGCGGACTGCTCTGTTTAAAAGGGATCAAGCAGACACAATAGTTAGACGATGAATCCAGAGTTTCTGGGATGCTTCTAATGTTAGAAGATCTGGGCATGCAGATGGTGAACTGTGGCATGCGCTCTCTCTCTCTCTCTCTCTCTCTCTCTCTCTCTCTCTTTCTCACACACACGCTTGTGTGCCAGAAATGCTGTAGAGATGTGAAAAGGGGATACCACTGTTGTGTGGCGGCTGGAGTGTTGGATTCCTGGCGATGAAACTTGCTGGGTGCAAAGCCAGCTCGTATCCATTAGCCCAAGCTATCGGAGAAAATTATTGCTGAGTTCCCTGGAGGAAGGGCCGGCAGGTTAACAAGTCTGGTTAATAGTTGACAAAGCAAAATGATCTATGAGCCTCGGGCCTCTCTTGCACTGTTGATGCAAAGATTCAGCCACCTGCAATGTGAACAGGCCTGTCTTACCCATTAAGGCTAGTGGCGCGGGTTGCCAGGGCGCCAAGTACTGGAGGGCGCCAGGCGAGAGTCCGGGGAACACCGAACGAGTGTGCTGAGTGAGCGAGGGTGCGTGCACCACTCCTGCCGGTGCTGAATTCTGCGGGGCGCCAGAAGGCTAAAAGGGAAAAAACCAAGCTGACACTTGGTAGGAGCAGCGCATGCGCTCTTGCTCACTCGGCGCAGGCCCGCTTGCTCAGTGTGCTGCCTGCCGTGGCCACCGTGGCATGAAGCGGCCAGGTGAGCCAGGAGGCACTGCATCCAGCCTCCGCCTCTTCCTCACCAGAGGAGCCGCCCTCCAGCTGCTGTCCGCCACGGGTGGCGCTGTGGGTTAAACCACAGAGCCTAGGACTTGCCGATCAGGAGGTTGGTGGTTTGAATCCCCATGACGGGGTGAGCTCCTGTTGCTCGGTCCCTGCTCCTGCCAACCTAGCAGTTCGAAAGCACATCAAAGTGCAAATAGATAAATAGGTACTGCTCCAGCGGTAAGGTAAACGGCGTTTCCGTGTGCTGCTCTGGTTCGCCAGAAGGGGCTTAGTCATGCTGGCCACATGACCTGGAAGCTGTACGCCGGCTCCCTCGGCCAATAAAGCGAGAGGAGCACAGCAACCCCAGAGTTGGCCACGACTGGACCTAATGGTCAGGGGTCTCTTTACCTTTACCTTTAAACCAGGGTGCATGTATTATTAATATGTTACTGGCATTCATGTCACTGAGGTCAGTTGAGCTCTGAAGTACCCCCTGTTTCCCTGGCTAACTGTGATCTCGTTTCAATGTGCTAGCTTCCAGCCTGTAAAAGTCTATCCCGTATTTGACCTATTCCACATTATTTCCAGGTGCCAGTGGAGAAACATCTGTTAAATAGTGGAAGGCTGGATAGCTCAGTATGTTAGAGTGCGGTGCTGATAACGCCAAGGTTGCAGGTTCGATCTGTGTACAGGACAGCTGCAGATTCCTGCATTACGGGGGTTGGACTAGATGATCCACAGGGTTCCTTCCAACTCTACAATTCTATGAAATATAAGGCCACTGGTATAAGTAGGAGAGGAATGGGGAGGACCTCTTGCAGATACTGTCACTCCTGTGGCTTCACTTTTTTCCTCCTTGAAACTGCATTTCTTCTTTTTAAAATATGGGAGCTTTTTATTTCTGAGAAAGCTCAGATCAGCTCCAGTACAAACCACGGATGAAACAGCGATGAATCTGTGCCTGGGCTCAGCCCAGAAACTGATACTCAGTCCCATGGCTGAACCTTGGAACATATGAAATAATTAATGATACAGTCATTCTGTATCAGTTGCACTGGTTGCCTGACTGCTTGTGAGCGCAATTTAAAAGGCCAGTGTTGGCCTTTTAAAGCCCCAGATAGTTTGCAAGGAGCTTGTCTGAAGTGCCACTTGCCTCCATGTGAACCTGCCTGGGGCTTATGATCCACTGCTAAGGGCTTGCTTGCAAGCCACCAGCAGGCACAAATCAGACTGGCAGGAACGAGAGACAGGGCCTTTTCAGTGATGGCGCCATTGATGTGGATCTGCCAACCATAGAATGATAGAGTTGCAGGGAGGCACATTTGTCTCCCTGTTTTCTTTTAGGTGGGCCTTCCAGACCCCTCAAGTGTCCCTATTTTCCAGGGACAGTTCCGAATTTACAGAAGCTATCCTGGTTTATGATTTTACCCTGGAATGTCCCACTTTTTCTTAGGACATCCCTGTTTTCATCGGAGAGATGTTGGAGGGTATGGTAGGATGTCCCTATTTTCATCAGAGAAATGTTGGAGGGTATGGAATAGGATTTTCCTATTTTCATCAGAGTAACCCAGCATCGCCTCAGCTCTGCGATTGCAGCTTTCTCCCGACTGAAGTGCAGAGTGTTTGAGGACCGGGATACTCGCAGGGAAACCAGAATGCTTGTTTACAAAGCTATTGTACTACTAACCTTACTGTATGACTGTGAAACATGGACCACTTATAAACACCATCTCCATCTCCTCAAAAGATTCCATCAAGGGTGTCTCTGAAAATTTTTACACATCACTTGGGAAGACAGGTGAATTAATGCCAGTGTACTGGAAGAAGCAAAGATCACCATTGTCCAAGCGATGATTCTTCAACATCAACTTTGTTGGACTGGTCATGTTGTGCGGCTGCCTGATTATCGTCTTCCAAAGCAATTGCCCTATTCCAAACTTAAAAATGGAAAGCGTAATGCTGGTGGTCAACAAAAGAGGTTTAAAGACTCTCTCAAGGCAAATCTAAAAAAAAATGTAGGATAAACACTGACAATTGGGAAACACTGGCCTGCGAGCACTCCAATTGGAGAACAGCCTTTACCAAAGATGTCGGGTTTTGAAGATGCTCAAACTCAAGACGAAAGGGAGAAAGGTGCTAAGAGGAAGGCACACTTGGCAAACCCTCACCGTGATCAACTCTCATCTGGAAACCTATGTCCCCACTGTGGAAGGACGTGTGGATCCAGGATGAATGAATAAATCTTTATTTGCATCAGCCATTGGCCATAGGAATAAAAGAACAATACGATATACAAAGAATAGAAATACAGATAAAAAGTCAATTATATAAAATACATTTTAGGGTTTTGGATCCAGAATTGACCTCCACAGTCACTTATGGACTCACTGTTAAGACCATGTTCATGGAAGGTAATCTTACTTAGCTACGAGTGATCACCAAAGAAGAAAAAGAAGAATGGCTTTCAAGACATTTAAATTTCAATTTGCCCTTAGTTAAGGAAGGTAGGCTGGATGTTTAAGCCCTTGCACAGGGCTTCTGCTGACAGGACTTATTAGCTGAATCCCACCCTAAAGAAATAATCAATAAGTACTCTTAAACCCTGTCACAAATGTTATCAAACGTCCACACTCATCATGTCCACAATCCTTTTCACCTCCTTGAATCTTGCCCATTGTTGAAATCTCCCACGACATCCTTGCAACTGAACATATATAAGTTCAATTAGAGAGAGAGGAGGCCACAATTTTTATTACTCAGCAAGCAAATGGCCCTCAGTGCAGTTCTTCTGCTCGGATCATATAGGAGTTGAGAGACGATGCTGAAAACCAGCAGGTCTGGTTTTAGCAGGAACATAAACTGGAGTCAAAGTCAGGGAAGGATTAATAGTAGCAGACCCAGAACTTCTGGGTTCGAACCCACACTCAGCCACAAAGCTTACTTGGTGACATGGAACCAGCTACCAATTCTTGGTCTAACCTACCTCACAGAGTTTTTGTGGGAGATACGTCTGAGCTCCTTGAGACAAGAGTGTGATGAATCTAGATATCGAGATCAATTAATTAACCAGAGAGTGTGACTTGATTTCCAGTCTTAAAGAAGAAGCATCCATATGCCCTTCCAATTATAATGAGGGAGAGATTCTAAATTGGGCATAAATTGGGAGTTAGATGCATCTTGTCCCTAGAGAAAGATCAGGACCACCATGGCATGATGTTGTTTACAGCCAGCCTGCTATTTCAACTTAGCTATTCTGTATGCCCAGGCGCAAAAATTCTGAATGTTTCGCCACATATCTGGGTGCAAGGATTTTTTCTTGTGTTGGCACAGTCTTGCTGACTTTCTTGGAAAGCTTAAGCTGTAATCTTCATGTCACAAAGGAATATTAAATCATTTTCTTAAACTGCATGTGAGTTGTTTCTTTATACTGTAGCTTATGTAAGGGAGCTCAATGTAGCTTATTTTACAGTATTTGCCACTGGGGGGCACCACAGTATTGCTTTTCTGCATTTTGCTTGGCAAGAGAAACTCACCCCTTTTCAAGTGCCTTCTCATAGCTTTGTAGGTGGCATCCTGCTGGCTGTGTGTTTTAAAGCGAAAGCTGGTTTTTGCTGCAATGAGCTGTTCGTCCTGGCACAATATTATCACAGCACTGCACAGCATGAACCAATTTAATTTTATATCCAAACTTAAGGGCTATTGGCACTCTCTTTTCTATGTTTGCAAAACTAGTCTCCAAACACGGGAAACGTAGAATTCGTCCCCCCAAAATGCATCAAGGCCATTCGCTTCTCTGACACTGATTAGTTAAGCTGGCGTGATGGCACATAACATTGATGAACATTTCAACAGCTCAGGGAATAAACCTGTCATTGTTTCATGTCCATCTCCCGTGAGGATAGAGAGTTGTCAGTTTGGCTGGTATTTAAACTTCACACAGTCACTAGGAATGGGAATAGCTTTGTGAGGCAGGCTGAAGTCCCAGGACGTGGGGATATTTGCACTTGCATTTTGTATTTTTATGCTGTGAACCGCCCTGAGATACAAATTAACTAACTGATTAACTAACTAACTAACTAACTAAAGGGTCAGGGAGGCATCTGGCCAGAGATGAGATGATGCGGGGTAAGCAACAGACTGAGAAACGAGAATCTGAGGGAAGAAACCATCTTGAGAAAAGGAATAATAATAATAATAATAATAATAATAATAATAATAATAATAATATATTTATACCCCACCCATCTGGCTGGGTTTCCCCAGCCACTCTGGGCAGCTTTCAACAGAATATTAAAATACAATAATCTATTAAACATTAAAAGCTTCCCTAAACAGGGCTGCCTCCAGATGTCTTCTAAAAGTCTGGTAGTTGTTGTTCTCTTTGACATCTGGTGGGAGGGCGTTCCACAGGAAGGGCGCCACCACCAAGAAGGCCCTCTGCCTGGTTCCCTGTAACTTGGCTTCTTGCAGCGAGGGAACCGCCAGAAGGCCCTCAGCACTGGACCTCAGTGTCTGGGCAGAATGATGGGGGTGGAGATGCTCCTTCAGGTATACTGGACCGAGGCCATTTAGGGCTTCAAAGGTCAGCACCACACTTTGAATTGTGCTCAAAGTGGAGATAGCTGTTCCTAGAGATTCCATGTATTGAACAAGGGACTTACTTTAGGCAAAGCAGAGACTCTACGACTGAGCAACGCCCCTAAAAAAAGAAAGACTGAACTATTCATTGATTAAAAACAACTATCCACCACATTTCACCATATTAGATTTCAGGGCAGTGGAGATCAAGATGGCGAGAGAACGTAGCAACGCTCATGGAGCTCTGCGTCAGAGACTGGGCTTCTGTTTGTGGCTGTATTAATTAAAGCCAGTGTAAGGTTTGACATCTTTTGACAGCCATTCACCTGTCTTGCCTCACAGAGCAGAAGAAAGAAAGGAAGGGGAAAGTGTTTGCCCAAGACCCGTAGAGCAAACAAGACCAAAGATGAAGTGTGGTGAAAAAGGAGAGAGCACTGGAACAGGGACAGCTAAGATTGCTATGCAAATTTGCTGGTGTAGTTTCAGAAGTCAACACTACCATAACAACACCACACCTATATTGGGCTTGTCTCAGCAGCTCAAACTCCTGAGTTCTAGAACTCCTGGTGGCTTCTCTGGGTGGGCCAGTTTCTGTTCACAATCTGTTCTAGCTGTGAACGTTGGCCACATTCAGGAATCTAAACCAGTTTTCAAGGCACCTAATCTTTACCAGAGATCCTCGTGCCCCAAAAGCTTCGACTAAGGGACTTGGAGCAACTAAGCAAATGTTGGCTTCCGATTAACTGTTAGTGAACTTTAGCTAGCAAAATGTTCAGAAGTGGGAAGAGACAACTTTGGAAACAAAGCATCAGCAGAGTTTTGAAGGTAAGCGCCAGAGACCCTCGCTGATTTGCGGCTGGGAATTGCATACCAGCCAATTCTGGTTGTGCAATACAAGTGGATTCTGTGCTCTTGGGCAACAAACCTACTTCCCTCCCTGAATCCTTTGCAGTAAGGAAAGTGAGGGGGAAATGTGGTGGAAAGCACAGGAGAGCAAATGGGAATGAATGCTCAATAATCAGCATTTAATGGGATGATTGATTGATGTATGGTGGTGGGGGAGAATGAGTTGATTTTCTTTTGCTTCATTGCGAATCAGGTTTTGTTTTTGGTTTTTAAAAAAGGTGAAATTTATACTTTTAAGCTCATTTCCATTTTTAATTATTTTGCTTCCTGATCTTTAGAGGATGCTTGGATTTAGTCCTTTACTATGGATTCTCCTTGCATTTTTTTTGCAGCTGATTTTTATGTGGCCATGTTTATTTTGATGCTCTATTTAGTTAAGTTTTATAGAACGTAGAAATTCTCTCTTTTTTGTTTTGGTATTTGCTGTTTATTTAAGATATTTAAGACCTATGCTGTAAACCGCTTAAGAGTTTTGTTTAACTACGAGTGGTATATAAATGGTCCAAATAAAAATAATAATTGAAGAAAATATGCGCTAAATCAGAGCAAATGTCAATATGCAGAAAACCCAGTTGGTGTTTGCTCCAATTCAGCAGTAAAGGCTGGGTTTTCCTGGGGGAAAGCACAGGTCTGGATAAGTTGCAAATGGAAGTAGGGGCATGTGATTTTCTCCTGTATTCTTCAAAAACCAGTAGCTGGGGTGGGGGACGGGCATTGCAAAAGGTAAGAATGCTCTTTTGGGCCTCTTAGTTCTAAATCTCTCCTTCCACATCCAGAATCCAAAGGGATACCCTTCCACAACCCAAAATAACCATTTTATTGATTCAAAACAATAATGATGATAAACGATTGCACACAGAGAGAAAGCACCGGATTGCTTAGAACTTTCTTGTTTTAAAATGAGGTAAAGAGTTCTTGGAGAACAGATAGACGCTGGTTGTTTTCTTGCGTGAAGCTTCTTCTCTTTCTTTTATTTATTTTTTAAAAATCCTTTTCCCTTTTCCATTTGGAGAAGAGTGACAGATCATTATTAGTGCATAATTTTTTATTATTACCTCATGAATTAAACTTCCGCCCATTATGGGCTCTGGTGATTTATGTATTTTGAATGGGAAAAATTCCCGCCGTAAAGACCGCCGCGTCTTCTAGAAGGTCTTTAGATATGGAATGACGGCTTGTTTTCAGATATTTAACGTAGATGATGGATTGAGCTGTGTATATTGGAATCCTTATAATACCGTATCTTGTGATTCATGAGCTGATATTGCAGTCTTATTTATTTCGTGATGGATTGCTTTTTGTCTCAGTACCTTCATTGGCGAGTTGCAGCCCCCCCTCCTTTTGTTATCAGTGAAATATGTCTATTAGCCATGGTAACTAAATGTAAACCAAAAAAAACTACAGAGAATTTTGTTGTTTTCATGTTGCTGATTGTGGGCTTTGTCAGGATTCCTGCCAGCCACTGAGGGGAACTGTATGTTAGTTCTTAAATGTGATATCCTTTCTCATGTTTTTTTTGAATGCAAAGACACCCCTCTGCATCACCCCTATTGGCTTTCTGAAGCTTGGACCACGACCGAAAACGATAGCCTGAGACTAGAGACTGGCACACCCCCTCTGTAATGTTTTGTTTGTGGCAGCTTAGGTAACCTGTTGCTTAGCAGCTCTGGCAGCTGCTGCTGCTATCGTCAAATGGTCGAAGGCAATTTGCTGCCCGGGTGAAATGAGATCTCTCCATCTTTCAGGTTGCTTTTATCAAATGATTGGCTTTTGTTTTCCAACCCCATGGCGAGGACGTTTTCAGGAAGTCAAATGATGCATGGCTCATTTGGGCGACAATCGAAAGCCCGCTTAGATCTCATTTTGAGAAGCAGGCATTTTGGAATCCGTTGGAAATAAATGAAGAAATCATTCTGTCCGCTCAGCTGTCAGGAAAACAGTGCATAACCAATCCCTTCCTGTGGGTACGTGGCAAAGCCTATGTGCCCCTCCAGATGTATAGAATTGTAGGGTTGCAGGAATACAAATATAGGAATCCTGCCCAGAGCTGTCCCTGGGTGGGCTCGAACCACCAACCTTCCAGTTAACAGCCGGACACACTGATTCATTGCACCATGAGGTAGTTGGACTACAACTCACATCACCTCTGACCATTGGCCATACTGGCTGGGGCTGATGAAATTTGCAGAGGCGGAGCTAGCTGCTCAAGCACCTGGTGTGGCACACATGCTGTGCACCTGGGGGCGGGGCTAGCCTCCTGCAGGGGTGGAGCTAGCCACCATGGGGGCGGGGCTAGCTGCCATAGGGAGTGCCGCCCACATTGAGTGTCCCAGGGGGCTGCCGCCCACGCTGAGTGTCAAGCATCCGGGGGGGGGGTTTGCCTGTAGCGAGTGTCCCAGGGGGACGGGGCGGCGATGTCACTCCCCCTCAGGGATGAAACCTGGGGCGGACCACCCCCCCTCCACCACTGGGGATCTGGAGTCCATCTGCATTCCTAACTCCCTTGACAGCTTCAGAGCCCAATTCTATACATGATGTGATGATGATGATTAATTGAGTTTATATACTGCCCTATACTCAGAGGTCTCAGGGCGGTTCACAGAAAAGATACAACATCAGAATAAAAACAACAACCCAATAACACCCCCCCCCCAAGAAAAAAGCCACATTTTAAAAGGTTATAGATCAACCAAAGGCCTGGTTAAAAAGGAACGTTTTTGCCTGGCACCTAAAGGTATATAATGAAGGCGCCAGGCGAACTTCCCTGGAGAGAACATTTCACAGATGGGGGCCACTGCAGAAAAGGCCTGTTCTCGTGTTGCCACCCTTTGGACCTCTCAAAGAGGAGGCACATGAAGAAGGGCCTCAGAAGATGATCTCAGGTTCTGGGTAGGTTCATATGGAAAGACACGGTCCTTGCGGTCCTAAGCTATTTAAGGCTTTATAGGTCAAAACCAGCACTTTGAATTGGGCCCGGAAACTAATTGGTAGCCAGTGCAGTCGGACCAGGATTGTTGTAATATGCTCAAACTGTCTTGCTCCGGTGAGCAACTTGGTTGCTGAATTCTGCACTAGCTGAAGTTTCCGAACCGGCTTCAGAGGCAGCCTTTCATATAACGTGTTAAGTTGTGGGTGAACATATCAGACGACACAGCGATTCTTCAAACAGCTCTTGTTTATTCACAGGCCAGAACAGAACAGAACTGAAGGGTTCAGCCAGCCTGCTTATATAGAGCTCCACTACAATGCAACAGTAACCACTTTCTGTAACTGTCCAATGACTGAACGTCACTTTCAATCCCTTATTTGCATATGTGGACCTGAGTGAAAACTATCTATAGTATCCCCCTGCTAGCCCAGGGTGAGAACTTCAGTACATAACATAACACATTTATACTTGGGGGAAAGTTCCCATTGAATGAATCTGAAGAAATTTACATATGACTGCAGCCCTATCCAGTGAACAGTGAGATTTCCCCCTCCCCCAAGAATATCACATGGAGTTTTTGCTTTTTCACTGATGGGTTCAAGCATTGGGAATTTTTGAGCTTCTAATGCAGGGCCTGGAAAGAAACGCTAAGTTCCCTCTAAGGTATTAATGGGAATTTTGTCCTTCCAGCAAAAGCTGAAGGAGGAAAAAGAGGCCAAGCGTGCTCACCTGGATGGCAGGCATGATTATATCCTGTCGATTGTTGCTTCCTGCATGGATTTAGAGAAGGCTGAAGTGGAAGATGCAATCCTTGAAGGAAATCAGGTAGGCTAATGGATGTAGCTTCAGAAGGCAGAAACCTGCTGGGAGCGGAACGGATTTAATGCCATGTTGATTGTGGATGCATTTAAGAACATGCAAGTTGGCGTGCGCCAAATGTTCACTCGCTTCACTGTAAATGGAGCAAAATGGTTTTCGAAAAATCCCTTCAGATGTTTTGTATGCCAGTTTATTGCCTGTGCTGATGGTTTAGCATTCCTCCTCTCCTCCTGCTCAGTTCTGGGTCATCTTCCTGGAAACGGATGATCCTAGTGAGTCAGGAACATAATTTAAAATATTTATAGATCACCCTTCATCCTATTAGGATTCCAGGACGGCAGTTTATGCCTCGGTACAAATCGCATTGTGAGTGTGAGGATGTCACAAAGCTACAGAGCCGTTTCCAAGACGGATGGCTTGCTGTAGCCAGCCAGACACCTTGGCTACCCGAGGCCAACTGAGGGTCATTGGGGCTGTGGCTTTGTTACATTTAAGGGGAGTTTGGATTAGGAGTTTTCTGCACCACTCTCAAAAATCCATAATTTCTAAGGTGCCAAGTGAGGTTGAGAGGTTGTCAAGCGAGCCCAGGTCATCCACAGGGCAGGAAGGAACTGGAGGCATGAAATGGCAATTAGCTTTTTATTAACAGAAAATAACACAGTAGAGTCCTCCAGCTTGTATTAATTTAACTGGGACATTGCTAAAATTGACCACTAGCCCTACCCTTCCCTCTCTAGCCTCTCATTTTGGATTCCTCCTGAGCAGACGAAGGCTGTGTTGAGTTCGGTGGGCTCTCCCTGTGGGCCTGTCTGGCAAGAGAGCCAGCAGGACTGGGGCTGCCCTGCTGTTGTGTAGCAAGGGCAACGTCTGACTGCTCTCTGTCTGAGTCGCCACTCACACTGTGACTTTCAGCCTCTAATCCTGTCCTGGAAGGCCCTCTTCCTGATGCCCCTTGATTGCTCAAACCCTCTCTTTCTAGCACACCCCAAACTGTTCCTCAGAGTCCCACCACCATGATCTGGGGTCCAAGTCGCTATCTTAGGCAGGTGGCTCCCACTGCTATTTCTTATCCAGCCAGTCCTTGACACCCTATCAACCAGTGACCTGAGTAGCTCAGTGAGGGCCTTACCCAAGGGTGAGTGGGAAGCCTGGGTGTCAAAACAGTCCCAAGCCCTTTTGGGCAAGACCTTTTAAAGACAGCCTTTCTCAACCTGTGGGTCCCCAGATGTTGTTGAACTACAACTCCCATCATCCCTAGCTAGCAAGGCCAGAGTCTTGATGGGAGTTTAGTCCAACAACATCTGGGGACCCACAGGTTGAGAACCACTGTTTTAAGGTCTTATTCTCCTTGTGAGATCCTGTGGTATGATCCCTTCCCATGAGAGCACACAAGAGCACAGGGAAGTGCAACTCAGACCTCCCCAATGATTTCCTGGTCACACGCCATCGGGCAGCGTTGACCCATGTGCAGTTTAGTTGTGCCTGGAATGAGCTTAAAACTTCAGCAGACTCAACTACACTATCCGGGCTTGTCCACACAGGGGTGGAGGAAGGGGGGGTGCTGTGGGGGCGGTCCGCCCCGGGTGTCACCATTGAGGGGGGTGACAAAATGCCAGGCGGCAGTCACTGCAGGACTTGCAGCGTGCCCGAGCCACACATCTCCCCTGGGAGTGACGTGGTGGCTTGGGAGCCCGCAGGCCCACTGCCTCAAACGGTCCGCCTGCCACCTGTAGGGCGGCTGAGTGGGAGGAGCCAGGCAGACTCCTCAGAGGCCCTGCGGAACATCCTGCCCTGGCTTGCCCCACCCCATGGGCAGCTGGCCGCAACCCTGGGCGCAGGGCACGTGTGCCACCCCAGGCGCCTGATCAGCTTGCTCCATGGCTGTGTCCACACTAACCTTTTCTCTGCTCTTTTTCACCCTGTAGCTTTCCCTGTGAAACCCGCTCTTTAAAGCTCAATTGGAGGAAACGGCAATTTGTGGGAAACATGATGTTTGCTCCGATAGAGCACTAAAGAGTGGGTTTTTGCAGAGAAAGCTCTGGTGCAAATAAAATAAAATGCAATGCTTGGGCACAGAGCTTTTAAGCACAGACCCGTGCCTGGAAAGAGCAGATAGGCCCCCAAGGTGTTGAAAGCATGTGCAGGTTGTTGAAAGACCTGATTTCCATACTCTCTGCAAGCGCATGCAAATATTCTGGCGCATGGACACGTTTAGCTCTTGCTATTTCTCGTAGCAAGGCACTGATATACATTTAACTTTGAACTGTTAACTACAAATGATGAACTTTTAACAGATAGAGCGTATTGATAAATTCTTCGTTGCTGGTGGCTTTCGTCACGTCATGTTCTACTATCAAGAGATGGAAGCAACGGAAACAGGTAGGGAAAGTATTGCCCATACTTCTTTATCAGTCAAAGATACAACCCACCAGCTCTTTACACACACAGGATGTGCTCTTTAAAAGGTTATTTTATTTTTTTGAAGTCATTTTTATTTGATTTTACAAATATAAATTTACAACAATCCAAATGCATATCCATATCTAGAGATTGTTCTGAATCTCGAGACTTTCCCCCATCTCCTTCGTGGGTCATATTGTCAACATTTACAAATGCAGTATTATTCCATAATCTATATTATGTATCCATCCATATTATCCACATAATTTGTTACATTACAAGTGGGAATTAAACCCTGCTAATGTTTTCATCTGCTTACAGTGGTCTCTTGACTAAATTATAAATTCTTCCCATTCTTTTAAAAAAGTTTTTGTCCTCTTGGTTCTTGAGCTTGCCAGTCAACTTTGTCATTTCGGTGTAGTCCATCAGCTTGGCTTGCCATTCCTCTCTGGTAGGGACTAAACGGTTCTTTTAAACCCTTTATTCCCTGCCCCATGGACTTTGGATGCCCTCTCATAGCTCACATCCAGACATTTAGAGCACCCTTAGGTAAAAAGTAAAAGTAAAGGACCCCTGGACAGTTAAGTCCAGTCAAAGGCAACTATGGGGTGTGGCGCTTATCTCGCTTCCAGGCTAAGGGAGATGGCATTTGTTCACAGACAGCTTTCTGGGTCATGTGGCCAGCATGACTAAACCGCTTCTGGCACAACAGAACACTGTGACGGAAACCAGAGCGCACGGAAACACCCATTTGTCTACTTGCACTGGTGTGCTTTTGAACTGCCAGGTTGGCAGGAGTTGGGACAGAGCAACGGGAGCTTACCCTGTTGTGACGATTCGAACTGTGGACCTTCTGATCAGCAAGCCCAAGAGGCTCAGTGGTTTAGACCACCACTCTCAGACTTCTCTGGAAGAATCCTGTGAACTGTAGTTTGTTAAGGTTGCTGACCCCCCCGACCTAAAATTCCCAGCATCCTCAGCAAACTACCATTCCCGGGATTCTACATGACTGTTAAAGTGGTAAAAGAACACTTTAAAAGTATGGTACGGTTATGAAAATAGTATTGAAGACATTACAAGCAACGGGAAGCTCATCTGCACCTCCCGCAGAGCACGCCAGCTGTCTCCTTCTTCCCTGGGGCTGAAAGGTGTAGCTTGTTCCCACACCTGTTCTGTTTGCTACATGCATAGGCAGAGATGGATAATGCCCATCGGATGCCTGGGTTACAGAATCACAGAACTGCAGAGTTGAAAGGACCACAAAGCTCATCTTGTCCAACCCGCTGCAATGTGAGAATCTTCAGCCCAACTTGGGGCTCAAACCCATGACCCGGATATTACGAGTTTCATGCTCTGCTGACTGAGCTATCCACAGGGTTGCATAGTTAGTTGTAAAAAAATAAAATGAATAAATCTGAATACGGTATTGATGACATGCCTATGCCAAATCATCAAGGTTTCAGTGCAGATGTCAGAAAGGAGGCAGGGTTCTGCGTGCTTTAGATGGGTACAAGTTCATGATAAAACCTTGTGTGTGCTTTTGAGCAACTAATCCAGAATGCAGCAGCTAGACTGGTGACTGGGAGCGGCCGCCGAGACCATATAACACTGGTCTTGAAAGACCTACACTGGCTCCCAGTACATTTAGGGCTTTAAAGCCCTAAACGGCCTCGGTCTAGTATACCTGAAGGAGCGTCTCCACCTCCATTGTTCTGCCCGGACACTGAGGTCCAGTGTCGAGGGCCTTCTGCCAGTTCCCTCACTGCGAGAAGCAAAGCTACAGGGAACCAGGCAGAGGGCCTTCTTGGTAGTGGCACCCGCCCTGTGGAATGCTCTCCCACCAGATGTCAAAGAGAAAAATAACTACCAAACTTTTAGAAGACATCTAAAGGCAGCCCTGTTTAGGGGAGCTTTTAATGTTTAATAGGTTATTGTATTTTAGTGTTTTGTTGGAAGCTGCCCAGAGTGGCTGGGGAAACCCAGCAAGATGGGCGGGGTATAAATAATAAATTATTATTATTATTATTATTATTATTATTATTATTATTATTAGCAACATGAATCCCTCAGGAGGTTCCTGCAGAGGATCCCAACAGAATAATAATAATAATAATAATAATAATAATAATAATAATGCGATAAAACATCAAACATTAAAAACTTCCCTAAACAGGGCTGCCTTCAGATGTCTTCTAAAAGTCAAATAGTTGTTTATTTCTTTGACATCTGATGGGAAGGCATTCCACAGGGTGGGTGCCACTACCGAGAAGGCCCTCTGGCTGGTTCCCTGTAGCTTCACTTCTCGCAGTGAGGGAACCACCAGAAGGTCCTCGGAGCTGGACCTCAGTGTCCGGGCTGAATGATGGGGGTAGAGACGCTCCTTCAGGTATACTGGGCCAAGGCCATTTAGGGCTTTCAAGGTCAGCACCAACACTTTGAATTGTGCTGGGAAACATACTGGGAGCCAATGTAGGTCTTTCAGGACCGTTGTTATATGGTCTCGGCAGCCGCTCCCAGTCACCAGTCTAGCTGCTGCATTCTGGATTAGTCGTAGTTTCTGGGTCACCTTCAAAGGTAGCTCCATGTACAGCGCATTGCAGTACTCCAAGCAGGAAGGAGATAACCAGAGCATAGTGTTCAGTTGGCTGCACTGATACTGTCCCCCCCCCCCCGAAATGTTCCAGGACATGGAGGCTCTACGGCAGCTATCCCTCACTCGGCTAAGAGCAAAGGGCCTAAATTATTTGTGACGGAAGGCAAGGATGTCGCTTTAACCGGCATATGCGTTTTCTTCATCAGAACTAACCCATCCAAACCAATCACTGTGGAAAATATTAATCGCGTGAGTATATCCCGCTTTTTAGTCGCATTCATGAGCACTTATGATTGCATATAGGGGAACTGCCCTGTGTCCATCTCGAGTTTGATTTGCGCTTTGCCATTTATCAAGCAAAACAGACTGGGATTGCATGCTTGATCTCCTCATTCAAGGCTCCAGTCCTCAGTGTTCTTTTCAGTAGTATAATAAGCCCCAAGCTAACAATGTGATGTGTTGTTTTGTTTTGTTGCCAGGAAGTGGCTTTCAACATGATGGATACAGCCCATGGGGGTTTACTGAACAGTGTACAGCAGTTGCTGTCTGATATCTTCATCCCAGCTCTGAAGACAATGAACTACGGCTGGGGAGAGTCGAGTGGACCACAGAAAGGGGCTAACATCAAGCAGGACTTCATTGCTTCTCTAGAGGGATTTGTTAGTGTTCTTTCCGGGGCTCAGCAGAGCCTGATGGAGAAGGTAGTCTTTCTTCTTTTTGTATTAGAAGAATATTAGCTGAGCAAGGTGCATAGGTATTTATGCGCCCCCTCGCCCAGCTTGTCCGGAGTTTTGGGTTGGGTTGCCATCAGTATGCTGATGACACCCAACTCTATCTGTTGATGGATGGCCATCCTGACTTGGCCCCAGACACACTGATCAGATGTTTGGAAGCTGTGGCTGGATGGTTATGTGGGAGCCGGTTGAAGTTAAATCCTTCGTAGACAGAGGTCCTCTGGCTGGGTTGGGACGATATGGGATTGGGGGGGCAACTCCCATCTCTTGCGGGGGCGCAATTAGTGCCAGTACCGTCCGTTAAGAATTTGGGTGTAATCTTCGACACCTCCCTCTCCATGGAGGCACAGATTGCAGCTATAACAAAGGCGGCATTTTTTCATCTCCGCCAAGCTAAGCAGTTGGCTCCTTACCTCTCTCGCCCTGACCTAGCCACTGTGATCCACGCGACGGTCACCTCCAGATTGGATTATTGTAACTCGCTCTACGTGGGGCTGCCCTTGAGACTGACCCAGAAAGTCCAGCGGGTGCAGAATGCCGCAGCAAGACTCCTTATGGGGTCCTCACTGCGAGATCACATTCACCCGGTGCTATACCAGCTGCACTGGCTCCCGGTGGAGTACAGGATCAGGTTTAAGGTGCTGGTTTTAACCTTTAAAGCCCTATACGGCTTAGGACCCTCGTACCTACGGGATCGCCTCTCCTGGTATGTCCCACAGAGGAACTTACGGTCTGCAAATAAAAACATCCTGAAGGTCCCAGGCCACAGAGAGGTTAGGCTGGCTTCAACTAGAGCCAGGACTTTCTCGGCTGTGGCTCCAATCTGGTGGAACGCTCCGCCACAAGAGATTAGGGCCCTGCAGGACTTGACATCTTTCCACAGGGCCTGCAAGACAAAGCTGTTCCACCAAGCCTTTGGCCAGGGCACAGCCTGACCCCCTCCTTTGGCAATCTTCACAGAACTCTAGCCCAATGGTTGCCATCAATTTGATTTGAAGTAATTTTTTAATGAAATGATTTTAGAATGTTGTATTATTTTATTGTTGTTAGCCACCCTGAGCCCGGCCTTGGCTGGGGAGGGCGGGATATAAATAAAAAATTTATTTATTATTATTATTAAAACAGGACATAGTTGTGAAGTATGCACCAATGGTATTGTACTCTTTGAATTCAGTAATGGACAAGCTTCCAAGGTTTCTTGAGTGTCCATTCCCAGCATTTACTGGGAGCATCATTTGAAAATCATATGCTAAGAATGTCAGAACAGCCCTGTGGCATCAGACTAAAGGCCTGTCTGGTCCAGGATCCTGTTTCTGCAGTGGCATTTGCCTCAGGGAAGCTCATAAGCAGGTCAGGTGGGCAACGGCCCATTGTTATTCTGCAGCTAATGCAGTTTATTCAGCGGGTGGCTCTGTGGTCTAAACCGCTGAGCCTCTTGGGCTTGCCGATCAGAAGGTCGGGGGGTTTGAAACCCCGTGATGGGGTGAGCTCCTGTTGCTCTGTCCCAGCTCCTGCCAACCTAGCAGTTTGAAAGCACACCAGTGCAAGTAGATAAATAGGTACTGCTGTGGTGGGAAGTTAAATGGTGTTTCCTTGTGGTCTGGCTTCCATCATGGTGTCCCATGGTGCCAGAAGCGGATTAGTCCTGCTGGCCACATGACCCGGAAAGCTGTCTGTGGACTAATGCTGACTCCCTTGGCCTGAAAGCGAGATGAGCGCCACACCCCATTGCTGTATTTGACTGGACTTAACCGCCCAGGTGTGCTTTACCTTTACCGCACCTTATTCAGCTGAAGTCTAGAGCAGGGCAGTGTAAAGTTCAAAGTGACTGGGTCTTACGTTTTGCAGAGACGATAGCCTTGAGGTTAGTCTGTGCACAGCCACAATTCCTTGGGTGAATGGGTTACTGAATGTATACATGGAACAATAACTGGTTAAAATATTGCTTAGGTGAATCTGAAGAAGTGTGAAACCTATGATCTGAAAACCCTCAAGGGACCTGCAGACTACCTGGTGGCATCAAATAGTACGGAGACTCTGGAACGCATAGAGGCCTGCATGAAAGTGTGGATTAAGCAAATTGAACAGGTGATGTTTCGATGAATCGTAGAATCCTACAACTGTAAAATTAAAAGAGACCCCAAGGGTCATCAAGTCCACCCAATAATAATAATAATAATAATAATAATAATAGTAATTATTTATGATTTATACCCCACCCATCTGGGCGGCTTCCAACAAAATATTAAAATATAGTAATGCATCAAACATTAAAAGCTTCCCTAAACAGGGCTTCCTTCCGATGTCTTCTAAAAGTCTGGTAGTTCTTCTCTTTGACATCTGGTGGGAGGGCGTTCCACAGGGCGGGTGCCACTACCGAGAAGGCCCTTTGCCTGGTTCTCTGTAACTTGGCTTCTCACAGTGAGGGAACCACCAGAAGGCCCTCGGCACTGGACTTCAGTGTCTGGGTAGAACGATGGGGGTGGAGACGCTCCTTCAGATATACTTAATGTAGGAATCTCGGCTAAAGCATCCATAACAGACGGCCAAGCAACATCTACTAAAAACCTCTAAGGAAGGAGACTCCACAACTTCTCAGGGGAGATTGTTTCATTGTTGAAAAGCTCTTGCTGTCAGACAGTTCTTCCAGTTGAGTCAGAATCTCCTTTCTTTTAACTTGAAGCCATTGGTTTGAGTCCTACCTTCCAGAGCAGGAGAAAACAAACTTGCTCCATCTTCCATGTGACAGCTCTTTAAGATATTTGAGGATAGCTATCATATCTCCTCTCAGTCTCCTGTTTTCTAGGCTAAACATACCCAGCTCCTTCAACTGTTCCTCATACGGCTTGGTTTCCAGACCCTTGATCATCTTAGTTGCCCTCCTCTGCACACATTCCAGCTTTCCAACATCCTTCTTAAATTGTGGTGTCCGGAATTGGGCACAGCATTCCAGGTGCGAATAGTTTACTATACATCGTGATGATGATTATTAAAAAAACCCCAAACCTATAAGTCATCTTTATGATACTAAGGGCCTTGCTGACTGCTGACTGCTAGTATCTTTCTGACAGAAGTTTTATTGGAAATTCATTAGGAGAAAAGTGCATTTCTCAAGTAAACCGTCAGTTTCTTCCTAGCTTGCTTAGCATTAAGACTCAGCATCCAACCAGATTCAAGATGTTAACACTGAAAGCCCAGCAGGTTGCACACAGTCCACTGAGAGCAATTAGCTTTTCTCATATTCGCCTGGTAATAACCTCCTGTGTGATTTTGTAGGTCATTGCGGAAAATAGCCAGCTGCGGAAGGAAGCAGATGATCTGGGGCCACGGGCAGAGCTGGATCACTGGAAGAAACGTCTGTCCAAGTTTAATTACTTGGTGGACCAGCTGAAGACCTCAGATGTGAAGGCTGTGCTCGGAGTGCTTACGGCTGCTAAATCGAAACTTCTGAAGGTAAGTCTGCTAGTTAATTGCTGGTGTGTTCATAAGATTTAGAACCCCATTCCTTTTTCTTTAAAGGCTATACTTGTTTCCAAACACACACACACACACACACACACACACACTTTCCACCCAATAAGCTCACAAGGCAGTTTATAATAAAATCTGCCATGTTCCATAAACAGAACAATAAAATACTATAAAATTAATACTTGTATATAGCAACACGCACTGAGCCTTTCAATTGGGGTTAGCCCATAGGGCAGCTCATAATAAAATGTACATTTCAGAACTAGAACAATAAAAAATAATACGTATATATAGTAACACACAGGGAGAGCCTTTCAGCTCAGCTTATAAAATGTAAAAGAGCTGATAGTATAATGTACAACATTCCAGTAACAGAACAATTGCACTACTACAAATATACAGTGGTACTTCGGGTTAAGTACTTAATTCGTTCCGGAAGTCCGTTCTTAACCTGAAACTGTTCTTAACCTGAGGTACCACTTTAGCTAATGGGGCCTCCTGCTGCTGCCGCACCACCGGAGCACGATTTCTGTTCTCATCCTGAAGCAAAGTTCTTAACCCGAGGTACTATTTCTGGGTTAGCTGAGTCTGTAACCTGAAGCGTATGTAACCTGAGGTACCACTGTATATAAAACTGCTGTACAATTCATGAAAATTAGCACAGGAAATTATGCCTGTTGAAAAACAAAGGCTTTAACTTGCTTCTTAAATGTTCCTTATGCTTGATATATACTTTGATACAATAAAATGAATGATATATCCTGAGGGACCCCTGACCATTAGGTCCAGTCGCTGACAACTCTGGGGTTGCAGCGCCCAACTCACTTTATTGGCCGAGGGAGCCAGCGTACAGCTTCCAGGTCATGTGGCCAGCATGACTAAGCCGCTTCTGGCAAACCAGAGCAGCGCACGGAAACGCCGTTTACCTTCCCGCCGGAGTGGTACCTATTTATCTACTTGCACTTTGACGTGCTTTCGAACTGCTAGGTTTGCAGGAGCAGGGACTGACCAACGAGAGTTCGCAGGGGTTAGAACCGCTGACCTTCTGATCGGCAAGCCCTAGGCTCTGTGGTTTAACCCACAGCACCACCCATGTCCCTTATCCTTGGCCTTATTATACCCCTAAGAAATTACACCCCTAATTATACCCTAAATACAAATTGACCTGTGGCAATTTCCTAGCGCATAGGCAAGGGGTAAATATATGTTGATAAGAGCAGCCTTCCTGAACCTGGTGCCATCTGCATGGATTGGACTACAACTTCTGTCAATCTCAGCTTGCATGGCCAATAGTTGCAGATGATGGGGATTGTAGTTCAAAAGATGTGCAAGGAATTAAACTGGGGGAGGCTGGTCTGAATCAGCTTCTTGTTGCTTTCACAGGATGAGCTAATGTGGTTCTTTGACCTGAGACAGGGATTTCTGTTCATTATTTGTTGAGGGGAAAAGCATTTCAGAAATTCCCCCTTTAAAAAAAAAAGGTGGTTTTTTTTTTAAAAAAAGTTTATTTTTTGCATTTTAATTTTCCAAGAGTTGGCGAGAGCTGGACACTCGGATCACAGATGCAGCAAATGAAGCGAAAGATAATGTGAAGTATCTATATACACTTGAGAAATGTTGTGACCCTCTATACAACAGTGACCCTGTAAGTTTTTTTTAATAAAAAAATCATTGTTATAAAGATATGCTTCTGTATAGCAAAGGAGTTTCCAGGCCACAAACTAATGATAGTGAATCCTAACATTTAATTAAACTGCTAACAAAATCCCTTGTGCAGAGTAGAAAAATGAATTTGTTGTCCACAAGAATGGGTTTCAAAGCTTTACTGAAAACAGTCTTACAATAGTTACAAATAAACTTTGCAAAATGCAAAGTAAAACATTGCTCTTAAACATACTAGTAATGGATCCCAGTCTTCTTTAAGCACTTAATTCAGTTCAATAATTGCCTCTCTCTGCTCCCAGAGAGAGAACCTAAGTAACTTGTTTGATGTATTACAGTATTTTAATATTTTTTTTGGAAGCCGCCCAGAGTGGCTGGGGAAGCCCAGCCAGATGGGCGGGGTATAAATAATAAATTATTATTATTATTATAATTATTATTGCTTGTTCAACAAGCTAAGTTCCTACTGCTGCAGCTGCTGGCTTTTTCTCCTGCTGTGATGCTGAGTTCTCAAGTTTCACCTCCAGAAATGAGTAATCAGTTACAATAGCATACTCAGTGAAATGGAAAATCTCCAGTTTCTCCTTGTCAAATTTACCTAGTGTTTAACCTACTGCCTAATGCAAACTTCTCTTTGCAAAATCTTTTCATACACAATGCAGACAAACATTACATTTTTTGCATATTAACCTTATATTTTTAACAGCATGTGGCACTGTGTCTTCAAAATTATACCTCTCTTGGTCCATGTTGAATAATCTTATTAAGTGATCACTTTGGCCAAATGACACACACAAGAATTTGCACTTACTGACATGTTGGCATTTCAGGTGACAATGGTAGATGCTATTCCAGGACTCATACATGCTATCAAAATGATCCACAGTATCTCACGCTATTATAACACCTCGGAGAAGATAACATCTTTGTTTGTGAAAGTAGGTACAAAGACTGTACTGAATTATTTCCTTTTTCTTGGGAACTGAAGTTTGGCTATTGTGAACAATTAAAAGACTTAGAATGCTAAACCATGGCTTGTTTAGCAAAAGTGTATGTGTTTTGAATGTCTGAATCATGGTTTGTTTTCTGGCAACACATCATGATGTGAAACCATGGCTTCTCTTGGTTATTGAACCTCACTTGTTTTAACAATGGCATTATATCTGAACCGAACAGTCTTGCATACAGATGCACAGGGCAAGAGCATCAGGAAAAGAAACCAAGCTTTGAGAAACAAGCTATGGCTTGTTTGCTTTTCTGTGAAACTACTCGTGGTTTCTTGAACAAACTATGGTTAAAGCAACCATGGCTTAGGATTATGTGCAAACACAGCCATAGTTAATCATATGATTGGATAAATGAGCTTTCTTTCAATAGAAAATATAGCATATGAAGAAATAATGCGGAAAGATGCAAAGTAGAAAGCTAAGTTTCCAAAATTAGGATCCGTTCAGTTTTGGGATGGAGATCCGTTGAGTCACTGATAAATCTCTTAGACATATTTTTCAAGCTGATATGTTATTTCATGGTAGCCTACTGAAGCTAGATGTATTTTTGGGGATATGGCTGCACACTATGCTTATCATTGTGAAATTTCTCTTGTTGTGCGTTCTTTTTCCTAGTAGTTTGGGGAGGTATTAAGGGAGCTCATGAAAAATAAGCACCAGGGAGAGGGATGTATCCAGTGTGGCTGGCTCCTCCCTTATCATTAAGCCCCTCCAGATTTCTTTGATTGGGGATGGAGCCTTATATTTCTGAGCAGCTGGGGATGGAATGCTTTTTACACTAAGCGAAATGCATGGCCTGGATCAAGCCGAAACAACAGTTGTTGATTTCACAAAAAAGCTGACTGAGACTACTAAGCTTCTTGTTTTTTTTTTAATTAATATTTATTAAAGTTTCAGAAAGAATAAAATCACATTAATAAACAAGAAATTTTTTAACAAAAACAGAGAAAGATACACCATACAAAATACAAAATACAAAGTAGAAAAAAGTAAAAAAAGAAAAAAGAAAAAAAGAAAAAAAGAAAAAAACAGTTAAAAATAATTCCATCTTTTCATAACTTCTTTTACATTTACTTGTTTCCCGGACTTCCTCATACCTCCCTCTTTTGTATTCCAATTCAGTTTGTAAGCCCAGCAATTTCTTTCCCTCCTTTTTAATTCCAATCCTAAATCTTAATATATTATGACATTAGATTTTTACCTATTTAGAACCAATTTTTCCATTTCTCTTAACCTTTTTGATCCTAATCCTTAATCTTGATATATTTATAGCTTTAAAACCTGTACAGCTAGAAGCCACTTAACTTCAATCCAACATCACTCTAACATTCATTAATTTTGCAATGTTTCTGTAAATAATCTTTAAATTTCTTCCAATCTTCTTCCACCGACTCTTCACGGATTCTGCCAGTCATTTCCGCCAATTCCATCTAGTCCATCATTTTCATCTGCCATTCCTCCAGTGTGGGTAGCTCTTGTGTCTTCCAATACTTTGCGATGAGTATTCTTGCTGCTGTTGTAGCATACATAAAGAAAGTTCTGTCCTTTTTTAACACCGATTGGCCGACTATGCCCAGGAGAAAGGCCTCTGGTTTCTTCAAGAAGGTATATTTAAATACCTTTTTTAATTCATTATATATCATCTCCCAGAAAGCCTTAATCTTTGGGCACGTCCACCAAAGGTGGAAAAATGTACCTTCAGTTTCTTTACATTTCCAACATTTATTATCGGGCAAATGGTAGATTTTTGCAAGCTTGACTGGGGTCATGTACCACCTGTATATCATTTTCATAATATTCTCTCTTAGGGCATTACATGCCGTGAACTTCATACCTGTGGTCCATAACTGTTCTCAGTCAGCAAACATAATATTATGTCCAACATCTTGTGCCCATTTAATCATAGCAGATTTCACCGTTTCATCCTGAGTATTCCATTTCAGCAGCAAGTTATACATTCTTGACAAATTCTTAGTTTTGGGTTCTAACAGTTCTGTTTCTAATTTTGATTTTTCCACCTGGAAGCCAATTTTTTTGTCCAAATTGTATGCCTCCATTATCTGATAATAATGAAGCCAGTCTCGCACTTTATTTTTTAGTTTTTCAAAACTCTGCAGTTTCAATCTATCACCATCTTGTTCTAAAATTTCCCAATATTTCGGCCATTTGACCTCCATATTGAGCTTTTTCAGGGCTTTCGCTTCCATCGGTGACAGCCACCTTGGGGTTTTATTTTCCAATAAGTCCTTATATCTTATCCAAACATTAAATAAAGCTTTCCTGACAATATGATTTTTAAATGCTTTATGTGCTTTGACCTTATCATACCACAAGTATGCATGCCATCCAAATACATTGTTAAAACCTTCTAAATCCAAAATGTCAGTGTTTTCAAGAAGCAGCCATTCTTTCAACCAGCAAAAAGCTGCTGATTCATAATAAAGTTTAAGGTCTGGCAGGGCAAATCCACCTCTCTCCTTTACATCTGTTAGTATTTTAAATTTTATTCTGCGCTTCTTGCCCTGCCAGACAAATCTAGAAATATCTCTCTGCCACCTCTTGAAACAGTCCACTTTGTCCACAATTTGCAATGTTTGAAACAAAAACAACATTCTAGGCAATACATTCATTTTTACGGCAGCAATACGGCCCAGCAGTGAAAGCTTCAAATTTGACCAGATTTCTAAATCTTTTTTCACTTCAGCCCAACATTTTTCATAGTTATCTTTAAATAAATTCCCATTTTTTGCTGTCATGTTAATCCCCAGGTATTTAACTTTCTTAACCACTGTTACTAAGCTTCTTGTTTTACCTGTAGGTTACAAATCAAATGATAACTGCCTGCAAAGCTTATATCACCAATAATAACACTGCAACCATCTGGGATCAGCCACAAGATGTAGTTCTGGAAAAAATACAGGCCGCTATACGACTTAAGCAGGTAACCTTATAGCGTGGTATAAGACAGGGTAGCTAACTGTTACAATGAGCCATGGTCGACCCTGCATGGGTCACATGTCAAAGTGGGTGTGGCTGAAGGGTTAAAGTGGGTGTAGAGAGAACTGCAGTCCTCAAGGCTATTTGACATTTCCCCACTATTTTTAAACCATTCCTTATTCATTATCCTCTCCCCAGAGAGACCTGCTTGGTGCCATCATTGCATGTCTTTAGGCGCCAGGCGAACACATTCCTTTTTCTCCAGGACTTGGGGCATTAAATAGTCTGGCCTGTGAAATGTGGGGGCAGAGACTGTTATTAGGATTATTTTATTATTATGCTGTCTATTATTATACTCTGTATCATGCTTTTATTATTATGCTGCGTAAATTATGTTCTTTTAATGTTGGGATCTTTGGATAAAGGGCAGAATATAAACCTAATAAGAATAAGAATGGTTTAAAATGTGGGGTGGGGGCTCAGAGGAGCACAGAATATCTTTAGACATCACAGTATGACAGTGGGGGAACTTACAGAAGCAGCCAGCATGCTTTCTTTTAAAAAATATGAAAGCAGCACGTCAAACATACGGTGCTCGCTTCCCCGAGGATTTTATTACCTCGTAAATCAAAGTACTTACAGCTCCTCTGCTCCAGTAGCAGGTCTGGAATGCCGGCTGTTTTCCCAGCTCAGTTCAGCTTCATTCTGAACTCCGTGCTTCTGTGCCGACCAGCACGCTCCCCCTGGACGCAGAACCGGTGTCGCTGCTCCAGAGGGCAATGTCTCAGAACTATCCTCTGCTACCAATGTTGGAAAAACACCCTGAGGTGCTCCTGCAGCCCCCGCTGTCCAAGCATCCTCCAGTATGCGCAGTTCTGGAAAAGGCATTTCCCTTCTTTTCCAGTGCGCTCAGCGACATATACCAGATGGTATATGCATACTAGTCTTCTAGCATTACACAGCAAGAAGCGTGAGACATCGTAGAGCTAATCTACGTATTTATTTACACACAATGTACAGACAAAGAATGATGGCATCCTCTCTCATCAGCTCTGAGAGAGAACAGAATGAAGTAAAAGCAAAAGTACAGTCCGACAGTACCCACAATGGAAGAGAGATAAGGCTGTCTTCTGTTCCCACAGTCCCCCAGACAGGCGTGTGAATTACACCAATCACATCTGCAGCTTCGGGTGCATGAAATACTAACACTGGGCATACCTACTAAAATCTTTTGGCATCAAGGTTGGATGCAACCATTATTAAAAGAAAACACTTTAAAAAAATGTGGAATTGTTGGGATGTCACAAAAAACCTCTAGTGGTGCCAGATGTGGCTCACAGGTTGCAGGTTAACTACCCTGGTATAATATATATAACAGTGAATCAATGACAAAGTCTACAATCAAGGTTTAAGATCTGGAGGGGATAAGGAAGAGTGTGAAGGATTTGTCAAGAAACATAGCGAAATATTCTGTTATACTAGTGTTTCATCAAGGGATATATCTTTTTCAGAGACTCTCTGATTTATGCAAAGAAATACCTAAAGCCACTGTATCAAAGCACCCTAGTATACTTCTGATCATGTGTGTCGTAAACAAGCATGTCATTTTTGTCATGGTGCCCAATTCCATTTATCCATCTATTTATTTATTTCCTGGCTCACATTCTTAAGGAGTACCAGAACTGTTTCCACAAGACCAAACAAAAACTGGAACAGAGTCCATCCGAGCGCCAGTTTGATTTCAGTGAGATGTATATCTTTGGAAAATTTGAAACCTTTCACCGCCGCCTACTTAAGATTATGCACATCTTCGATACCATCACAACCTACTCAGTTTTGCAAGATTCCAAGATGGAAGGACTAGAAGTGATGGCCACTAAATACCAGGTATGCAGAACGCCAATCTAAATGGATTTAGTCATCTGTAGTTGGACGCGGTGGCGCTGTGGGTTAAACCACAGAGCCTAGGGCTTGCCGATCAGAAGGTCGGCAGTTCGAATACCAGCAACGGGGTGAGCTCCCGTTGTTTGGTCCTTGCTCCTGCCAACCTAGCAGTTCAAAAGCACGTCAAAGTGCAAGTAGATAAATAGGTACCACTCCAGCGGGAAGGTAAACAGCGTTTCCGTGTGCTGCTCTGGTTTGCCAGAAGCGGCTCAGTCATGCTGGCCACATGACCTGGAAGCTGTATGCTGGCTCCCTTGGCCAGTAAAGCGAGATGAGCACCGCAACCCCAGAGTCGTCTGCGACTGGACCTAATAGTCAGGGTCCCTTTACCTTTACCTTTAGTTGAGCCCAACCTCATCTCTCTCTCGCTCTCTCCTTCACTACAGCTAGTTCTTTGTATTGCTGCCTAAGGCAGCCATTTTGTGCTGGCACCCACTGCATTTTCATCAACATGCGAGTACCGGCACATTATATTATTGTTGTCATCATTCCCCCCCCCCCAAAGCACTGTCCGTACCTACAAACCTGAAGATCCTCTGATGTACATCTTAAGGGACAGAATTTAAGAAAAAAAACATTTTAGGAGAAGGTCGCATTTTGTCAAGGTGATAAGATATGGCATGCTGTTAGGATAAGGGAAGGCCTTTCCTACCTCATTTTTACCTTATCCCAGCACGTGTCCCGCTGCTGTCCCTTATTGATGATGTCCCTTAAATTTCCCGGGTTTCAAAGGAAGCAGCTCCTCTCCCTCCCCCCCTGCCGGCCAGGGAGGAGGGAGGCTCCAACTGTGTTGCTTGGCTGCGTTGCTCACACAATAAGGAGTCTAAGAACAACTGGGGGGTGGAGCTTGCATGCCTTGTGCCGATCAAATAGGCCGCGTTGCCTGGGGACTTGTCTTTGCTCAGTGCTTCCCAGCGGAGAGGTGAGGGTGGTTTTCCTTGCTGCATCCCCTTTGCTGGGTTGCTGCGCTGTGGGAACCACCGTTTGAGGCTTCGTTTGGCTGCTGGCTGGGCTTTCTGCCTTTGCCTTGGAGGGGCTCAGAAGTTGAACATACCTGTGCTTGGAAAATCTCTTATTTTGGCTGCTGATCCCTTATTTTTGAGGCTGCTGGTCCCTTATTTTCAAATCTGTAAGTTGACAGCTATGGTGAGAGGGCATCAGAGGAGGGGAGGGAAGAAAGAGGGGCAGAGGCCAGTGTTGCCCACAGCACCCCTGACCATCATTCAAAGCACCTCAGGGTGCTGTGGAACACTGCTCTGTCCGATTTTCACATGGGAATTGGTTAGTATTTGTATAAAGGAGCTCTCGGTCATTTCCTCCCATAGTAAAACATGATGCATTGCATAGTTCACCACCCGAGGGAGAACAAGACCCAAATAGGGAGTTTTAGACCCAAATCCAGTGTTTCGCTTGCTGCACATTTTATATTGGTCTTCAACCAGCTGAACAGTAATAGGTTTTGCCTGAGGATCCTGGGAATTGTAGTTTGCTGAGGTTGTCGAGAAATCTGTTAGAGACCTCTCACCCCCTTGCAGTTGCTGACTATTAATGTAGTAAGACATCTTATTGTACTTTCATTTGTACAGACCACGGCAATGCAGGAGCAATGGGAGGTAACTTGCGCCAGGGTTTTTAATGCTGTGATTTGTGGTTATGAATACGACTTTTTTGCTTCTCACTGGAGGCCTCTGAATGAAAGGAAAGAACACTGGGACGTTGTGTTTCAACTCCTGTGTTTCTACTTCTATATATCCTTTGTCAAAATAAATAATTGCACCAGAGTGTGTTCTACAGAAGTGTTGCACATTTTTGCATGTTTGAGTATATATTTTCCTTGAACGAAATGTGGCTTTTAAATGAGAACTCATTGGGCTGAGCCTTTTTTGTGTGCAAGACTTTATTATCTAGTTAATGAATGCTGCCTGCGTTTTTGCATCATCAGCTACACTATTGTAAATATAAGCTGCGTAGGTCCCCCACACCCCCATGTGAAAGATTTATTTTTACTCGGGCACTGGGGGAGAAAAAGTAAATGTTTAGTCCTATGCGGATGAGATTAATGCACCTTTATAACAATATTCACTCCCAATTATATTTAGAGTATTGTTGCCACCATGAAGAAAAAGCAGTATAACTTTTTAGATCAGAGGAAAACGGATTTTGATCAAGACTATGAAGAGTTCTGCAAGCAAACAGATGATCTTCATGTAAGTTTGATACTCACAATTTTTTTTCTTGATCACCCTTGTCACTGAGAATAAATACATCCCTACATAACTACTACTACTACTACTACTATTATTATTATTATTATTATTATTATTATTATTCCGCCCTATACCTGGAGCTCTCAGGGTGGTTCACAGAACAAAATCAAAATACAAAACCACAAAATACATAATCAAAATAAAAACAACAACCCAATAACCGCCCCCAAACCCCCACATTTGAAAAGGGCCTAGGATGTCAATCAAATCAGTCAAAGGCCTAGTTAAAAAGGAATGTTTTTGCTTGGTGCCTAAAGGTGTATAATGAAGGCACCGGGCAAACTTCCCCAGGGAGAGCATTCCACAGACAGGGAGCCACTGCAGAAAAGGCCCATCTTGTGTTGCCACCCTGTGGACCTCTCAAGGAGGAGGCACAGGAAGGAGGGCCTCAGAAGATGATCTCAGGGTCTGGGTAGGTTCATATGGAAAGAGTTGGTCCTTTGGTTGTGATAGTTAATTTAGAATATAATTGATAAACATCTTCCATCCTCATATTTTCCTCCTGCAGCAACAATTACAGGCATTTATGGATATTACCTTTGAAAAGATTACAAACACCGAAAGAGCCCTTAGTATGCTGACAAAGTTCGAAAGGTAAAGATGATTACCGATAATCATTTAATGAGAAACTACCAGTACTTTTGTAACCCTTCCATCCTTTATTATTGAATTAATTTTTCAAAGTGTTGCTCACAGATAAAAGAATGTGAATTCCCATGGCATATGAGTTTATCATCTAGAGTCTATATGGCCTTTGTGGTCTCTTCCAACTCTGTAGGTGGAATGCAATGTCATGCTAGGACAAATGTCCTGTCTACCCAAACATTTCAGCTTGCCAGAGGGAATGACCCCCTCCTTGCCCTGTAAGCTGTTCTGAGGGTTCTCCTGTGCCCCCTGGAGTCAATTTTGGGGGGTTCATGGGGGTGGAGAGGAAGGAAAGTCCCATTGCAAGCAAAAGTCCTTGTGTAGGTCTTCCACTGATAAGACTTGTTTTGTGAAGTCCATTCACCTTTCCCGGTGGGTGGCGTTGTGGCCAGGCAGCCGGGTCTCAACGGTTTACTGGCCAAGGGGGCAGAAGGATGCCACCTCTTGTCATTGTTGTTAGGGTCTGCCCCCTGTGAGACTGCCTCAGCCAATCAGCTTTCAGGGTGGGCGTTGGGCTCCAGTGGCAGTTAGGCATTGGGTAAGCCTTTGTTTTTGGGGACGCGTGTGGCGCTGTGGTGTAAACCACTGAGCGTCTTGGGCTTGCTGATCAGAAGGTTGGTGGTTCAAATTCCTGCAATGGGAGAACTCCCATTCCTCGGTCCCAGCTCCTGCCAACCTAGCAGTTCGAAAGCACGCCAAAAAGTGCAAGTAGATAAATAGGTACCGCTCTGGCGGGAAGGTAAACGGTGTTTCCATGTGCTGCTCTGGTTTCGGTGTTCTGTTGCACCAGAAGCGGCTTAGTCATGCTGGCCACATGACCTGGAAAAACTGTCTGCGGACAAACGCCGGCTCCCTCAGCCTGTGAGATTAGCTCCGCAACCCCAGAGTCCTCTGCAACTGGGCTTAACTGTCAGGGGTCCTTTACCTTTTTTAAGTCCTTGTTTGGATGGAGGGGAGGTTGTAGCCTTCGCCCGCCCCTCCTCAGTAACGGTACCCTGTTAAAGGGATCGAGGGATGTGAATCCTGTCAGAAGCCTGGATGTGGGCTAGGGCCATGTCACAGCCCCTACGGGGACTCCTTGGGGTGCCCCTATGTGATGTAAGTCATAGGGCACCCCCTATTGGTAGTTTACCCTTAAGTGGACTCATCGCTGATGGGCAGGAGTCAAGATATAGCCTAGCTTCACCCCAATGGCGAAGCCAAACCGCTCACATCTGTAATCACTAAACTTATGGCCTAATTGAACCCATAAACCAAAATACTTCATGTCAGTGAGCTTTATTGTTCTCCTGGGAACTTTGTGGCTCGGGTGCCAGTATGGGAAAACCCAACCGGAAGACCAATTGGCAGAATCACTAGGAGGTAGTGATTCTAACACAGTTACCCTTCTTGCCTCTGTTCCCCCTCCCTCCTTCTTGTGTTAAGTTTTGATGGTGTAAGAACCACCTTGTATTTGGCAAGACAGTGCCTTGGTACGCAACCTTGTCCTATGATTCTATGAAGAGAAACCGATGAACTAACTCCGTCTTCACAAACCTCTCCTGACGGTGATGCTTTCTCTTTGCAGACTAGGAATTCCTAACCTTGGCATTGATGAGAAATACAAGATAATCCTTCAAAACTATGGTCACGACATTGAGATGGTCTCTAAGCTGTACTCCAAGCAAAAGAACGACCCACCGCTGGGGCGCAACCTTCCTCCCGTGGCTGGTAAGATCTTGTGGGCTCGGCAGCTGTTCCACAGGATCCAGGAACCCATGGATCTCTTCCAGAAGCACCCCCTCGTTCTGCAGACAGCAGAAGCCAAGTCCATAATCCGCAACTACAACAGGGTGGCCAAAGTCCTTCTGGAGTTTGAGGTTGTCTACCACAGGGCATGGCTTCAACAGGTAAGATGGCGTCCTTGTTGTTTTCGTAGTGGAATTCAAGTGGTATGAATTGATGCTAGAGATGGGGAGAAATTTGAGTTCCTGTTTAAGGCAAGCTGTCGCAATTCATACTTTCTGAAACTCTACACGAACCGAAACACAGTTGTCCCCTTTAAATTTACACATCTCTGAATTTTGCAATGCGGTCCTCCAGCTAAGTAGCATGTACAACAATGGGCACCTTAATGTCCAGTGGACACAAGTGGGCACATTAATGTGTAGATTAGTGAAAATAGTACACAAAATGTGTTATATTGAGTGAAATTGCTCAGCAGAAATGAGTATACAGTCATACTTTGGGTTGAATATGCTTTGAGTTGAGCGCATTCGAGTTGTGCTCCTTGGCAACCCGGAAGTAATGGAGCGCGTTACTTCCGGGTTTTGCCGCTTGCGCATGCGCAGACGCTCAAAATGATGTCATGCGCATGCGCAGAAGCGGCGAAAAGTGACACGCGCGTGCGCAGACATGCCGTCGCTAGTTACGTTTACCTCTAGATGAGAACGGGGCTCCGGAACAGATCCTGTTCGTATCTAGAGGTACCACTGTATTAGATTGTTTACTAATCTGGGTGGGTTTATTGCTGCCAGGATTCAGTGATAATAGTATAAACTTTGCTTGTGGAAGGTTCAGTCTTTTATATCTTGAGTTAAAAGGTTCTCAGATAGCAGGACAGAGAGAGACTCCTGATTGAGGTCTTGAAGAGCCATGATCAGTGAGATTAAAGGTAAAGGGACCCCTGACCATTAGGTCCAGTGATGGCCGACTCTGGGGTTGCGGCGCTCATCTTGGTTTAATGGCCGAGAGAGCCGGTGTACAGCTTCCGGGTCATGTGGCCAGCATGACTAAGCCACCTCTGGTGAACCAGAGCAGTGCACAGAAACGCAGTTTACCTTCCTGCCGAGTGGTACCTATTTATCTACTTCCACTGGCGTGCTTTCAAACTGCAAGGTTGGCAGGAGCTGGGACCAAGCAACGGGAACTCACCCCGTCGTGGGGATTTGAATCGCCGACCTTCTGATTGGCAAGTCCTAGGTTCTGTGGTTTAACCCACAGCGCCACCCGCGTCCCGCCATGAAGTGTAGCAAGCGCCATTTATTCTCCAACCTTGCTGGATGTGAATGTTGAAGTGCAGTTTGCTAGAACCATAGGACTACAGAACTGCCCGGTAGCTTGCTGAGATGTTGCCTCCTCTTCATGACTTAGGGTGGGATTCACCTAATGAGCCCCATCGGTGGAATTGCAGTGCAAGGACTTCTGCTTGCCCAATGGGGTTTTTCCCCTCGCCTCCCCTATGGCCCCACAAATTGACTTGGGCGTGTGTGTTGGGAGAACCCCCATAGCAGCACACGGGTGGAGGAGAGGGGAATCATTCCATCCGGCAATCTGAAACGCTTGCACAGACAGAACAATTGGAAGAGCGCAACACTGAAACCCACCCATGGGCATTAAGGATTCTTCTAGGTTTTCTGGTGGGGTTCCAGGCTACTGAAAAGGGCTTGTGGGGCTGTACTTTTCACGCAGGCTGGCTTCCTCAAGTGCATAGTGTAAAAGGCATCAACTAGTTGTGTCTTCTAACTTCATCCTCAAGCCAGTCTATAGCAATCAAAAGTCTATGAAAAGCTTCCAGATAGTTAGAAGAGCAGGATTCTGAGACTGGTTACATCCCAGTTGCTCAGATGGTTAGATTGGGCTGTGCCTGCTTTTGTGGTTTTCAACCAGTGAGCCATGGCACCCTGGGGTGCCTTGAATGATGATCAGGGGTGCCATGGGCAACACAGGTCTCTGTCCCCCTTTCCTTCCCTCCCTTCCTCTGATGCCCTCTGGCATCTCTGCCTCCCAAAGGCTTGCACAGCTGTTTGTTGCAGCAGCCCTGGCTACAAGCTCCTCAGGTGAATAGTGTCTCTGGGGTTGGCCAGGGGGTGCTTCCCAGGCCCCTGTGGGGTCGTGGGAGGAGGCACCACTCTTTGGGGTGGGGCTGGGGCAGTTTAGAGACCAGGGGTGGCAGTTGCGGCTGCCCAGAGGACTCCCAAGGAGAGGGGAGAGGAGAGTAGGCTGAGCCCACAAGGGAGGGAGCTCAAAAAAGGGTGAGGGGCTGCTGGCTCTGCAGGCAAGGGGTGACATAACTGGGCTCCTGAGCCCCACAGGGCTGCATCAGAAAGAATGCAGTTGGTCAAGGGAGCTGTGGACCCAAAAAGGTTGAAAACCTCTGGTGTAAGGTGATAGTTTTGGACAAAGCCAGATGCGAGCTCCTCTTGATGACAGTAATGCCTGTAACATTTCTTGTCTGCAGGTCCACCTAACTAGAGCCGGGCTTCAGGCCTCGTTATTGGTGAAAGCTCCAGAGCCAGGAGAAATATTTGTCAATTTTGACCCAGAGATCCTCACCTTAATAAGGGAAACAGAGTGCATGTCACGCATGGGACTAGACATCCCACCCTTTGCTGTTGCACTTCAACAGAAACGTGACTCCTACAAACAGAACTTCAATAAGCTGCAGGTATTCTTGGATTTCTTCCACCTAACTGTTGCATCTATGGGAAAGTCATCTTGCTGGTTTAAGAAGATATCTGATGTCCCAGGATAAACTATCCTCGTGCAGTCTCTTTAGTTTACTTCATGCGCTGTTTACATATGACTCTTTAGAGATAAAACAGTTTTTTAAGGATTTCCAGGATGTGCCAGTAGGTTGAAATCTTGTGTAAATTGATATGTAGTCTTTCCTACTGAATTTATCTATATGTCGCTAATTTTTTCTTTTTTTTTTTTGATAATCATTTTTATTAGTTTTCAATTACAATCCAATAACAGCCTCATTATAACAATACCAATTTATAATTCAATTATTAATACCAATAGTTTAAATACTGAATTACATAATTTAGATAAGGTGCTAGCTGGATTATTTGCTTTATTTCTGTGTTCCAAAATCTTATTAATTTCCATTACATTCCGGTCATAATAATAATATTCGTAACTTCTATTCATGTTGACACATTAAATGATTTATAAAACTACAAGTGAGGAACCCAAACTATATCCTCATGTCACTAAATTTGATTAGGTGTTCCCTGCAGTAAACTTGGAGGCTTATCAAGTGTAATGATGAGATGAACTACAGCAAAACTGACCCCATTTTTTTTAAAAAAAGAGTATCCTTGCAAATTGTCCTATTCTTTGCATCCTGATAGCCTTTAAACTAGGTCTCGACATATTGTGACCCACCCTGTCAGATATACATGGCTTACAAAGTCTGCATCTACACAACTATAAAAAACGCTCTGAAAATGCTCTGAAAAGAAAAACAGTTTTAAAGCTCACAATGGAAAATTTCATAGAGTTCCAATTTCAGCTCTACAGCGCCATCTGGTGTCACAGTGTTGTAACACATTTATAACGTTTTATTTTTACTAATGTAGCTGATTCCCAACAGTGGCTTTTTCCAGGACAGCAAAAACAAGATGGTTATAAAATATCTTGCCAGGCCACAATACATGGTTGATGGACAACTTGTGACCCAGTCAGTTGAACGTAGTCCAAGTATGTCTTTAATCTGTAGAGCAGAACTTGACAATATAAAGTGGATAAAGGGTTTTTTTTGGGTCGGCAGGCACATTTGGGATTTTGAGAGCATGTTGTGGGTGCCTATCACAAAATGGCTGCTGTGGGGTGTGTCATAATACAAAATGGCTGCCGTAGGGTGTACAGCATAACACAAAATGGTGTCTGCATTGAAAACAGACAGGGCTAGGAAATGGGGAAGACATGACCCACCAGTGGGAATAACGCACATACTGAGATTCTTTTGGGGTATCTTAAGGGATGCTAGTACCTTTGAGTGCCATTCTCATGCATGCTGCATGTTTACAATTCTTCCTGGGCCTCATTTCAGATGATGCTGGCAGAGTACAAAAGAGTGAAATCAAAAATCCAAACTCCCCTTCATGTGCTAATGGCTCCTCATTTGGCGAAAGTGGATGATGCGATCCAGCCTGGTTTGACCACACTGACCTGGACATCCCTGAATATTGAGAAGTACTTACAGAATATTTTGGATAAGCTCGGTAAGTCTTATCATTAGGAATAAGACCCTTATAACCAATGAGCACACAAATGCAGTGCCTTGTTAATGATCAGGACTGCGGTTCAAACTCTGCATGTGATCTGTTCGGTCTTGGCGGTACAGCAAGCCTGCAAGTTACACAGGGGTTATGTTCTGGGGATCGCACCCAAAGCCATAATCATGTATAGTCAAAACCCATCAGGTTCAATGGCGGGTGTGATGGGACGATGAGCTGCTTGTGTGTAAAATCCAAGTCCCTCAGAGTTTGGTCAAGTTTGCAAACCTCTGTCTGTAACGGAGCCCCTTAAACATGGCTCCGTCAGTCGCTGGCAGATTCCGACAGTGGTTGCTTTCGGAATCGCTTCCAACATAAAAGCTCCTTAACGGAAACACGTCTTCTGGACTCTCTGCGTGACAGTTTCCGGCGAGGAGTGGGTGTCCCTACAGGAGGTCCTGAAACCTCCCCACTGTTTTCGCTGGAAGTGTCTCTGAGCCATCCCTCCAGCTCACTTTCCCTCACCTCAGCTCCTCTCCCCCTACTGGTTCCCTCTTCAGCTGCTGAGTCTCTCCCAACCTGTGTGAGCCCTTTCACTTCCCTTCCTTCCGATGGCAGTTCCCTGACATCCACCTCCCCTCCAGGGCCCCCTTCATCCCCTCTCGCCCCCTCCTCTACGGGCGGTGAGGAGGCAAAACCCCGGAATGAACTTCCTTCATCTTCCGATGTCTCGAACACTTCTCTCCACCTGTTGCGGTTCCTGGTCTCGAAGTACTCCTCCTCCTCAGAGTCCATCTCCCCTTCCCCTTCCGAGTCCGAGAATCCTTCCAACTCCTCCTCCTCATCGGTGGTCCCAAAGTATTCCCTCCGGAACCTCTCCACAGGCTGAGGTTTCCTTGGGAACCTTTGATGGAACGTTTCTATCAATACCTCGTCATTGATATCTTCTGCCATTACCCAAGTGTTTTCTGACTCCGGTTCTCCTTCCCACGCTACCAAATACTCCACCTGACTCCTCCTTCCCTGGCTGCAGAAGCACCGCCCCAATCGCTCTGTCTGATGCGTCAGTTTCCACTCTCATCGGTTTTTGTAAATCCACATGCAGGAGTTGTTGTTCCGAGGCGAAGGCCCTTCTTAGTTCCTCAAATGCTCGCTCCGCCTCCTCAGTCCAAACGAACTTCTTCTTACTGCTGAGACAGTCCGTAATGGGCGCCGTCAGGTGGGCAAAGTTTCGGATGAACTTACGATAGAAGTTCCCAAATCCTAGGAACCTCTGCACATCCTTCCTTGTTTTGGGTGTTTTCCATTCCAGCACCGCCTGGACCTTGCCGGGATCCATGGCCAATCCCTTGTCTGACAGGCGATACCCCAGGAATTCCACCTCCTTGGTATGAAACTGACACTTCTCCAGTTTCACCCACAGCTGGTTGGCTTGCAGCCTGCTCAACACTTCTCTGACGTCTCTCACATGCTGCTCCTCATTCTCAGAATACACCAACACGTCGTCTAAGAAGGCCACACAATTCTTGTAAAGCAAAGGCCCCAGGACGTGGTTCATAAACGATTGAAAGCATGCGGAGCCTGCTTGTAGGCCGAAGGGCATAACTAAATATTCAAATGCCCCTAAAGGGGTGAACATGGTGGTTTTCCATTCATCCCCCTTCCTTATTCGTATCAGGTTGTACGCCCCCCTTAGGTCCAGCTTTGTGAAAATCTTTCCCTTCCGCACCCTTGTCAAAATGTCGTCAATCCTGGGCATAGGGAAAGCCACTGGTTCTGACACTGCATTTAAGGCCCTGAAGTCACACACCAGCCTCGGCTTGTTCGTGTTTTTTTTATCCACAAAAAACACTGGGCTGCCCCCCACCGCCCTGGACTCTCTGATGAACCCTCTCTTCAGGTTCTTGTCAATGAACTCTCTTAGCTCCTGCATCTCTCTGTCTGACATGGCGTACAGCTTGCCTACAGGGAGCTGTGCCCCAGGGAGTAAATTGATTTGACAGTCAAAGGGTCTATGCGGAGGTAGTTGGTCAGCTTCCCTTTCGCTGAAGACGTCGCGGAGATCTGCATATTGTTGTGGTACCTTCACGTTCTCCGTTACTTCAGTCCCTGCTAGGGTGGCTTGGGCCCCTGCCAAACCCTTTCCCTCTTTGCAGTGTTCTAAGCAATGTGCTGAACCAAAAGAAACCACTCTCTGATGCCAGCCCACCAGCGGATCATGTAACGCTAGCCAGCTCATCCCCAATATAATGGGAGCTCCTCCCAAGGTGGCCACATTAAACGCTATCAGTTCGGTGTGCCTTGCCACCTTCATTATCATTGGGACGGTCTGCAAGCTGACTTCTCCTCCCAACAGCTCCCTGCCATCGATCGTGGTCACCTGCAGGGGGTTGCTTAAAGGGATCGTCTGTATCTGGTGTTCAGCTGCAAACTCTTTGCTCATGAAATTGCAGGAGCTGCCTGAGTCCAACAGCGCCTTTATCTTTAGAGGGTGTCCGTTTGGCAGCTCTAGCGCCACTTCTATCACTAGGGCGGGTTTAGGAGGTTCTGGCGTGGGCACTTTCTTTTTTTTTTTATAAATAATATTTATTAAGATTTTCAAAAATACAGAAAGTAAAGATTAAAGTACATTCAAAGCCTTATTTTCATACATCCACTTTCCGGGACTCCCCCCTTCCCCCACCCCTACCATATTCCCCTTTCATATTGTTGGCTCCACAAGCTCTCAGTTCTAATTGAAACTTAATTTGTTTAGACCATTATTCGAATTTAAAATTTATACACTCCTCATCAATACCCCTAATAAAAGACAAAAATTCTCTCCCCAGGGCCCACCCCATTTTCATTCCACAATTTCCCTTTTTTTAATGATAAAGACACCCCACACAATAGAAATATAAGAAATAAGAAATAAAAAGTATAATAGATGAGAAAGAGCCAATTCAGAAAAAAAAGTTGACAAGCCTTTGGATTTTAGTTCTCCCCCCCCCGTCCCCGGTTTAATTTCCCCCTGACCACCAAACCATGTTATCTGCCTGGAATTCTTAAAGTCCATAAATCACCTATTTCCCCCAACTCCTTGCTGGCTTTTTCTTTTTATAATTATTTTTTAAAACATTTAACTTCAAATCTTTAATAAAACTCCCCCCATTGTTCTTTCCAAGTTGTAGTCCAGTTTCCTCTTGTTCCGCTGCTGAAACGTTCTAATTCAGAAGTTTAGTAACTCTACAGGGATTATTGTTATTCAGGAACAAAAACTTGCGTTCAGTCCCTTCCTTTCTTCAATAGAAAATTCTATTGTCTCCTTTAGCTGAACACCCTGTAGACAAAATATTATTTCCGTTTTGCAGCTTTCCCAGAAGATAACCAGTCCTGTAAAATTCCAATGGTATTTTTCCACTTACGACCATCTTTGTAATGTCCCAAAATTCCTCTAGGGGGATTGTTGTAACTTTGTTTTCTCTAGTCCAAAAGTCCGATTGTTATCCATGTTTTCGCCATTTTGTATCCAAATTTTAACGAGTTATAGCAAATTGTAACAAATTTAACCAGCAAAGTTCTCATAATAAAATCCTCTCTACTTTCCGACTTTGACAGCTACTTTGACAGCTGTCAAAATCTCCGACACTTTTCACCAGGCTCTCTCTTCAATCACCCCGGTTCCCAGGGGGGGGGGGGTTACGTTTCCCTTCTCCCTCAATTCTTCCTCCAGCACAGTTCTTGTAGTTCCCCATCGTGGAATTCTTAGTTTTTATCAGCAATACAAATCTTTTTGGACCTTGGTTTCCCCATCCTTGTTTTGGAAGGTTTACAGTAGGGAGGGGGACTGACTTCCTTTTTGGATCCCCCCCCGCTCGTGTCCAATCCGAAAAAAAAAATTCTTTTTTTTTTCTCCTTTTGAACCCGGTTTCCAAATTACTCACGGGCTGTTGTTAAGAAGTCCGAATTTTCAATGGAAGAAGTCAGCGCTCTCCGCCGGATGGCATGCGGCTTCGCTCGGCAGGGATAGCAGAGGACTCAAAGCACCACGCTTCTCCCCGGCACCCGATCCGTAGCCTTTAAAAAGGCTCCTTCACGAGTCGGGAGGGCGCTAGCGGTGCCAGCCGAGTCTCCATGTCCACGGCCCCCGTGGCCGTGGTTTTTAAGGGTCCCCGCATCGCCGGTGCGGTAGGACCCAGCCCCTGCCGAGCAGGCTCCCTCCGGAGCTCGGAGGGAGTCCGCCATTCGGCGATGGCGCCAACCCGGAAGTGTCTGGCGTGGGCACTTTCACTGCTCTTTGGCCTGGCTGCTGTGCCCCGACGGTGGCAGCCAGGCGTTGGCTTTTACTTGCTCCGGTATTTCTTCCTCTCTTCCCTCCACAGCTCCTACCATCCCTTGCCATTCCTTCCTCTGGGGGCAGACTCTGGCAAAGTGACCTGGCTGTTGGCAGAGATAGCATTTCCGGGCGCCTTTTCCCTCCTTCTTTCCCCCCTCACTGGGCTTTGAAACTGCGCGCGCGCGCGCTGTTCCGATTTCCATCGGCTCTGCCGGCGGGAAAGTTGGCTCTGGAATGTCTGGAATGCGGAACTCCTTCCAACGTTCCCCCTTCCCTTCCCGCCTCTCCAATGCTCTCGCCTCCTGGCGCGCTCCTATGGTCAGCGCTGATTTGGTCAGCTGGTCCATAGACTCCGCCCTGGGCGCCCGGGAAAGTTCGTCTTTCACAGCCGAAGAAAGCCCTTCTTCAAAGAGCATTTGAATGGGTTCCGCCGATAGATCCCACCCCAATTTATGGATCAACATGGTGAACTCAGTCCAGTACTCACGGACAGATCGGCTCCCCTGTTTGCAAGCCATTAACTGTCTGCGCACCACTCCCTGTTCAATATCGCTGGAAAACATCAGATCCATGGCGCGAAAGAACTTCATCGTGTCCTTTAGGACGTCACTATTCGCTGCCATCAGGGGTCTAACCCAGTCTCTCGCCCCCTTTTCAAGATGCCCAATCACGAAAGCCACTCGTGATTCCTCGTCAGGGAATTCATCAAACTGCAGATTGAGGGCATATTGCATCTCTGTCCGAAAGCCATGATAGTCTTTGGGCTCCCCCCCAAACTTCTGCACCAATCCTGGTACCTTTCTGGCGAGCTGGGTGTCTTTCCCCTTTTTGTCTGCATCCTGAGCCCTCCTCTCCTCAAGCCTCGCCGTCTGCAGCGCTAGCTGGACCTCCAACACCCGGTACCTTTCTTCCAGGCTTGGACCCGCCCCAGCTCCTGCTTCTCCGGTTCCGGCTGGGTTGCTCATGATGCCTTCTCCTGCACAAGCTGCTCACGGAGACTGTCGGAATGCTGTGATGGGACGATGAGCTGCTTGTGTGTAAAATCCAAGTCCCTCAGAGTTTGGTCAAGTTTGCAAACCTCTGTCTGTAACGGAGCCCCTTAAACATGGCTCCGTCAGTCGCTGGCAGATTCCGACAGTGGTTGCTTTCGGAATCGCTTCCAACATAAAAGCTCCTTAACGGAAACACGTCTTCTGGACTCTCTGCGTGACAGTTTCCGGCGAGGAGTGGGTGTCCCTACAGGAGGTCCTGAAACCTCCCCACTGTTTTCGCTGGAAGTGTCTCTGAGCCATCCCTCCAGCTCACTTTCCCTCAGCTCAGCTCCTCTCCCCCTACTGGTTCCCTCTTCAGCTGCTGAGTCTCTCCCAACCTGTGTGAGCCCTTTCACTTCCCTTCCTTCCGATGGCAGTTCCCTGACAGCGGGTGAGATTGCCAAAGTCATCTTTCCTTTCCACCCTTTTAAATTAATTGATTTTCTTTTGCTGAATGCACACATGTTAAATGTGCGTAAGTTGCAGACTTACTGTATACTGTTAGGTGCAAAGCACAGACGTTCATTGGTGTGTTAAATGACATCAAGAATAAATTAGTGTTTGGTCAGCTAGACTTACTGTACAATTGTTCTTTTGTTTCATCTTTGTTGTCTTCTGTAGTGCCAGGATAAAGACTTTGAACTCCAGGAAGGAGTTCAGGAAGCTTATCACTATTTCTTTGTACTACTCATCCTTTTAGCCTTACTTATAAGTGGAAACTATAATGATACAGAGTGTGATAGGTTTTTTTTATTTTTAATGCCAAACTAGATATTTAGGAGAAGACATGGGGCTGGGAACACCAGTTGTTGACCAAACCATTGTAAAGCAATAAAGAAAGCTTCTTATTTTCAGAGAAGAAGCTGTGCGTATGTGTAGGGAAAAGAGGTAAGGAATAGATTAAAGACCTGATCCACTGCCTGCGATTTCCATGCTTCAAATCATACCCTCCCCGTATTGGTTTGCTGTGTGGCAGCATCAGCCATTCCACGTCTTGTAGTGTCAGCCATTCTATGGCTGAATCTACATATATGTAAAAAACACTGTGAAAATGCTTTTTAAAAACGTTTTTAAAATATATGTGGAATTTACCTTTAGCTCACCACCGCCATCTAGTGTCACAATTGTATAATACACTTACAACACACTTAAATCGCTGTATTTGCAGCTGTGTAGCTGAGTCCCAAGTCTATGTCTCAGCCTGTGTGCAGTTTTGTTTCACTTCTGAAACTCTTAAAAAGTGATTGGTTTTTATATTTTTATTCTAATTTTTTTTATTTATACATTCATTTATTTCATTTTATACTTTTCAATAATTTTACAATCATTTCAACATTTCAAAACTCAACTTCCTTCCCCCTCTTTTTGCGGTTCCTTAAATTTATTTTTAATATCTTCTGCATATTCCAAATTAACTTTACTTACTCATTTATTCATCCACTTTAAATATAGACTCTTATAAAACTGTGGGTTATTACAGCAATCCTGCCAATGTTCTTATCTGTTTACAGTTTGTTTGTAAATATTCAATAAACCATTTCCATTCTTTTATAAAAAGTTTTTATATTTTTCAACTGTCCTCTTCAAAATTTTGATGATGAAAAACCCTCTCTGCCCTCTCAGCTGGCTGCTATGTTACACCCCTTAATGATGGTTTTAAGAATTTCCTAACACATTAGTCCATTCATGCTTAAAAGGGAGGGGAAAGTGGCTTCTGAAAGTACTTGGCCTAACTATATTTATTCTCTTCTTTGCCCTTAAAGCTGACCTTGAGCTGCTGCTTGATCGAGTAAATGACCTAATAGAATTTCGTATCAATGCTGTTCTTCAAGAAATGAGCACTGTGCCCCTTTGCAATCTCCCTGAAGACGATCCGCTGACCTGCGAGCAATTCCTTCACATGACAAAGGTATAGTCATCATGTACACCTAGCCTTCACTGAGGAATTAAACCTGTGCCTCAGCTGCACCACTTTCAGCTGTTTGCATTATTGCACCTCTCTCTCTCTCTCTCTCTCTCTCTCTCTCTCTCTCTCTCACACACACACACACTTCCCTGCACATAGAGAATAAGCATGTCAGGGAGAAGACTAGATTAGACTTCACCTCCTTACTTCTTGTTTTATGAATGGAGTTTGCATTCATAAATGCATAAATGCATTCAAAAAGGGACTGTTTGCATGGTAAAGTCTACAAATCACACAATTGCCTACCCACAGTATACTGTAACAGATCAGGTGCAGAACTATGGCCTCAGATAAAACTACAGAGTCATTGTTGTTTGTTGTTAGAATTCCTGCTCCATGATTGCAGTCATGGGATTTTTGTCTATCACATGACGGTGTATGTTTTGACTCCACAGAGTGGGAAGTGACGGAGACAGGATGTTTGTGTTACTGTGTTCCATGAAGTGGGTGTATTGTCCTTTGTTCTTTTTCTTTTTGCTGTTTGATGCTAGAGAGAGAGGGAGCCATGTTGCAGTGCTCTGTGTGTGTTTATATGTAAATAAAGTAGATTAGCCAAAATGCTGAGTTGCTGAGGTCTGTTACGCAAGCTGTGAAGACTCTGCGAATCCCTAAGTGTGCCGATGTCTGTTAGCATCGGTTGCTGTGATGAAAACTTTTGAAGAAAACTTTTGAAGCTCCCGAAAGAACGACCAGGAGGGAGAGAACATGTCAGCAGGCATGTGTCTCTGCCAGGGTCCTATGTGAGTTTAGGGTGAGCTCCTGACAGTTTAGTCATTTAGTCATGTCCGACTCTTCATGACCCCATGAACCAGAACACACCAGGCACTCCTGTCTTCCACTGCCTCCTGCAATTTGGTCAGACTCATGTTAGTAGCTTCAAGAACACTGTCCAACCATCTCGTCCTCTGTCGTCCCCTTCTTCTAGTGCCTTCAATCTTTCCCAACATCAGAGTCTTTTTCAGGGAGTCTTCTCTTCTCATGAGGTGGCCAAAGTATTGGAGCCTCAGCTTCAGGATCTGTCCTTCCAGTGAGCACTCAGGGCTGATTTCCTTCAGAATGGATAGGTTTGATCTTCTTGCAGTCCATGGGACTCTCAAGAGTCTCCTCCAGCACCATAATTCAAAAGCATCAATTCTTCGGCGATCAGCCTTCTTTATGGTCCAGCTCTTACTTCCATACATCACGACTGGGAAAACCATAGCTTTAACTATATGGACCTTTGTCGGCAGGGTGATGTCTCTGCTTTTTAAGATGCTGTCTAGGTTTGTCATTGTTTTTCTCTCAAGAAGCAGGCGTCTTTTAATATTCTGACTGCTGACACCATCTGCAGTGATCATGGAGTCATAGGTTCCTTCTGAACAGAGCTAGGTTCTTTTGGATTCATGCAGATACTCAGAGAAAAAATGATTGCAGGCCATTGAAATTTGTTGTTGTTGTTGTTAATGTCCCACCTTTTCCCTAGACAGGGACTCAAAGAGGTGGCTTTATAGTGAAATATAAGTGTGCAATAAAAAACGTTCAGCTGATTTCGGTGTGGGTATGAAGATGCCAGTTACCTAATTTTATACTTGATTTGCATGTTGAAAATCATATTCTACCCCTTGGTTTTTCCTGCTTCTAAAATTTATTCCAAAATTGGTCATTATGGAGAATATAGGGGTATACAGGACTTAACATTTTAATTTAGTCTTCTTCTTTTTTTACCTTTCTTTTAGTTTTTACAATTATGATTCTCATCCGGCTTTTATCTACTCCCCCAAAATCAGAAATATAGTAAAAATTAACTTTAGTTTCCCATTGTTCTCTATTGTCAGGGGCTGGACAGAGGAGGAGGAATGGTGGAGACTGCCTCCCCATCCTGACCCTTCCAGGGAGGAGGAAGAGGAAGACAGTATAGATTTACAACAGGGGTTTGCGGGAGGTCACAGCTCAGAGGCAGATGAGGGGGGAAATTGGGGAATAGTGGGAGAGGAAGACCAGGCAGAGCGGAGAAGCAGCTGGCTGACACATTGTCACTAGAAAGCATTCCAGACCCTACTTGTCCCAGAATCCGGCGAACCTTAAAAGTAGGAGAGCAAAGAGTTCAAACACTTCTTCTTTGTGGAACAGGAATTCAATAATATGAAGCACCCATCATTCCTATGCTGGACCACAAAGCTATCTTCCTAGCCCCCTCACTTGTAAAGCTTAGATCCTCACCATCCTCATCCAAATCTTATTCCTGGTTCCAGAGAAAAAGCTGCTATAGAGTGGATAAAGGAAATGTGGTTGTATGAATCAGTCCCAAGGTCACACATATAGTTGATTATTTGATGGGTACAGGGCTGTGAGTGTATATCTATTGGCCTCAACTTGATGGGGCACAAGCTGGCAAACCAATGTAAAACTTTCCCCCAATAGTAAAAGTTAATATATCCCCCAAATAAAACTATTCATCACCTATTATGGAGTTCCATCTTGACAGGGCTGAGATGCAGTCTGACTGTTAATTGTTTCTGGCTTTACTAAGACTTAAAGCATATCCCCTTTGTGACATCACACATGACATCAGAATGGCATGTTTGCATTCAACCTCCTAGACTATCTCCAGGCCAACAGCAATGGCCAGTAAACTTCTGCAGCCAAGTACCCATCAGCCTGACTACCCAGTTGTTTCTATCTAGACTATTGGATGTTTATATTTGCTCTCATAATCAAAGCCTGAAGAAGAGCTGCGTGTAATCTGAAAACCTGCTTCCACTGTTAAAGAAAACTAATTGTCAGGAACTGAGTAGAAGAGGAATGGTGGAGACTGTCTCCCCATCCTGACCCTTCCAGGGAGGAGGAAGAGGAAGACAGTATAGATTTACAACAGGGTTTTACGGGAGGTCACAGCTCAGACGCAGATGAGGGGGGAAGTTGGGGAATAATGGGAGAGGAGGAGCAGAGCCAGAGCAGCAGCTGGCTGACACGTTGTCACTAGAAAGCATTCCAGACCCTCCCTCTCCCAGAACCCAGTGAGCCTTAAAAGTAGGAGAGCAAAGAGCTCAAAGACAGAGGGCACATAGCAGCACCCGTAGAGGAGGTGATGATGACGACAAATGAGGAAGTGGGAGAGAAGCGGGGTGGAGATTCACTTGGGACAATGCTATTGTCAAAGAGTCTGGGTTCTATACCTCTCTCTGTAAAGACTGAAATGAAAAAGCACTGTAAGAAACTTGTTTTTATACTTCTCTGGGCAACCAGCTGGGAACTGCTGATAGCACCCTGACATCTATGTGACACCTTTTTCAAGTTGGCTCTCTGCTACTTTCTCATCCTCAAAGTGTGGCTAACTCTTCAATGGCTTCTACATACTGGAGAACAGACTGTCAGGCAGCAGGCAAACAAAGCACAGAGATGCTATCACTGGCCGCCAGCTGCAGAAAGCAGGCCTCCTATGTATGTCCTATAAATCATGGTGGGAATGGTCATTCCTTCCTGCTTGAAGAGAGGAGATTCTTGCACTTGAGAGAATGGGATAGTAAGAAAGTTATGAAACTTCTGTCTGGTCTAGGGTTCAAATGACACCTTTCTCATTCAAGTAAATCTTGGGTTTTAGAAATAAATTTGGTTGTCTTATAGTTTATATATGTAGAGAGAGTTAAAAAGTTTGGAAGCTGGAGCTACCCAGCCCTGTCCCAGTTCTGTCTCATTCTTGCATTCCTAGCATTGCTGAAAATGAAAAATAAAACACAGAGTTCCCACTGGTAAAAAATAAATAAAAAAGATGCTTTACTTACAGTTACTTCATATTTAAAATGATGGCTTTGGATTCAAAAGCCACATGATTGGAGCTAGTTTCATGGCATCCTTGTGCATGAGAAGGGTAAGGTAAAGGACCCCTGGACGGTTAGGTATAGTCAAAGGCAACTATGGGGTTGTGGCGCTCATCTCGCTTTCAGGCCGAGGGAGCTGGCATTTGTCCATAGACAGCTTTCCAGGTCATGTGGCCAGCATGACTAAACCGCTTCTGGCACAATGGGACACCATGACGGAAACCAGAGCGCACAGAAATGCCGTTTACCTTCCTGCCGCAGTGATACCTATTTATCTACTTGCACTGGCATGCTTTCTAACTGCTAGGTTGGCAGGAGCTAGGACTGAGCAACAGGAGCTCACCCCATCATGGGTATTCGAACTGCCGACCTTCTGATCAGCAAGCCCAGGAGGCTCAGTGGTTTAGACCACAGCACCAACTGCGTCCCAAGAGAGGGGGAGCACAGAGCGAGTGAACCAGAGGAAGGGGCAGAGTTTAGCTGTTTAGTGGGAAACCACAAAATGTATTTTCTCCTGGGTATCTGTTAGTCCCAAGTCTGCTCTCTACTGACTGGAGGCGTGTAAGGTTGCTGGTACCCAATTTGCTGGTGGGCATAGAGACCAGTGTCTGTCTCTCAGGTGAGCAGCACCTGCATAACATCACAGTGGTTAGCCCCTCCCATTCAGGCAAGCATCATCATGTGGTCACAATGGCCTATCTCTCCATTTCAGGCAGGCAGCATTGAAATGGACCATAGCACTGTGCAAGGACAGGGGCTACTTGTGTCGTTCTCGTCACAATAGCATATTGTTGGAAAAGTAGCAGGCGAGAAGAGGAAAAGAGAGGGTCGGCAGGTACACCCGAGCAGTACAGGGCTTCTCTCTAGAGCTAGTGCCACCAAAAGTTGTAGAGATAATGGAAATAAGTGGAAGAATGGTTTGTGATGCTCTAAATACAACAAAGTGCTATAGACGGCAATGTACTGATACCCTAGAAAAGCAGTGGAGTTGTGGGCCACTAAGAATGAACTAGCAGCAGAGGTAGACATCCCAGATGTTACTGTGAGGTATCCACCTGAAGCAGGTGTTTTATAGAAGCATAGACTTGTAGAGTTGGGAGGGAAACTGGGGATCAACTGGCCCAACCCCCTGCGATGTAGCTATCCCATACGGGGATCAAACCTGCAACCTTGACATTATCAGGACCATGCTGTAACCTATGGAGCTATCCAAGGAGATAAAGAAATCAGGTGGTGGGTATAAGGACAAGAGAATGAGACAGGAGAAGGTAAGGAGACTGGAAGGACAGTGAGCCTTGAGGGTAGGAATAAAGATTGAGAGGGGACCAGCCAGCAAAGGGCATTTCTGCTCACCCTGGAATGTTGCCTCATCAGAGCTGAGCAGATGTCTTCTGAAGACTGGCCTGTTTGTTTCTGTTGAAATGACATAGTCACAGTGAGTGTGGTGCAGGAATACCAGCCTGGGAATTGGGAGACTCAGGTTCAAAATCATTCCTGCTCAGCTATGCAGATCTCACTGGGTGACCCTGGGCCTGTCACTATCTTTCAAGCCAATCTGCTTCACAGGGCTGTTGGGAAGATAAAATGGATGGTGACAGCAGACATGTCTGCGTGTCTGTCTGTCTGTGTCTGTATAGACCCATATGTGCTTCCCTGAGCTCCTTGGATCAACGATGAGACAAAAATGCAACAAAGACTGTTGGCTCTTTCTGTGTGTTTATGTAACTCAAGAGAACTACATACACAGCTGTCTTGTTGCTAGCATTGCTAAGCCAGAATTAAACCTAATTGATTGACAGCTGCATGAATTATGATAGCTAGGAAGTGGAAGGGGCAAGGTGAATATAAAATGGAAGAATGGTATAAAGAGGTGTGGGATATGGTTATTAATGATAAATTAACATGTGCCATTAAGCTAATACAGGGAATATGCAGGAGAAATGATTTTGAGGAAATATGGAAGGTGTTTGTAGAATTTGTACTGTTAAAACGGAAAGGGGTCAAACCATTGCAACAGGTGTTGAAATTTTGGGAGGTTGGATAGTTACAATGGACTGGTCTCGGTGGTAGGGTGCATATATTTATTCTTATTTGTTTATTATTATTACTTTGTCAAAATAAAAAAGAAGATTTTAAAAAGAAAAAAAGTATCTAAATGATATTGGCATTTTTGCAGGAACTCTGTACGAAGGGAGCATGCACTTTGCACCTGAAAAGCTCATTGGTGGAGGAAGCAGCAAACGAGCTTATCAACATGTTACTGGACACGGAGGGGCAAATCAGAGGGGATTCTGGCAATAAGTTTCTGAGTGGAAGCAGCAATGAGGAAATGCATGAAGGTAAGGACTGGCATTCCACCATATGTTAACTCATAGTCTATTTCAGGTATGGGAAATCTCTGGCTTGTGGGCCAGTCTTGGCCATCCACGTGTTCTAACTTGGCCTGCAAGGCTATTCCCCCCCCCACCACATCCACATACCCATCAGCTGACGTCACCAGTTATGTCAGCTGATGGGCAAGAGGATGGGGCATTTGCTGCATGCCCTATTCCCAGCAGAGAAGAGGATTGCATAGCCAAGGCAGCAGGATTTCAGCTGAACTGGAGAAGCACGCGAGATGCTTCAAACAGCACTTTTGTGAAGAGCTTTAAGGCAGCTCCTGCAGTCTCATTTCAGCTGAAATGGGGCTGTGGAAGCTGCTGTAAAATGCTCCACAAAAACATTACACAAGAGGTTTCAAATATTTCTTTTGAAAGTGGGTGGTCGGTGGTCGGAAGAAAGGTTACCCCCTACCTTATTGTTGTCACTGCCATTTGCAGGAGAAGCATGTGAGTCTTAAACGGGTGAGGGTAGAGACTCAGAAAGGCTTTTGCAAGTCTCCTCTCCCTGAAGTGCAGAGGGAAAAGGACTTAAAAGACAAATGGGAGGAGACTTGCATACACCTTTGCCAGTCTCCCGCCTTCCTTTTTAAGTCCCCGATCTTGCTCCGATCTTAATGGGGTGGGGGACCCACCAAAAGTGTTTGCACAGACTTCCTCCCACTTGCCTTTTAAGATCAGAGCAAAAGAGATTTTGACAGGTGGGTGCCCCATGCGGAGAAACTCGACACTGAGATTTCAGAAAATGCATGAGAGCAGAGTGCTCATAATATGACATTGATGGATACTTTCCTTGTTGTACTGTGCTGTGTTTTGTACAAGCTAGTAACTGAAATAATTCTGTGCAGTTGTAGTTGCTTTTTGTAATGTTTAATGAAAATAATAATGCTAACTTTTAAAAAGAGAAAAAGAAATAGTGATTACTGTCTTGAAACTGCACTAGGCATTGCTCATACACTTTCAGGCCTATATCTGCAAACAAAAGTTCTAAAAAAATTGTTCTTAAAAAGAGAAAGGAAAGTTGAGGTTCTCAGGCAATTCTGTACCTGGTCAATTTTGTGTGTGGATTGTCTGTGCTCCTGAAGCATCACAGTATTGTTACGAGCCATTATGAACAGTCCAATGTATAGCATGGGGCATCTCAGTTCTGACCATAGCTGTCAACTGTCCTTTATTTGGCGGGAAATTCCCTTATCCCAGCGCCGTGTCCTGCCGCTGTCGCTTATTGACGATGTCCCTTAAATTTCTCGGGTTTCAAAGGAAGCAGCTCCTCTCCCTCCCTCCCTACCGGCCAGGGAGGAGGGAGGCTCCAACTGTGTTGCTTGGCTGCGTTCCTCACGCAATAAGGAGTCTAAGAACGACCGGGGGGTGGAGCTTGCATGCCTTGTGCCGATCAAATTGGCCGCATTGCCTGGGAATTTGCCTTTGCTCAGCGCTTCCCAGCGGAGAGGTGAGGGTGGTTTTCCTTGCTGCATCCCCTTTGCTGGGTTGCTGCGCTGTGTGAACTACCGCTTGAGGCTTTGTTTGGCTGCTGGCTGGGCTTTCTACCTTTGGCTTGGAGGGGCTCAGAAGTTGAACATACCTGTGTTTGGAAAATCCCTTATTTTGGCTGCTGATCCCTTATTTTTGAGGCTGCTGGTCCCTTATTTTCAAATCTGTAAGCTGACAGCTATGGTTCTGACTCATATTAACTAGCTAATTACATAAGTGGCTGACAACAAGAAAAAGCGAGAGAAAGAAACAGACAGACAGACAGAAGGCATGTTCAGATGAACACAAAAAATCTCTAAGGGGGATGGGTGCATGTGCAAGCCCTAGTCCCAATTTCATTGTGAGCGCTTCCCCCCTCCCCTTGTTGCACAGGGAAGGTCTGCATAAAGCTTCTATTCCTATTCACACAGAACTTTCTGCGTGACTGGGGACTCGGGCACATTTCCTGTGCACATAGTCAAGATTAAGGACTGGTTGCTTAGAAGGCTACTGACTTAACTCGACTGATTACTGTTCCCAGGAGCGGAGGAGGACGGGCCATCGGACCCCTTAGCATCCTCGCATACAGCTAGCCAGATGTCAGCAGGCTTGTCTTCCCCCTTGACCAAGAAAAAGAAGAGGGAAATGGAAATGCTAGAGGAAGAAGCCCAAGAGCTGCTGTCCCATTTCAACCACCGCAACGTGGATGCCCTTCTGAAAGTTACTCGCAACACCCTGGAGGCCATGCGGAGGCGCATCCAAGCCTCTTCTATGTTCAGCTTCTTAGGTAAGTCTCATGCCATGCTCAGCAGCAACAGCTGGCCATAGCAAAACCACGGTTAAAATTTCAAACATCCCATCTTCTTACAAGCTGTTGTTGATGGAACTGGCTGTTGGTGGTCTTAGGTGAGACTGCACAGTTGCGTGGTACAATATTTGTCTTGTTTAAAGCTTTGCCAGATCAGCCAAGGCCAGCTCAAGACATTTTGCCACCTGAGGCAAAGTGCTAGCTGTTGCCTTACTTCCCCAATTCCACGTTGAAAAGCTCATTAGGCTGTCAGCTGAATCTTTCCCCTAACATACTGTATTTCACTGTCCCCCAAGGGCAGCAGGTTACCTTAGGGCAGGCTTCCTCAAACTTGGCCCTCCAGATGTTTTGAGACTACAATTCCCATCATCCCTGACCACTGGTTCTGCTAGCTAGGGATTATGGGAGTTGTAGGCCAAAAACATCTGGAGGGCTGAGTTTGAGGAAGCCTGCCTTAGGGGTACAGGACAGGCTGCATGCTGTTATTTGAACCGGCAATGGACTTACCGTATTTTTTGCTCTATAAGACTCACTTTTTCCCTCCTAAAAAGTAAGGGGAAATGTGTGTGTGTCTTATGGAGCGAATGCAGGCTGCGCAGCTATCCCAGAAGCCAGAACAGCAAGAGGGATTGCTGCTTTCGCTGTGCAGCGATCCCTCTTGCTGTTCTGGCTTCTGAGATTCAGAATATTTTTTTTCTTGTTTTCCTCCTCCAAAAACTGCGTCTTATGGTCTGGTGCGTTTTATAGAGCGAAAAATACGGTATCTCCTGGACAAGTCCTAATTTTTAGCATTGAGGCTGATTATTCCATCCTCTGCATCTCCCCACCAACTTGTGTGCTACACCATAGTCTATGCACAAAGCAGACTTTAGCAATCAAACAGAGCAGGTAAGATTCCCAGGGCACACAATCTGCTTCCCCTTGACATCAGTGGGATAACTTCCCCCGATGCTAATGGAGGTGGACTGTAGCTTCCTGAATATTGCTCTTTCATGCAAAAGGGGGAAAGAATGCAGACAGATTGGGGACAAAGGTGCTTTGAAGTTCTGCAGTGCATTGAAAATACATGCTAGTGCTTTCTTTATGAACCGCTGTGGGTTTTGATGAGGAGCATGGTTAAATAATCCTAGATGTCTGCGTTGACAGAATGCTGCTATTTAATCAGAGACGATATGGTGTCGAGCAGACTTATGCTCTCTCAGCATGGACACCACACGCAACCTTGTTTGCCAGCACACTGAGACACAGTGTGTGGGCCACAACGCAAGTGCTGCAAATCCTAGCATACGCCAGCAATGCAGATTTGTTTTAGTGGAGGCACATCATGGGAACGTCTATAGGACTGAGGATTGGGTGGGTGTTGGGTGTGCTTCTGCCGCACATCTAATCTCCACTGTCAGATTGTTATGGTGGTCATCTCCTCTTCAGGGCTGCATGGCTAGCATGAGCTGGTGCATGTGGAATAATGGACACTATATGTGCAGGGTCTGTCTGTGCTGAGTCATATAAGGATTTACAAGGAATAGTTCTTTTTTTAGTTTACCACCCCAAGCCAAACCAGAACCATGGGCACCTCCAGTGGAAACACGTTTGGAGTGTCACCAAGTCATCTGTGTCAGGGACTGGACTGAAGAGGAATGGTGGGGCTGCCCCCTTCTCCTGAACCTTCCTAAGAACAGGAAGATAGTATAGATTTAGAAAAGTGGTTTGCGGAAGGGCATAGTTCAGAGGCTGCAGAGGGCAGAAGCTGGGGAATACTGGAAGCGGAGAGCAGGAAGAAGGAGAAGCACCAGGGGAGAACCAGCTGACATACTCAGTGTCCTTGGAAAGCATTCCTGCCCCCGCTCTCCCAAGACCAGATGGGCATTGAGGATACTAGAACAGAGAGCTCAGAGGCAGAAAGCTCAGATTAACCGACGTGGGAGTGACGTCAATTAGGGGAGACATAGGGGAGTGGGACTTTACATGGAGCAACACCATCGTTGAATAGAGGTTACATTCTTTCTCTTTCTCTCTTTTTTAAATGATATTTATTAAGGTTTCAGAAAAAGGTTACATAGATAAGAAAAAGAAAAATAAAGAAAAGAAAAAATACAAAATACAGAAAAAATAAAAGACACTTAAAAACAAATCAATCTTTCCATGCCTTACATTTCATTTACTTGTTTCCCTGACCTCCTCACGCCTCCCTTTTTTGTATTCCAATTCAGTTAGTTAATTCAGCAATTCCTTTCCCTCTTTGTTTTTATCTTAGTGCTTTAACTTAATATATTATAACTTTAGATTCTCACCTGTTAACAATCCATTTTTACATACACCTTTATAACATTGCTGCTAAAACCACTTAACTTCATTCTGACATCATTCTAACATTCATTAATTTTGCAGTATTTCTGTAAATAGTCTTTAAATTTCTTCCAATCTTCTTCCACCGACTCTTCTCCCTGGTCTTGGATTCTGCCAGTCATTTCCGCCAGTTCCATGTAGTCCATCACCTTCATCTGCCATTCTTCCAGAGTGGGTAGATCTTGTGTCTTCCAATACTTTGCAATAAGTATTCTTGCTGCTGTTGTGGCATACATAAAGAAAGTTCTGTCCTTCTTTGGCACCAATTGGCCGACCATGCCCAGGAGAAAGGCCTCTGGTTTCCATTCTTTCTCTCTCTCTCTTTGTGAATACTGAATAAATTATGTGGTAAGGACTCTTTGTATTTATCAGCATTTTTGGCTGCCCCTGGGGGAGGGATAGGGTTCCCTGAAGCCTTGACACCTGGGAGATTCTTATTTTTCTTCAGCAGACTGTCCTGGATTAATAATGATTTGTCTGTCTTGCTGTCAGGGACTGTGCTGCAGAGGGCTGCACTGAGGAGGAATGTTGGGAGCCTCGCCCTCCCCCTGTTCCTGATCTGGATCTTGAATCTTCCCAGGAGCAGGAGGACAGTGTAGATTTGGAACAGTGGTTTGCAGAGGGACATAGTTCAGAAGGCAGAAGCTGGGAAATACTGGATGGGGAACAGCTAGGAGACGAAAAACTGGAAGGGAGAGGGTTAACAGATTCACAGTCTCTAGACAGCATTCCTCCACCACTCTCCCCAAAGTCGAGAAGAGCTCAGAAAGTGGCAGAACAGAAAGCACAGAGGGTATAAACTCAGATTACGAGATACAGAAGTGCCGTAGATTAATAGGGACAGAAGGGGGTGGAGTCCTTAATTGGGAGTACCATCATTACTAGGAGATGTGTTCTTTGTTCTCTCGCTATGATTATTATAGTTTCTGACTGGTAAGAAGTCTCCTTTTCCTTTGTTCTGCTTATCTACTGCCATGGGGGAGAAAGCTGATTCCCCGAAGCCTGACGCTCGCCTTTCTTTTTAGATAAGGAGAGTGCCTCCAGGCAGAGACAGAGTGCTCAGCCCATCTTTAAGGCTAGTGTTATCCTTTCCATTCCAAATTTTGCTATGATGCCCACACTTGAGGAAGTACAGCAAACGCTCAACAAGGCTGTGGACTGCATTGTAAGCGTCATGAAAGGAGTTGGCCAGTGGAGCAAGGAGAGGCTATCCAAGGTATGGCGCCTCTGTGTTTCTGATAACTTTCCTGACAAGATACATTCATGTTTCGGTACCACATAATCTCCCTCTCCCCTTTGTTTCTGCCCAGCAAAAGATGCTAGAAAGTAAAATGGCTGCTTTGCGAAATGAAGGAGACAGCGATTCTGAGACTGAAATGAGACAAACTGAAGTTGGAAATATCCTTGGTAATACTTTGCAGCACTTATGTATGAATCTTGCCTTTATTAGATATACTGGCAGAAATCTGTACTTTTAAAATTGTTATTAAAACTTAAGGAATATTCATGGTAACTTAGATCTCCTAAGCAAGTGAAGTTTACAAGGGTTCTACATAATTTTTGTAGGAATTCATCAGCAGGATCCTGCAAGCAGGCTGACGTGTTCAACTCAGGATGATTTTTGCATGTTAAAACATCAGCAAAAACAGATGCACTAGTCCCCATATGTATTTTTTTTGCCACATTCTATAATATATGGAGGCCCTCAAAGCCTGAAGTGAGGTGTAGCTTGTCAACGAAAAATGAATACATGTCAAGAGACCTTGTCTGGAATCCATATTTAACAAATAAATAAGATAACAGAATCACCAGGAGAAGATTGCAATGCTCTCAAGGAAGCAATTGAACCAAGATCCTATTACTTAGCTTAGCATCAATATACTGCAAAGCTATCAGCATGTAATTTTAGGCTGTGCTTAAGTTTTTAGAATGGTCAGCACAATATATAATGAAGATGTGTTTTGAGATTTCTGATTTTGTCTCTGAGGCCTAATGTATTAATGTGATGATTGCAACTTTTCCCCGCTCAAGACACTGCTTCGGATACAGCCTCTCTGATCTTGCCTTCTCCTGTCCAAAACAAGAATTACTACAAAAGCATTTCAGAGAATAAGGAAATAATTAAGCTGATGTCCGTTCTTAGCACATCTATCAATTCTACCAAAAGGGTAAGTAAATGTGTAGAGGGGATCTTTAACTGAGGTGGCTGGTGAAAAGGAGAAAAGAGTCACAGAAAGGGATGGGGAGGAAAGTACATAGAATGCAAGAGAAAGAGGAGGAGGAGGAAGGAAATGGCAGAAGTCAGTGGAAAAATGGGACTGCAAACATTGTAAGGAGTGTCAGATTGAATTTCTTAGTGCAGAAAGTATTGATCTGATGTGTAGAGATCTTCAAGAGGGTTCTGGAAGCTTCTCTGTGTGAAAGAAACAAGCAGAAGGTTCATGTTGTTTGGGTTATTCCTTCAGAGAAGCTGAGTACAGCTGGCTTAAACTGGTTATCTTATCTCTTCTGTCAAGGTCATGCTGACTTTAATAGTAAGGCCAGAAGGTGTCCTGTTTTCACTCTTTCTATCTCTTTCCTTCTGGTGTGGTGTTCTGTATATAGTATGCTTAATGTTAAGTTTCAGCTTTGTTATAAGTTATTGTAAGTTTAAGTTAAGTCTGCTGCAAATGGATTTCTTACAGACAGCGCCAATCCTGATTGGATTAGATTTGTTACCATTGTGCTCATTTGCCTTCAGTACCAGTAAAGCTCTGCTGGATTAAATACAATTGCCTCTGGTCTATTTTTTGGGAATCCTGCCATGTATTTAAGTTTTTACTATATGTTGGAATCTGCTCTGCATCAATATTGAGTAGAATTTCCATGAGAAGGAGAGGGTGGCAGAATGCAACTATTGCAGGACCATGTCTGACCTGGGCAGCCTTCTGAGCTAGCAGAATTCCACAGTCCCCAAAATGGGGAAAAACAACAACAAATAAATCTCATTGGCTATAGGTGCTTAACTACTTTTGCTTTTGGCTTTGTGACTTTCCTTACATTGTGAAGGAAAACACCCTATCAAGAGCTTTGTCTCAGTACATGCCTGAAGGCCTTTTCTGTACCACACCAGGAACAGAAGGGCTGCTCTGGGTCCCTTCCATTTCCAGCCAACCAAACCCACATTGCAAGACGGCATGTGATTCCGCCATTCTGCAGAGAGCATCTTTGTTTGTTCGTTAAGCCATTCAAGACTGCAGGGTTTGCATACAGGAGCTAGAAAGAAATAGTGACCTTTTTGGACTATATAACAGCCAGTTGAGATGGGACCTTTTTCTTGGCTCACAATGCTGGTCTGTTTGCATGTTTGGGAGCTTGTAGCTTTAACCTTTTGCAATTTATGTAAACTGTAAATTAGATTTTTTTGTGTGTGATTGTGGATGTTGCTTTGACTGAGCACACAACTCCATGCTAAGCTACTTGAATAAATGCAACATTACAAACCTTTTTGAAGGTTCACAACTTCTTTTAAAATTTTTAAAATTAAGTTTATTCCATATTACATCACAATGCAAATATACCAAAACCATCCCCACATAATCCCCATCCCCGCATATATTTATCATTTATATCCTCAATCAAACGTAATATTCTTTTGTCCCTCCCCTCGCTTCCCTCTGCCCCCACTCAATTTCCTCTACATTTTGAGATTAGAGTACATTTATCTTGCATTCTGCAGACTTCTCAATTCATCTATGTATACTTATTGTCCTTCCTTACTAACTTACATTCCCTCAGATACTTTACATTTTAATCTAGGCATATTAGCATATCTTTTTTTGAGCAATATTTTTCCATATATTCATCAAAACATTTCAACTCCTTTTTAAATTTTTGATTCAATTGATTTCTTATAATAACTGTTAGTTTTGCCAAAGCTAAGTATTCATTTAATTTACAAATCCATTCCTCCCTTGAAGGTAGAGTTTGTGATTTCCGTTTAGCAGCAATCACTACTCTAGCTGCCGTGCTATTTCTTCCCCATCAATCCAAGGAGATATATCTCTGGTTTTTTAAATTATTGATATGTTCAGCATCTTCTTTAATTCTTCATGTATTGCTGTCCAGAATTTCTTAATTTCCTCACATCTCCACCACATATGTATTGTTGTTCCTATTTCTTTACCACATCTCCAACAAATTTTGGATTTCAGTTTATATATCTTTGCCAACCTAGCTGGTGTTAGATACCACCTGTGGAACATCTTAACAAAATTTTATTTGATTGTGTATGAGGCGGTAAATCGAATAGCTTCTTGCCAGAGTTTTTCCCATTGCTCTAGATAAATAGTATGGCCGACATCTTGGGCCCATTTTATCATCGTTTCTTTCACTTCTTCATCCATCAATTCCTAGTCCAGTAGGAGATTATATGTTTTAGATAACAATTTCTTATTATTCTGAATTATTGTAATATTCAATTTTGAGTCCTCTTTTGCAAAGCCTTTCTTTTGATCAGAATTAAATATACTTCTTAGTTGCATATAATGCCATCTCTCAATTTCATATTGTCGTATCTCCTCCATAGCATGCACACAACTTCATGCTAAGCTACTTGAATAAATGCAACATTACAAACCTTCCCTAAGAGCACTTTTTGAAGGTTCACAACTTCTTTGGGTTTGTTTTCATTCTAATCTTAACTCTTCCTGCACATTTTTCCTAGGAACCAGGTAAAACATTGTAGTGGAGCTGGCTTATTCAGCCACCTTACTCTGTGACTTGTTAATGTTTCAGGAAGTCCTTGCAGCCTTGGAGCGCTTCAGATGTTACCATCATATCTGGCAGAGAGAGAAAGAGGAAACCATTGAAAACTTCATCAAAGGAAGCCCTCTGCTCTCTGAATTTGAATCCCAAATTCTATATTACAGAGACTTAGAACTCGAAATTAACTCTGAGCCTGAATACATATGCGTGGGAACAGTTGCGCTGTTTACTGGTATGGTGATTTAATATTCAAATGCCATCAAATTCATGCTAGTCTCCGTTGCATTTGTGAATCTTGCTTAAAACAAAAGGGGTGCAATCTACCACACACCTCCCTGAGAGTAAATCCCATTGAACTCATATATAACATTTGTGTTGTAAATGTCACTCCTTTTGCTCTACCTATTGGTTCTAATGAACGTACAGTCGTACCTTGGAAGTTGAACGGAATCCATTCCGGAAGTCCGTTTGACTTCCAAAACGTTCGGAAACCAAAGCATGGCTTCCGATTGGCTGCAGGAGCAATTGGAAGCTGTGTAAGCCCCGTCGGACGTTCAGTTTCCAAAAATCGTTTGCAAACCGGAACTGTCACTTCTGGGTTTGTGGCATTCGGGAGCCAACATGTTCAGGAATTAAGCTGTTCCAAAACCAAGGTATGACTTTGTATTACAAAGCTGTATAAAAAGCTGTTTTGTTTTTGGTCCCTTCTCGCCAAATTCATGGAATGGGAAAAGGAGGAGGGGTGGATTCAGGAAGAGGTGTGTCACTACTTCCTTAGCTAGCTGTCACTGAATGATTTTTTGTTCCCTCAGCGGATCTGAAATTGGCCCTAACAACAGAAACCAAGGCTTGGATGGTTGCGTTTGGACGTCACTGTAACAAGAAGTACAGGACAGAGATGGAAAACATATTTACCTTTGTAGAGGAAATCAGCAAGAAACTGAACCGTCCAATTAAAGACTTGGATGACATAAGGATAGCAATGGCTGCCTTAAAAGAGATCCGAGAGCAACAGATCCCCATAGACTTCCAAGTGGGACCCATTGAGGTAGTTGGAAAGGGAGCCTGTACCCGTTTCCTGATGTGATCTTTGGCGCTGAATTGTGTCTGTCCCCCTGCTGCCCCATCCTGGCCCGCAACTCAGGGTCCTAGCACAGTCTGCTGTGCTCTTTTGTTTATTTTATATAATTCCCCTCCCCAATGCAATTTAATATCCTGCCTTTCTCTCCGAGTGGAATTTCAAGGCAGCTAAGAACATCAAAACAATAAAATGTCACATAAAAAAACAAATTAAATTTAAATGCTGATCAAACCAATTTTCCTCCCCATACCTGATGTTGATGCAAAGTTATGGACTCCTTTATACGTCCCCTCCATTTTACAAACAAATTAGGTATTTTATATATTTCTCCACGGCTTAATCTGCTATTGTATGTTTATGATGGGGCTCATTATCGCTTCAACTAACACAGTAGTGCAGGATCCATCGAAAGGATGGCTTGAAATCGTTTTGGTCAACAGTGTTTCACATGAGATGTTAATGATTTTTCCTTGGTCACTAATTTAACTGTTTAGTGACATGTCAGGTTGTGCAAAATGTTCCTTGCTTTGGTGGATGTTGAAAAGCGACATTGAATTCTTTGTGCATTTCCCTAGAAAAAAGAGAGGATATGCAATTTTTGCAAGGGCAGGTTTTTCTGATTTCTTGCAGATCCTTTCAGATCCTCCTAGCATTAGTGTTCAGACAATCATATATGAAGAAGCCTTTGGCTGTCTACATACTCCATTTGTTCCTCCCTTTGCATGACGAAGCAAACAAACCAAGAACTCTACCATTAACTATAGTTTCTCATATCGTCCAAATTGGGTAACTATGGTTAGTGGGTTTAGTACACTATTCTGCCTTGTTCTGAAACCATTGATCCTTGTTCCCCAATTTGAGTGAAATGAGAAATTATCATTAATGGAAGACTATCTGGTTTTTTTGCTTGCTTGTGCAAATGGAGATATTAAATAATAATAATAATAATAATAATAATAATAATAATTTATTTATACCCCTCCCATCTGGGCGGCCAGCCACTCTGGGCGGCTTCCAACAAAATATTAAAATACAGTAATGCATCAAACTTTAAAAGCTTCCCTAAACAGGGCTGCCTTCAGATGTCTTCTAAAAGTCAGGTAGTTGTTCTCTTTGACATCTGGTGGGAGGGCGTGCCACAGGGTGGGCGCCACTACCGAGAAGGCCCTCTGCCTGGTTCCCTGTAACTTGGCTTCTCGCAGTGAGGGAACCACCAGAAGGCCCTCAGCACTGGACTTCAGTGTCCAGGTAGAACAATGGGGGTGGAGACGCTCCTTCAGGTATACTGGACCGAGGCCATTTAGGGCTTTAAAGGTCAGCACCAACACCAATATGAATCCATACTAAGCCAATTTATATATCTCTATTCATTTGGCATGGATATCTTCTTATTTTTACATATGCCCATCATTCATCATAAACAGAAAATCGTTCTTGATAGAGGAAGAGGTGGTTTAATTATGTATGGCTCGTGTGACATCAGGTGCACACACTGAGGTCCGGGCCCCCTCAATCCTGGGGGCAACCTGGTACTTCTGGGGCACATATCTGTAGCTGTAAATACGGTTCACTCTCAGAACTGAAATTCTTAGATTTCAATTGCATCCCTGGTGCCATGTTGCCGAACTAGAAGTACAGCTAATTAAAATTCCATGTCACCGTCAATTTTAAGTTACCCGTTCCACCAGCCTAGCTCCTTTGCATCTTTAGCAGGACCACCTGCTACATTTTTGATCTTTAGTTCCCCAAAGAATGTTTCATTATGTACATACTTATATGCAGATGATTATTTTTTGATGGTCATAGATAACAGCCTTTTGTCCCGGCAGGAGTCCTATGCAATGTTAAACAAGTATGAGCTCTTGGTGGCAAAGGAAGAGATGGAAAAGGTGGATACATTGCGTTATACCTGGGAGAAAGTACTGGTTCGAGGAAACGAAGTGCAGAATGAATTAGTAGCCTTGCAACCCAAATTCAGAGGGGAGCTTATAAGCACGGTGGAGATATTTGTGGAAGACTGTGATCAGTACTACTTGGATTATGAGAAGGTGAAGGATCATAGTAAACTGGGGTGGGTGGGGTGGGATATCATTTTATTATTTGTAAGGTATAGATTTTTTGGGAAGCTGCCTGAAAAGGCGTCAAGCGTTAAACACTGAAAGTACTGTATTTTTTGCTCTATAAGATTCACTTTTCCCCTCCTAAAAAGTAAGGGGAAATGTGTGTGCGTCTTATGGAGTGAATGCAGGCTGCACAGCTATCCCAGAAGCCAGAACAGCGAGAGGGATCGCTGCTTTCGCTGTGCAGCGATCCCTCTTGTTGTTCTGGCTTCTGAGATTCAGAAGATTTTTTTTCTTGTTTTTCTCCTCCAAAAACTAGGTGCGTCTTATGGTCTGGTGCGTCTTATAGAGTGAAAAATACGGTATATTTTAGTTGACTACATCCTCTTGGGGTCCCTTCCAGCTCCACAATCCTATGATGTGTCTTGAAGAATAATCTCAGGCTGTTGTTGTTTTTTATACAGAACAAGTATGGGTGATGATAACCCAAATTCCATTAAGGGGGTTGGATTGTGGACTGAAAATAGCTAGACTTCCGGCAAAAGGTTGGCTAGGTTCTTTTGGTCTGTGGATGCCTTCTTTTTAATGGGTTGCAATGAAGCAGTCTGCTCTAATTGATAGTGTGTGTTTAAAGTGTATAAACTGCCTTTTCATCCCTATGGAAAACCAGTTTCGTAACAAAACAAAGCACTCACACACATTTAAACAGTCCCATACATAAACAGCATTGTCTTAAAAGGCCAACGTCAGCCGACAAACAAAACTACAACTATATAAATGTTTTTATCTCCAGGTCAGGCTCTGGAAGTCTTCTAATAGGGAAGGTATTCCAAAGTCATGCAATAAGATTGTGTCCTTTCTTAAGCCTTTGGGAAGGGTTAACATTGTCAGATGGTTCTAAGATAGAGGTGCGAAACCTGTGGCCATTCTGATGTTGTTTGACTCAAATTTCCATTAGCTCCTGCCAGCAAGGTCAGTGGTCAAAGATGATGGGACTTGCAGTCAAGCAATATCAGGAGGACTAAAGACTCCCCACTCCTGATTTTAGAATAAGGGTTGGTTCACATATGCATGCATATACTATATAGTGGTACCTTGGTTCTCAAACTTAATCCGTTCTGGAAGTCCGTTCCAAAACCAAAACATTCCAAAACCAAGGTGCACTTTCCCATAGAAAGTAATGCAAAACAGATTAATCCGCTCCAGACTTTTAAAAACAACCCCTAAAACAGCTATTTAACATGAATTTTACTATCTAACAAGATCATTGATCCATAAAATGAAAGCAATAATCAATGTTCTGTAATATAAAATAAATAAGACAGTATTGTAGATGATAAAAATTTTTTTTTTTCTTACCTGCACTAATGATAGTCATTGTTTGGGGGCTTTTATCCATTTCCACAGTCACACAACCAATCAATCAGTAGCTGAACTGGGTTCCAGTCACAAAAACAAGTTACAAAAACGAAGTCACAAGTCAAGAGTCCCATAAAATGAAGAGCAGGCCACAGTCACAAAAATGAAAAAGCCACACAAACAAAAAGGCAATTTTTTTAAAAGCAAAAACAAAAGCACCAAATATCACCTCAGAACACTGCAATCAGAAACAGAAGGCTTTAATTACGATGGGGGGACGGGACTTAAATTAGCTGCACAAGGGTAAAAACGGAAGCTCAGGAGCACATTCGGCTTCTGAGGCAAAACCTACTTCCGGGTTTGCAGTGTTCGAGTTCCGAGTTGTTTGGGAACTAAGCTGTTCAAAAACCGAGGTACCACTGTATTGTACACCTGGTTACCGTGCAATTGGTGACTTGTAGCTAAATATATGACCCAACTCTGTTGCAAAGCTTTGTGTTAGAAGTGGCGTCGAATATACTGGTTGGAGTGTTCAATTTATAGGGATGCATTCCCTCATATAAGGCACTATTGTATGTGCGAACCAGCTCTCTGTGATTGTATCACACTGTTATTGTAGTACCCTGCATGCTCCATTCTGTACAGGTTTCAAGTTTGATCCATGTGCCAGAGCGTAATCTATGGGACTGACATCCTTTGGTGAATGCAGGAGGGTGTCCGGGGGGGGGGGAGGAGAAATAATTACTTTTACTGAGGGAATCTTGATTTTTCCACTCCACTGTCAAATCTGGGAGCTTTTGAAGCGGTTGTCTACATGTGACAAGGGAAATAAAGCTAATAATCTTTCAACAGTTCTACAGATTATCTGAAATTTACTAAACTTTTTTTTTTTTTTAAATTATGAAGTAGCCAGAATAGGGGTGGCAGAATGGAGAAGTTTTTAAAACTAAGGGTGATATTTATTTTTTCTGAAAGGCTATACAAATGTATGGGACTTTTATTTATAGGATATGTCAATTCTCTCTTCCAGAATGGTCCCATGGTGACTGGTATTGAACCTCAGGAAGCTAGTGACAGACTCATCATGTTCCAGGTATTCTTTGACCTTTTAGCCCATATCTTTTTTATTATCATTAAAATATTTTATTAACATATAGAACACATACATTTACATTTACACAGGACATTTACACAACACAATACCTTATTTTCATAACATAAAGCATACCTAGGTAAAGGTAAAGGGATCCCTGACCATTAGGTCCAATTGTGACCGACTCTGGGGTTGTGGCGCTCATCTCGCTTTATTGGCCGAGGGAGCCAGCGTACAGCTTCCGGGTCATGTGGCCAGCATGACTAAGCCGCTTCTGGCGAACCAGAGCAGCACATCTTCCCGCCGTTTACCTTCCCGCTGGAGTGGTACCTATTTATCTACTTGCACTTTGACGTGCTTTCGAACTACTAGATTGGCAGGAGCAGGGACCGAGCAATGAGAGCTCACTCCGTCACGGGGATTCAAACCACCGATCTTCTGATCGGCCAGTCCTAGGCTCTGTGGTTTAACCCACAGTGCCACCCACGTACCTACAGCACTCTATACAATACCTACCTATACTCAGTGATGTCAAACGGTGGTGGGGCGGTGTGCCCCGGGTGCCATGTCTGGGGGTGGGGGGTGACAAGAAGGCACCCCGTGGTGGTGCGAGCAGCCATCGCACCGCCGCAGCCGCATGTGGAGGATCCTCCATTCGCGGCTGCAGCCACGAGCAGAGGATCCCGGCACCGTCCGTACAGCACTGGAGTGGCGCCGCTGGCAAACTGCCATGTACAGCGCATGTGCAGCGTTGCTACGTACAGCGCATGTGTCGTACATAGCGACACCGCACATGCGCCCTATGTAGCGATGCCCCACCCCAGGTGTCACAACGCCTTCATTCGCCCCTGCCTATCCTATACGTATCAACACACCTACCCCACACAAACACCCCCAAAGTGACTTGACTTCCAGCCGTTCTGGTTTCGCTACTTTATCTTTGCAGTTGGCTTAAATGCATTTCTTATTTCTTTAATCTCTTCTTCTATCTCAACTTCACTCTCCTTTCACTCTAATCGTTTTCTGGATTCACTCAGTATCTGTCAAAAGTTCTACTTTTTCCACATAGCTTTTGATGCATTCCTTAAAGGTAGCCCATTCCTTATTCACTTTTTGTACCATATCTGCTCTTATCCTCCCTGTTAGTTCGGCAATATGAAAGTATTCCATCGTTTTAGATAGCCAGGACACATTCTACTCATGTAAAAACACGCTGATTCCTGGACTGCCCGCGGGCCAGATTTAGAAGGCGATTTGGTTGGATCCGGCCCCCGGGCCTTAGTTTGCCTACCCATGAGCTAGCTGCTCTGGCACCTGCAGGAAGTACCATCTGTGGCGAGCATCTCGGGGGGGGCGGCG